>NC_054468.1:162292200-162892200 GCF_017639515.1 Carcharodon carcharias
TGGACAGCGAGGAAGGCTTTCAAAGCTTGCAGAGGGATCTGGACCAACTGGAAAAATGGGCCAGAAAATGGCAGATGGAATTAAACGCAGAAAAGTGTGAAGTGTTGCATTTTGGAAGGACAAACCAAGGTAGGACATACACAGTAAATGGTAGGGAATTGAGGAGTGCGGAGGAACAAAGGGATCTGGGAGTTCAGATACATAATTCCCTAAAAGTGGCGTCACAGGTAGACAGGGTTGTAAAGAAAGCTTTTGGCTTACTGGTATTCATAAATCAAAGTATTGAGTATAGGAGTTGGGATGTTATGGTGAGATTGTATAAGACATTGGTGAGGCCAGCTTTGGAGTACTGTGTGCAGTTCTGGTCACCTAACTACAGGAAGGATATCAGTAAGATTGAAAGAGTGCAGAGAAGATTTACTAGGATGTTGCTGGGTTTTCAGGAGTTGAGTTACAGGGAAAGATTAAACAGATTAGGACTTTATTCCTTGGATCGTAGAAGAATAAGGGGAGATTTGATAGAAGTTTACAAAATTATGAGGGGTATAGACAGAGTAAATGCGAGTAGGCTCTTTCCACTTAAATTAAGAAAGATAAACACGAGAGGAAGTGGCTTTAAGGTGAAAGGGGAAAGGTTTAGGGGGACCATTAGGGGGAACTTCTTCACTCAGAGCGAGGTGAGAGTGTGGAACAAGCTGCCATCTGACATGGTAAATGCGGGCTCACTCTTAAGTTTTAAGAATAAATTGGATAGATACATGGATGGGAGAGGTCTGGAGGGTTATGGACTAGGTGCAGGTCAATGGGACTAGCGGAATAATATTTCAGCACAGAATAGAAGGGCTGTTTTTCTGTGCTGTAGTGTTCTATGGTTCTACGTTCTATGGAAAGAATGGTCTCCAAGCTCTGCACAATGCCATCTTCCACTTTGCAGCCGGACTCCTCCATGCTCCTTTGCAGTGATAGAAGGCTTTCTGACAGGCCTGTCAATGCCCCACATCTCAATGTGCATCATCATCAGTGTGTGATCACTTTGACAAATGGACCACTGGAGTTTCAGGTACAGGTCACGATCGTTTATTCGAGCAATTGCAAGGAGAACACCATCTCAATACAGCTTGAGACAGTACTCTGTTAAACTGCAAGTATTCAACATACTTATACATTATTGATCACGTACAAGAACAGTTTCCAGATTCTGATCTTGTCAGCATATAGGTTTACATTAAACAGACATCTCTGGCAATTAGTACATGCACCATATGTCCCTATTTGTTTTCACCCAGGCAGAGACCTTCCCCTATCTGTTGAACAGCACACTTAATCTTAGTTGTTATTGCCATCCTCTGACTACTGTTCGGCTCCAAGGCCTTCCTGTTGTTTGCAGGCCCTTAAGGCTGTGCAAGGTTCATCTGGTAACATTTAACTGCCAATGTGCTTGGAGATTTTAAGTAATTCATTCACTTTTAATAAGTTCTTACTGTACCCTTATATTCCACCTAATAATTACTATATCCCTTTATTTCCCCCTAACAGTCCACCCTTTTGGCTCTTGGCTTAGCCCAAGGTAACCAACTATAGTGGTGTTGTCCGCTCCCCCCTTTACGCACTACCACCCATTGATGCTGGCCAGTCATCCAACTTTGGCATGTAAAGGGTATGGGTACTGGTCAAACCATCTGTATCATCTGGTCCTTTAATCTAAACCTCTGGCTTACCAGATTCTTGCTCCACCTACTAAAACTCCCCCAACGCCACCTTTTTTGTGACCTCCGGGTGCGGTATATCAAGTGCGTTAGATACATAATCAATATCAGCTGAAGCATGACTAGGGCAAGGGAGATAATCCGAATCCAGGGGTGTATCTGTACACTCGAGCCCCAGTTCCACAGATCCTCCCACCAGGTGGAAGCATCTATTTGTTCAATATCCATCTTTAAGGCTCTAACCTGTTGCTGCAGTGTATTGTAAGTCCTGTATATTTGCTGAGCCTGTCTCCGAAACGCGGTTAGGTGCTCTGGTAATAGGGGAATTTCATAGGAGAACTGGTTTAAATACTGTGTCAGGTTATCCTTAAGGCTTTCCTTGACCTGAATAGTAGTTGTTCCTCTCTTAAATATTTCAACCAGTTCCACTTTCCCTACACTTGTTGGCGCCTGTGTGTGTAGGCACACTGAATGATTATGGATGAGGCATATCCGGTTGTTCCCATATTGGATCTTCTGCTGCCACATGGTAATACAATATCTCCCATTCCCTCTATATGCAACATGGGTCGGTTCTTTTGCAGCCTGTATAGTTTCCATTGTACAGTTTGCTGCTGCTTTAAATCCGCACTTCGCTTCTTCTGTCTCATATATTGGGTGTGCACATACTACTGCGGTGGCCTCTACCCTATGCTCTTCTAATGTGGTGCTAACTACATTCCCTTCTATGTCTGCTGCATATGGTGGAATGTCATGATACCTAATATAGTAATTCTCCCATATAACCCCAATATTTTCTGCTCTATATAATGTCCTGCTGGGTGTTGACATAGGTATAACAGGTATTACTAATACAATGCTTATTAGCATATTATTATTCACTATACATTCAACATTAATGCTATATACGCGTGTTAAACCTCTGAGCTGGCAACTGTTCAAGTCATGATCCTTATGTCGTGAAAGATTCAATAAATGCTCATTAGTTACCCATGAAGGAACTATCCCTTCATTAATCTGTCTTAAATTCTCTCGGGCTTGTTCCAGTGTCCAAAATCCATAGGTGCTGTAAACATCATTTCTGCTCGCTTCGTCTGAAATATTTTTCCCTATTTCAGTCAGTTTGTTGATAGTCCCCGCATGTCTTTCGAGCATGGTAGCCAGGCTCTGAATTAACCGTGTTATGTCCAGGTCTGTATTTAATTGGGTGTTATGAATTCCCCGTCCCCGCTTTAGAATCTCATTAAGCTTAAAGCTCAGGGTACGGGCCTTCTGGTCAACAGTTGCCAGGTTCTGAATTAACAACTGATGTCCGTATATTGAATATTGTAGCGGCATCCTTTATCAGGCTGCACTTAAAGCAGTTCCCTCCCAAGTCTAATCGCATCTTGCCATTGAACTGAGATGCTTCATTCATCAACTGGCCCATTCGAACCGTATATAGTGCTCGAATATGGGTTGAGCACCACTGGGGCGGGGCAATTCTGGATATGTTCAAGACTACGGGTACCAACTTGTGGTGTATATTATCATACAAAACTTCTTATTAACACAATGTGATAATAAACATCATCCCTTTCTTTTCCTTGTCCTTTTCTGCTCTATCCACCACTGTTTTTGTTCTCCAGGGGTTCACTATGGGTTCCACCCTTCCTTCTGCAATTTAGTGATTATTTTTGACTGTTGTTCCGCTACGAACCTCGTAATGGAGTCCGCGGTTCCCCAGTCGAGTTCCATAGCACTATTTTGTTTCCCTGACGGCATTCTGTTCCTATTTTCCGTCTATCTCTGTGCGGTACGTTCGCACGGTCCTAACAACTTAATTATCTGAGGTCTGTGTGGCTTCGGCTAAGGTTATATCTCAAACCGTAACCCGCCAGCACGGCTCCGTCCTCCTCTTACTGGGTCCTGGCCTCCCTGTGTGGCTTCAGCTAAGGTTATATTTCAAACCATAACCTGCCAGCACAGCTCTGCCTCCTATCTCTGGTAATGGTCCGGCCCTCCCTGCGCGGCTTTGACCCCGTTGGCCCGCCTGCACGGCTCCGCCTCTTACCCCTGGTGCCTCCTATCTCCTGTCCTGAGTCCTTCTCCTGATTCTTTGATACTTGACTGGACCTTTCTCGGGTAAGCTTACTGCACTAACTACGGGTGGTAAATGAATATACTCACCCACTTTGCAGAGCCGTCCTGAGGATCCGATCCAAATATCCTGCCGACTACGCCAAATTGTTGTGGTCACTTTGACAAATGGACCACAGGAGTCTCAGGTACATGTCACGATCGTTTATTCGAGCAATTGCAAGGAGAACACCATCTCAATACAGCTTGAGACAGTACTCTGCTAAACTACAAGTATTCAACATATTTATACATTATTGGTTACATACAAGAACAGTTTCCAGATTCTGATCTTGTCAACATATAGGTTTACATTAAACAGACATCTCTGGTAATAAGTACATGCACCATATGTCCCTATTTATTTTCACCCAGGCAGAGACCTTCCCCTATCTGTTGAAGAGCACACTTAATCTTAGTTGTTATTGCCATCCTCTGACTACAGTCCGGCTCCAAGGCCTTTCTGTTGTTTGTAGGCCCTTAAGGCTGTGCAAGGTTCATCTGGTAACCTTTAACTGCCAATGTGCTTGAGTTTTTAAGTAATTCATTCACTTTCAATAAGTTCTTACTGTACCCCTATATGCCCCCTAATAATTACTGCATCCCTTTATTTCCCCCTAACAATCAGCATTCCCTTGAATGCCTCCTCATCGATGGCTTCATCTCAGTAATCAGCAGCAGAACTCATATGTAATTGTAGAACCAATTAGATGCAGTGAGGTTTTTTTTCGAGGGGGGAATGTTGGAGGGAGAAGTTGGGGTGAGGTTGGAGGGAGCTTGGTGTGAGGGATTAGTGGGGGGGAGGTTGGCAGGGCCAGGGTGGGTTGGGGAAGTTGGAGGGATGTTGAAGGGGAGGGGGTTGGGGGGAGGTTTGGGGGTTGGTGTAGGGACTTAGTGGAGTTCTGTTTATTTTGTTGTCTTGAAAGCTTATTGTAAGCAGTCTTAGTGAGGTGAGATTGTTAGGACCGGAGTACGTAATGGGCTCAGAGTGAATCGGTAATCTGTTTTACATTGCGCATGATTCTCAGGAGTTTTTTCCATTGACTTCAATCTTGTCCTTTTGTCTACTTAGCTAATATCCTATTCTAACTTGGTGCTTGTTATGAGTTTTTTGAGGTATTGAAATATTGTGATAAAGTTGTGTTTTTTTCATTCATTATTGGGATGTGGGCATCACTGGCTAGGCCAGCATTTATTGCCCATCCTTAATTGTCCTTGAGAAGGTGGTGGTGAGCTGCCTTCTTGAACCGCTGCAGTCCATGTGCTGTAGGTACACCCACAGTGCTGTTAGGGAGGGAGTTCCAGGATTTGACCCAGCCACAGTGAAGGAACGGCGATATATTTCCAAGTCAGGATGGTGAGTGGCTTGGAGGGGAACTTCCAGGTGACAGTGTTCCCATCTACCTGCTGCACTTGCCCTTCTAGATCGTAGTGGTCATGGGTTTCAAAGGTGCTGTCTAAGGAGCCTAGGTGAATTCCTGCAGTGCATCTTGTAGGTGGTACGCACTGCTGCCCCTGTGCATTGGTGGTAGAGGATGTGAATGTTTGTGGATGTGGTGCCAAACAAGCTGGCTGCTTTGCCCTGAATGGTGCCAAGCTCCTTGAATGTTGTTGGAGCTGCACTCACCCATGCAAGTGGAAAGTATTCCATCACACTCCAGACTTGTGCCTTGTGGATGGTGGACAGGCTTTGGGGGTATACAGTATTGGTCACCTTATTTCAGGAAGGTTGTAAATGTGTTGGAAGCAGTTCAGAGAAGGTTTACCAGACAAATACCTGGAATGGGTGGGCTGTCTTATGAGGAAAGGTCGGACAGACTAGGCTTGTACCTACTGGAGTTTAGAAGAGTAAGAGGTGACTTGATTGAAATGTATAAGATCCTGAGGGGTCTTGAGAGGGTGGATGTGTAGAGGATCTTTCCTCTTGTGGAAGAACTAGGGGTCATGGTTAAAAATAAGGCGTTGCTCATTTAAAACAGATAAGGTAAAATATTTCCATTCAAAGAGTCGTGAGTCTTTGGAAGTCTTCTCCTGAAAAGGTGGTGGAAGCAGAGTTGTTGAATATTATTAAGGCAGAGGTGGATAGGTTCTTTGTAAGCAAGGGGGTGATAGGTTATCGGCAGTAGGTGGGATGCAGATTTCAGGTAACTATCAGATCAGCCATGATCTTATTAAATAGCGGAGCAGGCTCAAGGGGCTGAATGGCCTACACCTGCTCCTTGTTCATATATTCGAGTCAGGAGGTGAGTTACTTGCCAAAGGATTCGTAGCCTCTGACTTGTTCTTGTAACCACAGTATATGACTAGTCCAGTTCAGTTTCTGGTCAATGGTAGCCCCCAGAGTGTTGATAGTGGAGGATTCAGTGATGGTAATGACATTGAATATCAAGGGATGATAGTTAGATTTTCTCTTGTTGGAGATGGTCATTGCCTGGCACTTGCCTGGCGCGAATGTTACTTTCTACTTATCAGCCCAAGCCTGGATGTTGTCCAGGTCTTCCTGTATTTGGACATGGACTGCTTCAGTAGCTGAGGAGCTGTGAATGGTGCTGAACGTGGTGCAATCATCAGTGAACATCCCCACTTCTGACCTTATGATGGAAGGAAGGTCATTGATGGAGCAGCTGAAAATGGTTGGACTGAAAACACTACCCTGAGGAACTCCTGTAGTGATGTCCTGTAACTGAGATGATTGACCTCCAACAACCACAACCATCTTTCTTTGTGCTAGGTATGAGCCCAACTAGCAGACAGTTTTCCCCCTGATTCTCATTGGCTCCACTTTTGCTAGGGCCCCTTGATGCCATACTGGGTCAAGTGCCACCTTGATGTCAACGGCAGTCACTCTCAGCTCTTTTTGTCCATGCTTGGACCAAGGCTGTAATGAGATCAGGAGCTGAGTGGCCTTGGCGGAACCCAAACTAAGTGTCAGTAAGCAACTGCCACTTGATAGCACTGTTGATAACCCTTTCCATCAGTTTACTGATGATCGAGAGTAGACTGATGGGTTGGTAATTGGCTGTGTTGGACTTGTCCTGCTTTTTTGTGTAAAGGACATGCCTGGGCTATTTTCCACATTGCTGGGTAGATGCCAGTGTTGTAGCTGCACTGAGCTTGCCTAGGGGTTCGGCAAATTCTGGAGACGAGTCTTCAGTGCTATTGCCGGAATATTGTCAGGGCCCATAGCCTTTGCAGTATCCAATGCCTTCAGCCCGTTTCTTGATATCGTGTGGAGCGAATCAAATTGGCTGAAGATTGGCATCTGTGATGCTGGGGACCTCTGGAGGAGGCCGAGATGGATCATCCACTCGGCACTTCTAGCTGAAGGTTGTTGCAAATGCTTCAGCCTTATCTTTTGCTGTGCTCCCCCATCATTGAGAATGGGGATATTTGTGGAGCCTCCTCCTCCAGTAAGTCGTTTAATTGTCCACCACCATTTATGACTGGATGTGGATGGACTGCAGAGCTTAAGTCTGATCCGTTGGTTGTTGGATTGCTTAGCTCTATCTATCACTTGCTGCTTATGCTGTCTGGCATGCAAGTAGATCTGTGCTGTAGCTTCACCAGGTTGACACCTCATTTTAAGGTATGCCTGGTGCTGCCCCTGGCATGTCCTCCTGCACTCTTCATTGAACCAGGGTTGGTCCCCTGGCATGAAGGTAATAGTAGATTGGGGGATATGCCGGGCCAGGAGGTTACAGATTGTGGTTGTATACAAATTTGCTGCTGCTCATGGCCCATAGGACCTCATGGTCACCCAGTCTAGTTGCTGGATCTGTTCATAATCTATCCCATTTAGCACGGCGGTAGTGCCACACAACATGATGGAAGGTATCCTCAATGTGAAGGCAGGACTGCGTCTCTACAAGGGTTGTGTGGTGGTCAATCTTCCTGATACTGTCATGGACAGGAGCATCTGTGGCAGGCAGGTTAGTGAGGATGAGGTCAAGTACATTTTTCCCTCTTGCTGGTTCCCGTACCATTTGCCACCAACCCAGTCTAGCAGCTTTGTCTTTTAGGACTCAGCCAGCTTAGTCTGTAGTGGTGTTACCAAGGCACTCTTGGTGATGGACATTGCTGTCACCTACCCCAAGTACATTCTGTGCCCTCGCTATCCTCAGTGCTTCTCCTAAGTAGTATTCAACAGACGAACATACGAGCACATAAAATTGGAGCAGAGTAGGCCATTCAGCCCCTCAAGTCTGCTCCCCCATTCAATAAGATCATGACTGATCTGCTTGTGTTTCGAGTTTCACATTTCCATCTACCCCTGATAACCTTTGATTCCCTTGCCTAACAAGAATCTATCTACCTCTGCCTTAAAAATATTCAGTGACCCCCACCTCCACCACCTTCTGAGACAGAAAGTTTCAAAGTTGCACAACCCTCTGAGAGAAAAAAAATTCTCTTCATCTCCGTCCTATAATGTTAAAACAGTGCCCCCTAGTTCTGGACTCACCCACAAGAGGAAACATCCTTTCCACATCCACCTTGTCAATACCATTCAGGATCTTGTATACTTCAACCAAGTCATCCCTCACTCTTCTAAACTCCAGTGGAAACAAGCCTAACCTGTCCTACCTATCCTCATAAGACAACCCTCTCATTCCAGGTATCAATCTAGTAAACCTCTTCTGAACTGCCTTCAATGTGTTTACATCCTTCCTTAAATAAGGAGACCAAAACTGCACACAGTATTCAAGATGCAGTCTCACTAATGCCCTGTATGACTGAAGAATAACATCCTTACTTTTATGTTCAATTCTTCTCATAATAAGTGGTAACATTTCATTAGCCTTCTTGATTACGTGCTGTACCTGCATACTAATTTTTAGTGACTCATGCACGAAAACACCTCTGAATTCTGCAGTTCTCTGTTTTAGTAATAGTTTGCTATGTTATTCTTCCTGCCACAGTGAACAACTTCAAATTTTCCCACGTTATACTCCATCTGCCAGATTTTTGCCCAATCACTCAAATGCTTTCTGGAAATCCAAGTACAGTACGTCTCAGTTGCCGCGTCAAAGGTTATTACGGAAAATAAAAGCGCAGGGTGCAGGGGATAACATATTAGCATGGATAGAAAGATTGGCTGGCTGGCAGAAAGCAGAGAGTATGCATAAATGGGTCTTTTTCGAATTGGCAGGATGTGATGAGTGGAGTCCCACAGGGGTCTGAACTGGGGCCTCAGCTTTTTGTGATTTACATCAATGACTTAGATGAGGGGACTGAAGACATGGCAGCTAAATTTGTAGATGGCACAAAGATAGTGGAAAAGTATGTTGTGAAGAGGACATGAGGAGGTTACAGATGGATATAGATAGGTTGAATGAGTGGGCAAATATCTGGCAAATGCAGTTTAATGTGGGCAAATGTGAAGTTGTTCACTTTGGCAGAAAGAATAAAAATGCAGAGTATTACTTAAATGGAGAACAGCTGCATAATTCTGAGGTTCAGAGGAATCTAGGTGTTCTAGTACATGAGTAATAAAAAGTTAGTATGCAGGTACAGCAAATAATTAAGAAGGCTAATGGAATGCTATCCTTTATTACGAGAGGGATTGAACATAAAAGTAAGGATGTTATGCTTCAGTAAAACAGGGCATTGGTGAGACTGCATCTTGAATATTGTGAGCAGTTTTGGTCTCCTTATTTAAGGAAGGATGTAAATGAATTTGAGGCAGTTCAGAGGAGGTTTACATGATTGATACCTGGAATGAGTGGGTTGTCTTATGAGGAAAGATTGGACAGACTGGGCTTGTTTCCACTGGAGATTAGAAGAGTGAGGGGTGATTTGATTGAATTATACAAAATCCTGAATGGCCCTGACAAGGTGTATGTCAAAAGGATGTTTCCTCTTGTGAGTGAGTCCAGAACTGGGGCACCGTTTTAAAATTAGGGGTCGCCCTTTATGGGCAGAGACAAGGAGAATTTTTTTCTCTCTGAGGGTTGTGCAACTTTGGAACTCTCTTCCTCAGAAGGTAGTGGAGGAGGAGTCCATGAATATTTTTAAGGCAGAGGTAGATAGATTCTTGTTAGGCAAGGGAATCAAAGGTTATCAGGGATAGATGGGAATGTGGAAATCGAAACATGAGAAGATCAGCTATGATCTTATTGAATGGCAGAGCAGGCTCGAGGGGCTAAATGGTCTACTTCTGTTCCTATTTCTTATGTTCTTATGTTCTTATACCATATCTTTCCACATTTGATCCCTTGACCCCATTATTTAGTTTTAAACCCTCTCTACTTCCCTAGTTATGCATTTCGCAAGAACAATGGTCCCAGCCCAGTTCAGGTGTAGACTGTCCCAACGATAGAACTCCCACTTTCCCCAGTACTGGGGAAAGTGCCCCATGAATTGCAACCCACTTTTCCCACATCAGTCTTTGAGCCACATATTCACCTCTCTAATTTTATGTACCCTATGCCAATATGCACATAGTTCAGGCAATAATCCAGAGATTATAACATTTGAGGCTCTGCTTTTCAATTTACTGCCTAGATCCTCATACTCTTTACACAGAATCTCTTTTCTGGTTCTACCTATGTCATCAGTACCTACATGAACTATGACAACTGGATCCTCCTACTCTCATGCCAGTTCCTCACCAGCCCTGAGCAGATGTTCTGAACCCTGGCACTGGGCAGGCAACACAGCCATCTGGACTCTCATTCTTTGCTGCAGAGAACAGTGTCAATCCCTTTCATTCTATAGTCCCCTAGTATCACTAGGTTCCTCTTTACTCCTCCCACTTGAATGGCTTCCATGGTCAGGTTGCTCATCCACCCTGCAGCCCCCACTCTCATCCAAACAAATTGAGAGAACATCAAATCTATTGGACAATTGCAGAAGCTCACACTCCTGCACTCTTACCTGCCTTACTCACAGTCACACCCTCCTGTCGCTGACCACTGACCAAATCAGAAGACATTATCCTAAGTGGTGTGACTGCCTCCTGGTACAAAGCATCCAGGTAACCTTCCCCCTCCCTGATGTGTCACAGAGTCTACAGCTCAGCCTCCAGCTCAATGACTCTGAGCCAATGTTATCCAGGAGCTCCCAGGTGCTGCAGCTGTCCTGCCATCCTTAGAGTGTTTTAATAATTACTTAATTATATTAATCATTTATTTATGTTGCTTTTTATCATATATTTTATCAACCTTTACCACCAATTTGTGTACTATTTTAAACCTTAGGGATGGAATAAAACTTACCCACTTACCAGACTCCTACCAAACAGCTAGCTCCTTTCCCTGTAGTAGAGCAAGAACCAATTCCTAAGGGATGAGAAAGATAGAAAAAGGAAACAAACACCTCCTTCACCCCCCCTTCACCCAACAACCCCTCACCAAACCCCAAGGGCAGAATTTTGTCCTTGGTGAGCGTGCAGGCTCCACTGGCTTGGCGGTGGGCGGACAGCCGACCTCCGTCACCGAAATGTGGCCTACTGCCATTTTGAGTGGGTGGGCCAATTAAGGCCCACCCAGTGGCCTGCTCGACAGAAAGCACTATGCGTTTCCTGTGCAGGGTGGGGGAAGGGAATCCCAAATTGTCAAAATGCTTTCTTTCGTGCATGCGAGCGAAAGAGCACACTGCTCCCTAAGACAAAGTGCTGTCTCAGGGAGATTGGTGACAGTTTAAGAAACTCTAATAATAGAAAAATAAAAACATTATTAACATGTCCCCCTTATGTGACAATGTCATACGAGATGGGACATGTTAATAAGAAGAACTGAAACTTTATTAAAGTTTTTAAACACGTACATGAAACCTCATCCCACCAGTGGATGAGGTTTCATGTATTATCAGAAACCTGCTGGGTCTCCTGGCCTGCCCACCAGCCTTAAGGTTGGACAGGCAGGGCCTTTAATGATCTTAATTAGCCTGTCAATGGTCTGAGTTGGCCATTGACAGGTCAGCAGGCGGACAGCTGATTTCGCTGTGCCCCCGCCTTCCTAAAAATTTAAATGGACTGGGATGATGTCGGGGGTTCCTCCTGAAGTCACCCGCGTCATATTCCCATTGGCGAGCGGGCCCCACCCCCAAATCGCCGATGGGAAATCTCTGACCCAAGTCTTTACTCTCGTACCTAGGTACACTCTGTTTGCCACTCAAGAACACTGAATTTATAGTAAACTGAACTAGGGCTAAGTAACCAGATTGAACCAGTTAGATAATTAATTATTCAGCTCCTAGAGCTGAGAGTTCAAGAAAGAAAGAACATGGAGAAGTACTTATTCACTGGTTAAGGGGAGGTGGGGGAGTGTACATTGTATTCAGCAGGAGTTTTCCCTGCCCATGTTTGACTTGATGCCATGAGGCGTCATTGAGTCGATGTTGAGGACTCCCAGGGCAACTCCCTCCCGACTGTATGCCACTGTGCCGCCAGCTCTGCTGCGTCTGTCATGCCGGTGGGACAGGACATAGCCAGGGATGATGATGGTGCTCTGGGACATTGTCTGTAGGGTATGATTCCATGAGTATGACTATGTCAAGCTGTTGCTTGACTAGATAGTGAGACAGCTCTTCCAATTTTGTCAGAAGATGTTATTAAGGAGGACTTTGCTTGTTCAACAGGGCTGAGTTTGCCATTGTCGTTCCTAGTGCCTAGGCCAATGCCAGGTGGTCTGTCCAGTTTCATTTTAGTGGTTTGATACAACTGAGTGATTTGCTAGGCCATTTCAGATGGCATTTCAGAGTCAACCACATTGCTGTGGGTCTGAAGTCACATGTAGACCATGTAAGGATAATATTTCTTTCCCTGAAGGACGTTAGTGAACCAGATGTGCTTTTACAACAATAAACAATTATCATGGTCATCATTAGACTTTTAATTCACATTTCACCATCTGCTGTGGTGGGATTTGAACACAGCTACCCAAAGCATTACCTTGGGTCTCTGGATTACTAGTTGAGTGACAATACCACTACACCACCTCCTCCATCCTAGTTGCATAGTAGGTACTGAAAATATATTGTAGTGAGAAGCAGCAATCAGCACAGTCTTCAGACTTGCTGATCAATAAAACACAGATACAATTGTGAACCATCCAGTCGTTGTCCTCTGGCCTCTTAAAAGTTGTGTCACACAGAGACACCTGGAGGCTCCAATGCTTCTTACTGACAGTGAAGACATGTTGTTTAACCATTCCACTTTGTTGCTCAGGGGTTGTTTGATCCTTCTACCCTGTGAGATTACTGATAAAATAGAATCCAATTATGCCCTTTCTATGAAATAATTATATTGAATAATATCGTGCAGCCAGGCAGAAGAAAGACTTCTTCTACTCCTACAGAATGGGAAAACATCTTGTGCAGTTTATTTCATTGCAAATATTGAATCTTTCCCCAAATATGAAGTTACTGTCAGTTTCCATTGTGCCATGTGCAGAACATGTTCATGAGGGCTAAGGCACTCACCCAAATTTAGTGTTATTGTCTGCACTGCATTATAAATAACTAATGGGTTATTTTCCTGTCAAATTAACGGTATTGCACAATGCTGTTAAAATAATGTGTACTTTCTGATTTCTTTTAATAGTCACGGTCACTTATAGGGCACACACACACTAACACTGCACTATATCATTGCTGCTCTTCATATTAGTGACCCATGCTGCATATATATCAGATGATGTTTCCAACCAGATGCCAACAATGGGCGATATCATTTTACTCATGCCTTTCTGTAATTGTTTGGTGAATTGATTGGTGAATCTTGAAAGGGGAAAATATATTATGCATGATTGCAGGGAGAAAGTTAAGGTGGGGAGGGGGGGTGGGGAATAAGGGGCAGAGAAATAGGAGAAGCACCGGGGGCCATGATTTCTCTCCCTGCCCTGCTGGCAGCATTGGTAGATGTTTGTAGGTGAGGTGGAGTAAGTGAATGTTTGGCAGTGAGCCCTAAGTGCCACGGAGTGCTGCTGGGCGAATGATGGCTTGTGGTGCATTGAACAGATTTCATGTGGTGGGCATTAGATGCACTGTGAGGATGCATTCAATCACCTTGACTACCCATGTGACGCTATTGCATTTTTCCTGCTTTGTTGCCATGTCCATGGTGCCAGATTCACCTCCCAGGTGACATGGTCCTATTCCCTCTTCAAGCTGTTTCACAAGACCAATTTTCCCACCCCAGGAAACATCACCTCCCTCCTGGTGTCCAACCAATAAGCAGACCCTCCAGTGCAGGGACCCATCTCCCTCTCCTGCTGAAACAGGTTGTTAATCTTGCTACATGATTTTTCATGTGTCAGGATTACATTTTCCATTTTGGAGCCGGTGACCAGACAGTTAGCCTTTAATAAATGCTTTAAGAGGAGCAGTCCGCCTGGACTGACAGCGGGGCCCCCTGCTGCGCACAAAGAAAACAATGGAGCAGTGCAGGAGCCACTCAAACCAACGCTACCATCAGTGAAATGAAGTGGGCGAAGGAAAACTGCATTCTGCACACTTTAATTTGAATGGGAACAACAGGCCGTAAACCACAACCCTCACACCCAAAGAACAGTGAAACTCAATTCTTGGCCCAATGTATTTTGACATGAAAATGCTTTTAAAAGGTGCCAGTTGTAGCCTGAACCAGCACAATCTGGAGAATCTGAAATTCAACTGTGTGTTATGGCCACATTTGTATCTGGGGACCAATATTTTAATCGTTCCTGGGATTTGAGCATTGCTGGCAAGACAGCATTTATTCCCCACCCCTAACTGCCTTTGAGAAGATGGTGGCAAGCCACCTTCTTGAGCCGCCGCAGTCCATGTGGTGTTAGCTAGGGAGCGTGGGGAGGGGGAAGTCTAGATTTTTCACCCAGCGATAGTGAAGGAATGGTGATATAGTTCCAAATCAAGATGTGTAACTTCGAGGAGTATTAGCAGGTGATGGTTTATCAATGCACCTGGTGCACTTGTCCTCCTAGGTGGTAAAGGTCATGTGTTTGGATAGTGCTGTTGAAGAACCCTTGGCAAGTTGAGGCAGTGCATCAGACGAGCTGAATTTTAAACCAGCAAATGATTGCAGGAAATGTGAGTGCAACTGGCTTTGGGTATAACTCACTTACATTTAAAATTCCCCAACCTTTGGTGCTGGATCAGCCGATTCTGCCCAGATTGCGTTGATATAACTGAAAGTGAAGCAAAAGTTGAATTGGATTAGTGCTGGTGACATGGGTGAAATGTTGATGCCTTGTTTTAGTGAAAATTTGTCAATATCATTAGCCAGTTTATAATCTTTAGGCTCAGTTAGAAAGGAACTGACTAGCTGCTAAATGCAGCAGAGGCACTTTTCATTCCAAGGGGCTTAACTGTAAAGTTATACAGCTCTGGCCAAGTAGAAAAAAGTGAGCATGACTTAGTGTCATCTGCCAATAACTTTTCATCAGATCTAGATTAATCGGATAGTTGCCTCCTCCGAGTCTCCCAGGGATCCTCCCTGTGCAAGACATACGGCAGAGGCTTCAGTTCTGTTGGGGCATCTGGTTTCCGAAAAACTACTCAGAACCATGTGGTCCTGTCCTTCTTTGGGGCCAACACAAGTGGGACAGCCAAATTACTCCAAGATCTAGCATCTCCTGCACTTCTCTAGGTTTGGGTTTTATCACACTATGTGGCACACCATTTATGTGCCGTTTTAGCTGAACTGGCAGCATACTTATTACCTATTGATAAGACTGTGAGTTCAAGCACCTCTATAAACTCAAACATATAATTGGGCTGCCACTCAATATTCAGCTTCCCATCACATGGGGAATAAAATTGTGTATTTTAGGGAAAGAGGTGGTTGAACAGAAAGAACTCTGCTTACATTCATTATTTAAGGGATATCAAAA
The DNA here is from genome assembly GCF_017639515.1 of Carcharodon carcharias. Lineage (NCBI taxonomy): Eukaryota > Metazoa > Chordata > Chondrichthyes > Lamniformes > Lamnidae > Carcharodon > Carcharodon carcharias. The sequence continues at coordinate 162,307,853 of NC_054468.1, forward strand.
ATATTTCAAAAACATTCGACTTGCCGTCAAAGTATGTGGAAGGATTCACTGCTATCAATAAGTGACATCTTTAGAATTTTGACTTCTGTATTTTTTGCCCATATAACATAAATGTCATTTGTCTTCACTGAAAACGCAGTTCCAGGTATTATCAGAGTATCAGAGATTGAGTCGATTAGGATTATATTCGCTGGAGTTCAGAAGGATGAGGAGGGATCTCATTGAAACCTATTCTAACAGGACTAGACAGGGTAGATGCAGGAAGGATGTTCCCGATGGTGGGGGAGTCCAGAACAAAGGGTCACAGTCTGAGGAAACACGGTAGACCATTTAGGACTGAGATGAGGAGAAACTTCTTCACCCAGAGAGTGGTGAGCCTGTGGAATTTGCTACCACAGAAAGTAGTTGAGGCCAAAGCATTTTATGTTTTCAAGAAGGAGTTAGGTATAGCTTTTGAGGCGAAAGGGATCAAAGGATATGGGGAGAAAACGGGAGCAGGCTCAAAGGGCCGAATGGCCTACTCCTGCTCCTATTTTCTATGTTTCTATGTCAAAGGTATCTGGCCTGCTCCAAAACTTTATACATCAACATAATTTATTTCTGAGTATATTGACAAGCACTTCAATAAAGTATATGATGTAAAAGCCAAAGCAATTTCACTTTATCAAGAGATACTGACTAATGTAAATATAAAATGGCTCCGATCTTCCAGTCTCCAGATGGTCGGAGACTGGATACACAACCCAAGATGCGTGTCGGGACCCTGCAGAAGCTCTGACGCGCAGACCCACATGTGAATTGCCGAGTTTCAGCTTACGATGGGTGATTCCCTTGCTTCCCAGGACCCTTCATGAAAGACTCCAACCCCAAGTTAGAGTCAGAGACTTCAGACTTTTCCGATGTACTTACTGGTAGTTACCCAGGAAATGTTAGACAAATTGAAACCTGGTCTAACATCTGGGTAACTACAAAACTCAACCCCTCAATCACCCACCCTGACTACCCTCCTGACCACCTCCAGCTAGCCCTGACCATCCCCCCCAACCACACAACTACGCCCCCTGACCACCCAAATACCCTGCCTGATCCCCCCCACTAGCCCTGATCTGACCTAACTACCCCCCAGACCCTCGACTCCCCTGGATCGGACCCAACTACCCCACCTGACCACACTATCCCCTCAAACCACCCAACTATGACACACAACCAGACCTGACTAGATCCTGACCTGACTACCCCTCCTGACCTGACCCGACTGCTACCTACCCACTCAACAACCTACCCACCTGCTACCCTATCCACCTGTCACCTCATCCACCTGCCACCCTACCCATCTACCACCTCACCCACCCTACCCACTTGCTTCACTCACCTACTCACCTTACCATTCATTCATCCACTTACCCATTCATCCATTCACCAAGTCACTAACATTCACACTGGACCTTTAAAATTGCCATATGGTAGCTAGTGCTGTAAAATGAGGGCATGTCCCGTCTTCTCCCAACTCTACTGCGATCCGATGGAGTTCTCTGAGGGACACTGCTCCGCAATTCTGGAGAAGCCAGGCTTGGAAGACCCAACAAGAAAGGCAGAGAAGTGCCTAGGCGGGAGAAAGTTCGAGCAGAGCAGCAATCCAGCAATGATAGCTGCTCCTCGAAAGATCTGGGCATTGTTTATTCCTAAGACATACAAATATGAAAAGGCCAGATTTCTATAAAATAGGCCATGAAGGTTAAATATATAATTCAGTATCATTTGGTGAACTTCACTTTTCACTCAAGATTGCTGCTTAATTATTTTGACTGAACGATATGATTACTCACAAGCAGCAACCTTAGTGCTCTCTTTAGGTGCTCAGTTAATTTGCTGAAGTATGCCACTAAAAAAGGAAATGAAATGATTCCAAAATATTTTGGTAAATATCCAATATTTCCTCCTATACGTCAATTGGTAGTGGTGTATTTCAGAGGCCTGTGCTTGCAGTTATCCAGCTTGGGTGTTTTAATATGCAACCCTGCAACTTGGTGCAAGAGAATGGAGAACTACAACAGTTGTTTATTAAGCTGTTTCATTTCGGAATGATTGCCAAGCAAAGTCAATGACCCACCTTGCCACTTTTTCCAGCTTTGAGTGGTATCAGGAGCTGGGTCTGTTTGGAGAAAGAGGAATGGCGTGTGTTCCATCACCTCATGCAATTTCATCAGATCACATCTCATCTCTTAAGCGTCTGCTGTACAGTTCAAGTAGTGCTGAGAGCTAAAAAGAGTGGGGAAATGAAGGTAATTATTATCAACAAAGGAAAAGTATTGGAGAAACTTAAGGGACCAAAATCCAATAAATCCTCAGGACCTGATGGCCTACAGCCTAGGGATTTAAAAGAGATAGCTGCAGAGATAGTGGATGAGCTGGCTATGATATTCTAAATTTCCCTAGGTTCTGGAATGGTCCCAACAGTTTGGAAGTTGGCAAGTGTAACACCACTGTTCAAGCAAGGAGGGAGAGAGAACACAGAGTACTTTAGGCCAGTTAGCCTGACAACGGTTGTAAGAAAAATGCTAGAATCTGTTATTAGGAAAGTCTTAACAGTGCATATAGAAAATCATAGTATGATCAAAGTAAACATGTTTTTAACTATAGAGAAATTGTGTTGGCTAATAACACTAATAAGTGTTTTTGAGGGTGTAACTTTTGGGTTAGATTAAGGAGAACCAGCTGATTGATGTACCTGGATTTCCAAAGGGCATTTGATAAGGTGCCACTAAAAACATTAACAGGCAAGATAAGAGTCATGGGGTTGGGAGTAATGTACAGTAAGTCCTCACTTAAAGTTGTAGTTACATTCCTGAAAATCGTGATTTTAAGTGAAAAAGCTTTAATTGATTCACATTTTCCCTTTAAAACCAATGCGAAAGCTGTAGGACATTCCTCTTCGGAAAAAAAAATAAAACATAAGTTGAAATACTTTACACTACTAAATTCCTATTGATAAATGAACCAACTTTCAAAATAAAATACGTTTAAAATTATAAAAGACATATAGTAACTTCCTACTTACAGTGCCTCCCATTCACTGCTGATCCTGCTCTCTGCCGATTCCTCTTCCCAAACCTCCTGCTCGCCACACATCCTGCTCTCTGGCCCTCCTGGTCACTGCAGACCCTTCCTCTTGCCGAACTCTGAATACAGCTTCTCCCGCTCCCTGATTCGCCCTCTTGCCAATCCTTACGCTCACCGAACCCCCACTCCCTCACTCTCCCACTCGCCACTTCACTCTCCTGAACCTGTGTGCTTGTTTAAGATCCAGACCCAATCTGAGGCCGGAGCTCTGGGGTTGTGAAAACATGGGACCTGATGCTGCAGAAGTGCCCAGCTGGAGCTGTTCCAATCGATTTTTTAAAATGACCGTCAAAGCTGCTCCTGTCTCTCAACGCTCATCTCCAGAGGGCTCGATCACAGCAAGAGTGAAATATGAGACAGACATTGCCAACAGTCTGCATCAGCCTTAGTCAGCTGCCAGGGAGAAGGATGGAGCCAGTGGTTGGGAGAGGAGTTTGTGGATGGGGCCAAAGGCGATGGATGGCTTCAGTCTTTAACTGGAAGAAATTTCTGCTCATCCAGTACTGATGTGGGACAAGCATTTGGACAATTTAAAGAGAGTGGAGGGATTAAGAGAAGTGGAGGTGAGGTGGAGTTGGGTGTCCAGAGTGAACATGTGGAAACTGATGTTGTGTCTTTACAATAGTGTCAGCAAAGGGCAGGATGTAGATAAGAAATAGAAGGAGGCCAAGGATGGATCCTTGGGGGACATCAGAGATAACTGTTGGGAGGGAATGGAGAAGCCAATGATGGTAATTCTGTAGCTACAATTAGATAGATAAGAATGGAACCAGGCGAGCACAGTCCTATCTATTTGAATGACTGTGGAGAGGTGTTGGAGGAGGACGGTGTGATCAACCACGTCAACTACTACAGACTGGTTCAGAAGGATAAAAAGGGAAAGTTTAATTTTGTCAGATTCACACAGTATGTTAATGGTGACTTTGATAAGAGACATTTTGATACTGTGACAGAACAGAAGCCTAATTGGAGAAATTCAAATATGGAGCCCCAGGAAAGATGCCAATGCTCAGTGAGTAGCCAGGATACTGATGCTGTGACCACATTTGTTCCTGTTTGTCAGTCTTTCTGTTGAACGACCTATTGCATATTATTCAATATTCCATAACCCTGAGAAGTATCATCTGGCCTTAGTCAATCAGTTACTATCTCCACAGACCTTAAAGTAGTACTGTAACAAAAGTCAAAAATTTTAAAGGAAACATATCAAATCAAAACAAAATGTAATTTTAGGGGCCAATGATGCACTCTGGCTCCCGCAGTGTCCACCAGTCGCGAAAGGCCTCAAGCATGCCAGTGGATGGACAGTATTATAATAGGAACTCTTCCCAAGTGCCATGATGGCTAGCACACCACAAAACATGTGAGCATATTGCTACCATCCTGCTTATCAAACTGTGGACAGTATAATAGAGAAGACACGGGTGTATTAAGTTACTGTAGAATTTTTGGGGACAGTGACAGACATGGCATTTCGTGCAGATTTTCTTAGATGCAGGCAACATTTCCTGCTAGTTATTGATCAACAAAGTCCACATCACTGAGGACAGGGCTATTGAATAAAATAATCATTGCTAACAAGAACTTATTAGATCAGATCCATCCTTCGGATGAAATACTGCTGTCAGTTCACCACTTCAGCCAGTGCAATGACTGAAATTAACAATAATGATTTTGACATCAAGATTGACCCATCCGCAGCGTTGGGTCAGTTTCAATGAACTGTCTTCAAGATTAGGCAATAGACAATGCCATTGAAGAAATCACTTCACAGTCTCAGGTTGCTTCGCTTTCAAAACTCAACCACCAGTTTGAACAGCAGCTTTCACAGTTGAAGAAATAGCACCTCGATTGTTAGATCTATCACCGAGAGACCATCCATCGACACCAGTGGAAGTCCTGCCACAATGAATAGCTGTTTTAATACAGCCACACAAAAGTTTCAATGCTTTGGGAATACACACCTCAATGTCCTATGGGTCCAATCGCCTCTGGTTCCACTTAACTGTATCAGCATCTGATCATCTTCAATAGTACTGAAGACTTGTGCTCCAGAACTTGCCGCACCCCAAGCTAAGCTGTTCTGGTACAGCTACAATGCTGGCATCTACCTGGCAATGTGGAAAATTGCCCAAGTATGCCCTGTACACAAACAGCAGGTCAAATCCAACCCAACCAATTGCCACCCCATCAGTCATTCTCCATTATCAGTAAATTGATAGAAGGGGTCATCAATAGTGCTATCAAGCGGCACTGCTTAGCAGTAACTTGCTCACTGACACTCAGTTTGGGTTCTGCCAGGATCACTAAACTCATCACCTCATTATAGCTTTGATTTAAATATGGACAAAAGGGCTGAAGTCCTGAAGTGAGGCGAGAGTGACTGCCTTTGACATCAAGGCAACATTTTACTGAGTGTGGCATCAAGGAGCCCTAGCAAAACTGGAGTCAATGGGAATTGGGGAATTGGGGGAAACTGGCTGGAGTCATACCTAGCACAAAGGAAGGTGGTTGTGGCTGTTGGAGGTCAATCATCTCAGTTCCAGGACATCACTGCAAGAGTACCTCAGGGTAGTGTCCTTGGCCCAACTATCCTCATCTGCTTCATCAATGGCCTTCCTTCCATCATTTGATCAGAAGTGGAGATGTTCACTGATGATTGCACAATGTTCAGCACCATACGTGACTCCTCGGATACTGAAGCAGTCCATGTCCAAATGCAGCAAGACCTGAACAATATCCAGGCTTGGGCTGACAAGTGACAAGTAACATTCATGCCACACAAGTGCCAGGCAATGGCCATCTCCAACCAGAGAGAATCCGACCACGCCCCATGACATTTAATGGCATTACTATCACTGAATCCCCCACTATCAACATCCTGGGAGTTACCATTGACCAAAAACTGAACTGGACTAGCCATATAAATACTGTAGCTATAAGAGCAGGTCAGAGGCTGGGAATCCTGCGGCGAGTAATTCACCTTCTGACTCCCAAAGCTTATCCACCATCTACAAGGCACAACTCAGGTGTGTGGTGGAATACTCTCCACTTGTGTGGATGAATGTAACTCCCACAATACTCAGGAAGCTCAGCACCATCCTTGCCATAGTAGCCCATTTGATTGACACTCCATCTTCAATAGCAAACATCCATTCCCTCTACCACTGGCACACAGTGGCAGCAATGTGTACCCTATGCAAGATGTACTCCAGCAACTTGCCAAGGCTTCTTTGAGAGCACCTTCCAAACCTGCAATGGCATCCAGAGTCTGATATGATTTGCCTCCGACATCCACAACCATCTTCCTTTGACACCAACCGGTGGAGAGTTTTCCCCTGATTCCCATTGACTTCAAATTAGGCACTAATTGACTGGATTGGATTTGCCCTGCTTTTTGTGGATGGGACATATCTGGGCAATGTTAGGTAGATGCCAGTGATGAAGCTGTACTGGAACATTAAATGTGCTGTCAGTTGTTGTTGGTAGTGATGATGACTTTCTACCCTGGTAGCCAAAAGACCTAGTTCACAACATTAAAGTCTCCTAGGATGTTTCAGGGATTCCTAAGCAATCACCCTGCTTCCATAGGATCCACACTTGTCTTTCAAAATTGTAAATGTTCCCATTTCTCCAGACTTTTGCATGCCAATTTTAATTAAAGATATTAACAAATGTCCATTCTACTGTAGCTTTGAACTTATAGACTGGAATTCAACAACGTGAAATATGATGGGAGGAATTGGCAAAATGACTATATATACTTGAGGTAAAAGGCCTTGTCTGGAGCCATTTGGGATTTTTTAAAGCTGTACTCATTCCTATTGAGTGTTTCTTTTGGAGGGAGGAGGAGATATGATGTTCATCACCAAACATTTTCTTGGGGGAGGTACACTTCTCAAAATTTCATGTAATCTACTTGCTCTGTACTGATTTTTTAAAATTATTTTGTTCTGATTTTCTTACTTTGTCAGTTCCCTTCCATTACAGTAGTTGGTCTGTTTTCACTTTTCTACACAGTTCATTGGGAAATATCAAAGGATTTGGACAGCTCTCCAGAGAACAGGCTGGGATTCCTGACGAAATGTCACTTACCAGTAATTACCATTTTGGACTAACTTCAGGGATCTTTACTAGCAGATGGTTGCTACAAAACTGAAGGGTCCACAGAGATGATCAGTATGGATAAGTAGTGGTTAATGCAGATTTAATCTTACAGTGAGCGTTATACTGCTCATTCTTTCCGCTTACCAACTAATGTAGAATAAGTCTAGAGGAGAGTGGAGATTGCGAGAGGAGGACCCTGGGACAGGCAGTCAGCAGCACCTAGAGGAGAGTGCGAGAGGGGAACACTGGGATAGGCAGTCAGCAGCACCTACAGGAGAGCAGAGAAGCTATAAAAACAGCATGGGAAGCGACGAGAGTTTGAGAGCAGAAGTGACTGAGAGAGTTCAGTGAGGAGGGAGGAGGTGCTCCTTTCTTCAGAAATAAGAGCGGCAGTCTTGTTAAGTAGGATCTCGTGAGTAAATTAGACAAGTGTAATTTTTTTTATTCATTCACGGGATGTGGGCCTCGCTGGCTGGGCCAGCATTTATTGCCCATTCCAAGTTGCATTTGAGAAGGTGGTGGTTAGCTGCCTTCTTGAATCACTGCAGTCCATGTGGTGTAGGTACACCCACAGTTTTGTTAGGAAGGGAGTTCCAGGATTTTGACCCAGCGACAGTGAAGGAACGGCGATATATTTCCAAGTCACGATGGTGAGTGACTTGGAGGGGAACTACCTGCTGCCCTTGTCCTTCTAGGTGGTAGTGGTCATGGGTTTGGAAGGTGCTGTCTAAAGAGCCTTGGTGAATTCCTGCAGTGCATCTTTTAGATGGTACACACTGCTGCTACTGTGCGTCGGTGGTGAAGGGAGTGAATGTTTGTGGATGTGGCGCCAATCAAGCAGGCTGCTTTGTCCTGGACAGTGTTCAGCTTCTTCAGTGTTATGGGAGCTGCACTCAGCCAGGCAAGTGGGTGTATTCCATCACACTCCTGACTTGTGCCTTGCAGATGATGGACAGGCTTTGGGGAGTCTGGAGGCGAGTTATTTGTCCCATGATTCCTAGCCTCTGACCTGATATTTTTAAACAAATAGCTATACTTGGATTTAACTGAGAAGCGCCAGGAATAAGGGAAATTTAGGGCCAATATAATAAAGTAATATAAATAACCCAAAGTAGAATAAAGTTAATGTAAGGGAAGTAGAGTTAAGACATTGCAGGGCAGCTCAGTCGACTGGAATGCATGTCCTGTAATATGTGCGAAGTGTCCTAGATGACCACATGTACAGGAAGTGCTGCCAGCTGCAGAAACTTGAGCTCCTGGATTAGAGTATGAGTGGTGGCTGGAGTCACTGTGGCACATCAGTAAGGCTGAGAGCCACCTGGATAGCATGTTCAGAGAGGTGGTCACACTTCAGCTTAAGGGCCCAGAGACAGAGAGGGAATGGGTGACCACCAGGCAGTCCAAGAGAAGTAGGCAGGTACTGCAGGAGTTGCCTGGGGTCCCGCTCTATTTTGGAAGCTGGTAAGGGCATTGGTTCTTCAGAGGAGTGCACTCAGAGTCAGGTTTGTGGCACCACGAGCGGCTCGGCTGTGCACCGGGGAGGAAGAAGAAAGAAAGAGCAATAGTGATAGGGGATTCATTGATTAGGGGATCAGACAGGCATTTCTGTGGCCATAGATGTGACTCCAGGATGGCATGTTGCCTCCCTAGTGCCAGGGTCAAGGATGTCACTGAGCGGCTGCAGGACATTCTTCTAGGGGAGGGTGAACAGCCAGAGGCTGTGGTCCACATTGGTACCAATGACTTAGGTAGGAAGGGGGATGTGGTCCTGCAATCAGAATTTAAGGAGCTAGGTAGAAAACTAGCAAGCAGGACCTCAAGTGTAGTAATCTCCAGATTACTTCTTGTGCCACATGCCAGTGAGTACAGAAATGAGAGGAAAAGGCATATGAATACGTGGCTGGGAAGATGGTGCAGGATGGAGGGCATAGATTCCTGGGACACTGGGACTGGCTCTGGGGGAGATGGCACCTGTACAAGCCGGACTGGTTGCACCTGAATAGAGCTGGGACTGGGTTCCTTGCAGGGCATATTGCTAGTGCTGTTGAGAGGACTTTAAACTAACTCAGCAGGGGTGTGGCAACCAAGAGAAAATATTAGAGAGGAATATCAGGGTGCACAAAATACTGGGAGGGACAGATAGCATTAGTATAGAGAAGAGTAAGTTAATAGGTGAAGTTGGGGTGAGGGAGAAAGTAACAAAATCTAAATCAGGGTTACTATGTATGTATGTGAATGCATGGATTATAGTAAATAAGATTGGGGAGTTACAGACGCAGATTGCCATGTGGAAATATGATGATGTGGTGATAACAGAAACCTGGCTCAAGGAAGGGCAGAACTAGGTGTTAAATATCCCCGGGTACAAGGTGTTCAGAAAGATTGGAAGGGAAGGAAAGGAGGAGGGATGGTGGTATTGGTTAAGGAGAGCATTGCCGTGCTGGAGAAAGAGGATGTCCCAGAGGGTTCAAGGAAAGAATCAATTTGGCTAGAGGTAAGGGACAAAAAGGGTATAATTACATTGCTTGGTGTAGTCTGTAGACCACCAGCTACTGAGAAGGACGTATGTGTCCAATCCAAGAAGAAAAGATGCACTGTTGGACCTGGTTCTTGGAAATAAGGTGGGCCAAGTAGATCAAGGGCAGAATTTTTCAGTCGGCTTGCAGGGATGGGCCTGACACGCTGACGCATAAAATGACACGCAATGACATCAGGCATGCGTCCTGATGTCATCACGCATAGCTGCGATGTTTCGTTTGGCAGGTGCACGCTGAAGTCAGCTGCTCGCCTGCCAATATGTAAACGGCCTATTAAGGCCATTAAAAAATTAATTGAAGTAATTATTAATACTGCTCACCCAACCTTACGGTTAGCGGGCAGGCAAAAAGGCCAAGCGGCCTTCGCGTTTTTTAAGGAAACCTCATCAATGAGGGGGATGAGGTTTCCTAAAGCTTTTATTTAATAAATAAAAAATTTTCATGCACATAAAAACATGTCCCATCTCATACAAAAACAGAATTACCTGGAAAAACTCAGCAGGTCTGGCAGCATCGGTGGAGAAGAAAAGAGTTGATGTTTCGAGTCCTCATGACCCTTCGACAGATCCCATCTCATATTGAGGGGACATGTTTAAATAAATTTTTGACCCATTTATTTAATTTTTTCCATATCGATTCAATCTCCCCGAGGCAGCTCCATGCCTCAGGCAGATTGAAGAGCTCTTTTGGTCGCATCTTACACTGGGCGGGCCTTAATTGTCTCACCTGCGTAAAATGGCAGCATAGAGCTCATCGTGAGTGGCAATTGGCTCCACACCAACCCCCGCCCGCTCCCGCTGAGCCCGCCCACCATATGAAAAATTCTGCCCCAAGTGTCAGTGGGGGAACATTTAGGATACAGTGATCATTGTATCGTACATTTTAGGATGATGATAGAAAAGGATGATGGACAATCCCGAGTAAGAATAATTAACTGGACAAGAGCTGACTTTGATGGGGCAAGAACAGAGCTGGGCCAGATAGACTGGAACAAAAGATTGGTGGGAAAAATTGTAGCTGAACAATGGTTTACCTTCAAAACAGAATTGGTTCTGGCACAGTCAAGGTACATTCCAGCAAGGGGAAAGGTAGGGCTCCCTGATTGAAAAAGGAGATAGAAATTAAGATAAAGAAGAAAAGAAGCTTATGACAGGTATCAGGTAGAAAATACAATTGAGAACCAAGAGGAATACAGAAGGTTCAGAGGGGAAGTGAAAAAGCATATTAGAAAAACAAAGAGGGATTATGAGAAAAGACTGGCAGCCACCATAAAGGAGAATCTCAAAGTCTTCTATAGGCATATAAATAGTAAAAGGGTGGTAAAAGGAGGAGTAGGGATGATTCGGAAAGGGAATTTACACATGGATGAAGGGGCCATGGCTGAGGTATTAAATGAATACTTTGCATTTGTCTTTACCAAGGAGGTAGGTGTTTCCCAGGCCATGGTGACAGACAAGGAAAATCTGTCACTGGAAGGGTTCAAAATTGATAACGAGAATGTGTTGAATAGACTGTCGGTACTTAAAGTTGACATGGCACCGGGACTTGATGCGATGCATCCAAGGATATTGAAGGATGTTAGAGTAGAAATTGCAGGGGCACTGGCCATAATCCTTCAGTCTTCCCTAGACTCAGGGGAGGTGCCAGAGGACTGGGAATTGCAAACATTACATCCTTGTTCAAAAAAGGTTGTAAGGATAAGCCCAGCAATTGCAGACCACTCAGTTTAACTTCAGTGGTGGGCAAGATTCTCGAAACAATTATTCGGGATAGAATTAGTAGTCACATGGAAAAATATAGATTGATAAGGGAGAGCCAGCCTGGATTTCTAAAAGGGAAATCATGTTTAACTAACTTGCTGGAGTTTTTTGAAGAGGTAACAGAAAAGGTTGATGAAGATAATTCTGTTGATGTGGTGTACATGGACTTTCAAAAAGTATTTGACACAGTGAGAAAGTTATTGCCCATGGAATAAAAGGGCCAGTAGCAACTTGGATACAAAATTGGCTGAAAAATAGGAAGCAGAGAGTAATGGTTAATGGATATTTTTCGGGCTGGAGGAAGGTTTGTAGTGGAGCTCCCCAGGGGCCAGTATTGGGACCCTTGCTTTTCCTGATATATAGTAATGATCTAGATCGTGGTGTGCAGGGGACAGTTTCAAAGTTTGTGCATGGTACAATCTTAGTAAACTATGAAGTGGACAATGTAGAACTTTAAAAGAACATAGACAAGTTGGTAGAGTGGGCAGATAGGTGGCAGATGAAATTCCATGTGGGGTAGTGTTAGGTAATGCATTTTGGCAGGAAGAACATGGACAGACTATATAAAATAAGCAGTGAAATTTTGAAGGGGGTGTAGGAGCAGAAAGACCTGGGTGTGTAATGTGAATAGATCATTGAACGTGGCAGGATAGGTGTAGAGAGCAGTTAATAAAGCATATAGTATCCTGGGCTTTATTAGAGTACATAGGGTACAAGAGCAGGGAGGTTATGCTGAATTTATATAAGACCTCAGCTGGAGTATTGTGTACAGTTCTGGGTGCCACATTATAGGAAGGATGTGAACACATTGGAGAGAGTGCAGAAGAGGTTTACAAGAATGGTTCCAGGGATGAGAAACTTCAGTTATGAAGATAGATTGGAGAGGTTGGGACTGTTCTCCTTGGAAAGAAGAAGGCTAATAGAAGATTTAATAGAGATGTTCAAAATCATGAGGGGGCTGGACAGAGTAAAGAGGGAGAAGCTGTTCCCGCTCATAAAGGGATCCAGAACGAGACGACACAGATTTAAAGTGATTTGCAAAAGAAGCAAATGTGATGTGAGAAAAAACATTTTCACATAACAAATGGTTCTGGTTTGGAACGCACTGCCTGGAAGTGTGGTGGAGGCAGGTTCAATTGAGACATTTAAGAGGGCATTAGATGATTATTTGAATAGAAACAATGTCCAGGGATATGGGGAAAAGACAGGGCAATGGCACTAGGTCATAATGCTCATTTGGAGGACCAGTGCAGACACGATGGGCCGAATGGCCTTTTTCTGTGCCGTTAAAATCCTGTGGTTCTGTGAAGTCAAACAATAAAAAATAAATTGTAGCCAGCCCGGACTACACAAACTCCTTCATGCGTAGTTTCTGCTATGAATTGGAAAACAAATAAGAGGTTTGTTACTCTGTGGCGCTAACAGCGTTCCGCTTCACTCTTGCCTGCCAAGATCTAGTATATTATAATTATTAGGGCTTATGTATTATTATCTTGGATAATTGCAAAACAAACAGAAGCTCCAGTCCAGAAACATCGATACTCCAGTTAACCTGAAGGCTGAGGACTTTCAATTTCTCTTACATGCTGTCTGCTGTAGCGCGCATCTAGGTAACTGGATATAAATAACCTGCACGGTGAACTCATGGACATTACTGTATTATCTTGAACGCCTTTTCGAAATAATGTCACACAACAGGCGTTTACATTAATCTACTGCGCCCTGACCTATGTAAACCTTAAACATGCACGTGGCAACAATAGCTAATGCGCGGCCACAGACCTGCAATATCGGGGCAAATGTCACATTGAGATAATTGCAGCTATAATTTTGCTTGTTCACCTTTAAATCCAAAGCATCTCGTAGCAGGAGACCAGGAGACTGCATTGATAGTCATGCGTAACCCCCACATTTTATCTCTGACAAAAACAGCTCTAAATAAGTACGCATGTATAAACTCCGAATGATTTCTGGTGGGGGGTGCTCACAAATACAGCACCCATCCAAATTTCACTTGCACCTTAGAGCAATGACTATAAAATATTGGTGCGAATCTTGGGCTAGGCTTTGGCAGCACATTTTAAAATCATGCAAATCCTAAAATGACGCGTGACATCCCGTTCTGTCCCAAACGCCGTGTGGCACAACTCCAGATAATGAATTGTCAATGAGGGGAAACAACTGACCAATGATGGTGGGCTGAGAAATCAGATTGCAAACCGGTCGTGGAATAAAGCAACGCTTTGATTCATATGAGAATAAAGCGGGGGAGGCAGTACGGTTTTTTAAAGTATTCTATAATCTTTAACTGTACATTTTAGGAATGCAATGTTCGATAAAAAAGAACATTTTAAATGCAACCCATTTTCTTGTTTTTTTCTTCTTGTTTTTTTTTTCTCTATGATTGCCAGGAGATTTTTTTTTAATAATTCCATTAAGGTCTCAATGAAAAAAAAGCTTCTTGTGTCAAAGCCAGAGCATTGACGTCAGTAGCTTTGACGTCAACAGCTGCTCTCCCAAACCTGAGTGTTTGGTTTAGAAAGCACCGAACAGCTCATCAATAAAAAGAGCTGGCAGAACACTGAGAAGGCGGGGGGATTATCAATCTCCTGAGGTTCAGCAACCTTCTGGGAAAAAATGCAAAGAAATCTGAATTTACTCCCCCTTCCACGTTATAGTTTTAAGAGCTTTAAGAGCCCTCACGGCTGCTGACAATATAGATTGATCCATAACATAGAAGACAAAACATATGGGCAAATGGGAAAATCCTAATAAGATTGATTTTTACAGGATCATTTCATTGTGTGTCGCCGCTGAGTGCATCAATTATAATTGCAGTCCGTGTCATGAAGACCCCACTTGTGTTCTGTATGCGATCGATGTGACCCCACTTGTGTCTCTTGTGATATGTGGTCTGTTAACGCTTTCAATTGCAGTGGCTCCCCTTGATTCGTAAGGACAGCTTGCATTGCAATACCACAAACTCCCGGTGGAAAGGAATCCTCGATTAGGCAACGATTTTCCGCGCAACTGCATTTATTTTTCATTCAGAGATCAAACTCCGTTTTTAAAGAGAAACACTGAATTGAATCCCACCCCCGAAGAGGAAACGCATAAACGCAAAAGTAATTTAATTACTTAGGACCAGTTGAAAGGTTTCGGCTGCCTTCTGACAGGAGGCAAGGCAGATACCATAGTCAGACCTCAATGAATGAAATCTGTCTCAGTATTTGAGACCTCATGCAAGGCCATGGACCTGAAACCTTACTCCACTCTCCATAGCTGCTGCCAGACCTGCTGAGTATTTCCAGCATCTTCTGCTGTTTATCTCAGTATTTGACTGACCAGCGATTGTCTCACATGTACGAAAGGGATTGATAACCTAGGATATTTCCAATGTGACAGAGCTTGTAAACAATGTTTTCATGTACACCGAGTAAAAAGAGGAGGGCTTATCTACAAAATAGCAACACGGAATTATGCAAGTGATTTATTGCTCCTGGGAAAAACTATATGCATTCGTTATTTTTTACTCTGTTGCAACAAGTACCCTCTCCCTCTCTCTGCTGCCTGGTTTGCCGCGGCGATGTTAAACGCCCGCCGCTGAGCTGTGTGGAGTTGTCTTGCTGGTATTTCACTATTTTTTAATTACCCACAGAACGATTAGAAGAAAAACAAAGTTCTAGTCTATTGACATAAGTCCAGTCCTCGGTAGCAATTGCGTAGGAAGCTTCTTATCATTTTAATTGTAGTCTCGATGCCATTTAGAGCCGAGGCTTAAACGTCAATGGCTGTCGGCTGGACGTGAGTGTGGTGTCTAACTGCTGTCAGTCTCCATGTAACACTTACTCCAACTTCTCGGCTCTGTCAACCAGCACCTCTGTGATGCCACTGACGCGCAAAAAAAAAACACACAAACTTCTAACGGTCCGGCTAATGGGAATGATTAATTCAAACTTCAAGATTTGTTTCAACTGCGCGCCTAAGGAGACGGATGTGAACCGCATACGGAGCTGAGCGAGGAGAAATCTCCGATTCTCGGCGTTTCATTTGAGGCTGGAGAGGTCGTTCACGGTCCGAGCGTGTGCATTTTCCTCATGTTCAGACAAGATTGTGTATTAAAGTATAATTCTGCAACGAAGCGAGTGCTGGCCGCTTGGTAAAGAGGACTTGGAGCATGAGCAGCGGCACAGCCTGGCTCTGAGAGGGGGCGGCTCTGGGACCCTCACACCGGAGGCTCCAGAAAATCCTTTGACAATGGGGTGAAGCAAGTTTCGAAGACATTTTTCATGTGAAATGACGGACCCTCACAAAAGAGAAGTCCCTGTGCTAAATGCTGTGTGACACGATTACGTTACAGTTCTCACTGAAAAACCAATTTCCTCAACAATATTTGAACAAGATGCTCGCTGGACAACGGGCTGGAAAATCACCAAGGGACAAAATGCGGACTGATCACTCGACCTGCGTCCAGTTTGCCCACAGAAACTGGATTACTGATCAGCTTTACACATTGCAACTAAATCTATCGATTCTCGCCCCTTTTCCCTGGTGCCCTAGGTGTTCAGTTACCAGTTGCCCCAAAGCCCAAGTGTTGAAGCTGCAGCGGTTAAGTGAGGGGCACTCACACCCACTCCCCTGCCCAGAGGAGGAAAGTGGGAGCAGACTTTTACGCAAAAGACTATTCGAAGTAATCTTGGGCACACGTGATGCACCAGCTCGGATCCGCACTGCACGGTCCTGCCTCCTCCTCTGTGCCTGGGAAAGACGCGGCTGCCTTTTCACCCCGGTCACACCAGCAAGTTTCATACAAGAGGTGAAAAGAGGAGGACAAGACCCTGGGGATGAGCAGCGAGCCCTCCGGTGCACGGTGCCCGATCTCGGAAGTGAAAGAGAGGGGTTGAGGCGGGGAGGGGGTGGGGGGAAGGGTGGGAACAGGCTCGCATTGGCACGGCCACTGGCATCTGGGCCATTTCTCTGGGACTCGCTGCCCTCTTCCTCTTCATCGTCAGCAGCAAGTCTCCCTTCCCTTAACTGTGAATTCCTGTCCGACCTTCATTCGCACCGCCGTCAGCCCCTGCTGTAGAAAAGGGGGACAATCAGATTAAGCAACACACACAAACACACACACATCCAAACATCTCGCCGATGTCGAAAAAACGAAAAACTCTTGAAGGATCTCCGGTCCTAGACACCTCGCCATCTTTGAGCGCGAACGATCAAGGTAAGAGTCCTATCCACAAGGTGCATTTCTACATAGTCAGTGAGTGCCAAATCTGTAAACTGTGCACAGGAATGCCTAGTCTTCCCTGTGTTGTTCGTGCCTAGATGCCATGGAATGACCATGGAGATGCTCCAAGCTTTGTGCAACTTCTGGCCAGCAGCGCGCAGAGGGCTGAGTGGTCACATCTTCAGTCTCAAATTGATCATTCTCATCGATTAATGTCACAGGGAAAGGCTAGCACAGTTTGGCACCACAGCTGTGTAACTAATGACCGTTTAGAGATTAGATATGTTTTTAAAAGCTCTATTTTAGTTCCTTGTTGGGTTTTTGTGGCTTTTAGCGCATCTGCTGTCAACTGGCCAGATCGCATCATTGAGTAGTGAAAGTAGGACTGGGGCCGAGTCTGGAACAAAGGCTGGATTTCCCAGAGTCCACTCTGCAGAGGCCACTAGTTGTGTTCTACTAATAAAGTGGAAGGTGCAGCATATAAAGATCTAAAAAATACACTCATATAATAGATTTTGTTTTCATCCTGATTACGTTCGACTACAGGAAGCTAAGCCATTTTAAGCAGAACATTTCCACTCGACATGACCACATAAGGGGACTATGGTGTGTTTTGCAGAATTGTATTCAGCTGCTAACACGCCTTCAATCAAAAGGGGAAATTTGAATTACAGATTGAAATATGCGTCACTGGAGCCTACATGAATAGTAAAAAATCTAAATCAAAGCTTAGAAAATAAACTACATTCCTCTTTGAGACTGGAAAGCAAGTAATTGGAAAATCGTCATTTTATAACCTCTTTTATATTCACTTAGCCCAATAGGTTAAATAATTGGGCCTATCCTGTATAACAATTGTCCAGGTGCAAATATAGAATTTACCTGCAATTATAACTTTAGGAAGAAATGTCATTGATTTTTACAGTGCTGCAAGATTCTGACGAGGCTGTTGTGGCAGTTTGTGTTTTGACTGCATTTTTTTCTCCTCCATTTAGGAATACTTTAATTTATTTTTTGTATATTCATTATGGAAACACAGCAATTAAGGATACAGTTCACTTGGTGTGATATTTAGTTAGCCTGTGACCATCACTTCAATGGTGTTTTAAATTCACAGCACTGTTTGAGATCCTGGAAACATGAGGCATTATTTTGTAATGTGTCAGAATTAAGCAGAAAACAAAAGGAACCCAAGGCCTTCTTAATTCAGTGGTTCTGGTATTTTCCCTTCTCCCTCTAATTAAGACACATTTTGCTGGCAAAATACAGTATCTCTGCATATGGACATTCTGCTCTTGTAATATTTAATAAAGAATATTATTTTTGTTACTCTGGATATCTTGTACTGTAATGCACTCACATCATGTTGCATGTTACACCAATGATAGCCACATCTTCTCATATCTGTCTGTTTGTAAATGAAACATTCCATCTAGCTGTCAGCAATGTATGGTCAGTCTTGTATTAATTTCAGGAAAAGTGATAAAGCCATGTTTTTGCATACAAGTCCCAGAATAGATCAGCAGCTCATGTACATTTTCTTTTGTAATTTTCCCCTCCATTTCAATTTTATTCTTATAGGGTACATAATATATCCTTAATTGATTTCTGAGAATAAATTGAAGCTACCTGTAGTTTGGATGAATGACAAGAATGATGAACAATGAAAGATGATAAACAATGGAATATGACAGTAGAGGTGGAAAATCAGAGAACACTTCCAAAGTGTTTTTCAATTTCGTTTGCAAAATGCCAGGTTCATTGCCTTTCCAGAAAACCTAGCAAAACGTATTAAACATCTGGAATTTGGTTTTGTGCAGCACTATCTGAGTTGAATATATCAGTTGAGATTGAGTGGGCAAGTGACATATAGCTAGGCCTCTGGCAATGCTGTACCCAATTCATCACTAAAAGCCAGATGAAAAGGACCAACAATCAAACTCATTGATTTGTATTTCATTTGTTTTTCACCATGGCCAGCATGAGAAAGTACTTGACTTCCACTCAACACCTATCCACAATGATAGGACTGAAATTGGGAGCTGCACGCTGCTGGGAATCACAGGGACAACCATTTAGCATGCTGGTATTGCACATGTGATACCACCATGTTCCTGCTTATATGACATAAAGAACAAACTATGGTAGGATGGCTGTTTACAAGATGGAAACATGCTACTTAAAGTGGTATTTTCCAATAGAAATTGCTTACAAGTCACAGGTGTGGCTACAGTGACAGTCACGTGCACTTTGTAGTAGGAGAGAAACCGTACATACACATACACAATAAAGGTAAATGTATTACATTTATATATTTACCTAATAAATATCCACCACTATTCAGTAACCAGGGAAGTAAAGCACCTACAATGTTCAAAAAACATTTGCACTCGCTTTTGTCTTACTATTTTACCAATAAATGCACAAAAAATTGAATCATGCATGTGTGAGTGAGTATTGAGGTCACATGCCCACTGATAGTCTATACTTTTTATTTGATTATCAGAAATACAATTATTTACATTTGGATTCACAATTAGTTACATGTGACTAGTGGCTACTGTATTGGACAACACTAGCTTAAAGCATGTTGCTCTAAGCTTGTCCCAGTTGAGTTTGTTTGTCCACCTTAGATGTTCTTGCCCTGTAGTAACACATTTGAAATGCAACCCAGTAATTACTGTTGGTTATGTCTCATGAATGATTAACACACCCATATGGCATTCCTCTTTCTGCTTTTTTAAATAGAGATGTTAATCTATTTTAAATGTCATACAAAAAATCATGAAATATTATTGTGCTATCACTGCCAACTATTAATTTTGAGCCTTTTACCTCTGTTGCATCTTGTTAATGAAAATGTAAACAAAATTACCAACCATTTTACTTGCCAAACTCAATGGGATCTTTTGAGTTCTTCATACTTCTTGTAGAAATATTCACTTCAAGGAAAGATAACTGTGACTACAAACCATCAATATTCAATAAAACTGGGCATGAACTTCCTTTGTACTGGCAACCTTCACTCAGTCTTCAGCGCTCCTGAACTGTGGCTAGGCTGTTTTAACAACTACTAGTCTTGGGTCCCGGAGGTAGTGGTCTTGTGTTAATTTCAGGCTAAATCTTTTCTTAAGTTGCTTATATTTTGTTAAATCAGGGTATCACATTACAGGCACAAAAAGGCCTTGGCCTGGATTTCTTTTGAATTTTTGGGGCGTAAATGGAACAAAATGGATTCTTAACAGTTACTGCATGAAATCCACCATAAAGAAGCTGCAACTGAATTCTCCTCTCAAAATTAATGGGCATGTCCCAGCTCATGTGACAGTTTCACATGAGGACACATGTCCTTAAAATTTTTTTTGACCTTTATTACATTTTTCAAGGCTTAAACTAATCTCCCTGAGGCACCTCCGTGGGACTCGGGGAATCCCCCCCAACCCGCACAGGCAGTGCACAGGGCTTCCAGATGCGCATCACACCAATTAAGGCCCATCCAGATAAAATTGCGGTGCACACCCAATTGGGGGCACCGATCGGGTTCGCGCTCTCTCCTGCCCACCCTCCCACCCTTGACAGGGGGAAAATTCAGCCCTTAATGTCAACTTGTCACCATTTGCTCTTCTTTCCATCATTCTCATTCACAAGGATCTGTGCTATTTTTTGCATTTTCTGTTAAGTTTTCTGTTGTTTCTCACTTCTTCAGTTGTCCATTGCTGTCTGTTTTTGGCAAGTGGAGCTCTTGTCCCTTCAGGATGTTTCCTGCTTCTGTATCATATTGCATTCTCTTTTTGACCTCCCATCAATCTTCTGTCATTTTTCCCATTAACAGATTTCCCAATTTACTGTGGCCAGTCTTTGTCTTATTCCATTGAAGTCAACCTTACGTAAATCTAGAATCCAAGTAGCTGTTCTGTGTTTCTCCCTTTCAAGTTCTGTGTTGAACTTGATCATATTATGATGATAATTAGATAAATGTCATGCACCATTAAGCCTAACTAAATCAGGTTTATTACTCATTACTTAATCTAAAATGACATTCCCCCTTGTTGACTCTAGGATATATTTCTGCAGAAAGCTATCCCAGACATACTCAACAAAATCACTACCTTTCTGAAATGTGCTACTCTGCTTAGCCCAATCTATATGGAAGTTCAAATCCTCTGTTAAACCATTTTTGCTATATGCTTGTCTAATCTCTGCATTTATACAATCTACCACTTCACAGCTGCTACCAGGATCCTATACAGAAAAACACGACAGTCTTAAATCTTTTCCTCTTTCTTAATTCTAACCATAGAATCTCCACCGCCTGCTTATCTCTTGTTATAGCCTTCTTACCATTGTGATTTCATCCTTAACTGCCCCTCTACCACTTGCCCTATTTTTTCTGTAGACGATATAACCTGGTATATTTAGTCCCAGCCTTGTCATAAACTCCAAGGTAAATATGTGCCTACAATTCAGTCAATTTGTTCTTTGATACTCAGTGTGTTTGTGTAAGGAATGCTTACTCAGGCCACATGCCCTAACCTGTGCTTCTGCTCTAATATTTTATTCACACATTACTTCTTTCTTTCTCCTGGTTTAATTACTTTACATTTTTTTATCTTTCCCTTTACCTGTAGTACCTAAAGGACAAAGTCTGTTCTAGGCCATTTTGTGCGCAAGTACTGATGATTGTTGTTTCTTTACCTGCATAACATTTTTAGTACTTTGGGGTTTGAGTCAGGGCTTCTTTCACTGCTTCTACTCAGCTCAAAGTATTGTTTTGCACTTCACCCGATGTTATGAGCAGGATGAGGACTTGAAAGAGGTTTGGGTTAGAGGCTCTTAGAGTCAGGCATCACTGAAGGTATCTCTTCCTGACATTCATGCACCAAGATCTACAAAGCAAGAAGGTCTTTATTTAGGATCCCCAAAGCAATTGGTGCCTCACAAGATCCTTCCCATTCCTAAATTGAGAACGATGTCCCAATTCTACATCACCAGCTGCCTTTACTTGAAGTGAGAAGATTCACCAGGAAGTACCAAATAAATATATTCTTCCTTTCTGGAACCCCTCCCCCACCCCCTATTTTAAATCAGTGAACCTACTTGCTCTAGTTCCTAATCTACCATGGCAATATAGTGCTTCCTGAGTGGCATGAAGTAGAGCGTTGAATGGCTGGGATGGTTCTGGAGCCTTGGAGACTGGAGACGATGCTTGTTTCATGATAGCTGCTGTCCCAAAAGGACCAGCCCCTGGTAACCTGATACTTGCCGTAGCAACGTAGAGCCGGGGAAGAATAATCCCAGTGAAGTCTTGGAAGTCGGCCATTTCAGTCGTCAACAATGTCCTTAAATGTTCCTCATGGCCTTTTGATGCTGCATCAGACTTAAAGGTGTTCCACAGATTGTTGCAGTTGCAAGTTGTGGCTTTCTCTCACTTATCCATTATGGCAGGTGTACCTGAGTAAATTGTTCCACTGTCAGCAGCTGGGAAGGGGTGTTCCATAGGGATCAATGCAACACTCTTGTTCACCATTTACATAAATGATTTGAACTGGGAAACTGGTAATACAATATCAACATTTTCAGATGGCACCTCATTGGTATCTGTCTGTCTCAGGAGACAATGGACCATGCCTGGGCTGCATGTTGTTAGTAGTATCTTAATAATATCGTTTATATTGTTAAGATATACAGGTGAAGGACATTGCTTAATTAAGTACATTGATCACATATAAATAAAGAACAGCTGGGACACTGGGTGTTGAAGGAGATCTATGAGACTAAACAAAGTTAATGAACCCTCTTGGTAAAGAAAAGCACTGTGTCTTGGTTTTGATTTCACCAACTGGCCTGGATTCTATTGGTAGCAGAGAATCATTGACTTAAAGGCGCAGATGGGAAACTAAGACTTATTTTCAGACAGAAGGTTGTAATTGGATTTATTTTGGGGAAGAATGGCTGAACCAAGTGTACAGTATCAGTATGATTTTCCACTGTTGTCCTGTGAAGGCTGAATCTTATGACCAATGGAAGAATGAAGTGCATATATGGACACGGGCTACCTCTTTACCAAAGAAAAAGCAAGGTATGTCCTTGGCTCATCATTTGGACATTTAGGAGTGTTTGGATAAACTCTTAAAATTTATGGACAATGTTTATAAGAAAGATGATCTCATAAATGCATATGAGGCATGGTCAGGCTTTGATAAATTTAGAAAGATGGACGGTTAATCCAGAGAAGAGTATATCATGGAATTTAACAGGTTATATACAAGATTGCATAAATTCTATTTGGAGAACCCTAATTCACTGCCTGCTTTCAAATTGTTGGATGGTGCTGAAGTCTCAAACATGGATAGGCTCCTGGTCTTGACTGGAGTTAAATTCTCAGAAAAAGATACACTTTTGGAGCTGTTGTCTGAAGCTTTAAAAAAGGTTTCTGGGGAAACATTCATTTCTAGCCACTTCTATGGACAGGTGGAACCTTTAGCGGTAACACAAAAGATGGAGGATTCATGCTGGCAGCATTTTGAGACCACTTAGATATGGAATGCAAGCATCTATACAAAAGAAGAACCACAAACAAAAGAAATGAGGATAGAGAACCTTTTGGTTGCTCTAAAAGCAGAAGCAGCAAGTGATAGACAGGGCTAAGTGATTCCACAACCAACAGATCAGATCTAAGCTCTGCAGTCCTGCCACACCCAATCATGAATGGTGGTGGACAATTAAACAACTCACTGGAGTAGAAGGCTCTACAAATATCCCCATCCTCAATGATGGGGCAGCCCGGCACATTAGTGCAAAAGATAAGGCTGAAGCATTAGGTACAATCTTCAGCCAGAAATGCTGAGTGGGTGATCCATTTTGGTCTCTTCTGGAGGTCCCCAGTATCACAGATGCCAGTCTTCAGCCAATTTGATTCATTTCACATGATATCAAGAAACGGCTGAAGGCACTGGATACTGTAAAAGGCTATGGGCCCTGACAATATTCCAACAATAGTACTAAAGATTTGCACTGCAGAACTTGCCTCATCCCTAGCCAAGCTGTTCCAGTACAGCTACAACACTGGCATCTACCCAACAATGTGGAAAATTTCCCAGGCATATCCCGTACACAAAAAGCAGGATAAATCCAACCCTGCTAATTACTGCCCCATCAGTCTACTGTTGATCAGCAGTAAAACGATGCAAGGGGTCATCATCATCATCGAGCGGCACTTGCTTAATAATAACCTGCTCATTGATACTCAGTTTAGGTTCTGCCAGGGCCACTCAGCTGCTGACCTTATTGCAGCCTTGGTTCAAACATGGACAAAAGAGTGGAACTCCAGAGGTGATCTCTGTCCTTGACATCAAGGCTGCATTTGACAGAGTGTGGCACCAAGGAGCCCAAGCAAAACTGGAGTTAATGGGAATTGAAGGAAAACTCTCCACTGGTTGGAGTCACACCTAGCACAAAGGAAGATGGTTGTGGTTGTTGGAGGTCAGTCATCGCAGCTCTGGGACATCATTTCAAGAGTTCCTCAGGGTAATGTTCTAGGCCCAACTATCCTCATCTGCTTCATCAATGACCTTCCTTCCATCATAAGGTCAGAAGTGCACATGTTCGCTGATGATTGCACATGTTCGCTGATGATTGCACATGTTCGCTGATGATTGCACATGTTCGCTGATGATTGCACAATGTTCAGCACCATATGTGACTCCTCCAGATGCTGAAGCAGTCCATGTCCAAATGCAGCAAGACCTGGACAACATCCAGGCTTGGGCTAACAAGTAGCAAGTAACATCGTGCCACACAAATGTCAGGCAATGACCATCTCCAACAAGAGAAAATCTAATTTTCACCCCTTGACATTCAATGGCATTACCATTGCTAAATCCCCCACTATCAACATCCTGGGGGTTACCATTGACCACAAACTGAACTGGACTAGCCATAAAAATACTGTGGCTACAAGAGCAAGTCAGAGGCTAGGAATCCTGCGGCGAGTAACTCACCTCCTGACTCCCCAAAGCTTGTCCACCATCTAAAAAGCATGAGTCAGGAGTGTGATAGAATACTCTCCACTTGCCTGGATGAGTGTAGCTCCAACAACACTGAAGAAGCTTGACACCGTCCAGGACAAAGCAACCCACTTGATTGGCACTCCATCCACAAACATTCACTCCCTCCACCACCGATGCACAGTAGCAGCAGTGTGTACCTTCTACAAGATGCACTGCAGGAACTCACCAAGTCACCTTAGACAGCATCTTCCAAACCGTCTACCACTACCACTAGAAGGACAAGGGCAGCAAATAGATGGGAACACCACCACCTGGAAGTTCCCCTACAAGCCACTCACCATCTTGACTTGGAACTATACTGCTGTCCCTTCACTGTCACTGGGTCAAAATCCTGGAACTCCCTCCCCAACAGCACTGTGGGTGTACCTACGCCACATGGATTGCAGTGGTTCAAGAAGACAGCTCACCACCACTTTCTCAAGGGCAATTAGGGATGGGTAATAAATGCTGGCCTAGCCAGGAAATCCCAACCCCTTGAACGAATAAAAACAAACAGATGACAGGAATTAGGTAACTATGGCAGGTGGTGAGCCCCAAGAAAACTGAGGAACATTAAACAAGTGTTTCAGATGTGACTCGAAATATCATTATGTGATGAATTATCCGAAATGGAATAACAGGGTTTTTGAAATGACACGTGACACGGAAGGTGATGACACTGATCAGTCAGGAGAAATTGCACTGGTCACAAGAAGCTTTAGTCTGGCAATAGGTGCTTGAGTTGCGGGCTCATTCAACTGTGTTGTGTTAGACAGTTGGTGCATGTCCACAATATATGGAGTGGATTGGTTAAAGTGTTACGTGGATTCTCTAACTAGTGAAGCCTGAAGTAAGGTTAAGGAATGTGAAAGTTCTACTTCAGGTTTGGGAATGGTAACACATTAGGATCACTGAAGAGTGGTGATTCTGTTTAAAATAGCTTTGGTAAACCATTTTAACCAGCACAGATGTAATATCCAGTGAAATACCCTTACTGTTAAGTAAGCCAGTGAAAAAGACTCAAATGAAATTAGATATGGAACACGATAAGGCAATTGTTTTGGGGAAATCTGTAGATTTACACGTTAGACAATTGAGACATTATTGTATCCCCTTAACAAAACCTGACATTTCCACTCACAATGTTAAAGAAGCGTTGATGCCATTGGGGGTAGGAGTTTAAAGAGAAAATGGCAAATTATTTTAAAACTATATCAGTAGTTTGCCCATCCATCTTGTCATAGGTTAAAAATTCTACTAAAGGATGCAGGGGTAATGGATGATGAATATACTAAACTTATGGAAGAGATCAGTGAGAAATACGATATATGTAAAAACAAATGTAGGAGCAGCCCATTGTGAGTCTCCCATTAGCAAGAGAATTGTAGCAGTGGGCTTGAAGGTATAGGATAAGGACAAAAACATTTTTCTCTTAGACTTCATAGACATGGTGACAAGATTCAGTCTGCCAACAGTAATATATAGTAAAGAAAAAAAAGGTAATTGTAGACAACATAGTGGAAAAATGGATAGGGACTGGGGGTGAGGGGCATGGAGGGATGGAATTTGCCAACAATGTACTTAAAAGTATGTGTGAATACAATAACATTGTACTAATGAACACAGCAGGGGTAAGCCCCTTCAGTAATGGGGTTTGTGAAAGAAATCATGCAGTAATTGATGAGATGCTTCACAAAATCTTAGCTGACCAACCGAGCTGTAAACTGACATTTGCCCTGGCGTGGGCAGTCCACGTGAAGAATTCACTTCAAATGGTTGGTTCACGGGTGAAATTCAAAAATACCCTCAGTGATGTGAGCATTATGCCCAGCCTTGGAAGGGACTATGATTAGCTCAATTTTTTCTGAGTACTTAGATGTCATGCATGCAGGGAGAAGGGCATTTATCTAGACTGAAAGTTCAGAAAAATTTGGCGAGCTTTACGGCACTGCATAAGGCCATTGTTGAAGGCTTTTGAAAATACAGATAAATCACATCTACCACATTACCACTGTCTCCTCTCTCTGTTACCGCATCAAAAAATTCATTGGTTAAGAAAGATTTTCCCTTTTGAAATCCATGCAGAATATTCATTATTGTATTTCTTATTTCTAAATGTTCTTCTATTGTCTCCATTAGTAAGGATTCCATTACTTTCCCATCACTGACCTTAAACTGACTGGCCTATAATTGTCTGGACACATTCTATCCCCCTCCTTAAATATAGAAATTACATTAGGTGTCTGCAGGTCTCTGGCACTATACCTTTTACTAACTAATTATTAAATATGTGTAGTAAATGCCTTTCCTATATTCTTTGAAAATATGTAGATGCAGTCCATCCAGACCAGGGATTTCATTCTCTTTGGCCAGAATTTTATGTCCCATGGATGGGTGGGCACACGCCCGACCCGAAAGGACATGAAATAGCACAAGATGATGTCAGGCGAGTGTCCCAACATCATCACGACTTGTGATATTTCACTTGGTGGGTGCGCACAGCAGTTGGAAGCATGCCTGCCAACAACTAAGTGGGCAATTAAGCCCATTAATGATGCAATTAATAGTGATTTTATATGGAACGCTTCACGAAATTGCGTGTCATCCTTGTGCAGGGGCCATGCTAATCTTCTCTGTATCGTTCCAATTTTAGTATATGTGTGTGGCCCATCCACATTTACAGTTCGCGGGAGGGCCATTCTCCCAGTCGGTATTCACAATTTTGTTCAAACCTCGATCCAGAACAGGATGAAATTTCTGTGGAGAAATAAACTAAAGAGATATCCAGGGACTTGTTCTTTGTAAGGTATGCTTTCAGGTGCTTGATTGTGCTGCATGGGCATATTTTGCAGCATTTTCGTTGTTTCCTTTATTCTGTGGAGGTCTGCAGCTCCCTGGGGCTAGATTCACCCACACCCTCAGTTAGACGCCCGTCCTCTTCCCACCCCCACCCTAGCAGCGTTGAGCATTTCTCAGCACGCGTTTCACACTGGCCTGCCGTTAATTGGCCAGCTAGCGTGAAATCGTGGTTGGGGGCGGATCACGGCTGGAGGCCCATTTCTGCTTTCGAGTTCGCCGATTGTGCGCCCAACACACACAAAATTCAGGCCTTTGATTTTGTTTAGTTTATTCAATACATACCCGTTTTCATTTTAAATGCACTTATCTCATTGCTCTTCTCATCATTCAATGTCATGTCCACTTATTCTATTTCCCTGGTGAAGACCAAAACAAAATGATTATTTAATATTTCTGCCATCTCTCTATCATTACCTGTAGTATTATCTTGTCTATCCCTCAATGATTCTATTCCAATCACAGCCTTTTTTTTTTATTGATGTGCCTATAAAGTATTATACTGTTTTGTTTTATGTTTCTTGATAATTTGATTTCATAGTTCCTCTTGACTCCCTAATTTTTTAAGTTCTCTCCTAATCTCTTTGAATTGTCTTTTATCATCACTCCTCTGCTGTCTCTGTGCTTAATGTATATGCCCCCTTTGCTAATCCTTACTTGGCCCCTTATGTTTTTATTCATCCATTGAGTCCCACTAGTTCAGTTTGTTTTTTCTTTTAGTGGAATATATTTTTCCTGAACTTCATTGAATAGAGTTTTAAATGTTTCCCATTTTTTTTTAGTACGTCCTTGTTTGCCAGTATATTTCCCTGCTTTATCTTCACAAGTTCTATTCCCAGCTTCTCAAAATCGGCTTTTTTCCAATCTATTAACTTGGTTTTCATCATACATATGTTCTTCCCCTTCATCATCTTAAAGCGTATTATACTATGGTCACTAGATGTTCCCTACTTTTACATCTCTTATCTACTCTGGTTCATTCTCATTTACTAGGGGTGAAATCGACCGTGGCCTCTGGCATTGGGCCTGCTTGGCGGCATGAGCGGACAATATGGCGAGAAGGCCAGAAATCGGTTTCACGATGTCATGAAACCAGTTTCTGATCGTCTGCTCAGCTTGTTGATGGTGAACCAGCTGGCAAACCATATTTCCTGCCATCGGATGTCGGGAACCTCATTGTAATACATCTGCATATCATTATAAAGCCAGCCCCACCAGAATCATCCGCTCTCAGCTGGATTGTGATTGCATGTCAATGTGTTTCACATATAAGGCCTGCACTTGGCAGGCTGCACTTTGTGGGGAACTCAGAGGAAAGTACACAGTAAGGTTGCACAATGTCCACCCAGGTCGCCTGTTGGGCTTCAAAGTTGAAGCGTGCTGGAGGCATGGGGGCAAAGGCTGCCCTGAGGCTGGGGTGACTTGAGGATGGGGACAAGGGCTGTCCTGCAGTTGAGGCAACTTGGGGCGGGGCAAGGAATGCCCTGTGGTTGAAGATAGTGCACAAGGGGTTGGGGGAGGAGGGAAGCAGCCACACAATAGGGAAACCTTGTATAAAGTGACCATTCCTCCGCAGCTGAGACAGATCAGGTGCAGCCACATTGACATGTGTGGAGTCGGGTCTCTAAGCAACGCAGAGGCATGAAAGTGCCACCAAGTACTCCAGAGCTTTTCACCCCATGGGCACAGACTGCAAACTAATATGAGTGGGCTGCAGAACAATTGGACAACTGAGCAAGTTGTACAATATTCTTGCTAAAGCTGGCCATGGAGCAGTCACTGGTGGAGGTGCTCACAGCCCCTTACAATGTCATCACCCAGTTTGGACAGTCCCCCCCATGATTCAAGCTAACAGTGTCGCCTTGCAGTGTGGGTTACGAGAATGTCTGCATCTGAGCTGAGTGCACAGCATGCAGTCCAATGGGCAAAGCTGCCAACAATCAGTCAGGTGGAGTGGGGCGGAGGTGGTTGGTGTTTTGGGCAGCCATGCAGTGCACTAAATTCAGGCCATCCAAGTGGGGCCTAGCACTCTCTGGGATGTGTTAAGGGGCCTTCAGACTTAACCAAGAGAGGTTCTTAGCTGTATGTCTTATGGCATACAGAACGGAGATGATGGAGAAGAGGGCGATGGAGGCGCTTGGCTGGACAGAGGGAGGAACTGCACTCTCAGGAAGAAGTGGCGGCTGGGGCTCCTGCACACACCTCTGAAGAGCCACAGCGAGCCATCGCTGGTCGGCGCCTAGCTAGACCCAGGCCTTATAGATGCTGCCTTTCATTCCTGCAGATGACCGATAATCAGTGTAGCCAAAGACCGCGCACGTCTAAGGAACTGGTCGGTCACATCTGCCAGATACTACAAGATTTGGTGCCTTGGGCCATGGAGGGCATCCACTGCCAGTGGCAACGAAAATGACCGCGGCGCTCAATTTCAGGGCTACACAGGAGACCTTTGTGGGATATCCACCCACAAATGCATCCATGAGGTCATGGATGCCATCTTCTCGAGGCACACAACTTTGTACATTTCGCCCAGGATCAGGAGAGCCAGGATGCAAGAATGATTGGATTTGCCCAGATCTCAGATTTCCTACAGGTGCAGGGTGCAATCGACTGCATTCACTTGTCACTCAGATCTCCATCACAATAAGCAGTCAACTATGTCAACCACTGGAGAGCTTCAATTTGTTGAATTTGCAGCTGGTATGCAACCACCACAAACGCATCCTGCAGGTATGCGCACAATTTCCAGGGAGTGTCCACAACTCCTACAGTCGGTCACAGATCCCTGACCTCTTCCAGGGTCCACAGAGGCTACAGGGTTGGCTCCTTTGGGACAAGGCTACCCGCAGAGGCCGTGGCTGATGACATCCATGCGGCGGCCTCAGGCTGCATCAGAGTAATGAGGCTCATGCAGCAACTCGCAACTTGGTGGAGCAGACCATCAGGATGCTGAAAATGAGGTTCCAGTGCCTGGGCTGGTCTGGTGAAGCCCTGCAATATAGTCCACAGAGGTTGTAACGCATCATCATTGCCTGCTGTGCCCTTTATAACCTGGCGCTGCAACAGGGAGGTGAGCTGGCTGAGGTGGAGATTCAAGAGCTGGAGGTGTCCTCCAATGAGGAGGACGTTGACGGGGATGAGGGTGAGGAGGTCCTCGAAGGCAATGAGGTCTTCACACTGGATAGATGAGTCAGGTGTGCTCAGGAGGCCCTCATAGCTTCTAGATTTGTGGAGGATGATGACAACAACATGCAGTGAGGATACTCCATAGATCTTCACACAGCCACTGAGAATGCCTGACTCCTGTCTGTCTGGGCTCTGTGATCAGGGTCATATCATGGAGACACAGCCATGAAACTTTAAAAGCATCTTATCCTTTGTTAGCCTTCAGCACCTGACCCCTTCAGGAGCACAGCATCACTGGTCACAGATGCTGAAGAGATGGGGGGCAGTCCCACCTCAAAGGTGCTGAGAGCATTCAGAGAATGACGGAACTCTGTGACACCTACCCACAACATTCTGGCAACAATGACAAGCACTGTTGAGGTGCAGGCATCAATAATGTGTTCAGGGAGTGTGAGGCTGGACCATCACTTTGGTCTGAAGGCTGCACAAAGCACAGGGAAGAGGCCCTAGACTGAGAGACCTGCCTAGATCTTGTGCAGAAAGATTTCACATCTGAGTGATACGGACACTGCTCATCAGAACAAGGAGCCATAGGCAGGGAGACATTCTTGGGAGCTTATCTATAATAGTGAACATTACATACAAGTGATTAACACCTGTGCCCAGGCTGTGCAACTACATATTATTAACTTTCCTAACCATGCCACTGCACCTTGGTGCTCCCTGGACATCCACAACAGAAGTGGAGGCAGCCTGCTGACTGCTACACCCTGTCTTTGACCTTGGCTGGCGTCCTCTGGAGGGCCGAGACCTTGATGGCCCTGGCCTGCTTTTGGGGTCCTGCTGTGTGGCAGTGGCACCCTCCTCGGCCTGTGGAGCTGGGGCTGCTGAGGTCACAGGAATAGGGGATTCGGATGGGCCGGACATTCCCAGAGTCACCTGGATGAATGGTCCCAGGGTGTACACCTGCTGATCCTCCTTCCTATGGGTGCCAGAGGGCCCCTGGCTGACTCCTTGAGGAGAGGGGGTAGTTGGAACGAGATTGGGCTGCTCCACACCCCTCTCTCATACATGCCGATGGAGACCAACTATGGCATCAGCGGTGGAGTTCAGCCTGCACAGCAATGCAGGAGCGATGGCCTGGATCAAGGTCTCCATAGCGGCCATCATCCTACCAATGTTGACCCTGGTGCATTGCAATGCCAGCGCTATCACCTCAGCCTGAAGGTAGACAGATTCCTCCATTGTGCCTTGCAATCTGAGGAGTGCAGCAAGCATCCCTTCCTGATGTTCCCAAGCTGGCCTTTGCAGCTCCAGCAACTGTGACATGACTGAGTCCAGAGGCTTGTCATCTGACTTAGACTCAGCAAATTTCTGGCCTCCAGCAGTCCTCCGAGTGCTGAACAGCTGGAAGTCCCTGCCTCCGCCTGCTATGGACCAGACAGCGCGATGTGCTCACCAGATTGTGAACCCGAGGCTACTGTAAAGCTTAGTCCCATCAAGGTGTGTGTCGCTGCGCTGGTGAAGGGTGTGGGAGAGCGCTGTGATGGGACTTCAGGGAGGTTTCAGTAGATTACTCTTCTGAGCTTCCTTTGGAGCTCGTTTGGAGGCCCTGGGTCATGGACTCTGTCAGCTCTTTGGCAGATATGCCAGTGAAATCAAGGAGAGATAATTAGTGCATGGCAGTGGTCTGTGAAACAGGACACATCACTCACAGCATGGTTGTCTGATGGATGTTGCACTGCTGGATCCTCAGTTGGTAGAGCACTGCCGACCTCATCGTCAGCACAGGAATGGTTCAGGTCCTCGCTGGCCAGCTGGATGGCTCAGTTTTCAAAGTCCATGAGGACCTTGATGTCAGGCATTCCTCCACCAGTCTGTGACCTCTTCCTCTTGTGTGCCAGCTTGTCCTGCATAAATAGAGGTGGAGAGAGTGTAAGCAGGACGCCTGCCGGGCCAGATGATAAGTTTTCTGGCCTATTTGAGTGTTGAGTGGTCCCATGGATGGGATGAGGACAATGAAGGTGTGTGTGTGAGAAAGTGAATGGTGATGTCCCTTGAACTGGCAGTGAGTGAGGGCCCTGTGGATGCTTGATGGGTTTGTGAGTGTGAGAGTTGAGAGTGATGACAGGAGTGACTTACCCTGGTGGAATAGAGGAAATCATTCATCCTCTGGGTGGCTGTCCACTTTTGTAGAACGTTGGCACTGACCAATGCTGCCACCACCTCCCAAGCCGGATTAGTGATTTTGCTGGCCATTCTGCGGCCAGAACAGGGGTAGAGAACCTCACCGGGGTGGTGGGGGGGTGAGGGGGGGGGGTGCTCCACTGAATCCAAAAGGCACTTGAGGGATGCGTCATTGAATCTGGGGGCTGCAGTCTTTTTGCCTTTTGGGGCCATGCCTTCCATGCAGCAGTCCTGGGCTGGAAGCACTGAGTGGTGCCCACAGCTACACTTTAAATACGGTGCCCAGCGTGATGAAGCGGCAAGATGATTGTGTGGCGGGTGAATGAGAGCCTGATGACCATGGAAACGGCGTGTTTCTCAAGAATGCATAATTAATGTGGTGGGTTTGGGATGATACTATTTGAGAAGCCGCCATTGTGGCCAGTGTGTAAAATGTCATTTTACCCACTCACTACCGCATTTAGTGCAAATCTGGGACGATTCCGCCCTTGATCCAAGAATTAATCATCTTATGTTGTGCTTTCTACAAAGCGGATTAGAAAGGAGCCCTGTCCACATTGTAGAGATTCCATTCCCTTATCCCCTTTACGCACTTTCTCTGCCCAATTAATCTAAAGGTAGTTGAAATCACCATGACTATTCTGTTTTTGACTCAATTTGTCTACATATTTCTTTCTGTATCTCCCTTTCACTGTTAGGTGATCAGTATATTACACCTATTAATGCCATTTATCCCTTTTATTATCTTTTATTTCTATCCATATGGATTCTAATGTAGTCTTGCTAATCGTTGTGTCCCTTTTTCTACTGCCTCTGCGTTTTCCCAAATAAGTGCAGCTATTCCACCTCCCCATTTTCCCACTCCATCTTTTCTAAATATGTTATTTCCTGGAAGGTTTAATTCCAAATCCTTTTTTTCTGTAACTATGGGCAGAATCCTGTTGCAGTGGCAAGTGTCCCAGTAGCGGAACCAAAAGTGAACACAACTTCCGCTTGGAGGTGGGAGAGCTGACCATGTGCAATCACAGCCCAGCCAGCTAATTAGCTGTGCAGGGTCAAGGGGCCCATCTAATTGTGTGTCTTGGGAGGGCAGGAAGCCCCCATCATTACCACACCGTGATCGAAGGTCCAGGCACCATATTTAGATGACAGCCAGACAGGAATCGACTCCCTGCCAGCCAGCAGCATTGTCTGACTGTCTGTCTGAGAGGAGGATTTTGAACTTGAATTGCTGCCACACCCTCCCCCACCAGCCATACTTGGATCCCTGTACCCTATCCCCTCCCCCCAGTCACCTTTCACCTTCCCTCCATCACCCTCAACCCTAACCCTGCCTGTGTGACACTCAAGCCACCCACCATCCCCCTTGATCAACTGTCTGTCAACATGGAGCTGCCCTGCCAGCCCCTCGTCACCAGCAAGCTGCCCCCCACACCCCCCTTCCTCGGCACCCTGGATATGCTCTCCCATCACCCTCAACCTGCCAACCATCATCCTTGACCCTCCCTCTATTACCCTTGACCTGCCCTTGTTTACCATGGACTCTCTCAGCATCACCATTGACCTGCCCCCAATCACTCTAGATCTCCCATCTATCATGCTTGTGCTGGTAGGGATTGACCTTCCCTCCATCATCCAGCTCCCTCCCTCTGACCCCCACAACTCTTCTTAAGGCCACCACAACCCGATGTTCCTCCCTTGGATATCCATACCGTGACCTCCCTGGGCAGCCACATTCTTCCCTTCCTTGGATACCCACCACCCTTCCTCGATCAGCTATATCCTGACCTCCTTGGACAGCCACCACCCTCCCTCGATCAGCTTTACTACGACCTCCTTGGACACCACCACTCTCCCTCGTACAGCCATACCCTGAACTTCCTGGACAGCTGCCACCTGAGCTCCACGCAACAGCTCAGCCTCCTCTCTCCTGGTCCAACAAAGTTCCCCATACAAAAAAAGCAGCTTATAAATTTTTTTAAATTCATTCACGGGATGTGGGCTTTGCTAGCTGGGCCAGCATTTATTGCCCATCCCTAGTTGCCCTTGAGAAGGTGGAAGCAATCGAGCATTGCTCTAAATCCACCAGGAAGGCTACCTTGCCTGCTGCATGCCACCTCTAACCAGATGTGAATCTGAAGGCATGTGTTTCTCTTTTGTTGCAGACTTAATTGCAAAGGTACAATTTAATCTGATGACCATGTGTTTTAATAAGCATGCATGACATGCTAGTACATTAAAAATAGGTTCCCACTGCTTTCCATTGGGAACCACAATCTGTCTTTAATCTGCTGCCAATTTACTTCCCAACTTTCATCCTACTGTAGGGAAGCTGGAATTTCACCTTCTGCACAATTAAGTGCCCTGTCCGCTTCCCGTTCTCAGGAGCCTCACTAAATTCTGTCCCATGTCTCAGTTTTCCCTAATATGTCTGGTTCCTCTCAATGCTTGATTGCCTCCAGCTTCCTTGTTTTATTTCAGACACTGTGCATTTCAATACAGACATTTTAAGTCATTTTAATTGGATTTCCTCTCACTTTATGTGGAACCATTTTTTTCAACTCACATTCTAGAACTCTATTTATTCCCTTGGCATCAATGTTCTCCGTTACTCTATTCTTTCTTGTGTTCTCTTGCCCTGTTTTGTTTATGTTTATACAGCTTGTGCTCACTGTAGATCCCTCTTCCACCCTGCTTTACTAGTTTAAAGCCTATGCCACTTCCCTATTTTCCCTTTCCACTAGGACAGGGGTCCCATCCTAATTCAAGTGGAACCCATCCCATACAGCTCCTTCCTGTCACAGAACTGGTGCCAGTGCCCCTGAAAAGGGACCCCTCTTTCCCACATCAACCCTTTAGCCACATGTTAATTCTCCTGATCTGTCTGCTACGATGCCAATTTACATGTGGCTCAGGCAATAATCCAGCGATTATTTGAGGCCCTGCTTTTTAATTTAGAACCTAACTCCTGATTCTCTTTCAGCAGGACCTCCTCCTCCTATGTTCTTACCTATGTCATTTGCTCCAACATAGACCTCGACAACTGGATTTACCCCCTTCCAAGTTCCTTTCCAGCCACCGTGAGCCCTGGCATCGGATAGGCAACATACTCTTTGGGATTGTCGTTCTTGACTGCAGCGGATACTGTCCATCCCCCTGACTATTGAGTCCCTGTTACTACCACATGTCTATTCTGCTCTTCGCCCACTGGATAGCCGTGTCATGGTGCCTTGGGCTACGTGGTCATTGTTCTCCATACAGTCTTTCTCCTTGTCCAATACATTGTACCTGTTGGACAGGACCAGTGTCTGCTGGACTCCCTTTTCAACCTCTCCCAAATCCCTGCTACCCAGCTCTCTATCAGTCACACCATCCCTTTTGTAAACCTGTGTTTTCCACTGAGGTGTGATTATATTCTGCATAAAACTGTCCAGAATCAACCCCCCACCTACCTTCTGTAGTAGAGTCTCTTCAAATTCGCACTCCAGCTCAAGGATTCCAAGTCAGAAAGATTTGAGGCCGAGACATCTCATGCAGACGTATTTTCTCAGGACAGTCTTGCCGTGCACAAACTCACATTCTGCACTCCAAACACACCACCTGTTCTGCTATAACTTAGACTAGCTTTATCTTATTTATGGAATTGATTAAAGCCTTTATTCAATGGTTATTTGTAGTTACATCACTATTTTAACTAATTACGGATGCTAAGACTTATGCTAAAAATTTCATATGCAGACCATTAGACAAGTGAAGGGGCACTTCAAATAGCAAAAGCAAAAATAACTCTTTAAAAAGTGACATCCAGAAAGGAAAATATCTATTTTTCAGCCATTTGATCAGAGCTGAAAAGCTACAGAGATCTCTTCTCAAGAGCAAAGTGGAGGGCAGTAGAAAGAGGGGTTGGCCTAGCTGTAGTTGGATGATAGATATCACAGAATGAGCACATGAACATAAGAAATAGGAACAGAAGTAGGTCATGTAGCCCATTGAGCCCACTCCCCCCATTCACTGAGATCATGGCTGATCTTTTACTTCAATACCATTTTCCTGCACTATCCCTGTATCTCTTGATATTTTTAATATGTTGAAATCTATCAATCTCAGTCTTAAACATACTCAGCAACTAAGCCTCCACATCCCTTTTGGGCAGAGAATCCCAGAGATCCACCACCCCCTGAAAATTCTTCCTCATCTCAATCCTAAATGGCCTGCCCCTTATTCTGAGATTGTGTCCCCTGATTCTAGACCCCGGCCAGGTGAAACATCTTTCCTGCATTTACCCTGTCAAGCCCTGTAAGAATTTTGTATGTATATATGATATCACCTCTCATTCTTCTCAACCACAGAGAATAAAGGCCCAGTATATTTAATCTTTCCTCATAGAACAATCCCTCCATCCCAGGAATTAATCTGGTGAACCTTTGTTGCATTCCCTCTATGGCAACTATATCTTTCCTTAGGTAAGGAGACCAAAATTACACACAAATGGTTTCAGACAAGCTACAGTGGATGTGTGAGGATGGCACAAGAGAGATGGGCATGGCGTACCATGACAGCAGATCTCTTGGAACACAGGAACATAGGAAGTCCTTTAGAACAGATTCTAGTATTTTCGCTACTACTGATGTAAGGCTAACAGGTCTGTAGTTCCCTCCCTTCTTAAATAGTAGGGTGACATTTTCTACCTTCCAATCTGCAGGAATCATTCCAGAATCTATAGAATTTTGGAAGATAATCACCAATGCATCCATTATCTCCATAGCTACCTCTTTCAACACTCAGGGATGTAGAATATCAGGTCCCAGGGATTTAAAGACCTTCAGTCCCATTAATTTCTTCAATACAATCTACTTACTAGCTTCCTTCAATTCCCCATTCTCTCTAGTCTCTTGGATCTCTAATTCTGGGAGATTTCTTGTATCTTCCTCAGTGAAGACAGACACAAAGTAATCATTTAGCTTCTTTGCCATTTCTCTATTCCCCATTATAAATTCTCCTGACTTTGCCTGTAGTGGACCCACATTTCTTAGCCAAACATTTCCTTTTATGACCCTGTAGAAGTTTTTACAGTCTGTTATATTTTTTTGCTAGTTTACATTCATATTTTATGCTCCCTTTCTTCATCAGTTTCTGTATTCTAAAATGCTCCTAATTCCTCAGGTTTACTACTATTTCTGGCAACTTTATAGGCCTTTTTTAATCTTACATAATCCTTAACTTCCTTTGTTAGCCATGGGTTTTTTCTTTTTGGAGTTTTGTGCCTTGAAGGAATTATAATTGCTGTAAATTATGTAATAATTCTTTAAATATTATCCATTGCTTATGTACAGTTATACCTTTTAATGTATTTTCCAATCCACCTCAACCAATTTTCCCATCATACTTTCATAATTTCCTTTGTTCAAATTTAACACCCTGGCCTCAGATTGAAGTACCTCACTTTCAAACATAATGTAAAATTCTATCATACTATTGTCACTCATCCCTAAAGTTTGTTTTACAACAAGATGATTAATTAGCCCTTTCTTGTTACATACTACTAGATCTAAAATAGCCTGTTCTCTAGTTGGTTCTTCTACATACTGCGCTCGAAAACCATCTCTAAAACATTCCAGAAACTCATCCTCTACAGGATTAGTGCTCATTAGATTTACCCAGTCTATATGCAGATTGAAAGTCCCCCATGATTACTGCATTACTCATGCTACAAGCTTCTCTAATCCCCTGAATAATATCATGCCCCACACCACCACTATTTCGTGGCCTCACAACTCCTACCAATGTTTGCTGCTGCTTGCTGTTCCTTCGCTCCACCCAAACAGATTCCACATTTTGTTCTTCCGATCTGAAATCCTCCCTTACTAATGTACAGATCCCATCTCTTATTGTCAGCGCAACACCACCTCGTTTTCCTTTTTCCTGGCCTTCCTAAGTGTCAAATAACCTTGAATATTCATTTCCGAGTCTTGGTCACTGTTATGACCACAGCCAATGTTAATTGCCGTGCAAACCAAATCCCAGAGGGAAACTTGGTTTACGGGCCACACCCTTTTCTTTTGTATTCTGAAAATGAGAAGAAGAAGCACTGATCTCAACAGCAAGAAGTCCAGTAATACTCTTAGGATTTTAAAAAGTAAAAGAATTTTATTAACAAGAATAAAAGAAAACTTAAGTACACAAGATTACAGTTGCATAATTAAAGTTATTCTTACAAAACATTCCCCCAAAAAGTCTCTACTTGGTCAGACCCACAAGTAAACATCTTCCAGGCAATACTCCCTTATGGATGTTTAACTCTAAAAGTCCAGTAAAAATACCAAGGAAAGCTGCTGTAGTTTCAATAAACTCTATTCCACTCTGCTGTGGAAATCCAAGACTTCAGAACAGACCTCTTGTAGCGGCCTAATACGGCTTGATGGGATGGCTGGTTCAAACTGCATCTTTTCCAAGCCCAGATCTACCATCTCCAACAGTTCCCTGCTCAGTTCCAGCATTAGCTACAGCTCACAGTTACAGCAACAGTTAACAGCCACATCTCAAAGCTCAGCTCCATCTCTCAGCTACACTAAGCTCTCCATGATAACTCTAAAATACCATTTTTTCCCTTTCATCTCATTGTTTTCACACCAAATTCAAATCCTTCCAAATATAAAATCTTTCATGTCTCTGTTTTGTCTTTGCTTTAAAGTCAGTAAATTATAATATCCCCTCTTCTGTTTACCTATGGAACTCCTGCAAGATGCAACCATGTTTCTTGCCACCTCTGACTTCCCTTTGATAGTCAGACAAACACTCAACTTATCTAAAAATGCAAATGTTAGATCTAATCTATTCACTTCTACCTCAAACCTAATGCCCCTGTCCTTTTCATGTTTTAAACCCCCTAGACAATCTGTCTCCCGTAGCCTTTGCCCAGCTTAATTAAATCATTTACTTACACACACACACACACACACAGCCTTCTTTATTGAATAAAACCATATTCCCCCAAAATATTAAAAAAACATCAATTTATCAGTCACCCTGTAGCCATGTTTCTGTAATGGTAATTAGATCATAGCCATTTACTTCCATTTGTGTCCTTAAATCATTTACCTTGTTGCAAATGCTGCATGCATTCAGGTTAGAGTGCCTTTAACTTTGCCTTTTTAATTTAATTCTGCATTCTTAGCCTAGTTGATGCTCATCTTCATTTCACCTGTCTTCCAATTTCGCTTGCTACCTTTCTACTTCCTGTTCCCAGCTTTACTTCCATCCAATTTGAGCTATCCCTCAGGTTCCCACCCCGCTGACAAGCTAGTGTAAAGCACCCTCCAACAGCACCAGAAAATCTCCCTGCGAGGATATTAGTCCCAGTCTTGTTAAGGCATAACCCAACTTGTACAGGCCCCACCTGCCCCAGAACTGGTACCAGGAACCTGATGCCCTCCATCCTAAACCAGTTCTCCAACCACGTGTTCAATCAATCAATCTCCCTATTCCTGTTCTCCCTAGCATGTGGTACTGGGGTAATCCTGAGATTACTGCTTTTGAGGTCCTGCTTTTTAATTTCCTTCCTAATTCCCTAAAACCTGCTTTCAGGACTTCATCCCCCTTCCTACCTATTTCATTGGTACCAATGTAGACCTCGACCTCTAGCTGTTCACCCTTCCCCAAAAGAATGTCCTGCAGCCGCTCCGTGACACCTTTGACCCTGGCACCAGGGAAGTAACACACCATTTTGGAGTCATATTTACAGCCATAGAAATGCCTGTCTGACCTCCTGACTATTGAAAACCCTATCACTATTGCTCTTCCCCTCTTCTTCCTCCCCTCCTGTGCAGCTGAGCCACCTGTGGTTCCACAGACTTAGCTCTGGCTGCACTCCCCTGAAGAGCTATTGCCCTCACCAGTATCCAAAATAAACTGATCAGGAAGCAAGATAGATTCAGGGAATTCCTGCACTACCTTACTGGTTCTCTTAGACTGGTGGTCACACATTCCCTCTCTGCCTGTATGCTCTTAACCTGCAGTGTGACTACCTCCCAAAATGTGCTATCCACATAATTCTCTGCCTCATGGGTGTACCACAGTGATTCCAGCCACTGTTTGAGTTCTGAAACCCAGAGCTCAAGCTTCTGCAGCCATTGACACTTGCTGCAGATGTGTTCGTCTAGGACATGTGGTACATCTACGACTTCCCACAAACTGCATGATGCACATTCCACTCAGCCGAGCTGACCTGCCATACCATAACTTTAAAAACTATTTATTACAATTAGAATAAGTAGGGTAACTTAACCAGTTACTCACCAATCAGCTTCTTCCCGTACCAAAATAAGCATACTACTGGAGACTGAAAAAGGGAGAAAAAGAAAAGAATACTTTCCTCACCAAACTCCCTCACTCACCAAACTTCCTGCTTGATACTATGCACTCAAAGCAGCTCTCAGTGCAGAACAAGCAGGAAGGCCTGTTTTTATACTTCCTGAAAAACAACTGATTCAAGCTTCTGAAAACCAGTTTAACCAGCTGCATAATTAACTAGCCACTGCTGCTCTCAGAGCTGTATACCCCTGTTTAAGGCTGGAATAAACTTAACTTCTGTTAACTGAAGGAGTAATTTTTTAGTTGATTCCTAAATTGAGAAAAAAAACTTTAGACAGAAATTAACCCTTAAAACTCCCTCACTCACCAGATTCAGCAGCTCTCAATATGTAGTAGGAGTAGCTAGCTATAAGCAGTAGCAGCAGCAGCAACTTATACTTCCCCTGTCCTGATTTAAACTACTGCCATGTTTAGAGAAAAAAAAAAACCTTGAAAGTTACCAACTACCTGCTTACCTAATTGATGCTTCTGAGATTCAGGACTCACTGTCACCAGCTCCCTCTCTCAGAATGCTCCTTGTTCTGTAAAAGACCAGAACAGCACCTCTTCCCCTATTGCGCAAAGTGGGTAATAGTGAGGCAAAAAAAGACGATAATGGACCAAATAGGGAAAGAAAAGATGGGTCTAGAGGAAGTGTAAATGGGAAAAGCAGAATTATCATCAACAACGGCTGTCCAAAAATAATATAACACACAAAATAACATGAAAAGAAAGAAACATTGGGAGCATCGACTATGATCTGAAATTGTTGAACTCAGTGTTGAGTCAGGAGACTCAAAAATGCCTAATCGAAAGATGAGATGTTCCTGAGGTTTACTTTGACCTTCATTGGAACAGTGTAAGAAGCCAAGGATGGAGAAGTCAGATAATTAAAACACTTGTGGACTGAATGGAGGTGTTCCATAAAATGGTCCACAAAGTGTAGAGGAGACCTCATAATAAGCAGTGAATACAGGATACAAAACTGAAAGAAGTACAGGTTAAATAAAAATAGATTAGTTCTTCACCTGGAAGGAATGTTTGTGGGCTTGAACTGAGAAAATGGAGCAGGGGAAAGGGTTGACGTTGCATCTCCTGGACTTGAATGGAAAGATTCTCTGTGAAGGGGAGTGGATATTTGAATGATTGAGAGCGTCACTGAGGAAAAGATCCCTTCGGAATGCTGATAGGGGAGGGGCAGAGATGGTGGTGTATGGTGGGGTGGAACGTGAGGAAAATGGGAACCCTATCATGGTTCTGGGAGGAGAGAAATGGGTAAGAGCAGAAGTGAAGCAAGTAATTTAAAGCAGCTGATTTGTGCACAGCCTGCTTTTGGGCTTCTGGGCATATAGCTCACAGGGAAACTTGGTTTTATGGAGTGTCTTAAAGGGAGAGATAGAGGTAGAGAGGCAAAATAACTATGAAAACATTCCAGAACTTAAGGCCTTTTCAACTGAAAGCACGACCACCAATGGTGGAGTAAGTATAATCAAGAGTGCTCAAGATGCTGAGTCAGCGATCTCAGGGAGTAAGGAGTGGTCTGTAAGGTGAGAGGAGATCACAGAGATGCACAGGGGAAAGACCATGGAGGGATTTGAAAACAAAGATGAGAATTGCTTAGCTGTGCCAGAGTTCTTAAGGGTTGAAACTCTAATTTCATGAATCTTCATTCAGTTAATATCAATTTGCCCTTTTAAGACTTTAATTATTCAGGCAATAAGACTCTGGTGACATAATGTCAAGAAATGTTTGTCAAGTAACAAAAGATAATACTTAACAAAGTTGGGCAGCGACTTTACTGGCTTAACACGGTTCTTCTCTCCCAATTAGGCCTTGGATGCAGTCAACACTTGGGTTGGTTCTTCTCTCTTTGTCTTTGTTCTTCTGCTCACAGCAGTCTCTCTGCAATTTCTTCAGTTCTTCATCTTCCCGTTCTGCATGCCTTGGTGTTTATTAACCCTTTCTGATACACTGCCCATCCTCATGGTCAATGCTGTTCCAGCACTCTGATTGGTTCGGGCAATGCATGATAATGCTCTGACTGGTTTAGATAGTGCATGCGATCAGGCTCTGATTGGTTTAGCTAGTGTGTGCGACCAGTCTCTGGTTTCTTAAGGGTGTCTTCTATAGCTGTTACTGTCTCCTGATTGGTTTCATAATATATCAGTTACCTGCGGAACAGTCCTTCTCATTATACTGTTTTTCTGTTCTTTTATTAAATTTGATAGCTTTCTACTAAGATAAGGTAGTCTCTGTGTCCCCTTCTTTGAGATGAGAGAGCGTGTGGTGTCAGGTGCTAATGATTAACTTCAGGGCTCATCGCCCCAAATGCCTAATTGATGTACAGGTGTCAATATTGTATGTCCTGTAGAGGCACTTATCAGTGTTTTGGGCTGAGAGAACTACTTTACTGGTGTTTATTATATAGTGATTGCTCGTGCTTGGCACAAGTTAATTAAAAATGGCAATAGAGTACAAAGTGGCACACAGCCTTTAAGACTAATACAGAAATTACAAAAATACTTCATACATAAAATCAATGCATAAAGGCAATGAGTGTGCAAAGATGAGGTAGCAAGATGCACTTACAAAACACAGCTGGATACATTCAGTCGATACATATTCAGAAGTAATAAGAGGAAAAGAACTACATTGCTACAAAACTAATTACAGAAGTTAATTCTTAAGCTTACAGAACCAAAGCAATACAAGGGCTTGTTATATAATCTAAAAGAAAGAGATTGCTTCTTTTTAAGGTATTACAAGTTAATAGACTAAACTAAGTAGTACATAGGGCTGAAGGCTCGAAAGCTCACAGCCATTCTC
The DNA here is from genome assembly GCF_017639515.1 of Carcharodon carcharias. NCBI lineage: Eukaryota > Metazoa > Chordata > Chondrichthyes > Lamniformes > Lamnidae > Carcharodon > Carcharodon carcharias. Next base: position 162,351,999 of record NC_054468.1, read on the forward strand.
CTCATATAATAGGCCTTTTTAACTTCCCTTTGAGTCTTAGGTAGCAAATACAAACTGGTAAGTGTTCATTTCTAGGGAGTGTAACAGTTCCAGACTCAGGTCCATTCAACCTTGACGGGCTTCACAGCAGTAGCCTGCAATTAAACAATGCAGGTGTGGCTTTGCACAGGCCTAGGGCCGGCCATGTAGTACGTTTCAGTCATCAAGTAAGGATGCAATGACAGACAAAAGGGCAGTCACATGGTAACAGTGTCCTACATTGATTACAATTAAATAGAATATTTTAATTGACTAATATACTTTGATTACTTGATCATTACACATAACTAGACAACAAACTAAATGTTAAACATGATTTTTCCTACAACCGCGAGTCAACATAGGTCAGTGAGCACAGGGGAGAAGGGTGAATGAGATTTGGTGTGAGTTAGAACAAGGGCAACAGAGTTTTAAATGACCTCAGCTTTTGGAGGGTAGAATTTAGGAGACTGGCCAGGATTACTTTAAAATAGTCAAGCCTGTAAGTAATAAAGATACAGAAGAGGATGTCATCAACAGATAAGCTGAGGCAAGAGTGGAGTCAGGTGATGTTACAGAGGTGGAAACAGGTAGCCTGAATGATGTTGCACATATGTAATAGGAAACTTATCTCGGGTCAAGTATGACACCAAAGTTGCAAATAATTTGGTTCAGCTTCATACAATTGTCAGGGAGGGGGATGGAGGTGGCAGGCACTGAAGACAGTGGGTTTTTTTTCCTAATATTTAATTGGAGGAAATTTCTACTCGTCCAGCACTGGATGTTAGTCAGACATGTTGTCAGATAGCATAGGGACAGCAGAAGGATCAAGAGAGATGGGGGTGAGATAGAGCTGGCTGTCATCAGCATACATGTGAAAATTGTAGATGAGAAATAGAAGGGAGCAAAGGATACATCCTTGGCAGACACCACAGGTTAAGGTGCAGAAACAGGAAGAGAAGGCATTGCAGCTGAGTCTCTGACTGGGAATGGATAGATGAGAATGGAACCAGGCGAGAGCAGTCCTACCCAGATGAACGGTGGCAGAGAGGGGTTAGGGCAGAACTTCATGGTCAACCATGTCAAAGTCTGCAGGTAGGTCAAGAAGGACGAGGGGATAGTTTACCTTTATCATAGGATGTCATTTATGACTTTGGTATAAGCTGCTTTGGTACTGTGGCAGGGGTGGAAAGCTGATTGGAGGTATTCAAACATGGAGTTTCAAGAAAAATGGCCACAGATTTGGAAGGTGACAACACACTAAAGAACCTTAGAGGGCAAAAGGGAGATTGGAGTTGCAAGGATAGGGAGCAGTGATGACAGCAGTTTTGAAGGAGCAGGGGAAGTATCCGAGGTGAGAGGACCAAAGGAACAGAAAAGGAAGTTGGGTGGTCAACAGTTTAGTAGGAACAGGACTAATGAGCAAGAGGTGAGTTTCATGGACAAGATGAGCTTGGAGAGGACAAGAGGGGAGGTGGAACAGCACATAGTGAAAAGTGCAAATCCAGGATTAGAGGGGCAGGAACGGGGATGGGGGATGAGGAGGAGGTGGGTGTAGGAACCTTAGATAAAGTTTGTTCCAGTGAGCTGGGGAAAGGTAGGAACTCCGCTGAGGCAGCTGAACAGATGATCTCAATCTTGGGAATAGAAAGTCCATGAGCTATTGGAGGGAGAGTGGGGGACGTAAAGGAGGGTAGTTTAAGAAGACGATTTGTGGTGGAGAAAGCGAGTTGTCTTCCTGGATAACCTTTGAATTGTGGGCAGTTTTAGCATAGAGAGCAGGACCCAATAGTGCTTCATGTGATCCAGGCAGATCTGGTGATGAATCATTAAACCAGTTGTCTGCTAAAGACATTCAAATCTGCATCACTTATTCTTAAGGGAGTGAAGCTGGAGGATATACCATGGGGAATGATTATGGTGAGAGAATGTAATGGTTTTAGTGGTAACAAGGACATCAAAGAGGTGGAGAAGGTATGATTTAGCAAATCAGTGGCTGCAGAAATGTTATGATGGTTCATTGGCTAAAGGCTAGATAGTTGGGAATTTGGAAGTGCGATGGGCAGAGATTTTTGAGAGAGTTTATTCCAAGGCTGGATCTAGAATGAAATGGTATTGGGAGGGATAAGCAGAATATTACTAGAGAACAGCATAAGGAAATGATCAAAGATCGCCTTATCAGTGATAGTCACAATGGGAGTAGTGAGGCCATGTAAAATAGAAAGTGTGACAGAGTAGTCGTGAATATGGGCAGGTGTATTTATATGGAGGGAGAGATTAAGGGAGGAAATGATGGCAGGAAACTCTGAGGAGATAGAGCAAGAGGAGTTGAGATGGAGGGTGAAACCACTGAGCATGAGGAGCCACTCAGTGCAGAGGGAGGAAAACAGAGACAATGGGCGGAATTGTCCATGTCCACTGGTGTCAGGCGTGTTTGGTGGTGTGAGCGGCAATATGGGAAGAAGGCCAAAAATCGGTTTCACGACGTCATGAAACCAGTTTGCGGTCATCCGCTCAGCCCATAGATGGCAGGCTGTTTCCCACCATTGGGTGTCGGGAACCTCAATGTAATACATCAGGGAATCATTATAAGGTAAGCCAGGACTCATCCCCCACCCCACTAGATCATCCGCCCACATCGGCATGATTGCACACCAACGTGTTTCACAGCAGCATATAAAAGGTGTGCACTTGGTGGGCTGCACTTGGAGGAAGCTCGGAGGTGAGTGCGCAGTAACGTTGCAGAGCGCTTGCGAGAGATGCCTGTTGGACTTCAAGGTTTAGGCATGTTGGGAGGGTGGGGAGGATGAAGGCTGCCCTGTGGTTGGGGCAACTTGGGAGTGAAGGGAGCAAAGGCTGCCCTGCAGTTGAAGGTAGAGCACAAGCACTTTAGTGCACGGGGTGGGGGAGGGGTGGGCAAGGGAAGCAGCCATGCACAAGGGAAACCTGATATAAAGTGACCATACCTCTGCAGCTAAGACAGTTCAGGCGCAGCCACAGTGATATGATTGGAGTCGAGGGTCTCTAGCTCATCTGCCCACTCAAGCAACGCAGAGGCATGAAAGTGCCATCAAGTGCTCCAGAGCTTCTCACACCTCGGGCACAGACTGCAAACTAATGAGCATTTTAGTGGATTTGACAACTGAGCACATTGTACAATCTCCTTGCTAAAGCTAGCCATGGAGCAGTCATTGGTGGAGGTGCTCACAGCCCTTGCAATGTCATTATCCCAGAGAACCAGTCTCCGCCCACGGTTCAAGCTAACAGCGCAGCCTTGCAGTATGGGTTAGGGGAAATGCCTGAGCTGAGAGCACAGGAGCAGTCCAGTGGGCAAAGCTGCTGCCAACTGGTTAGGTGGAGTAGGGTGGAGGAAGGTGGGGCTTTGGGGAGCCTGTAGTGCACCAGTGCCTAGCTAGACCCAGAATCTATAGACGTCGCCTTTCATTCCTGCAGATGACCGGCAACCAGTGTTGACGAAGACTGCACATGTCTAGGGAACTGGTCGGTCACGTCTGCCAGCTATTGCAGGATTTGGCGCCACAGGGACATGGGGGACATCCACTGCCAGTGGCTGTGAAAGTGACCGTGGTGTTCAATTTCTACACTAGTGAATTCTTTCAGGGCTCCATAGGTATCTCCTGTGGGATCTCACAAGCCTCTACCCACAAATGCATCCATGAGGTCACAGAAGACATCTTCTCAAGAGCACACAACTTTGTGCATTTTGCCCGGGACCAGGAAAGCAAGGATGCAAGAGTGATTGGATTTACCCAGATCTTGGGTTTTCCACAGGTACCGGGTGCAATCGACTGCTCTCACGTGGCGCTTGGATCTCCATCACACACACACGGTCAATGATGTCAACTGGAAGGCATTCCATTTGCTGAATGTGCAGCTGGTGTACGACCACCACAAACGAATCCTGCAGGTCTGTGCACGGTTTCCAGGGAGTGTCCACGACTCCTACATTCTCAGCCGGTCACAGGTCCCTGAAGTCTTCCAGTGTCCACAGAGGCTGTAGGGATGTCTCCTCAGGGAAAAGGGATACCCGCAGAGGATGTGGCTGATGATGGCCTCAGACTGCAGCAGAGCGATGGTATAATGAGGCTCATGCTGTAACTCGCAACTTAGTGGAGCAAACCATCAGGATGCTGAAAATGACGTTCCTGTGCCTGGACTGGACTAGTGGAGCCCTGCAATATAGTCCACAGATGGTGTCACTCTTCATCTTCGACTCCTGTGCATTTTACAACCTGGCGCTGCAAAGGAGAGAGGAGGTAGCTGAGGCGGAGATGCAGGAGCTGGAGGTCTCCTCCGATAAGGAGGACATCAATGGTAATGAGGGTGAAGAGGTCCTTGGAGGTGACAAATACGGTGATGAGGTCCTTGCACTGGCTGGATGAGGCAGGCGCACTCGGGAAGCCCTCATAGCTGCTAGATTTGTGGAGGATGATGACAACATGCAGTGAGGAGACATCTACGAATGTTTGACTCCAGTCTGGCTTATGGCAGTGCACATACCCTCTGAGAATGCTCCTGTCATGGAGATGCAGTGGAGGCCTTAACAGTTGCTCGATTGCAGGAGAATGATGACGACATGCAGTGAGGACACCATGTAGATCTTCACACAGCCCCTGAGAATATCTGACTCCTGTCTGGCCAAGGACAGCTCGCTTGTGCTCTGTGATCAGGGTCATATCATAAAGATGAAGCAGTGAAACTTTAAAAGTATCTGATCCTTTGTCCACCTTCAGTACCTGACCCCTTCAGGAGCACAGCATCACTGATCACAGATGCTGAAGAGATGGGGGCCAGCCCCACCTTAAAGGTGCTGAGAGCACGGAGAGAGTTCAGTGGCGCCTGCCCACTACATTCTTGCAGCAATGACAAGCATCGTTGAGGTGCAGGCATCAGTAATGTTTCCAGAGAGTGAGACTGGACCATCACTTTGGTCTGAAGGCTGCACAAAGCGCAAGTAAGAGGCCCTGAACTGAGACACCTGCCTTTATCTTTTCACATCTGAGTGACACGAATGCTGCTAATCAGAACAAGGAGCCATAGGCAGGGAGACATTCTTGGCAGTTTATTTACAACCACGAGCATTATGTATAAGTGATTAACACCTGTGCCCAGGCTGTGTAACGTTTCCTTTAAACTTTGTTCTTGGTTTTACAGCTGACCTGAATTAGGGGCTGTGCCTGATTTATCCTAATTTTGTTAATTTGGTTTAATTGGTTTTAACTCAAGAGTTACATCATCTTAACTTTCCTGACCCTGCTGCTTGGTGCTCCCCCAACATCTACAGCAGGGGTAAAGGCAGCCTGCTGACTGCTATGCCCTGCCTGTGATGACCTTGACAGGTGTCATCTGGAGGGCTGAGACCTGGGGTACCCCGGCCTGCTTTTAGGGTCCTGCTGTGTGGCAGTGGCACCTTCCTCGGCCTGTGGAGCTGGAGCTCCTGGGGTCACAGGAAGGGGGGATTTGGATGGGCTGGTTATTTCCAGAGTCACCTGGGTGGATAGCCCCAGGGTGTGCACCTGCTGATCCTCCTCAATGGGTGTCTAGTGGTGCCTGGCTGACTCTAAGGGGAAGGGATAGGTGGAATGAAATCGAGCTGCCCCGACCCCTGTCGCGTACACACTGTTGGAGGCCAACTAAGGCATCAGCGATGGAGTTGAGCCCACACAGCAGTGCAGGAACGACATCCTGGACCAAGGTCTCCATGGCGACTGCCATCTTACCAGTGTTGACCTCGATGCATTGGCATTTCGGCACTATCACCACAGCCTGAAGGTAGACAGACTCCTCCATCGTGCCTTTCAAACTGAGGAGTGCAGTGAACACCCCTTCCTGATGTTCCTGAGCTTGCCTTTGCTGCTCCAGCAATTGTGACATGGCCGAGTCCAGAGGATTTCTCAGTAGATTTCTGGTCTCCAGCAGTCCTCTGAGTGCCAGACACCTGGGAAGTCCCTGCCTCCACCTGCTGTGGATCAGACAGTGCGATGTGCTCACCAGATTATGATCCCAAGTCTACTCTAAAGCCAGGTCCCACCGAGGTGTGTGTTTCTGCGCTAATGGAGGGTGTGGGTGAGCGCTGTGACGGGACTTCAGGGAGGATGCCTTCAGATCCCACTTCAGAGGTTTCTTCAGGCTTGATTGGAGGCCCTGGGTCATGGACTCTGTCATCTGTTTGGCAGATGTGAAAGCAGAGATAATTAGTGCATGGCAGTGGCCTGTGAAAGAGGGCACATCACTCACAGCATGGTTGTCTGATGGATGTTGCACTGCTGGATCCTCACTTGGTAGAACACCACTGATCTCACCATCAGCACAGGAACGGTCCAGAATGTGGCTGTCCAGCTGTTTTAAAAGTCTGTGATGACCTTGATTTTAGGCATTCCCTCACCAGTAAGCGACCTCTCTGTTGTTGTGCACCAGCTTGTTCTGCATAAAAAGAGATAGAGTGTAAGCAGGACAACTGCCTGGCCAGATGATAAGTATGCTTGGCATGTGTGGGTGGTGAGCTGTACCATGGACGGGATGAGGACAATGAAGGTGTGTGTGTGAGAGTGAATGGTGATGTCCCTTGAACTGGCAGTGAGTGAGATCTCTGTGGATGTGTGATGGGTTTGTGAGTGTGAGAGTTGAGAGTGAGGAGAAGAGTGACTTATCCTGGCGGAACTGAGGAGATCATTCATCCTCCTGCGGCACTGGGTGGCTGAACTCCTTTGCAGGGCATTGGCGCTGACCACCGCTGCCACTGCCTTCCAAGCCAGATTAGTGATGTTGTTGCCCATCCTGCAGGCAGAGCTGGGGTAGAGGACATCACAAGGGGCCTCCATTGTGTCCAAAAGATGCTTGAGAGACATGTCATCGAACCTGGAGGCTGCAGTCTTCTTGCCTTTCTGGGCCATGTCTTCTGTGCAGCAGTTCTGGGCTGGAAGCACTGAGAGGTGTACGCGCAGCTGCACTTTAAATGTACCCAGTGTGATGAAGCGGTGAGGTGATGGCGTGGCAGGCAAATGAGGGCCTGCCCACCATGGAAGCAGTGTGTTTCCCAAGAATGCATAATTAATGTGGTGGAGTTGGGATGATACAGCTGAAAAGCCACCATTGTGGCTGGCAGGTCAAACGTCATTTTACCCATCCGCTACCGCACTTAGTGCAAATCTGGGACAATTCTGTTCAATATCTCAGTGAAAACCTTGGTATGATACTTGGATAGGCCGTTCAGACAAGAATTTAAAAAGAGAGATGCGAGGTGAGATGCTCAGTTACCACAGGAATAGGGAGACAGACCAAGGTGAGATTTAAAAATGAGGGCTACCCTAATACCACCATGCATAAACATAGCATAGCATAGCCAGACAGGGAGATTACATTAAATGGAAAGGCATCATCATGCCTCAGATATGTTTCCATCAATGCCATGTTGTCAATGTGAGCATCACAATTAGCTGATGAATGGCAAGGCCCTTATTTACAAGGAGTTGTGGAGAAGGGCAGTGATAGCTGATCCATTGGCAGAGTCCAGAGGGTTAGAATTGGGAATGATGAGAGGATGGGAAGGAGCTTGGCAAGATCAGCATTCAATGGATCATCCTCTGCCATTTCCGGCACCTCCAGCCTGATCCTACCACCAAACAAGTCTTCTGTGCGCTCCCATTTCAGAATTCTGATGGAACCATTCTCTCCATGACACCCTGGTCCATTCCTTAAATACCCCCAACATCCCTTCCCATCACACAACACCTTCACATGGTAGCACAAAAGATGTAGCACCAGTCCTTTCACCTCCTTTTTCATCATTTAAGGCCGTGAACACTTCATTTAGGTGAAAAAGTGATTTACTTGTACTTCTTTGAATTTAATATACTGTATTTGCTGTCACAATGTGGTCAGCTCTACATTGAGGAGACCAAACACAGATAGGGTGTCTGCTTTACCAAACTCCCCTATTCAGTACTTCCTATTACTTTAATTCTCACGAGGTACAGCACCTCATCTTTCAATTAGGCACTTTACAGTCTCCAGACTCAACTTGGGAGTTCAACAATTTCAGATCATAATTTCTGGCCCCCACTATTTTTTTCTTTGTGGGGGGGGGGGGCACCTATTGATGATTCTGCTTTTTCCCATTTGTACCTCCTCTTGACCATCTTTTCTTTCCTTACTTGTTCCATTACCATCTCTTATTGTCTTGCACCATCTTCCCTTCTGTGATTTAATCTCTCCTGCCTTTCACGCAATCAAAGGCCTTCCTTTTTCACTGAACAGAATCATAGAATGGTACAGCATAGAAGGAGGCCATTTAGCCTGTCATGTTTGTGCTGATGCTCAGCAAGAACAACTCACCCACTCTTCATATCTCTGCATTCTTTTTGTCTTCATGTAATTATACAACTCTCCTTTGAAAATCTCAATTGAATCTTTCCATTCCACACTCTCAGGCAGTGTGAGTTTCCACACACCACCCCCACCCCATTTCCCTGCACTATACTTACCTAGAACATGTCACAGTTTAGTCATGGCTGAATCATTGTTATTTTGAGGTCAGCCAGCTAAAGGTAGTGAATTCTTCTCCCTTGCATGGAGGAACTGCACTCTTGCTCTATTCCACTCTCAGGTCCTCATTCTCACCGTGCTAAGTGGTTCACCTGGTGACAGTTCTACTGGTTGTCTTAAGTTTTTGAAGCTTGTTTTGGTAAAATGCCAGGATAGAGTTGGTAGAAGTTGGGGAAACTGTAGATATGGAAGTGCTGGGTAATTTCCCAAAGTATCTTGCCTCTACCTCCAAGGAATCACTTCATGATCTGAAACATTGAAGAGCTTATTCAGCTGTGCATAAACTGACCTTTGTCCTTGAAATGATAGCCAGTGTACACAAAGCACTGCAATGTTTCTAGTCAACACGAGAAGCTAAAACATGATTTGATATGCCTTGTCCAGCCTTTACCAACCTTCTCATGCCAGTTCACCCCAACCTCACCACCTCCTTCAGTTTCATCTGTCTATTTTCCTATTAAATCTAACTCCTCTTCCTGGAAGCTCAAGGTTTTCGGTGATGGTGATCCCACACCCTGTTGTCCTTTTGCGGTTTTGGTTGTATGCCATTTTTCCTTTGACAGAAGAAACATTGTTACAGGCCAGTGAGTATTGTGAAGAGTTGGCTCATATAAGGTCATGCCTGCTGCTTTGATTAAAGTGAAAGTGTTATGTCAATTTTAAAAGAAGTGTCCTTGAAGATTAGCCACGTGGCAGGCAAAGTCCATTGAAAGAATGGTTTTCCATGAAGAATGTGTTTGAATTGATACGGTTACCCTTAACTGAAATTAGTCACTTGAGGGAATGAATATAAAAGGTAAAGATGTGGTTGATGCTGTATGAATGGTGAAGGATACATATTAACACCAGAGTCTTAACTTACCTTGACCACTGAATCTCTGTCTGCATTGATTAGCAGTTCTTCTGGCAGTTGAGGTTGCACTGACTGTCTGTGCTACATCCCCCCAGTCATGCTGCACCACTCTCTTATGAGCCCGCTGCTCTCCATGGTTATCAAATGCACCTCCCCACCCCCACCTCAAGCACCTACTGTTGCTAGTACCACCTCCAAGAACACATTATAAAATCTGAGGGCCCCTCGAGCTGTTGAGACTGCCGGTTTTCTGTTCTTTCTGCCACCTTGTTGAGAAAAAATGTTGTCCTTTAACTGTCTGTACCAAAACTGTATTTTGCTTACTGCATTTAGGAAAGAAGAAACAAAGGGTTATTTTCTGTATGATTAATTGTGATGAAATTGCAGCAGGTTAGTGACAGTTTCATATTGTCAGGCACTAGAACCGTCCTGCCACAAATTCACCAGCTAGAGGAAAATCCAAGCTCTCTCATCATTTAGCACAGTGAGTATCTGACAAAAACCATTGGAATCACACAGCAAATCAGTCAGAATCTGCAAAGATATTCTGGTGGAAGACACTGTCCAAAAATTAACCTGTTTCTTTCTCTAAAGATGTTGACTGACCTGTTATCTATTTCCAGCACTTCCTGTCTTTGATTTGAATTCAGCCCTTGCAATTTTCCAACAAGTTTGAGGTGTTTGCAACTTGTATGGATGAGAGTGAGGACTGCAGGGTGGATGAGCAAACTGGTTATGGTACTGGGTTTGTAACCCCAAGATCAAGAGTTCAAATCTCACAATGGCAAACAATGTAACTTCATCTGAATAGGAACAGATGGAAATGTGTTTGTGCTCAAAAGAGTTACAATTTGGCTTGGCCTAAATAGCCAAGTGGTTATGGTACTGGGTTTGTAACCCCAAGATCAAGAGTTCAAATCTCACAATGGCAAACTATGAATCAAGAGTTCAAATCTCACAATGGCAAACTATAGAACAATGTAACTTCATCTGAAACAGATGGTAAACAAAACCATTCAAGTGCAGGGAGGAAACAGGAACTTAGAGGTAGTTGGGGACAGCATAATCATGGGGCTGGACACAGTTCACAGCAGCCAAGCGTGAGAGTCCATAGGCTGTGTTGCTTGCGCAGTACCAAAGTTCGGGACATCTGCTCTGGGCTGGAGAGGAACTTGCAGTGGAGGGTGGGGGGTTAGGAACCAGTGGTCGTCGTCCATGTGGGTACCAACAACATAGGACAATTCCTAGAGCTTGGCATTGGTATTGGGGCAAGTGGGAGCTGTATCTTTGGGATGGGTATTCACCTCAACCGTACTGGGACCAGTTTTCTGGTGAGTCATATAAGTAGGGCAGTAGAAAGGGTTTTATACTAAATAGTCGGGATGAGGAAAAATGTGATAACTAAAGAGAGAGGAGAAGGTAAGATTGCAGGATAGCAATAAGGGAAATGGTTATCAGAGTGTGGCAAGAAGGGACAGAGCATACAGACAGAAGAATGTGCGAGCAGTACAACAAAGGTTCACCAGGATAATCCCTGGAATGCTGGGATTGTCATATGAGGAGAGATTGAGGAGACTGGGTATGTATTCTCTAGAGTTTAGAAGAATGAGAGGTGACTTCACTGAAGTATACAAAATTCTTACAACAGGGTAGATGCAGGAAGGATGTTTCCCCTGGTTAGGGGATCTAGAACCAGGGGACACAGTCTCAGAATAAGAGGTGGGTCATTTAGGGCCAAGATGAGGAGGGATTTCTTCAGTCATGGGGTGGCAACTCTTTGGAATTCTCTACCCCTGAGGGCTGTGGTGGCTCAGTCATTGAAAATACTCAAAGCAGAAGTCGATAGATTTCTAGATACTAATGACATCAAGGGATACGCAGATAGTGCAGTAAGATAGCGTTAGGGTAAAAGATCAACTGTGACCTAGTTGAATGGCGGCGCAGGCACAAGGGACCGAATGGCCTACTCCTGTTCCTATGTTCATTTGCAGTTTTTTTCTCTTTGTTTGCAGTGAGTACATGATCATCATTCTGGGACATCACAGTGAATGACACTTGGTATTAAATGGGGAAATTAATGGACAATAGCTTGCATGTTATGAGATTTGAACATGGAGGTTACTAAGATATATGACAGGGTCTTATATTTTATCTTATTTCTTATATTAAAGGAACTTGTATTGATTAAGTGTAAACTGTTGAATATTGAGTAAGGAGGTATTGGGATGGACTTCAATTGAGGGCATTCTATAAGACATAACCATAAATGGACAGCACAGGAAGATTTAAGGGTGTTCTAGTTTCCTCGATTGGATTGAAACCATCCATAGCTGATAGGCCATACCTTTTTATAAGGAAATAACAATCAAAAAAGATGGATCAAAAATATCTTCTTCAGTCATTTCATTGCTTGTGAGATTGAAAGTTATAAGGGCAGCTGGAGATGCTGGTACTGCAGTAAAAATTATTGCATTTAACATTTGTAATGCAGAATAAAATCACGTAGGTATGTACAAAATTCAATATTATTCAAAGCTAATTTACTGCATTGATGCTTGGTTATTTCCCCTGCATCATTAACACAGGATCACTGTTTTCCATGGATAAATTCCACACAGTAAGGAAGTGGATTTTCATTATATTGAATGTCTACTGCTGTTAATGCAGAAAAGCTTTTTTTTTCTTTCATGGGATGAAGGTATCACTGACAAGGCCAGCATTTGTTGCCCATCAACTTGTTAAGCCATTTCAAAGGGCATTTAAGAGTCAACCACATGGGACAGGAGTCACATGGAGGCCAGACCAGGCATAGACAGCAGATTTCCTTCAGATGGGTTTTTACAACAATTGACAACAGCTTCATGGTGACTATTGCTGAGACTAGCTTTGTTTTTAAATTCCAGGTTTATTAATGTCCCTAGAGCATTAGCCTGGGCTACTAGATTACTGGGCCAATGACATTACCATTACACCACCAACCCCACATGGCTATTTGTTTATTGCAAGTAAGCCTTAAAAATCCAACCAAGTTAACCATGAGTGGTGTAATGGTTATAATATTGGACTATCACCTTAGAGAGTGAATTTAAATCCTACAGTGACAACGTGTGAAAACGAACTCAGCATATTTGGCAGTTGAAGCCCTCGAGAATGTGCAAAAAGCTCTTACATAAATTATACCAGGACTGAAAAGGTACAACCATCAGGAAACACTGAACACGCTGAGGCTCCTTTCTCGAGAAAAGATTGAGAGGTGACCCAGGAGAGGTCTTTCAATTTATGTAGGGGTTCTTCAAGATAGATGTAAAGAAGATGCTTTTACCAGTGATGGAATCCAAAACTAGGGCCTATAACTATAAGATTGTCATCAATAAATTCAATCAGGAACTCAGGAGAAATTTGCTTACGCAAAGTAGTTAGATTGTGGAACTCACTGCTGTGTGTAGTCATTGAGACAAATTGCAAATAGAAGGATATGTTGGCAGGGGAGGTGAAGATATGTTGACTGGGAAAGGAAGTTCATGCAGAGCACACACACTGGCATAGAATCAAATACCCTATTTCTATGTAATTAATACCAGGAGCAATGACCACAAAAGTTGCCAGCTTGCTGTAAAACACAACTGAATCATTAATGTATTTCAAGGAAGAGAATCTGCCATTCTTAACTGGTCTGGCCTGCATGTGATTCTATTCATCACAAGATGGCTGACTCTTAGGATGAATTATAGTGGAGCCTGCTGGAGCAGGCAACATAGCGGGCAAGCCTGGAGAATTGCGTGGGAGGCTGCAAATCCAACTCCTGGCGGTGGGTATACTGCCTCGCATTAAATGAGTGGTGACAAGGGGCCACCACAAGACACTCTCCTGCTGGTGGAGGGGAGGCAATTAGGCTTGCACGGGTCTCCTGTGTCTCCAGAAAACCACCGGTAAACCCTGTCGGGGTTGCCAGTGGCCTACTCAGGGTGGGACCCTCATTCACAGGCACTCAGCACCCGATCAAAGGACTTGGCATCAGGAAGGGGGAGCCAGTTGAAAGCCACCAGCCTGCCCTTGCATCAGATCCCTCTCCCCAACATCTTGCCAGTGACCCCCTCCCTGCAACCCTCCCTCCTGCCCCATTTACCTCTCTCCAGGGATCCAGCAGTGACCCCCGTGAAGGCCCCAATGTGTTAATGGCAGCGGCTACCACTCCCAGTGGCGCTGATGGTACTGGACAGCTGCTGACCTCTGATTAGCAGGTTGCTCCCAGAGGTGGGATTTCTGCCTTACTGAGCTTTATCCAACAGAAGGCCCAGTGCTGCCCAGGTAAGTGTGTATGTCGGGCTATGGGGAGAAAAGTGATGTGAGATTCCCAAATGTTTCTCTAACTGGTGGGTGGGATCTCCATTGCCAACACTAAATTCTGGCCTTAATATCCTCTGAAGTGGGTTAACAAGCCATTCTGTTGTCAGGGAAACTAGGGATGGGGACTAAATAGGGTTTTGTCTCCCCACATCCAGAATTTGTTTTTAAATGTGGTGATTCAGGACCTGCTGCTTTTTTAATTTAATTGGATCTACTCCCAAAGATTAGTTCCAGCCGTTCATCCACTGGCATTATGACAAAATGTGTGTCATAAATGCAAATTGGTATTTCTGTTGCCAAGCTAAACATTTACAGCTGAAACAGTTACTCACAGAATGTTAGTCTGCCTTTACACTAGGTCGATTATTGCCCTAAAATGTTTGTGTAAAATGCATGATAAACTAAGTATATGGAGTGTTATTTCTTACAATCAACTTAGGATGGGATCGCTCCAGATTTGCACTAAATGCGGTAGCGGGTGGCTGGCTGAGATAGCGGCTTTTCACGCCGTATTGTCATAAACCCGTCACATTATTTATGCATTCCCAGGAAACACGCCATTTTGATGGCAGGCGGGCTGTCATTCACCTGTCCGCCATCACCTCGCTGCTTCATCACACCACATTTAAAGTCCAGCCACGCGCACACATCTCAGTGCTTCCAGACTACGACTACTGCAGGGAAGATGTCCACGAATGGTAGGAAAACTGCAGCCCTTAGGTTTAGCGATGCGTCACTGGAACACCTTTTGGATGCCATGGAGGCCCACTGCAATATCCTCTACCCCTGCTCTGGCTGTAGGATGGGCAGTGGCATTAACAACCAGGCTTGGGAGGCGGTAGTCAGCGCCAATGCTCTGCAAAAGAGGACAGCCGTCCAGTGCCACTACAGGATGAATGGTCTCATCCATTCTGCCAGGGCAACTCACTCTTCTCATCACTCTCAACTCACATACTCACAAATCCATCACACATCCACAGGGATCTCGCACCTCAAGGGACAACATCACTAACTCTCACACACAACCTCGGACTCATATCCTCTCGAGCTCACCTCCTCATCCTGTCAATGGCTTCACTCACCACACAGACATTCCACGCGGTACCATGTGTCCTGCTCACACTCTCTCCATCTGTTTTCATGCAGAAGAAGCTGGCTCACAACAGCAGGGAGAGGTCCCAGACCAGGGAAGAATTGGCCCACATTTGGCCCCTCACTCATTTTGAGGAACATGCCATCGCACTGACTGGTGAGGATGTGGACTGTGCCTGCAGCGACAGTGAGGTTGGCAGCGAACACCCACCTGAGGATCCTGTACCACATCATCCCTCTCTCAACGCAACTGAGTGCTCACTCTCCTGCTTTTGACTCTGCTGCCATGCACTACTTATCTCTACTGTGGTTCACAGGGAGATCTGCCAAGCGACCAATGCCCTCAGCCAGCCAGTCCCTCAGCTCCATCCACATCCTGATCTACAGCCAAGAGGACACCTCCTCCATTGAAGAGGTGGAAATAAGCAGCCTGGAAGACCCATCATTGCAGAGGGAGCAGCCAGCCCACAGGTGATTCTGAAGGGAGAAGTGTGTGTGTGGCAGGGCCTTTTGGAGCCTTGTGCAAGCACTCTCCCATACTTGCAGATCCTTCATGTTTCACACTCTTGTCCTGCCCATTTTCAGTTCACTTTCAGTTGTCTATCTAAGCTGACCTGCATCTCCGCCCACCCACTGATCTCACTCCAATGCAGCACATGATCTCATCCACTACGTTTCTCATTTCACTTCCGATTCAGCAGGAATGGTCTGGTTTCACTGCATTGTGCACTCCCCCCATCTTTTACCTTGGTCACCCAGTTCCTCTCCCCCATCACAGTTGACCATCCCCGGCATCACCTTCCACCTCCCCCCTGTTACCTACCAGCCATAACACTTTTCTCCTTCGGGGATGTCCAGGTGAACATGCACATTCCCTTCCTTCCCAAAAATCCCACCCCCATCAACATTCACCTTCCCGACCTCATCCTTCCCACCCCAGGGTCCGTGTCTGCCTCTGGGTCCCCACCAACCACCCTTGTCATCTCTTCTATTGCTACCATCGAACTCTCACCCTCCCACCTCACTCTGCCCTTGGTCATTCTCATCCTTCTTCCTTACCATGCCCATCCTCAGTTCTCATCCCAGGAGGCTGACATGGACCTATCCAACTCCTCCCATGCACGTTCACCTACACATCCACCCCCCGCCCCTCCCCCCGGACCCTTTCCCGCCTCTACACTCCTCCCCACACGGAACCCGTTCCTCCCGCACTTCCTTCTCCTTCCTTCTCCTTCCTCCACCCTTACCTCTTCTGCCACCATTAGTCCCTCCTCCCTCCTGACTCCTTCCTCCAGTCTCACTTCTTCCTTCAGCCTCCCTTCTTCCTCCAGCCTTACTCCTTCCCCCTTCCTGACTTCTTCCTCCACTCTTACTTCTTCCTCAATCCTTAGTCCCACCCCTCTCCCCACCCCTTCCTCCTCTGAACATCCTCCCCTCTCCACACCCCTTTCCTCCCCATGGACACCCTACCCTGTCTACACTCCTTCCCTTGCACCTTCCATCCATCCTTACACCTACCTCTCCAGTTTCAGTCTTCTCCCCCATTACCTCCTCCTCCCTCCCCCCCTCCCAACCTCCCCCCACGACACCTTCATTCCCCCCCTCTCCTAACCTCTTCCCATTCTGACATCTTCATTCCCCCCAACCTCACCGCATCCTGACACCTCTTTCTCTCCCAGCCAATCCTAGCTCTTCCTCTCCCACCCCTTCGACCATCATCCGCTGTGAGCATCAATGGTGACTATCCAGCTTCCGTGAGCTGCTTCACAGCAGAGCCATGTTCACAACAATCAAGAGAGCATACCGTGGACATTCCTCCAGTGGGATTGGTGTCGGGCTCCAGCATCTTCTGCTCCTCGTATGTCCGTGATGTGAGCAAAGCCCTGGCGGGTAAGTCCCGACTTCTGCACGTCACACTTGTCAACATGTGTTCTATGCCTGCGTGTTTTCCTGTGGGCACGGGGAACGATTTCGGCGGGCAGGCCTAATAATGATATGCTGATGTATTACAATGAGGCTCCCGATGTCTGATGGCCGGGAACACGGCCCACCATCATTGGACTCTGCAGACGATCACGAACTGATATCATGCTGCTGTGAAACTGAACACGCTATACTGTCCATTCACGCCACCGAGCATGCCTGTCCCGGCCTTAGAAGTTCCATTTCTAATTTATTAAAATAAATCTGTAAGTTATAATTTTTGCACCATTTCGTCAACTCTTTAAACCCAGAGTTATGTTTTGACAAACCTTTTTCTAAATTAAATTAACACCAGCATAGTCGGGCTGAACCGAATGACCTTTTTACATATCTGTGAATGAATCACACAATAGCATAAGTACCATCTAACAGTATCATTATGCCATTTGCTTGTGATGTTATTGTGAACAAAATGATGCACGGCTCTTGTGCCTCCTAAAACAAAAAGACAATGGTTCCACTTTTTCATATATTTTAACTTTCTGGAGCTAGTGCTGACTATTTTTGCAGCTGCTTTTGCTAATACGACAGATAACCGAAAATTGAAAAATATAGTTAATAGGAAAATTTATCACGGATAATGAGGTAAATTGGGAAAGTAAATAAGGGCCATGAATATTTTAGGTAATTGAATTCTCTTTGCTGTATATTAGGAATTGCGAGGCACCTATTGAATTAAAGTTTTAAATGATTTAATCATGTACGGAGTCCCAGGCCAGGGAAGTATCCATAAATGTCACTTTTTGTTTATCCCTTAAAGGATAGACTAGTTCTCCATCTCTGGGATAGTTTCCATATACTAGTTGATCTCTTGTGTCATTGCACACAGGGAGTAAACAGCCTGTATGGTCTTCAGGGTCGAGAGGTTAGAGGGCAAAGGTTGATTGGACCAGGGTATGCAAGAGTAATTCAGATCTCTTTTAAAGTCATAAAGTGTACTTATTTTTGCACAATGCTTTTGATTTAAAATCTTAATAGTTATAAAGTAAAGCCTATGCAATTTGGAAAGCAAAGAAGTAAAGTGGGTTGATGCAAAGTGTAAAGAGAATATCATTTTTCCTAATATTACTGTGAGATACTGAAGCAGGCTTGTGGGGGCTGTGTGTGTGTGACTAATTCAATTAAACAGAAGACAGGCAGATTGCAAGGTTTAAATCATCAAAGGGATTCAGTGTAAAAGCAGGCATTTTGAAATGTAAATGGGCGAGCTAACATTTGCATTTGTTGATAAGTTGAGAGGTTGTTTGAATTTCTAAGGGGAATTAGAAGGTGACAAGGAAAATGTTTGCATCTTGCAGGAGTTCACAGGTAAACAAGTAGTGGGGATATCATATTTTTATTGACCCAAAAGCAAAGACAAGATGGAAAATGAAAGATCATATATTTGGAAGAGTTTGAGTATCAAAGAAAGTTTAGAACAATAGGTTTAGAGATAAAAGAGGAAACATATATTTAAGGAAAGATTGAAAGCTGTATGGTGAGTGGCCGTGTGAGATCTTGAAAGGTAGGCTGTGCGAAGACAGACTTGTAAAAACAGTCTCTAACCACCCCAGAGAAGTGCTTGCTTGTTCCAGAAAGCAAGGTTTTGTTAAAAGCTTTGGATTTCCATTTTCAAGTAGGAGGGAAGCCCTGTGAAATACCTCCCTTATAGCAACAGTGGGTGCCTTGTGGTAACATTACTGGATGTTTTATAGATTAATAACTTATTTGGACTGCGAGAAAGGTGTTTGGGAATTTGAGAATCTAGCTAAGTAGAAACCTTTTGGGAAATGTTGTAAGACTAAGTTTAACAGTGTAACTGTAATCTTGTGTGCTTCAGTTTTCTTTTATTTTGTTAATAAATGTTTTAACTTAATATTTAAAATCTCAAAGTGGTAGTGGACTCTTTACTTCTGACCTCAGTGCAAAAAACTTCTCATAATAAAGTTACGAATTGCAAATCATTGTGATAACTTGGCCAAATTCCTTTTTGGGATTTGATCAGCCCAGCAATTACCACCTGCCATATCATAACAAAAGTAATTTCTCTGGTGAAGAGGCTGTAAGATGGGAGCCATAAATGTGAGGCGGTACAGCATCATTAGAGGTGGAGCATGCAATTACAGTATGCCAAGTTTACATAGACAGTTTTCATTATAAATATGAACTTGGAAATTCATAATGGAAAATGTTGACACAGAAGTGTGACAAGGGCATGGCAAGACATAGTTAGCTTTTGTAGACAGAAATTGTAAACAGATGTAAGATAGGCATGAACCTCTTGGGCCAAATGGCCTGTTTCTGTGCTGCAACTATTATGTAATAGAATATAGAGTTTTCTTTTAATTTGTAAATAGGCTAATTTTAACCTAATCCAACATACCTGACAAGCAGGTTGGCATCCATTTGTCCAATAAGTTGATGGGCCAAGTTTCTCTTTTGCAAGTGAAATTTTCTGTTCCTCAAAATAATTGCTGATGCACAGAACCCTTTTCCACTAGGGCATTTATTTATAAAATGCCATGATGCTGAGTAAAACCACATCTGCTCTCTTTCAATAGTCTCCCTCAACATGTGCCCTACTTCATTTGTTAGGATCCCCCTAGAGATTTATAACTTTTAAAAAGTTATTTTAATTCTATTGACCGACTGAAAAAATCAAACGATTTCAAGTTATAAGACTTTCATTGTAATAAACAAACTGAAAGCAATATTGTCTAAACACTACTACAAACTACAGAAAATATGCCTGATTTAACTTTTAAAATATCATAAGATCCCCCTCCACAGTTATACTTCACTCTGTCCCATAAAAGATAGTTCATTCTCCAAGAAGCAGTCCAAAGCTATTCTCAGCTCCCAATGACTTGCTTCCTTTATCCTTTTACAGCCGGATAATCCCGGAACTGTTTCTCTCAGTGAGGAACAAATCAGAGATTCTTCCCTCTAGCCAAGTTAGGTGAATCTCTAATCTTATTTAAATCCTCACAAACTTCATTTTTTCATTCTGAGTACGAATTCCTACCTGTGTTTTGTTTCATGACCAACAGGGCCAGCATCTTCTCTGCTAAAGATGCAGGACTAGCTGCCAGTATCTTTCTGCTCTCTCTCTCTTCCCCAGATTCTTGCAGACAGACCTGTCTGTGAGATTCTTGGATACCTTAATAAAAACCCTGTAACCCAATACTACAAATATGGCCTCTTGCCCTCTCAAAACCTATATCCCTGGCAACATGAATCGCATGGGCCTCATTTCCAGTTACAAATGCTAGTTAGCTGTCAACTAGGCCCCCAATTGCATTCTATCTTGAATAAAGTAGACTGTTTTATCATAATTTATGAAACCTGACATTTCTAACACATCCCTGTGACTAGGAGACTAACAGTCTATCCACTGCCGCTCTGGTCATTGTTTACAGGTGTGAACATCTTGCAGCTTCTTCCCAGCAAGGCACCCAGTACCACCTTTAACCTTTTACAACTAAGTCACCAAGACACCAAGCCTCCGTCGCATCTGTTCTGATGATGCTACCTTCAAAAACAGTTCCTCTGACATGTCCTCCTGCTTCCTTAACTGAGGTTTTCCACCCACGGTCGTTGACAGGGCCCTCAACCGTGTCCGGCCCATCTCCCGCTCATCCGCCCTCACACCCAGAAACATGATAGGGTCCCCCTTGTCCTCGCTTAACAGTCCACCAGCCTTCGCATTCAAAGGATCATCCTCCGCCATTTCCGCCAACTCCTGCATGATGCCACCACCAAATACATCTTCCCTTCACTCCCCCGGTGGCATTTGTAGGGATCGTTCCCGCCAGGACACCCTGGTCCACTCCTCCATCACCCCCTACTCCTCAACCCCCACCCATGGCACCAACCCATGGCCACGCAAAAGATGCAACACCTGCCCCTGCACTTCCTCTCTCCTCACCATCCAAGGGCCCAAATACTCCTTTCAAGTGAAGCATCATTTCACTTGCATTTCCCCCAACTTAGTCTACTGCATTCGTTGCTCCCAGTGCAGTCTCCTCTACATTGGAGAGACCAAACGTAGAACACCTTTGCAGAACACCTGCGGTCTGTCCGCAACAAAGATCCAAACCTCCATGTCACTTGCCATTTTAACACTCCACCCTGCTCTCTTGCCCACATGTCTGTCCTTGGCTTGCTGCATTGTTCCAGTGAAGCCTAACGCAAACTGGAGGAACAGCACCTCATCTTCCGACTAGGCACTTTACAGCCTTCCGGACTGAATATTGAATTCAACAACTTTAGATCTTGAACTCCCTCCTCCATCCCCACCCCCTTTCCATTTCTTCCCCCTTCCTTTTGCTTTTCCAATAATTTATATAGATTTTTCTTTTCCCATCTATTTCCATTATTTTTAAATCTATACCTTTTATGTCCTGTTAGTTTTTCCACTGCACCCCTACTAAAGCTATACCTTGGGTGTCCTGCCATCCATTCTTAATTAGCACTTCATTTGGATAATATCACCACCTTCAACACCTCTTTGTTCTTTTGTCTGTGACATCTTTTGATTATCTGCTCTTATCACTGCTTGCTTATCCCTCCCCCCCCACACTTCTCTCTCTCTCTCCGCCCCCCCCCCCCTTCCCCCCCACCCGACCACCTTAAACCAGCTTATATTTCACCCCTTTCCTAAAATTATTCAGTTCTGCTGAAGGGTCATGAGGACTCGAAATGTCAACTCTTTTCTTCTCCACCGATGCTGCCAGACCTGCTGAGATATTCCAGGTAATTCTGTTTTTGTTTTGGATTTCCAGCATTCGCAGTTTTTTGTTTTTATCTCTGTGTTTACTTGACTGCCACTCCTCTTCAAGAAATGCTTACCTTGAAGAAGTACTGCTCCCCTCTCCGACAAGATTTCCGTATCTCTCTTTTGCATTGTTCACCTTCATTGCTTTCCATTTCTCTCCTGGTGTTTGACAAGGTGTTTACTAAAACCCGCTTTCACAGCCATATTTCCTTCCTCAGTGACTGTCTCCGTCTCCGACTTATCCCACGTGGATTTCAATTGAAATTCTATCCCTCTTGTTTCGAACCCACCCAGGATTACAGGTATCTCCGGGAGATAAAACGTTTCTCGGACTGCTGTTCCCATCACATTCTGAGATCCACACTCAGTGCCATGCACCGCCATATGAACACACTCGACCTCTCCCTCCAGCAGCACCGCCGTACCCTTTTTCAAAGCTGCACGTGCCCCCAGTTTCATTTTATTCTTCGTCTCATCCGACGCCTCAACAGGAAACTTTTTCTCTTTCTCTCAAGTGCTAAGGAACGCAAGCTCCTACAACTCATTGACACCAACACCCATCTAGGTCCCTCCACCCCTGCCTGTCCCTCCGTCCCCACTCCATCTTCCAATCCCAGCCCCGGCCGTGTATTCACTATATCCCCTGACCTTCCCCTCTCTACGCTGAACGTTCAGTGCTCAGCAAAGGACTTAGTTTCATACTCTTACGCCCTCATCTCAATGAATTTCAGGCTCGGCACGATGCTGAACTCCTCTTCCGCCGTCTTCGTCTCCATGCTCACTTCTTTGTGCAGGAGTCCTCTCCCCATTCAACAGATCCTTTTACCCACCTCCAATATTCTCCCTCCACCTGACCCCTCCGTCTGGATTCTTACCTTCTCTTGATCTTTTCATTGAAAACTGTCGGCATGACATTAGTCGTCTCAATTTCTCTGCTCCTCTCACCCATTCTAATCCGTATCTCTCTGAACTTACTGCACTCTGTTCTCTCTGGTCCAACCCCAACATTGTCATCAAACCCGCTGACAAGGGTGGTGCTGTTGTTGTCTGGTGCACTGACCTCTACCTCGCGGAGGCTGAGTGTCAACTCGCAGACACTTCCTCCTACCTCTCCCTGGACCATGACCCCACCACTGAACATCAAGTCATTGTTTCCTGGACTGTCACTGACCTTATCTCCTCAGGAGATCTTCCTCTCACAGCTTCCAACCTGATAGTCACCCAACCTCAGATGGCCCACTTCTACCTCCTGCCCAAAATCCACAAACAGAAATGTACCAGCAGACCGATCATAGCAGCCTGTTCCTGCCCCACGGAACTCATTTCTCATTATCTTGACTCCCTTCTCTCTCCCCTTGTCCAGTCCCTTCCCACCTACATCCGTGATTCCTCTGACACCTTACGTCACATCAACAATTTCCAGTTCCCTGGCCCCAACCGCTTCCTCTTCACCATGGACGTCCAGTCCCTCTATACCTCCATCCCCCACCAGGATGGTCTGAGGGCCCTTAGCTTCTTCCTCAAGCAGTTCTCCACTATTCTTCTCCGTCTGGCTGAACTTGTTCTCACACTGAACAATTTCGCCTTTAACTCCTCTCACTTTCTCCAAATAAAAGGTGTGGCTATGGGTACCTGCATGGGCCCCAGCTATGCCTGTCTCCTTATGGGGTATGTGGAACATTCCTTGTTCCAGTCCTACCCCGGCCCCCTCCCTCAACTCTTTCTCCGGTACATCGATGATTACTTCGGTGCTGCATCATGCTCTTGTCGGGACCTGGAAAAATTTATTAATTTTGCTTGCAATCTCCACCCCTCCATCAGTTTCACGTGGTCCATCTCTGACACTTCCCTTCCCTTCCTTGACCTCTCCGTCTCAATTTCTGGTCATAGACTGTCCACCAATATCCATTACAAGCCTATCGACTCCCACAGCTACCTTGGCTACAGCTCCTCACACCCTGCTTCTTGTAAGGATTCCATCCCATTCTGTCAGTTCCCTCACCTCCATCTGTTCTGATGATGCTACCTTCAAAAACAGTTCCTCTGACATGTCCTCCTTCTTCCTTAACCGAGGTTTTCCACCCATGGTCATTGACAGGGCCCTCAACCGTGTCCGGCCCATCTCCCACGCATCTGCCCTCATGCCTTCTCCTCCCTCCCAGAAACATGATAGGGTCCCCCTTGTCCTCACCTATCACCCCACCAGCCTCCGCATTCAAAGGATCATCCTCCGCCATTTCCGCCAACTCCTGCATGATGCCAACACCAAACACATCTTCCCTTCACCACCCCCGGCGGCATTCCGAAGGGATCGTTCCCTCTGGGACACCCTGGTCCACTCCTCCATCACCCCCTACTCCTCAACCCCCACCTATGGCACCTCCCCATGGCCACGCAAAAGATGCAACACCTGCCCCTTCACTTCCTCTCTCCTCACAGTTCAAGGGCCCAAACACTCCTTTCAAGTGAAACAGCGTTTGACTTGCATTTCCCCTAACCTAGTCTACTGCATTTGTTGTTCCCAATGCGGTCTCCTCTACATTGGAGAGACCAAACGCAAACTGGGCGACCGCTTTGCAGAACACCTGCGGTCTGTCCGCAAGAATGACCCAAACCTCCCTGTCGCTTGCCATTTTAACACTCCACCCTGCTCTCTTGCCCACATGTCTGTCCTTGGCTTGCTGCATTGTTCCAGTGAAGCCCCATACAAACTGGAGGAACAGCACCTCATCTTCCGACTAGGCACTTTACAGCCTTCCGGAATGAATATTGAATTCAATAACTTTAGATCTTGAACTCCCGCCTCCATCCCCACCCCCTTTCTGTTTCTTCCCCCTTCCTTTTGTTTTTTCCAATAATTTATATAGACTTCTCTTGTCCCACCTATTTCCATTATTTTTAAATCTTTTATGCCCCGCTAGTCTTTCCACCCCGCCCCCACCAGAGCTGTACCTTGAGTGCCCTACCCTCCATTCTTAGTTAGCACATTTGTTTAGATAATATCACTACCTTCAACACCTCTGTGTTCATTTGTTCTTTTGTCTGTGACATCTTTTGATTATCTGCTCTTATCACTGCTTGCTTGTCTCTACAACCACACCACCTCCCCCCCCAACTTTTCTCCCCGCCCCCCCCACCCACCTTAATTCAGCTTATATTTCACCCCTCTCCTTATATTCGCTCAGTTCTGTGGAAGGGTCACGAGGACTCGAAACGTCAACTCTTTTCTTTTCCGCCGATGCTGCTAGACCTGCTGACATCTTCCCTTCACCCCCCACCGGCAGCATTCTGTAGGGATCGTTCCCTCTGGGACACCCTGGTCCACTCCTCCATCACCCCCTACTCCTCAACCCCCACCTATGGCACCACCCCATTCCCAAGCAAAAGATGCAACACCTGCCCCTGCACTTCCTCTCTCCTCACCGTCCAAGGGCCCAAACACTCCTTTCAAGTGAAACAGCATTTCACTTGCAATTCCCCTAACTTAGTCTACTGCGTTTGTTGCTCCCAATGCGGTCTCCTCTACATTGGAGAGACCAAACGCAAACTGGGCAGTCGCTTTGCAGACCCTGCGGTCTGTCCGCAAGAATGATCCAAACCTCCGTCGTTTGCCATTTTAACACTCCACCCTGCTCTCTTGCCCACATGTCTGTCCTTGGCTTGCTGCATTGTTCCAGTGAAGCCCAACGCAAACTGGAGGAACAGCACCTCATCTTCCGACTAGGCACTTTACAGCCTTCCGGACTGAATATTGATTTCAACAACTTTAGATCTTGAACTCCCTCCTCCATCCCCATCCCCTTTCCGTTTCTTCCCCCTCCTTTTTGTTTTTTTCCAATAATTTATATAGATTTTTCTTTTCCCATCTATTTCCATTATTTTTAAATATATACCTTTTATGCCCTGTTAGTTTTCCACCCCACCCCCACTAGAGCTGTACCTTGGATGTCCTGCCATCCATTCTTAATTAGCACATTCGTTTAGATAATATCACCACCTTCAACACCTCTTTGTTCTTTTGTCTGTGACATCTTTTGATTATCTGCTCCTATCACTGCTTGCTTGTCCTTACAACCTCCCCCGCACCTTCTCTCTCTCTCCCCGCCCCCCCCACCCCCCCACCCCAACCTTAAACCAGCATATATTTCACCCCTCTCCTAATATTACTCAGTTCTGCTGAAGGGTCATGAGGACTTGAAACATCAACTCTTTTCTTCTCCGCCGATGCTGCCAGACCTGCTGAGTTTTTCCAGGTAATTCTGTTTTTGTTTCACCAAGCTTATCGAGCAGAATTCAAAACAGGTCACATGACCCCTTCATACCTCCATTTTACCCTAAATTAACAGAGAGAGGCCTTGTATCCTTTTGGAGAGGCAAGATACCCCTTTAGAGAGGCCAGGTATCCTTTTTATAGAGGTAAAATACCCCTTTTGGAGAAGTCATGTACCCTGTTGGGGTTGTTAAGAGTAGACATATGGATAAGGGCTGTAGAACTAGCAAGCTGTCAAGTCATTTAAATCGCTGCCCTTTAAATCTTGGGGAAAGAAAGCAGCGTGCTGTGTGTCTCAGTTGAAAAAAATGCTGCTTGCAATTTCAATAGATATTTGTTGACATAAGCCTGAGGGCTAACATTATAATATAATTACTGCTTGACTGCTGTCACATTATCACAGTTGGGGTGAGGTGGTGGTAGATCTGTAAATTCACAGTTTGATTGGCAGCTCCAAGTGGCTATAAAGTGAAGTGGGGCCATGAATACAAATATTTGTTTTTATGCAGGATTGGAGGGATATATACGTAGTGAAAAGACTTTTTCACTGAATGTTTTTAATATAGTGAAGTCTGTAATAGATAGAACTTTATTTTGTTTCATTTTAGCGTGGCTCCTGAGATCAGCCTATGGATGAGTTGGCATGCAGGGTATAAGGGCAAAGGGTGATGGGTAGGGGGAATGGGTTGGCCTTAATTGGCACCAAATTTGCATAGTTGCTATAAAGTGCAACGGGGATGAGTGGGAGCATAGGTAGTCATTGAGGGTTTGAGGGTGTGGGTAGGGGGCATGAGATTGGGCATGGGAGTGAGGGAATGTGAGGCTTGAGGGCTAGCGGGCATTCAGGCTTATCCCAAGTTGGGTTTAGGGAGTTGTGTAATTTCCTGACTCAGTGCACCCAACTTGGGATCAAAAAGGCAAGCCTTTCTCTCCATCAATCTATAGTGGATTGGAATGCCAGACTCATAGGTGGAGAATTAGCGTGCTAATCCTCTGCATCACAGTGCCAACTTTGGATAATTTAAGCCATTGGTGTTACTTGTAGCTATTCCTGCCAAGAGATCTGCTGTCATCATTTGTCATGCTCGTCATCTTCACACATCCACCGTAGCTCATCTGCAACCACACTGTGACATCCGCTATCTAACTATGCCTGAGTCGACACCTCTTTCTGCTGCCCTCCACTTTGCTTTCGAGAAGAGATCTCTGTAGCTTTTCAGCTCTGATCAAATGGCTAAAATACTGATATTTTCCCTTTTGGGTGAACTTCTTAAGAATTCTTTTTGCTTTTGCTATTTTAAGTGCCTCTTTACTTGCCTTATGGTCTGTACGTGGAATTTTTAGCATAGATCTTCGTATCCACATTTCAAAGGCCTCTATTTTCTTCCACGGCTCTTTACTTATTGTCCAGGTTTCTGATGCAAACAAAAAATTGGATAGAATCTAGCATCTTATGAGTTTTCTCCTTGTTACAAGCTTGAGTTTTCTTAAGGTTAACACATTCTTTATCTTCACAAAATTATATCTGGCTCTCCCTATCCTTCCTCCAACTTCTGCATCACATCTGCCATCTTCTGTTATTATTTACCCTAAGCAAACAAACTTATCTCCTTGTTCTAGTGTGACACCATCCACTGCAATCTTCACTCTAATTTCTTCTAATGTTTTCCTTCTAACTACCATTGTTTCCGTCAGTTTGGTGTTCATACACAATCTATGTTTTAAACTTCTGGGGCAGGATATTTCAGTCGGCATGCGGGGGTGGGCTTGACATGCCGACACTTAAAATGATTGGTGATGATGTCGGGAGCGCATCCCGAAATCATCACAGTCCCGCGATATTTCATTCAGCAGGCACCCGCCAATATGTAAATGGCCTATTAAGGTCATTAAGGAACTGATTAAGATAATTGACAATGCTGCCTGTCCAACCTTATGGTTGGCGGGCAGGCGAAAAGGCCAAGCAGCTTTCGTGTTTTTTAGGAAACCTCATCCATGAGCAGGATGAGTTTTCCTAAAGCTTTTATTAATTAAACTTAAAAATTTTCATAAATATAAAAACATGTCCCATTTCATGTCACACAGTCACATGAGGGGACATGTTGAAATAAATTTTTAAACCTTTTATTCACTATTTACAATAGCGATTCAATCTCCCTGAGGCAGCTCCGTGCCTTAGGGAGATTTCTGCGCTCTTTTGTGCGCGACTCTCCCTCCTCCCCCTACCCACATGGGTAGTGCTGAGCGCTACAGCTCATGTCTTGTGCTGGACAGGCCTTAATTGGCCCACAAGTGTAAAATGGCAACGCGGAGCCAATCACAGGTGGCGATCAGCTCCACGACTGCTCCCGCCAAGCCCGCCCACCACCTGAAAAATTCAGGCCTTAGGTTTTACTTGACCTGCAATATTTTGTAGGGCCTCTTCTGATTCTGCAGTTAGCTCTGTGTGGTCATCGCACCACAAGTTGGTTGTGTTCTTTGCCTCCAACTTTTACCTCTGGAAGTACATCTAATTCTCTGAATATTTTTCTGTGCACAGATTGAATAATTTTGGCAACAGTACACAGTCTTGTCATACTCCTCGTCACTTGAAACATGTTGGATTGTCCAACTTCCAGCCTGATCCTTCATATTTGGTCCCAATATAGACTCTAGGTTAATCTCATATCTTTATCGACAATGTCATTTTTAAACCCATGGAAATAACCTACATTGCTTTGCACTATTACATATTAGCTCATAATTTGCTGTAGTAAGACAATGAATGGCATCTGCCATGTTAGGCTTGTACTTGCCCATTCAATATTTTGCATTGCAAGTTGCTGAAAGAGATAAGTGATAGTGTCACAGTGAGCAAACAGGGCATCTGGGACCTGAATGAACAGGAGAAGCAATTATGTATCTCCTTAACCAATCAGGTTGACGGATTGTGAAATTAACAACACAAATAAATGTGGAAGGAAAGGAACTGTAAATGTGAGTAGGTCAATTCAATAACAAATTAGGTGCAAAAATGGAAATAAAGGGAGGAGAAAAAATTATTGAACTGAGAGAGAAAAGAAAAAGGGAAAAGAATTTTTAAAAAATACTCAGCCACAATTAAAATCAGAGGGAATGAAACACCACATTTTTAATAGTTAGTTTTCAGTGCCACATAGGTTCATGTACAATAATTAACACACAGCACGTTGCTAAAAGTATTTCTGACAACAAATCCAGGCTTAATTAAATATGTGTAGACCTTAAATGGCACCAAAACAGACTCCCTGGCATCACTTTAGACCAGCTCTAACTTTCTGTGGCAATTTAACTCATATCAACTGCCTAAGAGCAACAACTGTACATTTTCAATAGCAACTCAGATGGTAAAATTCTGTTTTGCAAAGCTAACAGTGGAGCAGCATGATTTGGACAACAACTTTTGGACTTCCATGTTTAACCCTGCATCTGTCCTTGCCTGAAGTTGCTGTAGCATTTGCACAAAAATAACATTGAGCACTAGTCATCTCACTATTATTTTAACAGCAAGTTATATGCCATTGCAATCTAAATAAAAGCACAATATTTATATTTATAAGCTATTGCTCTAAAGCAATAAAACAATACATTGCAAAGAAAAAACATCACCAACTTAGGATATATTTTCAAAAAGGCGACTTCCAATTTTAGTTACCCATTAATTCCTATATATGATGAGTTAGTAGGGGTGAAGATGAGTTTCCATTGGAAAGCAATGATTGGGTCCCAATTGGGAAAAAAAATACTTGGATCAAAAGGCAAAGTTCATTGATTGGGACTGTATACAAGATCAAATTGGGAAATTAACCATGAATGTGAGCTATGGGAGCAAGGTTCTGGAGAATGTATGGACAGCTGGTTATGATAACTGATGTGAATAATACACATAAATTTAACTGTTAATGGGAGAAATCCTTCAGTTACCAAGGAGTCCACATCTGATCAGAATTCTTGCTTTCATGGCTTAGAATTAATGTTTTCATTGTGTCTCGGGTTGCTTTTTTTGGCTGTCCTTCCATGTTTCAGCAGCAAAAATATCACATTGGTGTTTTGGAAATAACTAATTCAAACTCAATCACTTCAGACAAGTTTTTATTCTTCAGAGTAGTGCATGCTTGGAATAGATTCCCAGAAAAAACTGTTCTAAGTTGAATAATGTCTTCAAAAATATTGGATATTTAATTAGGCGGCACAGCAAAATAGGGTAACTGTTGAGTAAGATTACCAAATACTTTGTGGAGTATTGTTGTTCCTGAGATTTGTAGTCAGAAAGGAGTTGTTTTTCTGGGACAGTCATCTAGTGTTGAATAGTGCCAGTGGATACATATTCTGGAATTTTGTTGGATCACCTTATGAGATGAGTGAATGGGCCTGAACCTGCCCGGGTGGCAGAGTTGGATTGCCTCTCAACTCCTAGTTTTTTACCTTAATTCTTTCTCAAACCTATCTCGCCCTCTGACTCAGGCCGGGCGAGATCTAGACAGTGCAGTGTGTCCCTTGGCCTAACGCGACTGCAGCTCTGTCGGATGCAGGGAGGGTATGCACTAGCTGCCATAAACCAGGTACGTTTACAGGTCCAGTCAAATTTAAAAATCCTCGACAGGCCAATGAGAAGGTCAGTGTATAAGGTAGGTGGGTCGGATATGGGGGAGAGAGGATGTTGGGTCGGTATGTGCCTTGGGGTGGGTGGAGGTGTGGTGTCAGGTTGGGCCTAGGAAGCGGTCAGCTCAGGCCTCAGGACAGGGAGTTGGGCCTTGGGGTGTGGGTTCAGGCCTCAGAGGAGGGAAATCGGGCCTTGGGGTGGGGTTAAGTAAGATCGGGTGGGACAATGTGGGGATGAGTCCCCGTGAGTGTGAGGGGAATCCTGTGGGTTGAGGAGTTCCTGTCGGGGGCTGTTGTCCCTTGAGGGTGGAGGGAGTCCTGTTGGGGGTGGGGGGGGTGGGTAGGAGGGCAGGGAGGTAGTCAGGGCTAGTAGGGGGAGACTTCTGGGGGGTTGGCGGGGTGTGGGAGTCCCATGGGGGGGTCATATTCGGGGGATAGGAGACTGTCCTGGGGGTTCAGAGGTGTGGTGAGTGTCCCATTGTGGGATTAGCCAGGAAGCAGGGGGTATGTCCTAGGAGTTCAGGGATGTGATGGGAGTCCCATGGTGGAGGTCGGGGGAGCGGCAGGGAGTCAGTGTGGGTCTGTGCAATTGTTACCCAGAAGTTGGAAGAGGTTTTAATCCTTCTGACATTTTTCTGGGTAACTATTGATGTAACCCAACCCATCTGAAGTTTGCGCTTAAATTGCATTTTTGGATGGTTCTCAGTGCAATGAAATTGCCCACAGGAAGTTTGTGCCTCTGGGCAATTGCCTGCAAACTCTTACCTGGGAACTTCCAAGAGGGGTTCCCCACTGCATCTTTGGGTACCCCCAAATCCAACATCTGGAGCTCGGAAATTATGGCTTAAAGTTTCTGCTGCAGAATTTCCCTTCAGTATATTAAAGAGAAGGTCCGTAGTGAGGCAGATTGTACGTGACCTGTGGAAAGAGCAGACATAATGGACCAAGTGTTCTTTTCCCATTTCATGCTTTATGTTTGTAAGAGTAAACTGATGGAACTAATAGTTGATCCGTGTCATTATTGACATCCTGCCTGTGCCAGTTGTAAGGTAGGCAGCGCACAAACTTGGTGCCATGTACTTATTTATCTGTTGTGATGGCCTAAGCAGGGCCCATGATGTTGGTTGCCTGAGTGCTTAGCAGGAGGATGAACAGCATTCACAGAAAGCAAATAGTGCAGCCAATTTGCTGCTTTTAAAAGCATTGTGCTCCTCTTAAAAGGAAGCTTCAATAGAAGGAAGCTGCTGCTGGCTCCTGGTACTGGTTGAATGTAGGAGCTGCACAATGGAGTAAAAGAGAAGAGAGGAGGTTTAAGGGGCATGGCTGGAATGCTGGAGGCCTTAGGGCTGCAAGTGGGCAGGAAGGTGTCTCTTAAGGAACACCCTACAAAGGGAATAGGAGCAGGTGGGAATAGGGGGAGGGGTCAATGTCTGAAGTCTGGCCACAAGGACCGGGAAGCAGAGCCACCAGAAGTGGCTTCAAGCAGGTGATCAAGATCAGAGAATGCTAATTCACATGACATCTCCAACTCACCGCTCCACAACCTCTCCTGCTGTTCAATGCACCACACCTTCCATCATTCATCAAGCAGCCTGGTCCTCAGGGTTCACACACCAGTGAATTGAGTGAATTGTGAGTGAGTGAGTAGCTAAGTGAGTAGTTGTGTCTGTGAGTTGTGAGTGAGTGGGCAGGTTAGTGGATGAGTGAATGAGTGAGTGAATTAGTGGGTTAGTAAGTGAGTAGTTGTGTGTGTGTCAGCAAGTGGACATGTTAGTGGACGAGCGAGTGAGTGAGGTGAATTTTACGTTGAGAATTTGGGACTGTTGCTGTTCTGTGAATGTGTAAAATCCAGTCTCCGATATTATGGAGTCGGGGAGGCGCCAAAATCGGCAGCCTACCTGTCATTTTTAAGAAATCAAGTAACAAGCTATTCAGCTTGGACTGAGAGGAGGAGAAATTTCTGCTCCCTGGGTTATGAATCTTTGGAATTCTTTACCCCAGAGGCTGTGAGTGCTCAGTCAATATGTATTTTTAAAATTGTGATTGATATAATTTTGGACACAAAGAGCAGAAAAAACCCAGATTTGCACTCAATGCGGGAGGCAAAAGGACATTTTACCTGCTAGCTGCAATAGCATTTTACGCTATTTACGCTATATGTATCGTTGCATTCCTGGCATGTCCTGTCTCACTAATAATGCATTTCTGGGAAACACACCAGGTTGCTGACTGGTTGGTCTCTGTTTTGCCCACCCCACCGTCACCTCAGGCCAGAGCAAGCACTCTTTAAGGCATCGGAAGTTGCTGGAAACTCATGACAGCCAAAGGGAGGAAACATGCTGCCCCCAAATTTAGTGACAGCTCCCTTGGGCGCCTACTGGATCTGTGGAGGCCTAACATGAAGTCCTCTACACCAGGCGTGGGCAAAGACCAGCAAGCAAGGTGACAAATCCAGCATGGGAGGTGGTGGCAGCGGTGGTCAGTGCCAATGCCCTGCAGAAAAGGACAGCTACCCAGTGACGAAAGAGGATGAATGATCTCCTCCGTTCTGCCAGGGTAAGTCACTCTTCTTATCACTCTCAACCCACACACCCTCAACCCCATCACACATCCAAGGGATTTCACTCACAGCCAGTTCAATCATCATTCTCTCTCCCGCAAACACCTTCATCTGCCTGCAGATCATGTCCTCATCCCCTCCATGGCACCACTCACCACCCACACATTCCAGGCATCCTTATCATCTGTCCTGGCAGTCATCCAGCTTACACTCTCTTCATCTGTCTTCATGCAAGACAAGCTGGCACCCCACAAAAGGGAGAGGTCGCAGACTGGTGAAAGAATGCCTGACATAAAAGTCCTAACAGTCTTCAAAAATTGAGTCATCCAGCTGGCCAGCGATGATCTGGACCATTCCTGTGCTGACAGTGAGGTCGGCAATGCTCAACTGAATGAGGATCCAGCAGTGCAACATCCATCAGACAACATGCTGAGTCAGTTCCCCTGTTCCGCAGTCCCAGGCTATGCACCAATTATCTCTCTTTGCTTTCACAGGCACACCTGGAAAGCAGCCGAGGGAGCCCACGGCCCAGGCGCTCAACTCAAGCCCCGAAGACACCTCAGAAGGTGAA
This sequence comes from Carcharodon carcharias, assembly GCF_017639515.1. Lineage (NCBI taxonomy): Eukaryota > Metazoa > Chordata > Chondrichthyes > Lamniformes > Lamnidae > Carcharodon > Carcharodon carcharias. The sequence goes on from NC_054468.1 coordinate 162,385,634, forward strand.
TCTGATGAAAGCTGTGACAAGTCACAGTGCTAATCCACACCCTCCACCAGCTCAGAGACACACACCTCAGAGGGACCTAGTTCTAGAGTAGCCTCTGGGCACAATTTGGTGAGCACATCGCACTATCTGATCCACAGCAGGCAGTGGCAGGGACTTCCCAGGTTTTCAGTACTCGGGGCATTGCTGGAGGCCAGAAATCTACTGAATCCGAATCAGATGAGGATCCTCTGGACTCGGTAATATCTCAGGTGCTGAAGCTGCAAAGACAAGCTCGGGAACATCAGGAAGGGATGTCTGCTGCACTCCTCAGATTGCAGGGCACAATGGAGGAGTCTGTCCACCATCATTCTGAGATGATAGTGCCAGCATGCCAAAGCATCGAGATTGACCGAGGGGTGCAGGGCAGCTCGATCTCAGTTCGGCTTTCCCTTCTCCTCAAGGAGTCAGCCAGATGCCCTCGGGCACCCATAGGGAGGAGGATCAGTAGGTGCACGCCCTGGGGCTATCCCTCCAAGTGACTCCAGGAGTGTCCAGCTCATCTGAATCCCCTCTTCTTGTGACCCCTGCAGGTCCAGCTCCACAGGCCAAGGAGGGTGCCACGGCCACACAACAGGACTCTGAAAGCAGGTTGGGCCCTCCAGATCTCAGCCCTCCAGAGGACATCAGTCAAGGTCATCACAGACAGGGCGTAGCAGTCAGCAGGCTGCCTCCACCTACGCTGCGGATGTCAGGGGAGAACCAAGGCATAGCGGCAGGGTTAGGAAGGTTAAGAAAATGTAGTTTCACTGCATGAGCATGGGCATTAAACACTTGTACACAATGCTGACTATTGTAAATAAACTCCCAACAATGTCACCCTTTCTATGGCTCCTTGTTATGATGAGCAGTGTTCATGTCACTTAGATTTGAAAGCTTGGTTCCTGCACAAGATAAAGGCAAGTGTCTCAGTCCAGGGCTGCCTCCCTGCGCGGTGTGCAACCTTCTCTCTGTGTGCTCCCAGCATCTTTGAGGTGTGGCTGCCCCCAGCCTCCCCCCCATCTCATCAGCATCTGTGTCCGGTGACAGTGCCCTAAAGGGTTTAGCCGATGAAAGTTGCCATTGGGCCAGGAGAAGTTAAAGCTTCCCTGCTGCATCTCCATGATATGACCCTGTTCACAGAGATCAAGCAAGGCGCCATCAGCCAGACAGGAGTCAGACATTCACATAAGCTATGTGAGGATCCATGGACTGTCCCCCCTGCATGTTAGCATCATCCTCCTGGAATGTAAGGACTATGGGCATCTGCTGCATCTCCATGACAAGAGCCTTATCACAGAGGGTATGTGCACGGCCATCAGCCAGACCGAAGTCAAAGGTTCACAGGTGCAATGTGAGGATCTACGGAATCTCCTCACTGCAGGTTGTCATCATCCTCCACAAATCTAGCAGCTGAGGGCCTCCCGAGTGTGGCTGCCTCGTCTGATCAGTGTGAGGGCCTCATCACCGGCATTCTCACCTGCGAGGCCCTCATCGGCCTCATTCCCATTGTCGGCCTCCTCATCGCAGTAGACATGCAGCTCCTCCATCTCCTCTTCAGACAGCTTCTCTCCCCTCCCCTTTGCAGTGCCAGGTTGTGAAGGGCATAGCAGGATGACAACGATGTGTCCACCCTCTCTGGGCTATATTGCAGGGCTCCACCAAACAGGTCCTGGCACCAGAACCTCATTTTCAGCATCCCAATACTCTGCTCCACCAAAGTGCGAGTTGCAGGGTAAGACTCGTTCTACCTTCTCTCTGCTGCAATCTGAGGCAGCCACGTGGGCATCATCAGCCATGTTCCCTGTAGGTAGCCCTTGTCCCTGAGGAACCAACCCTGTAGCTTCTGTGGACCCTGGAAAACATCAAGGATCTGAAAAGTACTGAGAATGTAGGAGTCGTGGACACTCCCTGGGACACAGACCTGTAGGTTGCGTTTGTGGTGGTCGCACACCAGCGGTACATTCAGCGAGTGGAAGCCCTTGTGGTTGATGTAGTAGACCACTTGTTGCCATGGAGATCTAAGTGCCACATGAGTATAGTCAGTGGCATCGTGCATCTGTGGGAAACCCAAGATCTGCACAAGTGCAGTACTCCTGCTTCCTGGCTTTCTTGATCCTGGGCAAAATGCACAAAATTGTGTGCTTTCACAAAGATGGCATCCGTGACCTCCTGGATGCACTTATGTGTGGAGGCTTGTGATATCCCGCACAGGTCACCTGTGGAGGGAGCCACTGGCATAGAAATTGAGCAAAAAAGATAAAAACAAAAAAACTGCGGATGCTGGAAATCCAAAACAAAAACAGAATTACCTGGAAAAACTCAGCAGGTCTGGCAGCATCAGCGGAGAAGAAAAGAGTTGACGTTTCGAGTCCTCATGACCCTTCGACAGAACTCAAGTTCTGTCGAAGGGTCATGAGGACTCGAAATGTCAACTCTTTTCTTCTCCGCCAATGCTGCCAGAAATTGAGCAACGCTGTCACTTTCACAGCCACTAGCGGTGAATGCCCCCCCAAGTTCCCATGGTGCCAAATCCTGCAGGAGCTAGCATATATGACCGACCAGTTCCCTAGACATGAGCAGTCTTTAGCAACATTGGTTCTCGGTCATCCACGTGAATGGCAAGCGCCATCTGTAGACCCTGGATCTAGATAGGCACTGACTCATGACAGCTCGCAGTGGGTCTTCAGTGGCATGGGCAGGAGCCCCAGGTGCCCCTTCTTCCTAAGGGTGCTGCTTCTCTGCGCAGTCAGACACCTCCGTCGCTCTCTTCTCCTTTGTCTCCACTCACTGTAAGCAATGAGGCATACAGGTAAGTCACCAGGCTCCATGCTCCTGATGTACACCACCTCCTGCAGGATGAACAAGAGAGGTGTGCGGGTTAGCATTGGTCTCCTAGGGATGTCTTGTAGTTACATGTGCGGCTCCGGCTCCATCTCAAGGCCCCTTAGCACGTGCCAAAGAGTGCTTCGATGGCTAGAGATTAGTGTGCTATATGGCTGCCTGAAACCCCACCCACCTCTGCCCCACTCTACCTGATCAATTGCCAGCAGCTTTGCCCATTGGACTGCACATTGTGTTCTCAGCTCAGGCACAGTACTCTCCTAACCCATGCTGTAAAGCAGCGCTGTTAGTTTGAACCATGGGGGAGACTGGCCCAAAACTTAATGAAGATATTGCAAGGGGCTGTGAGCACCTCCACCAGTGACTGCTCCATGGCCAGCATTTGCAATGAGATTGTACAACTTCCCCAGTCACTCTGCAGCCCCCTAAAATGCTCATTAATTTGCAGCCTGTGCCCGAGGGTGCAAAGTTCAGGAGTATTTGGTGGCACTTTCATGCCTCTTTGTTGCTTGAGTGGGCAGGTAAGCTAGAGACCCGACTCCACACATGTCATTGTGGCTGCGCCTGAACTGTCTCAGCTGCGGAGGAATGGTCACTTTATACAAGGTTTCCCTAATGCGCGGCCGGTTTCCTCCCCACCACACACCCACCCTCCCCCCCCGGCATGTGCTTGTGCACTGCCTTCAGACCAGGCTGCCTTGCCCTCCCACCCCCCCATAACTCATCACAACTGCAGGGTATCCCTTGCTCTGGCACCATACTATCAGCCAACCGGGAAAAAGTGACTTGGCTGTGCCATCGCCTGTATGCATGGCAACACTTCCTTGAAGCCAAACGGGTGACTCTCGTGAGTGCTGCTCAACATTAGTGTTCACTCACCTCCAAGTTGCTCTCACAGTGCAGCTCACCACGTGCATGCCTTTTAAATGCTGTTGTGAATACGCTGACATGTCCGGATGATCCAGCGTGGGGGTCGGGGATGATTCTGGCAAGCTCAGCCTATAATGGGATGCTAAAATATTGAAGTTAGGTTCGCGGCATGAGGCGGTTGGAAAGGTGGCCTGCCATCAACGGGCGGAGTGCACGATCACAAGCTGGTTTCAAAATGGCATCAAACCGATTTTTGGCCTTCCCACCGTATTGTCCGCTCGTGCCTGCCGTGATGCCCGAGGCCCATGGAGGCAAAAAATTCCGGATCAAGCAAATCAAGGGACAGGAGGATAGGGTGAGAAAGTGGAGTTGATGTGGAAGTTTTGCCATGATCTTATTGAATGGTGGAGCAGTCTCAATGAGCTGCATTCCCATCTCCTGCCCCTACTTCATGTGTTCTCACCAACTTACAAGCATTTCATCTGAGAGCAGCTAGCCTGTTGTTGGTGTTGGTGGACGGGTGTGGATTCGAGATAATACCAAAATGGCTTCAGGATAATGACAATGTATTTACTAGGCCCCTGCCTGCTCCAATCGGGCTGTTGGCCTGCCTAAATCAAGGTGCACTTGAAAATTGGAACACGTGGACTGCCGGTGACATGTCAATGATTATACTTGTTTTTAAATTCGCATCCTAGTACTTTTCTATTTACATCTAAAGATGGGCCAGAAGCAAGATTAAAATAGGCGCTATGGATTTTTAGGCTGTGTGGTAAATTGCCAATTTGAATATGATATGTGTAGTGCACAGCTGGAGACCTTTCCCATTGCCAGCAGGACTTTAATAGTCATGGGGATGAAATTTTACAGCCCTGTCATGGCAGGTGTGGGGCTGAGGCCATAAAATGCGGTGAGCCATTCAAAATTCCATTGACTTCGGCGGGACTGTAAAATCCTGCCGGTGTCAAATTCAGCCCATGATTTCTGCAGTGATCTAGGGAAGAGAGTCTTTTGTGGGTAGCAGCAACTTCACCTTCACTGCAAGATTGCCCAACAATAAAAATGGCAATCAAGCAATAAGTAGGGCCATTCTTCCAGTACCCCTACCTGCTCCTCCCCCACCCCGCTAATAAATGTATGAAATAATCAGTTAACATCTTTGTCAGGACTCCACTAAAATTAATAAGACTAGAATAGAACTCGAGGTAAATCGAGACATTGGCCTGGAATTTTGCTCCCGGGTCAGGAACGCAGAGTTAGGGCATTTCCCGGCTCCACAAACCCGACCTGGGAGAAAGTGGCCGGGAAGATTGAGTTTTCATTCTGGGGTGATGGGGTTCCCAGGGATGCGGGCCAGTCAATCCCAGAACGAGCGCAGAGGATGAAGGATCTGCAGGTGGACTGGGCGGAAAAGCCTGCTTGGTGCACCAGCACTGTATCAAAGTTTTTTAAAAAAAAACAGGAAAACATAAATCAGTCCTCCAGCGCTCACCCCTCACATCTCCTCACCCCTCCCACATACTCCCATGCCCCATCTATGCCAACCCATGCCAGCTCATGCCCACACCCAACCCATGGCTTCTTATATCCTCCATGCCAGCCTATGTCCCTCTGCCCACCCCATGGCCCTTTCAGCCCCATATGCAAACTTAGTGCCAATTCATGCCAACCCATACCCCATGACTCTTTGCCCTTACACCTATCATGCCAATTCATCTAGTATCCACCGTGGGCAGACCGCATGCTGAGAGTTAATACAATAAAGTTCCAAGTGCCTATTATAGACTTTTCTTTTAATCCTCATTCATAAAACCCATTTACTACATTTACATTCCTTTAACTACATTATCCATTATAACAACAAACATTTCATTCAATTGCATTATCCCTTATACAAACAAGCATTAGAATTCATAGTTGCACTTCAAAGAGTCCATAATCACTTGCTGCTGTCAATCAATTTGTGAAATGGCAGGCACTCCACCATGATAATGAACAGTTGTGAAATCAGTCATGCAGCACTAATCCAATAATGGTAACCCTAAGGCGCTTGTCAACAAACAGAATGAAATAGCAAGCAATAATTTTTTAACACTCCAGTATTTTACTCAAAGTGTTAAAGGGCAGGAGTTTTAAATGTTTTGAAAGCTTGACAGCTCCCTTTGACAGTTCATCTTGATAATTTTGATAGTCATTTTTGACAATTCCAAAAGCTTCACAGCTCCAATGAGTTTATGCACTTTTTAGGCACATTCATGCCAGCTTTTAGCAACACCAGAGGGCACAGTATCTCTCTGACTTCCCCCAAATGTGTCCTGGGCCATATCTAAAGGGGTACATCACCTCTCCAAACGGGTATCCTGGCTATCCAAACAACCTGCTTCTACCAGGTCGAATCTACATACATCAGGTTTCAGACCCTTCTCACACCAAAATCACACATGAATAGAGATGGCTGCTGATTCTTAAGGGCATCTGCCTCTGTGAAATGCGCAGGCATGAATCTTAGCCTGTTCCTCTTTCTGAAAATTATAGGTGCTGTATTCAGGGGTGGAGCTTCTGGATTCGAGCCTGTAGTAATTACGGTTTTATTTAGCGTGTAACGTACCTTTAAGAATAATACTTGTTAGGAAAGATCACATGACCTGTGTAAGGGAGTAGCATGGGCTACGTCAGCAGACAGTGTAAAGATAGAGTCAAAGTTGAAAGCACACATGTAGTTGCTGCTGAGTATATTGTAAATAAACTTAATGTTTCCACTTAACAAGTGTCTGCAGTTCAACTCTATCACTAATAGTACAACTCGGCCACCCTACAACAAACTGGCAATGAAGACAAAACAGGATTGAACAGAAGAAATCAAGTTAGAAAGAAATCGGCACTGTACCTCACCCAGTGATTGTAAATAGCAATCTCCGTTAGAATTGAAGAAGTTATCCTCTCTCAAAATGCCACAATTCAGGAGAATTGATCCTTTTGAACCAGCCACTGATGATTGGTCTCAATACATAGAATGCCTCACTTTCTTTTTTCAAGTGAACAACATTATGGGGGAAGAGAAAAGGCAAGCGATCCTCTTGAGTACTTGTGGGAGCAAAACAAATGGTTTGAATCAAAGTTTGATGGCACCCAGTGCCCCAGATTCGAAGAATTTTGATGAATTGGTGAACCTCATGAAAGGTCACTTTCAACCCAAGCTCTCAGTCACGATGCAGAGGTTCAGGTTTAATTCACGAAATAGATCCCCGGGTGAGACAATTGCATGCTCAGTGGCAAATTTGAAGCAGCTAACGGAACATTGTGAGTTCGGAACAACTCTAAACAACATTCTCAGAGATTGTTTTGTATGTGGTGTGAAAGAGGACACTATTCAGAAAAGATTATTGTCCTAAGTGAATCTGGATTTCAATAAGATGCTAGAGATAACACTGGCCATGGAAAGTGCTGTAAGAGATTCGAAAGTAAGACAGGGTGCGCAAAATGGCGCCATCCTCCACATCAGGTGAGAAATCTCAAGCGAAAGTGGTGTGAAAAAGCGAGACTCTGCCGAGAAGTAGTTAACAACTCCCGCTGGCCGAAAAATAACTTAGCTACGAGATCAAAGAATAATTTTAATAGAGGTGGAAACAATCAGTCTTTTAACGATTGGCAGTTTAAAAAAATCAAATGCTGCTATTGTCATAGAAATGGACATGTAATGAGGCAGCGCAAGAGAAGATTAAAGCAGGCTTGTAAACAAAAGAAGAAGCCCAATGAAATCTATAAAGTAGAAGACCCTGAAACAATAAATTCAGACAGTTACTCATTGTTTAACCTGAAAGTTTGAAAGACAGAACCAATATTTGTCACAGTGAAAGTAAATGGCAAACCTGTTAGAATGGAAGTGGACATGGGAGCTTCCACTACAGTAATTGGGGAACATACCTTCAGATACTTGAATAATTGTGAACATCAAATAAGTTTAGAACGAACAGCTGCCAAGCTAAAGACATATATGGCTGAAGACATTCAAGCAAAAGGAATAAGCAAAATAACTGTCCATTATGAAAGCCATTCGGTACAGCTATCCATGATGAAGTATCAGGTGAAGAGCCAAGCCTCCTGGGGTGAAATTGGTTAAAGGAGATTAAGTTAGAATGGTCTGAAATTTTCCAGTTGAAAGCAAGTGGGCTACCAGAGCTACTTAGAAAGTGCGTCACCGTTCTTAAGGACAAACTGGGGAAAATCCAGGGCCTGCAGGCCAAGATTCATGTGGATCTGGAAGCAACCCCTCTTCTTGAAGGCGAGACCAGTCCATACGCCCTGTGAGAAAAAGTCCACACTGAGCTGAACAGGCTCAAGAAACTGGGTGTTATACAAGCTGTTCAGTCCTCATAATGGGCAGCACCCATAGTCCCCACCTTTAAACCCGACCAAAGCGCCTGAATTTGTGGGGACTGACGGTTAACAAAGTGACCAGCTGGACGGGCACCCCATTCCAAAATTGAAGACTTGTATGCCAAGCTCGGGGGGGTGGGGTGGGGGCAACGTACACGAAGCTTGACATGAGTCATGCTTATCAAATACTAGAATTGGATGTCTCCCGGGAAGTTGTCACAATTAATACCCACAAAGGGTTATACCAGTATACACGACTGCCTTTTGGTGTCTCCTCAGCTTGTGCCATCTTTCAAAGAACAATGAAAAGCTTACTGCAGGGACTGCCCCAGTTTGTAGTCTATTTAGACGATGTATTGGTGACAGGATTCACTGAAAAAGAACATTGGCAAACTTAGCAGAAATCGTAAAATGTTTCTTGCAAGCTGGAGTGAGTCTAAAAAATGGGTAAGTGCACGTTCCAAGCAAGGGAGGTAATCTATTTGGGTCATCGGGTAGATTCACAGGGTCTCCACCCAGTTGTGGAGAAAGTGAGAGCCATAAGAGAGGCACCTGTGTCAAAGAATGCCTTACAGCACAAATCATCCCAAGGAATGATCAACTATTATGGGCTGCTTTTATCCAATTTGTCTACAGTGCTGCCCACCTCCCCCCCCCCCCCCCCCCCCCCCCGCCCACCCCCACCACCCTGCATTCTCTACTCAAAAAGAACCAACATTGGTCTTGGGAGGTGCCCCAGAAAGAAGTTTTCATAAAGGTGAAACAATTGTTGCGCTCGTCCAATCCATTAGTGCATTATGACCATACGAAGGAATTGGTGCTGACATGTGACACATCTCCCTATGGAGTGGGAGCAGGGCTATCTCATTGGATGGACGACAGCACGGAACGGCCAATAGGTTATGTATCAAGGACACTCACCACAGCGGAAAGGGATACTCAGAGATAGAAAAAGAAGGCCTGCCTATCATCTTTGGTATCAAGAAATTTCACCAGTATGTACACGGCCACCACTTTACAATCATTTCAGACCATAAACCACTGCTAGTTTTGTTTAGTGAGGAAAAGGCTATACCACCCCATAGCCTCAGCAAGAATACAATGATGGGCCTTAATCCTGGGAGCATAAGAATATACTTTCGTACATAGACCTGGCAATCAAATTGCAAATGCCAATGCCCTTAGTCGTTTGCCTTCACAAGTAAATTATGAGCATGTCCCAGTTCCATAGGGATGCTTTACTGTTAAATTTCTTAGATTCCTTGCCAGTATATGCTCGACCGATCAGAGACTGGACAAGTTGGGACCCAGTCCTATCTCGAGTATGAGAACAAGCGCTACATGGTTAGTCACAGGAGCCGGTATATGATTAAATGAAACCGAAGACATGAAATAACTAGCCAGGATGGCATCTTATTGTGGGGAGCATGAGTGATAGTTCCTCCAAAGGGAAGGGAGCCATTTTTAATTGAACTACATAGTGCCCATCCAGGAATTTCCTCAATGAAGACCATAGCACGCAGCTATCTACGGTGGCCTGGGATGGATGGCAAAATAGAAAGTATGGTAAAGAATTGTGTGTAATGTCAGCGACTGCAAAAGCTGCCAGTGACAGCTCCATTATATCCAGGGGAGTGGCCAGGTAGACCCTGGGTGCTGTTATACATTGACCTCATTGGACCTTTCATGGGAACAATATTTCTGCTCATTGTTGATGACAATTTAAAATGGTTGGACGTATATGAGGTGAAGTCACCAACGTTGGATGCTACAATTGAGAAACTACATCAGAGTTTTGACATTCATGGGCCAGATTCTTCCGGTCGGTGTGCGAGGGCGGGCCCCGGACATCGACATGTAAAATGACACACGGTGAAATTGAGCTTGCGTCCCGGCATCACCGTGCGTCATTCCGATCTTCAGTTCGGCTGGCAAGCACTGGAGTCAGCTGTACTCCGCCAAACTGTCAAAGGCCTGTTAAGACCATTAAGTACCTAGTTAAACTGATTGTCTGGGCTGCCCGTCCAACCTTAAGGACGGGCCTCACCCACCCGACTGGGAGAAAATTCTCCCCATGGACTACCAGAAGTAATTATTTCTGATAATGGCACAGTATTTACGAGTGCTGAATTTCAAAGATTTATCAGCCTCAATGGTATCACTCATGTAAAAACTGCACCGGACCACCCTTCCTCAACGGATTGGCCGAAAGGGCGGTTCAAACATTCAAGCAAGGCATGAAAAAGCCAACTGATGATTCCTTGGCAGCTAGCATGCTTTCTTTTTCATTACAGGACTACCCTTCACACAACAACAGTTGGCACACCTGCGGAGTTAATGTTGAAACGCTGTTTCATGACGAGATTAAGCTTAATAATGTCAAATTTAGAGGGGAAGGTGGAAAGGAGTCAGGGAAGCCAGAAAGCTAGACCTGATTGGTATAGTTGCGAGAGGAAATTTACTGTGGGAGTGCCAGTATACATAAAAACTTCGGGGAAGGACCAAAGTGGTTACCGGGTGAAATAAGTGTGGTGACTGGACATCGAACCACATGGAGATGGAAGGCTGGATCATCTGTAAACATGTGGACCATTTAACGAAGAGAAAGACAAATCATCAAGATATGTTTCCAATGAACATGACCTGGTCTGCGTTTCCTGTTGAGGATGCTCAACCCAGGACGAACATGTCTGATGTCCCTGTAAGAGTTGAGGATACTGAACTGCAAGTGCCTACTGAAGCACCTGATGTTCAGGCAACTCCAGAACAAGAGGTTCCTGACAAAGGATTTGAAGTTGTGGAGCTGCGACGTTCCACACTTACCAGGAAACCAACTGAAAGACTGAATTTGTAAATTCCTTACCCAGTGTAAATATTACGTTGTCTTGAAAAATATGCACTTGTAAATATAATATGTATTGCCAAGTTAAAGGGGAGGAATGTAATAATTATGGTTTTATTTCGTGTGTAATGTACTTTTAAGAATAATACTTGTTAGGAAAGATCACATGATCTGTAGTAACCAATAGGAGAGTAGCGCAGGCTACCTCAGCAGTCAGTGTAGAGATACAGTTGGAGTTGAAAGCAAACATGTAGTTGCTGCTGAGTATATTGTAAATAAATTTAATTTTCCACTTAGCAAGTGTCTGAAGTTCAACTCTATTTCTAACAGTACAACTCGGCCACTCTACAACAGGGCCCCTTCTGCCATTTTTGCAATGATGGAGAGGCTCTCCGTCATTGCGAAAATCCAAATCATAATGATTAGTTGGCACTAAACTTGGATTTTTAAAGCCCTTAGAGAGTAGGAAGGAAGCATTGAGTACCATAAATTTAAGATTGCTGGAAAGAATAAGCTTGAGTAGGAAGCAGCTTGATTGCAGCTTTCTGTGAGTTATACTAGTTGAATTTCCACCATTCCCACAACAAGGACACAAAGTAAATATTGTCTAACAGCCAGTACATCGCTGCTTGGTAGACAAGGAAATGGTGACAGGCAGAGTATACAAAGGACTGATAACATATATTTCCAGGCACCTTGCACCTTCCCTTTCAAGGAAAGTGTGCTGTCCATCCCTTTGACTATGCTTCTTCTCATAATCTCAATTCTTTTTGGATTTAAAGATCTATCATCTGAATGATCATTACTGTAAAATCAAATGTGTAAGTTGCCCCCCGATGTAGACTGGTCTTAGATTAATCAAAAGCATCTATGTGTGAAAGCTATTTTCATTAATTTAAATGTCAGAACGTGCATAAGTGCCAGGATATGTTTGGAACCCCTGCCAATGAGCCTGGCGTACTTTTCATAGTCAGGAAGAGATTCCCTACATTTACTGATTCAGGTGGGCACCAGTGGGAGTGCATCTTGGGTGCTAGACGGTTGAGTGAGGTGGCAAAATTTAGGGAAGACTGTTCCCTGCTCCAAGATAGGTTGGAAAGTGTGTATAGTTTCTCATCAGTCACCTTTATAATGGTAACATAATAATACTCTCCAAAATAGTTAAGGATGAAGTTGAAAGAGACCTAGAAGGAGAATAGATTTGAAACTGAGCAAGTTAAAACACCGCAAAGCAGCACTCAGCAAAGCAAATAGACCTCTGAACTATATAGTTCAGCAGTAGCATGCACGTTAGAAAAAGTTTTGTTTAACGTGTATGCTGCTCTGCACAGACTAAACTTAAGAGTATTATGTGATTATCTGGGAAACACTTAAACTGCCAAGGCATTTCAGAGAAGGACCAGGAAATATTCCATGATGTTCGCACACACATCGACTACAGAAACTTTGGATTTTTGGCCTTGAAAGAAAATGACTGAGAGGTGACCTTATCCAGGAATCCAAATTGATAAATGATATAAAAAGGGTAAATCTGAAAAATTGTTTCAAAATAATTGTACGAATAGGGTAAGGGGATGTAGGTTCAAACGACTAAAACCTTATTCTTCAAACCAAAGTTGGAAGTTCCTCATACAAAGAGTGATCAATACTAGAGGTAAATTAGTGGAGATGAAATCCCTGGAAACATTTTCTCACAGGAAGCCATCACCAAACTTGAAGCTAGTCAGCTTTGAAACTAGGTCCTTTAGCTGTAAGCCAAGTCACCTCAGTCATTTACATTAACTGTGGCACTCAGCAATTTGCAGACCTCAGTCAAGTCTCTTGTCTTTTTCTAATAAATACAAATGTCCAACTTTCCAATTTTTGTCTTATAATGAAGACCCCTAAATCCTTGAATTACTCTTCATTATTTTGTCTCCTTCTCTAGTTGAAGTGGTCAGAATACTGCAAAAGGTTCCAAATATTCTCTCACCAATGAACCATACAATGTTGTAATCTCAGAAAAATTAGGAAATTGAAAATGTTCCAACTTTGAATTCTTGCAAGCTCATCAAACTACAGGTTGTCAACGTTAGGGAGTAGAATCATCAATTCTGGTTTTTTGACTATCTTTCCACAGAGAGGATGGGAATAAGTGTCAGCTTTTAAAATAAAGTTGATTTGAAGAGCCGTAGATAATGATGAGGTTGGTCATAGGCTTCATGATGACATAGACAGGATGGTGAAATGGGCAGAAGTATGTCAAATGGAGTTCAATATGGAGAAGTGATGCACTTTGGGAGGACTATTATGTAAAGATAATATACTATAAATGACACAATTTTGAAAAGTAATGATAAGCAGAGACCTTGGTGTCCATGCACACAAATCCTTAAAGGTGCCACGGCAAGTTGATAAGGTGGTTAAAAAGTCTCCTAGGTTAGACAGACATAGAAACTAGAAGCAGGAGTAGGCCACTCGGCCCTTTGAGCCTGCTCCACCATTCAATATGATCATGGCTGATCCTCTTTTCAACACCATATTTCCACTTTCTCTCCATGCCCCTTGATGCTCCTAATATCCAAAAATTTATCAATTTCTTTCTTGGTTATACTCAGTGACCTGGCCTCCACAGCCTTCGGTGGCAGAGAACTTTACAGGTTGACCACCCTTGGAGTGAAGAAATTTTTCCCCATCTCAGTCAAAATGGCCTGCCTCGTATCCTGAGACTGTGGCCCCTGGTTCTAGACTCCCCAACCAGGGGAAACATCCTCCCCGTATCCAGTCTGTCTAGCCTTGTTAGAATTTTATACTTTTCAATCAGATCCCCTCTTATTCTTCTAAACTCAAGTGAATACAGGTCCAGTCGAACCAATTTCTCCTCATACGACAGTCCTGCCATCTCCAGTATCAGCCTAGTGAACCTTCACTGTACTCCCTCTATGGAAGTATTACTGGGTTTATTAATCGAGGAATAGAGTATAAAAGCAAAGAGATCATGCCAGAATTTTATTAATTACTGGCTAGGCCTCATATGGTGTATTGTAGACAATTCTGGGCACCACACCAGGGAAAATTACACAGAATTACGTAGAATATACAGCATAGAAACAAGCCATTCAGCCTATGTCTACGCTCCACTCAAGTCTCCTCCCACCTTTCCTTATCTAACCTACCAATGTGACCCTTTATTCTCTTATAAGTTTACCTAACTTCCCTTAAAAGCATTTATATTATTCGCTTCAACCACTCCCTGTGGTAGTGAGTTCCACATTCTCTTAGACCTTTAAGTAAAGAAATTTCTTCTGAATTCCCTACTGTATTTCTTGGTGACTGCAGTAAGTTCTCACTTAAAATTGTGGTTGTGTTCCTGAATATTGCAACTTTAAATGAAACAACTTTAAGTGAATCACGAGTTCCCAAAGGAATCAATGTTAAAGCCAGTTAGGTTCTATTGGGCATTTCTTGCGTGGAAAAACCAGTATACAAGTTGAAACACTGTACCGTACATGTGCAGCACTGTGAATGCCAAGCTGGAATAACTTGCAAAAAAAATGTCATTGAATATAACAGAAATACTATCCAATTTCAAACTGGATAACACTAAATCACCCAAACAAGTCCTGAGTAGCACAGCTTCGGTGTCTCACCCAAAGCACTCCTGAAACTCAGCTATCCCTCTCTCTCTTTCCTTTCCCACTCTGCTCTCCTCTCTCTCCTTTCCCACTGTATACTCGTGATCATCCGGCCCCATCACGGCAGGACACGCCATGGGAGATTCAGCGGCCCAGCCAAAAGTCTATTGACTTTTAGCAGGACCGGACAATCGTGGTAGAGGACGGGCCGGAAAATCTCGCCCTATCTCTCTCTCTCTCTCTCTCCTTTTCCACTCTGTCTCTCTCTCTCTCGTCTCTGACAGTAACTGGCCCAGAGTGCAGCACAGGAGGGGTGGGGCCAGAGAGCAGACAACTTAAAACCAAACGCAAATCGACAAAAAGCTCCTAAAAAATAAATTACGTTAAATCAAAACAACTTTAAGTGAGGTGACTTATGGCAAGTATAAAGAACAGATCTTTTTATTTCTGTTAGGCTATTGTAAAGAACATGGCCAGAATTTTTTGCGTCGGCGATTTGGGGGCGGGGCCCACTTGCCGACAGGAAAACGACACGGGATGGCGTCAGGCGGAACCCCCGCGTCATCCCACCGCGTTTAAATATTCAGGAAGGTGGGCCGACAGCGAAATCAGCTGTGCACCCGCCGACCTGTCAATGGCCAATTGAGGCCATTGACAGGATAATTAACCCAATTAAAGGCCCTGCCCGTCCAACGTTAAGGCTGGCGGACAGGCCGGGAGTCTCGGCGGGCAGTAGAAAAAACATGAAATCTCATCCACTGGCGTGATGAGGTTTCATGTCCGTTTAAAAATTGTTATTAAACTTTGTCATATTTATTAACATGTCCCATCTCGTGTGGCATTGTCACATGAGGGGGAAATGTTAATAATTTTTATATTTTTTATTTTTGAGGTTGTTTAAACAGTCACCAATCTCCCTGAGACAGCACTTAGTCTCAGGGAGCAGTGTGCACTTTGACAATTGGGGAATCCCTTCCCCCCCCCGCACAGGAAGTGCATAGCACTTCCCGTCAGGCAGCCCGCTGGGCGGGCCTTAATTGGCCCGCCCACTCAAAATGGCTGTGGGGCCTGTTTCGGCTGTGGTGGAATTCAGTTGCCCGTCCATCGCCGAGCCGCTGGGGCCCGCCCACCCATCGAGGGCTAAATTCTGCCCCATGTCTTTTTATTTTCTGTTGGACTGTGGCTTAAAATTACAATGGCTGCACTTTGAAAGGCATAGACACTAGAACAGGATGAGGGTATATACAATGTTGCAGTCCTGGAACAGAGTGCCATGAAAGACAGAATGGTGCCGGAAAGGAGCCCTGGACCAAGGCAGCTGCCTAACAACAGCATTTTAATTGGTTCCTGACCAGGTGACCGGGGTTTTGTGTGGTAGCAGTGCAGTATAAAGCTCCTGGCCTGCAAAATCTAAAATCTCTTTTCCTCATATCTCTATAACCCGCTCTGTCCCTGAGGAAACCACTGTAAAAAGGAAAAGGGGAAAACCACTATTAGAGACATTGAAAAGCAAGTTCTCAACCAGTGAACAAAATACTGAAAGTGTTGACAGACCACTTCATGTCATCAACAAGAACTGAAAGGAATTTGAAAGACATCAATCAAAATCAACCCATCAAATCCTGTATTTGGAATTGGTGCTATTGAAGTATTTCACCCCACCCTTAAAATCATGTTTTGTGTGTCTTATGTGTCGAGTGTATGTGTGTGTATGTGTCTTATGTGTCATGTGTATGTGTATCTTATGTGTTGTGTGTGTGTTTGTGTGTCTTGTATGTCGCGTGTGTGTGTGTCTTATGTGTCGTGTGCATGGTGTATGTGTCATGTGTATGTGCATACGTGTGTCTTATGTGTTTTGTGTATGTGTGTCTTATGTGCTGTGTGTGTGTATGTGTGTGTCTTATGTGTCGAGTATATGTGTGTGTGTGTGTCTTATATGTCATGTGTGTGACTTATGTGTTGTGTGCCTTATGTGCCTGTTTTATATATGTGTGTGTGTGTGTGTGTGTGTGTGTTATATATACAGGGATTTAAGAAGGGGATAGAGTTTAAGTGATAATGTTAGAAGTTAGCAGTTCATATTTCTTTCTTTTGTCGCTATTTAAAGACAATTTGTTCAATAAACATTTATTTACTTATTAAGTTTACAAACCTGGTGCTCGTATTCTGTTAATCTAAATTAAACAGTTAGGTAGAATTGGGCCAATCTGGTGGCTTGGTTAAACTTTTCATATTTGTAGCAGTTCAGGGAACAGTGGGGTTTGATATGACAATGCACTATCCCCAGTGAGTCGGGACATGAGGACTTACTGTACCTGACATTGATGGTCTCTGGTTTTGCTCTTCCCCACAAGTGGAAATGTTCTCTCTGTATCAAATTTATCAAAACCAGAGACCAACCTGTTCATCATTTCCTGCTGTGTACGTCCACACATTTCTGGTATCATCCTTGTCAATCTTCTCTGCATTCTCTCCAGTGCTTCTATATTCTTTTCTATAACACGTCAACCAGAACTGCATGCAGTACCCTAAGGGCAGAATTTTCCCGTTGGTGTGCAGGGGCAGGCCTCCCACGTCCGCGTGAAAAATGATGTGTTGGGCAAATGTCCCGACATCATTGCGCGCCATCGCGATATTTCATTGGGTAGGTGCGTGATGATGTCCAATGCACGCCCGCCATTAATTAACGGGCCACTTAAGGCCCTTGACTCACCAATCGACACTGATTTTTCGGTGCCCGTGCAATCTTCAGATCGGCGCACGGGTATAAACCTCATCCATGGGCAGGATAAGAGGGCTTAGCGAGGTCGCGAGTGTGTTCTGTCAAGTGTTTATTTTTAAAAGTTATTGAGACTTGTCTGTGTGATCTGCAGTACCTCAAAACACATTCCAGCTGCTTTGTCTGGACTCTTAACCTTCAGATCAACACTGCAGTGAAGAATCTTTTCCTGGCCTGCAGGATTCAGGAAGCCTTCCCTTAGCCTGGGAATGGGAGCTGAACTATCCACTGGAGGCAGCTCCTCTGAGGAGAAAGGGAGGGCTAGAAGGGGGAGGTGGCCTGGAGTGCACATTCAGCCTCCAGGGGAGCCACCTTTGGGAGGATAGGCACAGGCACAAGGGGCACAGGGCCAAGAGGTGGACCAAAGCGGAAGGGGCTGCAGAAGACGTCACTATCCTGCTGCCAGGGTATATAGGCGGCAAAGCAGCTACCTCAATATGTCTGAGGTGCAGTGCCGATGGAGGCTCCGTCTCTCAAGGGAGACAGTCAACTATATCTGTCAGATGATTGAGCCTGAGATCTCCGCAAACTGTGTGGGTGGACACCTCATGCCAGTGGCTCTAAAGGTCATAGCTGCCCTCAGCTTCTATGCCTCTGGCTCCTTCTCGGGCTCAGTGGGTAATTTTTGCAGTGTCTCCCAATCAGCTATCCACACTTGTGTCAAGCAGGTTATAGATGCTCTGTTCAGGCGTGCATTGACCTTTATCTACTTCCTTTGGGACCAGGCAAGCCAGAGGCTTCGCAGCCATTGCTGGCTTTGCCTGCATCCAGGGTGCTATAGACTGCACACACGTGGCCATCAAGACGCCAGCAGGTAAGCCCAGTGCCTTTGTCAACAGGAAGGGCTTCCACTCCATGAACGTGCAGATAGTGTGTGATTGCAGGATGCTGATTCTACAAGTCTGTGTAAGGTACCCAGGCAGCTCCCACGACACCTACTTCCTCAGACACTCCCAGGTGCCAGGGCTCTTCAGTGCTCCAGCCCAGCTGGATGGATGGCTGCTGGGTGACAAGGGCTATCCCCTCAGAAGGTGACTCATGATACCTCTCCGCCATCCAAGAACAGAAGCTGAGCTGCGGTACAATAGGTGCCACGCCTTCACAAGGGCTGTGGTGGAGAGAACCATCGGTCTTCTCAAGATGCGCTTCTGATGCCTGGTCTGCTCAGGAGCACACTCAAGTATCCCCCAGGTTGTGTGTCGGTGATAGTGGTTGCATGCTGCGCTCTCCACAATCCTGCGCTGGAAAGGGGGTACTCAATGGACAATGAAGATGTCGACGCCGTGGCTGCAGCTGCACACGATGAGTCCAGCAGTGAGTCTGAGGATAAGCACGCACAGGGAAATGCTGAGGAGGTAGACGCTGACCCAGGCATACTCCAGGGAGGCAGGGACCCCTGGAGGCTTTAATCCAATGAACCTTCGGCTAGCACACCACAGATGGACCTCCAGGACAAGCCTGGGCTGTGGGTTCCACACTCGAATCCTAAGTGCACAATCTGCCAGGTTAGCAACAGTAACTAAGGGCCTTGTTAATAAAGCTGAATGTCCAATAAAGCACTCCTAACATTTTTGGAAACCATACACATGCAGAAGAAAAGAGGCACCTTTAGCCATGTCACATGTCTGAATTTAATATCACAAGCAAAGAAAGTTATGCAAAAAAGACAAGTGTTACAAATCAGAACAAATCATAAAGACCTCATCTCGGGCCAACACAAAAGCACCAGTGAGAAACCCGTAGTCTGCCTAAGGTGCCTTATGTTTATGTTTCCAGGTGCTACATCTTGGTGCTGCCCCCTCACTGGGAGTGACATCCGAGACAGCCTGCTCCCTCTGCTGTCCTGTTGGCCTCGATGACCTTGGCGGTCACCCTCTGGCCTGTGGAGCCTGTGCTGGCCCCACCTGGGAGGGAGCTGCCAGTTCCATAGCTGGCACCTCCCCAGTCGTCGCAGCCTCACCGGATGATACGGTCACTGGGAGAGGGGCGGAGGAGTTGCCGCCCTCATCCGGAGCGCCGTGAGAGGTACCAGCAGAGACGACAGGCAGCTGCTGCGCTGACGTGATGTCGCTTCAGACCTCCCTGCTCACTGTGGATGGATGGGCACCGAGCTGGGAAACTTGATGCCCAGGCCATCTCCCACACTGGCACTGACCAGCTGAGGTCAATGCTGATGTGAGGGCTTGCTGGTCAGAGCGTATTCCCATGAAGCCATGATGGGTCTCCTGGAGGAGCCACTCCACGAGAGTCGCCACTCTCTCCATGGAGGACGCATGGCACTCGGACATGTGGCTCATTGCTTCAGCGATCATCTGTGTAGACTCCTCCACCACGGAGACCAAGCCAAGCATAGCCTCATGTGTCTCCCCCAGATGCTCCCGCACATCCAGCTGCATTTCCTGACCCTGCTGCATCGCGGACAACTCCAGAGGCAGATGATCAGTCACCGACTGAGCATGTGCCTGGTCCCCTGCAGTCCTCCGACTGCTGGTACCATAGGCACTCTCTGTCTCTGCCAGGTTTTCCAGTGACTGTGAAGTGCACTCACCGCTGTGTCCCAGAACACGAGCCGATGTTTGAATTCCCACCGAGGTGCTAGTATCTGCGCTGGTGTGACTTCAGGGCCCTCAGGTGTGAGAGAGGGCCTCTGCTGCTCTTCCTCCTGGCCCTGCTCTGATGATGCTGAAAGGAAGAACAAGGACATTGGATCAGTTAACGCGGAGACAATGTCAGTGAGTGTCCCTGATCCCCAGGTCATTATGCGCTTAACCTTCCATAAGCAATGGTGAAGCCATGTTGCAAAATTAAATCACTTAACATTCAGCAGCACTGTGGCTGTTGGGAGAACAATGGTGACCTCACTGCTGGGCATAAATACCTGGCCGTGGGACCCCAGCCTCACTGACACCAGTGGACCTGGGCGCATGGCACCTCTCCAAATCCAGGGTCTCCTGCTTGAAGCGGCTGAGAATGGCTAACTGCGCCTGGCCGCTGCCAGTCCTCACATGCTCTGCCACGTTATTAGCATTCTTCTCCTGAAAATGAGAGAAGAGCATTGATTTGTGCAAATTGCACATGGACTCTCTTTGCACATGGCCCACCCCGACCAGAGTGGGACATATCAGGGTTCCAGTGCCTCCTCACTCCGCTGCTGATGAATACTCACACAAAGATGCTAGGCCTGCTCCCCACCCCACCCCCAACCCCCGCCATTGGCCACATTCTGCCTACATCACATTAGGCACCACATGGTATATCCTTCCATAGCAAGGAGGTGCAAGCATGTGGAGCACAGAGGGCAACAGATGGTTTGTTGCCACGCCACCTTGAAGTTCCCCTCCCAGCAAGTCATCGCCCTGACTTGGACATGTCCTGTAGTTCAAACGCTGCGCCTAGGTGCAGTTGCTCCCAGTTGCCCCCAAAACAGTCATGTGGGTCTCAATGTAACACATGCTGTGGGGGCAGAACCCATCTTATCACCCTCTCAGGGTGACCTCGGCATGGACAATATCTACTGGCCCACCCAGTAAAGGACACATGCTGTCAATGATTCAATACAGTCACTACACTCAGACTTGGCGCGGGATGGGGGCGGTGGGGGGGCGTGGGTGGGGGGCAGGGGAGTGGCGGGGGGAAAGCCAACCTGCTGGGTTACATGACCAATGCTGACATGGTATTCACCCTGCCAAGGCGCAACAAGTCGTTGAAATGCTCGTGACACTGGATCCACGTGCGCCGCACCACATCACGGGAGCTCACCACCTCCGCACCTGCTCCTAGGCATGTTTCATAATGTCGATGGGGCCTCCTCCTCCCATCCTGGGGAAGCAGCACCTCCCGCTGTGCTGCCACCTCTCGACGAGGGCAGCAAGGCAGTCATCCGAAATACGAGGGGCACACTAGCACCCTGCCCTACCCTCCAGCCTGGCCTGCCCCAATGCCCTACCCTCCAGCCTGGCCTGTCCCCATGGCCTACCCTCTGGCCTGGCCTGCCTCAATGGCCTACCCTCCAGCCTGGCCTGCCCCAATGCCCTACCCACCAGCCTGGCCTGCCCCAATGCCCTACCCTCCAGCCTGGCCTGCCCTGATGGCCTACCCTCCAGCCTGGCCTGCCCCCATGGCCTACCCTCCAGCCTGGCCTGCCCCGATGGCCTACCCTCCGGCCTGGCCTGCCCCGATGCCCTACCCTCTGGCCTGGCCTGCCTCGATGGCCTACCCTCCGGCCTGGCCTGCCCCGATGGCCTACCTTCTGGCCTGGCCTGCCCCGATGCCCTACCCTCCAGCCTGGCCTGCCCCGATGGCCTACCCTCCAGCCTGGCCTGCCCCGATGGCCTACCCTCCAGCCTGGCCTGCCCCCATGGCCTACCCTCCAGCCTGGCCTGCCCCGATGGCCTACCCTCCAGCCTGGCCTGCCCCCATGGCCTACCCTCCAGCCTGGCCTGCCCCGATGGCCTACCCTCCAGCCTGGCCTGCCCCGATGGCCTACCCTCCAGCCTGGCCTGCCCCCATGGCCTACCCTCCAGCCTGGCCTGCCCCGATGGCCTACCTTCTGGCCTGGCCTGCCCCGATGGCCTACCCTCCAGCCTGGCCTGCCCCGATGGCCTACCTTCTGGCCTGGCCTGCCCCGATGCCCTACCCTCCAGCCTGGCCTGCCCCCATGGCCTACCCTCCAGCCTGGCCTGCCCCCATGACCTACCCTCCAGCCTGGCCTGCCCCCATGGCCTACCCTCCAGCTTGGCCTGCCCCCATGGCCTACCCTCCAGCCTGGCCTGCCCCCATGGCCTGCATTCCAGACATGCGTGAACTTCATTGCCCCTCCGCACAGACCTTCACCCAGCCATGGAGAGCAGCTTTTCCGAGACTGCCAGGGCCTTCCTTTATACAGGCTGTCAGGTCGCCATTGGACCCAATGGTGGCCTGAGCGCACCTGCCCCTGCCCGCCCACTCCCGCTGTGCACAGGAGTCGTGAAGCACGCTGGGCGGGCCTTAATTGGCTGTCCATGTAAAATGACGGTGCGGACCCGGTCGCGAGTGGCGATTGGGTCTGCGCCCGTTCCCAATCCATCCCCCCGCCAACCAGAAAATGCAGCTATAAGTGTAGCGCAACCAAGATTTGAGACAGGTTTAGTGTAACTTCCTACTTTTCACTTCTACCTGTCTAGAAATAAAGCCTTGTCCTTGGTTTTCCTTTTTTAAGGCCTTGCTAAACGGTGGTGCAATCTTTAGTGATTCACACATTTGTACTCCAAGATCCCTTTGGTCCTCCACCTCACCTAGATTCACAACTTCACAAGTAATAAGTAAGTTCTCTATGATTCCTACCAAAATGTGCTACCGCGATTTATCTGCACTGAACTTCATTTGCCAATTATTTGCCCATTCTGCAAAGGCAAAGGCCTTTGAAAAGGAACAAAGGAGGTTTATGAGGATGTTACCAGGGATGAGGGACTTCAGTTATAAGGAAAGGTTGGAAAAGCTAGGACTGTTCTGTACAATGTGTCACAGACAACATTTATGTGTTTTCTTACTGTTTGTGAGAATCCTATTCACACTGAAGACATTTTGATTTATTACTTTGGCTGCATAGTTGACTTGTAATTGACCTCTCTGATAGAATTTAATGGAACTCCCTCTCTGCAAGCAGTTTTTTTTTGTTTTAAAAGCAGGCAGAAAACATGGCTAAGGTCATCATGTGACTTATATACATTCAAAAATCTTTTATCCAAAGCAAGATGCAGTGTTGATTACACATTCTGTGTTGTTGTTTGACACTTTGAAATTCATCCTGTCTAGCTTGGATGAGAAACCATCATCATACAATGGACCATTGATGGGATCCCTTGCACATTCATCTAACACACACAGTGCAAATAGAACCATAGAACCATAGAACACTACAGCACAGAAAAACAGGCCATTCGGCCCTTCTAGTTTGTGCCGAAATATTATTCCGCTAGTCCCATTGACCTGCACCTAGTCCATAACCCTCCAGACCTCTCCCATCCATGTATCTATCTAATTTATTCTTAAAACTTAAGAGTGAGCCCGTATTTACCACGTCAGATGGTAGCTCATTCCACAGTCTCACCACGCTCTGAGTGAAGAAGTTCCCCCTAATGTTCCCCCTAAACCTTTCCCCTTTCACCCTAAAGCCATGTCCTCTCATGTTTATTTCTCCTAATCTAAGTGGAAAGAGCCTACTCACATTTACTCTGTCTATACCCCTCATAATTTTGTAACCTTCTATCATATCTCCCCTCATTCTTCTACGCTCCAAGGAATAAAGTCCTAACCTGTTTAATCTTTCCCTGTAACACAACTCCTTAAGACCCGGCAACATCCTAGTAAATCTTCTCTGCACTCTCTCAATCTTACTGATATCCTTCTTATAGTTAGGCGACCAGAACTGCACACAATACTCCAAAGTTGGCCTCACCAATGTCTTATACAACCTCACTATAACATCCCAACTCCTATACTCAATACTTTGACTTATGAAGGCCAGTATGCCAAAAGTTTTCTTTCCAACCTTGTCTACCTGTGACACCACTTTCAGGGAACTATGTATCTGAACTCCCAGATCCCTTTGTTCCTCCGCACTCCTCAGTGCTCTATCATTTACTGTGTATGTCCTACCTTGGTTTGACCTTCCAAAATGTAACACCTCACACTTTTCCGCTTAAATTCCATCAGCCATTTTCTGGCCCATTTTTCCAGTTGGTCCAGATCTCTCTGCAAGCTTTGAAAGCCTTCCTCGCTGTCCACAATGCCTCCAATCTTGGTGTCATCAGCAAACTTGCTGATCCAATTCACCACATTATCATCCAAATCATTGATATAGACAACAAACAACAATGGTCCCAGCACAGATCCCAGCACTAGTCACAGACCTCCAGTCTGAGAAGCAGTCATCCACTACGACTCTCTGTCTTCTCCCACACAGCCAATTTCGAATCCAGTTTACAACCTCTCCATGGATACGAAGTGTCTGAACCTTCTGAACTAACCTCTCATGTGGGACCTTGTCAAAGGCCTTACTAAAGTTCATGTAGACAACATCCACAACCTCTCCTTCATCTACTTTCTTGGTAACCTCCTCAAAAAATTCTACAAGGTTCGTTAAACACGACCTACTACGCACAAAGCTATGCTGACTATCTTTAATCAGCCCTTGGCTGTCCAAATTATTATATATCCGATCTCTCAGAACACCATTCAATAATTTACCTACTATTGACATCAGGCTCACTGGCCTGTAATTACCTGGTTTACTTTTGGAGTCTTTTTTAAACAACGGAACAACATGAGCTACCCTACAATCCTCCGGCACCTCATCCGTGGCTACGGACATTTTAAATATTTCTGCCAGGGCCCATGCATTTTCTACACTTGTCTCCCTCAAGGTGCGAGGGAATATCATGTCAAGGCCGGGGGATTTATCTACCTTTATTCGCTGTAAGGCAGCAAGCACCTCCTCCTCTTTAATCTCTATATGTTCCATGAAACTACTGCTTGTTTCCCTTCCTTCCTTATGCACTATGCCAGTTTCCTGAGTAAATACTGATGCAAAAAAACTGTTTAAGATCTCCCCCATCTCGTGAGGCTCCACACATAGACGGCCACTCTGATCTTCAAGGGGACCAAATGTGTCCCTTACTATCCTTTTACTCTTAATATACTTGTAGAAACCCTTCGGGTTTACCTTCACATTATCTGCCAAAGCAACCTCATGTCTTCTTTTTGCCTTCCTGATTTCCTTTTTTAGTATTTTCTTACATTTTCTATACTCTACAAGTACCTCATTTGCTTCTTGTTGCCTATACCTGCTATACACCTCTCTTCTTAACCAGATCTCCAATATCCCTTGAAAACCAAGGTTCCCTATGCCTGTTAACTTTGCCTTTAATCCCGACAGGAACGTGCAAACTCTGCACTCTCAAAATTTCACCTTTGGATGCCTTCCACCTACTGAACACATCCTTGCCAGAAAATAACTTATGCCAATCCACTCTTCCTAAATCCTTTCTCATTTCCACAAAATTGGCCTTTCTCCAATTTAGAATCTCAACTCGAGGACCAGACCTATCCTTATCCATAATTAGCTTAAAACTAATGACATTGTGATCACTGGACCCAAAATGTTCGTCTACACATACTTCTGTCACCTGACCTGACTGGTTCCCTAATAGGAGATCAAGTCTTGCATCCTCTCTCATTGGTACCTCTATATATTGATTTAGAAAACTTTCCTGAACACATTTGACAAACTCCAAGCCATCCAGCCCTTTTACAGTATGGGAATCCCAGTCAATATGTGGAAAGTTAAAATCTCCTACTATCACAACTTTCTGTTTCTTACATCAGTCTGCTATCTCTCTACAGATTTGCTCCTCCAATACTCTCTGACTATTGGGCGGTCTATAATACAACCCTATTAGTGTGGTCACACCTTTCCCATTCCTCAGCTCCACCCATATGGCCTCTGTAGATCAGCCCTCCGGGCTGTCCTGCTTACGCACAGCTGTGATATTTTCCCTGACTAGTAATGCCACCCCTCCCCCTTTCATCCCTCCCCCTCTATCACGTCTGAAACAACGGAACCCCGGAACATTGAGCTGCCAGTCATGCCCCTCCTGCAACCAAGTCTCACTAATAGCAATAATGTCGTAATCCCACGTGCCAGTCCGTGCCCTAAGCTCATCTGCCTTTCTGACAATACTCCTTGCGTTGAAATAGGTACACCTGAGAACATTTCTATCATGTACGGACCCTTGATTTCTGTCTATACATGCATTCCTCGCTTGATCTTTATCCTCCTTCATCTCACTATCTGCTCTAACATTCTGGATCCCGTCCCCCTGCAAATCTAATTTAAACCCCCCGGAGCAGCACTAGCAAACCTACCCGCAAGGATGTTAGTCCCCCTCCAGTTCAGGTACAAACCATCCTGTCGGAACAGGTCCCACCTTCCCTGGAACAGAGCCCAATTGTCAAGAAACATGAAGCCCTCCCTTCTGCACCATCTCCTTAGCCACGTGTTTAGCTGCATTATCTTCCTATTTCTAGCCTCACGAGCACGTGGCATGGGTAACACTCCTGAGTGCGTAATCCTGGAGGTCCTGTCCTTCAACTTAGCACTTAACTCCCTAAACTCTCTTTGCAGGACCTCCTCCTCCTTCCTATCCACGTCATTGGTCCCTACATGGTCCACAACATCTGGCTGCTCACCCTCCCTCCTGAGAATACTGAGAACTCAATGGTACCGGAGAGGCAATAGACAATCTGGGATTCTCGATCTCTCCCACAGAACCTCTTATCTGTCCCCCTAACTATCGAATCCCCTATCACTACTGCTCTCCTCTTTTCCCTCCCTCCTTTCTGAGCTGAGGGTCTAGCCTCGGTGCCAGAGACGCGACCACTACAACTTGTCCCTGGTAGGTCGTCCCCACCAACAGCATCCAAAAGGGTATACCTATTATTGATGGGAACCGTCACAGGGGTGCTCTGCTCTTTCTGTCTATTCCCCTTCCCTCTCCTGACAGTCACCCAGCTACCTGCCTCCTGACTTTTAGGGGTGACTGTCTCCCTGAAACTCCTGTCTATTATTGTCTCTGCCTCCCGAATGATCCGAAGTTCATCCAGCTCCAGCTCCAGTTCCCTAACTTGTCTTCTCAGGAGCTGCAGCTGGATGCATCTTTTGCAGGTGTAGTCATCTGGGACAATTGTGCTGTCCATGACTTCCCACATGCTGCATTCGGAGCACTCGACTGCCCCAACTGCTGCCTCCATTACCTACTCCTAATTTACTTAAAGGACTTTATCTGGCCCTACCTCACTGGGAGCAAGCTCGTCCTCAGCCTCTGCTCACTGAAGCTACTCGAGCCAAAGCCTCAATCCTTCACTGGGCCACTCACACCCTGGCCGCTCACAGGCTGGCCGTTCCTCTTTAACTTCCCCTCCTTTTATTTTCAATCTCCGCATTCTTTTTCAACTGACCTGCCTTCAAGATCCACACTCTTTTTCAAATGTTGAGTGCAAGAGTCCTTCTCCTCGATTCCCTTCTGAGTCATGGTGACTGCACTGACTTTTCCCAGAATGCTTCTGTCACTTTTCACCAGCGCCCTCTGTTGGATCTGGACGATTCCATCCAAAGTGCAGTAGCGGGCATGGAAAAGGTTGTTTTGCCTGAGGCCACAATGGTGGGTTTTCACATTGTATCGTTCCATTCCCAGCACATCCTGCCTCATTATAATGCATTCACTGGAAACACTCCAGATCACTGTCGGGCAGGCTTGGATTTGCCCACCATGCCGTGACCTCAGCGCTTCCTCGCTCTGGGTGCCATATTTAAAGTGCACCAGAGCATAGCCTACTTCATGTCTTCAGCCCAGGACTGCTCCAGGCAAGAGATGGTCCCGAAAGCAAAGAAGTTAGCAGCGCCCCAAATTTAGTGAGCCTCTCTAGGGCACCTGTTGGACGCAGTGGAAGGCTGCCACAATGTTCACTACCCCCTGCTTTGGCTGCAGGTGATCCACCAGAGTGACCGGCCCAGCCTGGGAAGCGATGGCATTGGCAGTCAGCACCACTGGAGCATAGAGGATGCCAGCCATTCAGTGCAGGAAGAGGATGAAGGGTCTCATCCGTTCCGCCAGGGTATGTCAACCACCTCATCACTCTCAGCTCACACAGTCAAACCCACCACACATCCACAGGGATCTCACACCTCAAGGGCCAACACTACTAACTTGCACACACACCCTCACATCTCCATCTGCTCTTCTCCTCTGGCACTCGTATCCTCGTCCTGTCCATGTCTCCGCTCACCACACAACCATTCCAAGCAGTGCCATGTGTCCTGCTCACATTCTTTCCATCTGTTTTCATGCAGGAGAAGCTGGCTCATAACAACAGGGAGAGGTTCCAGACTGGGGTTGGAGTGGCCCACATTAGGCCCCTCAGTCATTTTGAGGAACGTGTCTTGTGCTGACTGTTGAGGATGTGGACTGTGCCTGTGGCGATGGTGAGGTCAGCGGTGAACACCTGCATCAGGATCCTGCACCACATCATCCCTCTCTCAGTGCAACTGTGAATGCTCTTTCTCCTGCTTTTGACTCTGCTGCCATGCACCAATTATCTTTACTTTAGTTCACAGGGAGCTCTGCCAAGTGACCAATGCCCTCAGCCAGCCAGCCAGCCCCTCAGCTCTAACCAGGTCCTCATCTCAAGCCAAGAGGACTCCTCCTACATTAAAGAGCTGGAAATAAGCAGCCTGGAAGATCTGTCAGAGCACTTATCCACACCCTCCACCAGATCAGATACATATACCTGGTGGGACCAAGATCTAAAGCATGCTTGGGTTCACAATCTGTGGTCACCGCATGAAGCAGGAGGAGGCAGGTTCAGCAGAGCTCCCTGGCACTTGGAGGACTTCTGGGGAAGAGGAATCTGTAAGGTCCGAGTCAGATTACAAGCCTCTGGTTTCAGTCTTCCAACTCATCGTGGAGAGTCAGCAGAAGGCGGGGGAACATCATGCAGAGCTGCTGGAAGCCCTCAACAGAGTGACATGAGTCAGAGGAGTGTGTCCGCCTGCTCTCTGGTGAAGTGGTGCCCAGATGTTCGTGCATGGATGTCTCCATGGGGAGGATAGCAGACGCCAAGCAGACCCTGGTCCAGCAGAATGCGGAGATGCGCGCAGACTTGCACTCTATCGTGATAGCCAAGGGTGAGTTCCTGCAGTGGCAACGCGAGGGGGAAACAGGGCACATTGACACCCCACCTGGTGCTCCTTCCCCTCAAAGAGTCAGGCCGGAGTTCTCAGGCACCCTTGAAAGGTTAAGAAATTCTGATCACAAGTGGTTGTACGGGTGAACACATTTTGTCACTTTATAATCTGAAAATATATTCACTTTCACTGAATAATGTATGAAGGTGTCTTTCAACTTCATTGACAGGCTTCGTGAGTCCTCCCACTGCATGCAGCCGGGTCACTGAGATTCTGGAGGGAGAAGTGTGTCTGTGTGTGTGGCAGGACCTTTGGAGCCTTGTGAAAGCGCTCTCCTGACACATGGATCCTTCATCTATCACACTCATCTCACTGCCCTGAGCATTTTCAATGCTGCCTGCTGGGGTTCACAGAATCACACAGAATCACAGTATTGTTACGGTGCAGAAGGAGGCCATTCGGCCCATCATGTCTGCACTAGCTGTTGAAGCATTTTAACTTAGTGCCAATTTCCTGCCTTTTCCCCATAACCCTGCACATTCTCTTTCTGGTTCTCTTTCAGTTGTCCATCTGAGCTGACCTGCATTTCCGCCCACACGCTGACAGCACTCCCATGCAACACCTGTGCCCGTCCTACATGAGGCTCCGCTCACTTTTGATTTTGACAATCATTAAGCTTCTGATCAGTTCCCCCATCCTTTCTCCTCCCCCAATCACCCATCCATGTCCTTTCCCCCATCACTGTACCCACCTAGTATCTCCTTCCACCTCCCCACCATCACCTACCAACCTGAACCCTTATCTTTCCAGGATGTCCAGGTGAACATGCACATTCCCTACCTTCCTCAGAATCCCAACTCCCATCCACATTGACCTCCCCGACCTCCTCCTTCCCACCCCCAGGGTCTGTGTCTGCCTCTGAGACCTCACCAACCACCTTCATCATCCCTTCTACTGCTAGCGATGCACCCTCCCCCTCCGACCCTTCAGGCTCCCTCTGCCTTCTCTTATACTCACCATTCCCTCCTACCACACCCAGCCTTAGTTCGCTCCCCAGGAGACAGCCATTGACACCACAGACCCCTCCCGTGCCCCCCTCCAACTTCCTTCCTCCCCCGGACACCTTCCCTCCTCTGAACTCCTTTCCCCTCTGAATGCCTCCCTTATACCTTGCTTCCCCTTATATCTCCCTCCCCACTTGTCACATTCTCCCCCATTACACCCTCCTTACCATACTCCCAATCTCACCATCCCCAACACCTTTGTACCCCACTTCTGAATCTCACCCACCCCCACCCCCCCAGGTACACCTGCCTCTCCCAGTCAAACCTAGACCTTCCTCTCCCACCCCACACCACAGTACATCTACTTCTCCCAGCTAGACCTTCCTCTTCGCTGCCTTCAGCTGTAGAAGCTCATGGCCAAGACTGTAATGTCCTAAAGCAGACCCCAGACATCAACGGAGACCTCCTACCTTCTGTTGCTACTTTGTGTGGAGCCATGTCCGTGAGAATGCACCCAGCATATGATGCACTTGCTCCTCCAGGGTCCGGTAGCTGTAGGGCTTCAGCACTTTCTTCTTCTCGGATGTCCGTGATCTGAGCAAGGCCCTATCAGTAAGTCCCGACTTCTGCACGTCACACTTGTCCAGACGTGTTCTGGGCTAGCGTGCTTTCCCCCGATGTAATGGTAAATCTGGCATGGGGAGACAATTCTGGTCAGGCCTTACTTTGCATCCCATTACCGTGATGCAAATCGGTTCACACCAGCCTCCAGTGGGATTGGCGTTCTGCCATTGGTGCCTGTGAATGATCCCGCTTTGCTTTCACGCCAGCATGAAACCCATTTCGGCCCCTCACACAAAATTGTTCTCCCACCACCACCACCGCCTTCTATGATGTCCAACACCAGCAGGATTGGATCATTCTGCCCAATGAGGTTTGATGTTCTTTTGTCCATGGTGAAATAGAAAGATCATTTGGCTAGAATGCTATAGTTCTGTTGTTGACAGTCCATCCTTAAAGAAAGATGTGTGAATTTCCTAGCTGACTGTGAATGTCCATAGCTAATTAGATATTTGCTTGAGACTCAGGACTGTCTGGAGCTCAAAATACCAAAGGTCACATGATTTGCAGTGGCCATTTTAAGACTGTTTGTGTCCAAAATTTTACAAGTATTACCTGAAAGCTCATAACACACTGGAACATTACAAATGATTGACTAAACATAGAAAATGTCAGCGCAAGGCAACCATTATAAAATAGGTTAGGTGTATAAATAGATCCATAGAATAGAAGAAGCATTTATATTAGTATCTTTCATGTTCTTCAGAACATCCAAAATAACTTCAGGCCAATGAATTACTTTTGAAGTATAGTCATTGTTGTAATGTAGATTAATGTAGCAGCCAAGTGGTGGACAGCGTAGTCTCAGAAACAGCAATGGAGCAAGTAATCATTTAATCTGTTTTGGTGATGTTTGTTGAGAAAGAGGGTGGAATCTTACCAAATTAATCCCTACCACACCAGCAGGATAATTTGCATGTCGGGAACCCAACTTCGCAATTTGCATGCTTTTTGGTTGCTGTTTCCCAGAGCAAACCAATTAGCAGCCCACCCCTGGGTCCCTGATCAATTAGGGAAGGCCAGCAGGATGACACAATTAATGCAGCATTGAAAGATCTCTATTTAAAGTGACCCTGGCAGAACTCACAATGGCAGCAATATGAGGGAGGAAACAACAGGAGTATCGATGAAAGACATGATAAGGCTGTCCCCCAGTATATAGACTCGTCTCTTGACGTCATGATAGCAGCGAAGGCACAGAGAGAAGCCCTCTGTCTGGAAGACAGAGGCCAGTCAGCCTCACCAAGGCTTGAAGTTGCTGAGGCAGGAGTGTGGTGCCGAGGATCTGGAATCAGTGCCAGAAAAGGTTCAATGACCTCATGAGTTCCGACAAGGTGCATGTACTGGAACTCTCAACTGGCAGCCATCACTCTCTCACTTCCCAGGCATTATCCTGCACAGCACTCCTCTGACTGACACATCTTATTGTCATACACATTCCTTTCTCTCCAGCCTCTTCCTCCAACCACCATCTCAGCCATAACCTATTTTCCCCTCATTCCCATTCCTCACAATCACCTCCTCCAATGTCTACCCTCCGTTTTCAACAATCAGTTAACTTCTCACACCCCTGACTCAATTCCTTTCTCGTTGGCAGAGAAGAGAGCTCACAACTCAGGGAAAGGTAGAGAACTGGGGTTGGAGCTACAGGCAAGGCCACCCTGACTGCATTGGTAGAGGAAGCCCTGGAGATCAGCAGACTGACAGCTGTACAGGCCATTGCCTATGTAGAGATGGGGATGGCGCAGAGACATGGTCATGACATTATGATAATCACACTGCCACTTGGCAATTACTTGTTACTCACATTGAATCAATGTCACTGATTCATTAAATGTCATGATCTGCACTATGCTAACTTGGAATTCAATCTCACCTAAGTTCAGCACAAGCTCATGAATTTCATCTCCCATAGCTGCATTGTGGGATTTGATGGGGGCAATGAGAGAGAAGCTTGAAGAGTCCTCAGAGGAGGACCAAAACTCAGAAGATGTACCATCTTCTTCTTCTCTCTCTGATTTTACTTGAGGTGACCACAATTCTGGTTGGCCACCTTTCTCCCATTTCCCCTATTAGTCAGCCATCCTTTTTTCAATTCTGCTGTGTTTAAGTTTCTCACCACCACATCTTTGCATTTGGTCTTAGGTCTTGCTCTTCTCCTTCTTTCTGACAGTCCCTCTGCATCATTCACATCACCACATGTGTTCTCTCATTCTGCAACATGTGACCATACCCCTTCAACCCCTTCTTGGCTGCTTCGATGCTTCCACAATCTTCACTGACCCCCTGATGTATTGGTTCCTGATTTTGTCCTTTCTCATCAATCCACAAATTGATCTCAGTGTCGCATCTCATTAGTATCCTCTCTTCTTGATGCTGCCTCAGTTTCTACAATATATAACAAGGCCACTCTCGCAAATGTCTGTCAACTCTTCCTTTCAGCTTCAATGATACTTTTCTATCACACAATATTCCATTGCAATTCTTCCAGTTAATCCAGAGGTAATCTGTTGCTTAACTTCCATTCCCATACTTCAGTCTTCTGTCACTACTGGCCCCAGCTACTTGAAGCTATTCATTTTCTCCAAGTCTTCACCATAATCTTTATACCTTCCCTACAATCCTCTCAAACTGACATTCCATATATTGCGTCTTTGGTCTATTAATCCTCATACCTCTATCTTCCAGTACTTTTCTCCAGGTCTCCAGATATTTGGTCATGTCCTTATCGTCGACACCACATAGCTCAATGTCATCTGCAAACATCATTGACCACAGCAATTCCTATCTCACTTGCTCAGTTAGAACATCCATGACAATCAGGAAGAGGATGGGGTTCAGTGCCAATCCTTGGTGCAATCCAACTTTGACTTTGAAACTGTCACTCTCCACCACACTGATTCTTACTCTTGCCTGGCACGCCTTGTACATGTCCTGTAATAGTTGTTCGTACTTCTCAGGGAGTCTCAAATTCTAGCACACCCTCAGGCTTCTTCCCTAGGCACCCAGTCATAAGCTTTCTCTAAATCAATGAATATAGTCTTTGTGCATTGGCCTTCCTGATATTTCTCCATTACTTGTCTTAAAATAAAAGTGCATCAGTGGTGCTTCAACCGGACATGAATCCAAACTGACCTTCATGAATTTCCATTATGTTTCTCAGTCACCTGTCCATGACTCACTCCCATATCTTGAAGATATTTGGGATGAGTTTAATTCCTCTGTGGTTCTTGTAATCTTGAATGTTCCCCTTTCCTTTGAATATTGGTATGAGAATGCTTTGCCACCATTCCCTTGGATTTTCCACTCTTATCATAACACAATTGAATAGCTTATTCAGAACCTGGACCCCATATTCAGCTAGGCAGATCCATTGATATCTCATCCGGTCCCATTGCTTTGCTGTTTTTCATTCCTCTCAGTGTCCTGATTTTTTCCACATTGATGGCAGCTGTCATTCCTTGAATTGCAGCTACATTTTCTTTGTTCTTGGGTTTTCTTCATTCTTAAGCCAGTTAAAGTATTCAACCCACTTTTCTTTAACTTCATCCTCTTTCACTAAGGTTACACCATCTGCAATCTTGATTGTTTTTTTTTATTATTCTTTCAAAGAAAGTGGGCATCACTGGCTGGGCCAGCATTTATTGCCCATTGCTAGTTGCCCTTGAGAAGGGGGTGGTGAGCTGCCTTCTGGAACCACTGCAGTCCAAGTGGTGTAGGTGCACCCACAGTGCTATTAGGGAGGGAGTTCAGGATTTTGAGCCAGCGATAGTGAAGGAACAGCGATATATTTCCAAGCCAGGATGGTGAGTGGCTTGGAGGGGAACTTGCAGGTGGTGGTGTTCCCATGTATCTTCTGCCTTTGTCCTTCTAGGTGGAAGACTTTGCAGTGATAGATGTTGTACATACATTTCCTATATCTTTTGTTCATCTATCTCTAGAAGCTGCTATTTTGAAACATCCTTTTGTCCCTCTTTGATATCAAGACTTCCTGCCATGGTCAGGGATCTTTCTCTAGCAATCACTTTCTTTGTATTCCTTTTTGCCTTCCTTGTGCCCTAATTGTTTCACCTTCTTTAACAATTCCTTCTTTTCTTTGACTAGACTTTCTGTCTTTCATCCTGCCACCAAATTTCTTTTCCAGCCTTTCTCTGATGATCCCCGATGACCTTTCACACACTTCTTCACCAGGTTTCCTAATCGGGTCTGCCAATGTCCACCAGTTTTCTAGGGTAACATCCTCCATTCCTTTTAGCTGTCTCTCCCCTAGTCTCTGAACTCCTTCACTTGTGGATCTTTCAGTTTTCACCACCTGATGCTCTGTCTACCTCTTATCTTCTATTTTTTTTTCTTTGCAATCAGCCCTGCCATCAGGACTGTATGTTAGGCAGTCAGTCCCTCTCTTAGGAAGAGTTTGCAGCTCTTTGCTTTCTTTCTGTGTTCTCTTCTAACCATTATGTAGTCCAGCTATGCTTCCCTACTGCCACTGTTGTAGATCATAAAATAGTTTCTGTGGTTTTTCTCTCTCTACATATTTCTCTCTCCTGTTTTAATTCACATCTCTTAGTTTTCTCTTTCTCCGCAGTGCCTACAGCATAATTTCTGACTGTTACTCTACTCTCCTTTTTGTTTGTTTTCAAACTATTATCAATACTACCTTTTCTTCCTGAGCCCTCCCCTCAATTTAATAATTTAAAGACTCAATGACTGCCCCATCTATCCTTTCTACCTGGATGCTGGTCCCAAACTAGTTCAGGTGGAGTCAGACTCAGTTCCTGCCCCAGGATTGGTGCCAGCGTCCCATGAAATGGAACCCCTCTTTCCCACACCACCTCTCCAGCCACATGTTCACCTCCTTAATCTGCTTATCCCCATGCTAATTTGCATGGGCTTGGGAAATAACCCAGAGATTACAACCATTGAGCTGTTCTTCTTTAATTTAGTTCCTAGTTCCTGATATTCTCCAAACAGGACCTCTTGCCGATTGTTCATAGTATCCCAAGAAATAAGAGTTGGCCATTCGGCCCATTGAGTCTGCTCCACCATTCAATAATGTCATGGCTGATCTGATTGTGGCTACAACTGCACTTTCCTGCCTGTCCCCTATAACCTTGACTCCCTTTTCAATCAAAAATCTAACTCAGCCTTAAATATATTAAACATATATAAATGACCCAGCTGCCACTGCTCGCTGGGAAGAGAATTCCAAACGCTAGTGAGCCCCTGAGCGAAGAAATTCCTCATCACCTGTTAAATGGGAGGCCCCTTATTTTTAAACAATGCCTCCTAGTTCTAGATCTCCCCACGAGAGGAAACATCCTCTTAGCATCTATCCTGTCAAGCCCTTTCAGAATCTTACATGTTTCAACAAGGCCACCTCTCATTTTTCTAAACTCCAGTGAGTATAAACCCAAGCTGCTCAACCTTTTCTTATAAGAAAAACCCCTCAAAACAGGAATCAGCCTTGTGAGCCTTCTCTGTACGGTTTCCAATGCGAGTATATCCTTCCTTAAGGAGATCAAAACTGTACATTGTACTCCAGATATCAATGTCCTGTAAAGTTGTAACAAGACTTCCCTACTCTATCCCCCTTCTAATAAATGCTAACATTCTATTTGCCTTCCTAATTACTTGCTGTACCTGCATGCTGACTTTTGTGATTCATGTACATGACTACCCAGATGTCTCTGTACTGCAGCATTCTGTAGTCTCCCGCAATTTAAATAATATTTTGCTCTTGTCTACTTCCTGTCAAAGTAGACAACTTCACATTTTCCTACATTATAATCCATCTGCCAATATTTTGTCCAATCACTTAACCTCTCTATATCTCTTCACAGACTCTTTCTATCATCTTCACAACTTGTTTTCTTACCTAACTTTTTGTCATCTGCAAATTTGGCTACATTACAGTCATGATCTAAGTGATTAACATACATTGGAAATAGTTGAGGCCCCAGCACTGATCCCTGTGGCATTCCACTAGTTACAGTTTGCCAACGTAAAAATGACCCATTTATCCCAACCCTCTGTTTCCTGTTAGTAAGGCAATCCTCTATCCATGTTAATACATTACCCCCAACACCATGAGCTCTTATCTTGTGCAATAACCTTTTATGTAGCACCTTATCAGATGTCTTTTGGAAATGCAAATACACGTGGCCCAAGCAGCTAAATGATCATCAGATTGCCATAGTGTTCGTAAATTCCCCCGACTCAACGCTGCTGCGTCTTTCTACTGAGGCCTTCTAAGCCTGGCTTTCACTGAAATGCACAGCACAGTGTCCCTCAAGAAACTCCATTGGAGCAGAGTAAAATTACAGGAAGACAGAATATGCAGCTCCAACAACACTCAAGAACTCAACACCATCCAGGACAAAGCTGCCCATTTGATTGGCGCCCCATCCACCACCTTAACATTCAGTCCCTTACCATTGATGCACCATGGCGACACCTTGTACCATCTGCAAGATGCATTGCAGAGGATAGTCAGGTCGGGGAGCAGTCGAGTGATCGGGAAGGTAGCTGGGTCGTGTTGAGAGAGTACTCATGTGGTCAAGAGTTGTTGGCCGGAGGGGTGGTCAGGTCAGGTCAAGGAGGGAAATCAGGTTGGGGGAGAGGTGCAGTCAGCTGATAGGAGGGTCACCAAGGGGTTGAGGAGTGGTCGGATCAGGGGTGTAGTCAGGTCTGGTCAGAAAGTAGTCACATAGTCAATGGGGTGGTGGTGGTGTGGCGGGTGTAGCCAGGAGGTTGGGAGGTTGTGGGGGATGATTGGGTGTCAGTAGTTTAATTACTCAGATGCTATATTAGCTTTTAAACTGTCTAACATTTCCTGGATAAGTACCCAGGTAAGTTCAGCAGAACTGCCCGAAGTCTCCAACTTTAGCTCAGAGTTGGAGACATTCAGGGAGGGTCTTGGGGAGCAGGCAATTCCCATGTCAGGAATTCTACAGGATCCCAACGCACCACGTCTGTCATAATAATCTAGTCTCCAATGATTCAGAGATTGGAATATTTGGCCCTATATCTATTGATTTCACTTTATTTACCTTGCTTGTTACCTCCTCAAAAAATTCTAATATGTTTGTCAAACACGATTTCCCTTTCAAAAAACCATGCTGGCTCTGCTTTATTGCATTATGATTATCTAAATGTCCTGTTACTACATGCTTAATAATGGATACTAGCATTATCCCAGGGATAGATGTCAGATAGCTGGCATATCATTTCCTGCTTTCCGTCTCCCTCCTTTCCTGAATAGTGGTGTTGTATCTGCAGCTTTCTGATCTGCTGGGAGCTTTCCAGAATCTGGGGAGCTAAGAAAGGTTATAATCAATGCATCTGCTATCTCCACAACCATTTTCTTGAAGACTGTAGGATGCAGGCCATCAGGTCCAGGGGACTTGTCAGCCTTTAGTCCCATTAGCTTTCCTAGTACTTCTACTCTAATGATTGTGATTGTTTTAAGTTCCTCCCTCCCTTTCTCCCCCTGCTTTTCTACTATTCTTGGGATGCCCTTTGTGTCCTCTATCATGAAGACAGATACTTGTTCAAAGCCTCTGCTATTTCTTTGTTTTCCATTATTAATTCCCCAGTCTCACCCTCTAAGGGACCAACAAGCACTGTTGCTATGCTTTGTCTTTTTATATACATGTTGTAGCTTTTACTGTCTAATTTTATATTTCTAGCTAGTTTTCTCTCATACTCCAATTTCTCCCATTTTATTTATTTTTTACTCACCCTTTGCTGCTTTCTAATATTTTCCTAATCTTCTGGGCTACCACTAATCTTTGCAGCATTGTATATATTTTCTTTCAATTTGATCCTATCCTTCTTTAGCTAGCCACAGATGATGCATCTTTCCCATTGAGCCTTCCTTTCTCATTGGAATATATTTTTGTTGAGAGTTATATAATATCTCCTTAAATGTCTACTACTGCTTCCCTATTGTCTTATCTTTTAACCTCCTTTCCCTATCCACTTTAGCCAACCCTGTCTTCATATCCTTGTAAGTGCTTTTATTTAAGTTTAAGTCATTAGTTTCAGACCCAAATTTCTCAACATCAAACTGAATGTGATATCCTATCATGTTATGATCACTCTTACCTATAGGATCCTTTACTATGATGTCATTTATTAATCCTGCCTCATT
Source organism: Carcharodon carcharias (assembly GCF_017639515.1). Classification (NCBI taxonomy): domain Eukaryota; kingdom Metazoa; phylum Chordata; class Chondrichthyes; order Lamniformes; family Lamnidae; genus Carcharodon; species Carcharodon carcharias. The sequence continues at coordinate 162,424,474 of NC_054468.1, forward strand.
ACATATTACCAGGCCTAAAATAGCCTGTTCCCTGGTTGGTTCCAGAACATTGTTCTAAGAAATGGTCCCAAATGTACTCTTCAAACTTCCAGGCTACATTTGCTATTCTGATTCATCAAATCTATATGAAGGTTAAAATCTCCCATGATTATTGGAGTACCTTTTTTTACAAGACTCCATTATATATTGATTTATGCAGTGTCCTACATGTAGCTACTATCAGGGGGCCTATAAACCACTTCCATTAGCAACTTATTTTCTTTGTTATTTCTTATCTTCACCCAAATTGATTCTACATTTTGATCCTCTGAACCAAGATCATTTATCACTGCTGTACTGATCTCATCCTTGCTTAACAAAGCTACCCAACCTCGCACTCTTTTCTTCCTGTCCTTCTGAAATGTCAAATACCCTTGAATATTCAAGTCCCAGCCATTGTCACTTTGCCACCATGTCTCTGTAATGGCTAGCATATCCTACTCAGTTGTTTGTTCCCTATGTTCTTGGCCCCAACATGGATCACAATGACTTGTCCAATATCCTTTCAAACTGGTGTGAAATGTCCCTTACCTGGAAAACAAGTAGGAAACAAAGCATGTGGGACTCTCGGTCTTGCTTAGAAATTATGCTATCTCCCTAAATATCAAATCCCCTACAACTACCACATTAGGCTTCCCCTCCTCCTCTCCCATTTAGACAGCCTCTTACTCCAAGTTGATATGGTCCACATTCTGACTGTCCTTCTGACAATCTCTATCCTTAATCCCACAGGTAGCAAGTCCATGGATCTGTTGGATAGGATCAATTTCTGCAAATCCTTGTTCTGTATCTCACCTGGGTTCCCCTTATACTGTGCACTATCGGTCATTCCAATTCCATTCTATAGCTGCACCTCTTTACAAGATGTGGCCACAGTCTGGAGCAAACTGTTAATATACTGCTCTCAGTTCTGAAGAAGTCATATTGTACTCAAAACATCAACTCTATTTCTCTCTCCACAGGTGCTGCCGGACCTGCTGAGTTTTTCCAGTGCTTACTGTATTTATTTCAGATCTCCAGCATCCACAATATTTTGCTTTCATTTGAGATACTGCTCTCCCTCCTTTATGTGCCTGAGTGTCTCCAACGCGAACTACAGCTCAAAGACTCGGAGCTGAAGAGACCATGCAATGGAAACATTTCCCGGAGACTCACTCAGGACAGTCTCACTTTTCACAAACTTCCACATGCTGCAGCTCAAACACACAGCCTGCGCTGCCATATCTTACCTTAAAATATTAATATTATTTATCTCTAGATTTTAGTCTGTTGTAAGTTTGTTTTTTTTCCATTCTCTACATACTAACTTGCACTAAGCAGTGGACAAGATTTTTAAATAATTACTGTCTCAACTTTACATGAACAACTACAATTTTTGGAGGTAAAAACAAGCAGCACCCCCTTTCCCCTATACACTGAAATCCCAGGAAGGGGGTGGGGGGGAAGAGAAATGAGTGGGGGTGGGGTGGGGCCAAGCTGAGGTTGAAGTGGATGGGGTGGTTGGGGCCAAGGAGGTGTGGGTCAGTGGGGAGTGGGAGTTTTGAGGTGGTCCTCCAGTGACAGTCACCTTGATGGCCACTGGCAATATGTGTCTACCTGGTCCATGGGAAGGGGGTCTTACTCCAGAAGTCTGCAGGCATCAACCTACTGTGACAGCCTCCTAAGAAATTAGATCTCACACTTGTTATTACAGATATGAAGTCTATAAGATTGTCATGTTTTGGAACTGTCTCTTTAATTTAAAGTAAAATGGAGGAACGTAGGGGGTCATGCGTCTTGCTCTGAATTCTGCCCAACAACAGGCCTCAATGGCTTGGTTGTTGGCAGTTAAAGATGCAAGATGTTCACAACGATAGACAATAGTGTGGAGATGATGGTGTAGTGGTAATGTCACTGGCCTAGTAACATCTGGAGACCCAGATTCATGCTCTGGGGACATGGGTTCAAATCCAAACATGGCAGCTGGTGGAATTTGAATTCAATTATTAAATCTGGAATTGGAAGCTAGCCTTGCTAATGGCAACCATGAAACTATCATCAATTGTTGTCAAAATCCATCTGGTTCACTAAATTAAAAGTAAAATACTGCAGATGCTGGAAATCTGGAATAAAAACAGGAAATGCTGGGAAAACTCAGCAGGCCTGGCAGCATCTGTGGAGAGAGAAACATGGTTAATGTTTTGAGTCTGTGTGACTCTTCTTTGGAAGAAGAATCATACGGACTTAAAAAGTTAAACAGGCCTGCTGAGTTGTTCCAGCATTTTCTGTTTTTATTCCAAAGGCTAATGTCTTTTAGGATTGGAAGCTCAGATACTAACTTCAAATTGTCATTAACACCAACCTTCCTCCCTTCAGGGAAATAAATCTTCCGTCCTTACCTGGTCTGCCTACATGTGACTCCAGATCTAGAGCAATGTGGCTAACTCTTAACTGCCCTTTGAAATGTTCCAGCAAGCCACTCAGTTCAAGGGCAATAAAGGGTGGGCAACTAATGCTGTCTTGCCAGTGAAGTCCACATCCCATGAAAGAATAATAATAATTTTAAAAATGGCAAGAGCAGCAATGCTGACCAAGGGTAGGCTGCTAATCTCCAAGTCTCACAGGAAGGTGTTAGGGATGTCCTATTTTATACTTTGAACAGTCAGTGTAATTCCAAGATGGAATGGAGTTGAGGGTCTAGAGCATAGTTATTCAGCATTTCTACGTGGATAAAAGGCCCTTGTGATTCACATTGCCATCGAGATGGGTTTTGAGAGGAGAAACGTTCATAGCAAGCCTTTGTAGTACTGAGTTACAGGGTTCCTAAACCATCACTGAACCTCACAAATTCACATCAATCTGCAGGAATCTGAGAGAGAAAAAGAGAGCGAGAGAGAGAAAATAGGAAAATAGAGGCTGCCAGTCCTGCACCTGGAGCAGAGAAAATGCTAACCCTATCATTTACCATGCAGTGGGAGTTCACATTCAGATTAAAGAAACCAAGTTCATAAGAATCTAAAGGAAGCTGAAAGATTCACATACTTTTTGCTAGAGAGAAGGAATCTCCAATGTAACTCTCACAGTGAAAGTCAGTTCCGTGATTAGAAGTTACCTGGCTGGAAAAGCAGACAGGAAGCAGGTCATCGGGAGCAGGGAACAGCTTTGTGCTGGTTCCAAGAGAATAAAGTGTCCACTTAAGAGACAAGGTAAAATATAACTGTGATGGGGATGTTTAGTCATTTTAAAAGTTAAATGGGGAACGTTTTCTGTAGTTGAGAGTATAAGTTGCCTACAAAAATAATATTTGGTCATATTGCTTTTATTTTTCTATTACAGCAAAAGTCAAAAAATTTGAAAATGTTGTGTGTGACCTTTTCGGTTGGTCATTGGAATTCACATATCTTTTGAAAAGTTATTAGCCTCAACAGAGATCTCAACAATGTCAACAAAGCTGATGCTTGGTCTGTACATCCTTTGTTGGGGCTTCACTTCCTTGGAGCTGAATCTGTGCACCCCTCACCTGTGCCTTAAAGAGCAGAATGGGATTGTGGAGAAGGCAGCTGGTTCTGCTGCAGGTGCTGTTGGTGTTGCTGCTCCTCTTGTCCCTCATCAGAAGTGCAGAATAGAACTGCATTAGCTGCTTCCGTACCATAGTGAAGGTTGACAACAAGAAAGTGCAGCTGAAAATAAATGAAGTGAAACGCAGCTGAATTGATTCCAAAAAGTTGGCAATCTCCTGGCAAGCGGTGAAAGCATTCTCTGAGAAGGAGTGCTGTGAGTATCAGCCTCTCACCTGGGTATGGCTGTAATTCTTTAGTTTCACTGTTCAAATCCTTCCCACCCTGACAGTTTCACTGAAGAAGTACTCCGTGTTGATCCTGGCAATGTTCTGACAGCGCAGGAAATAGGCTTTTAAAGCCAGGATGGTTGGTTCAAACAGCAGCTAATGACCTATCCAAGTATTTTCATTACTTTCCTCATGACTCCAAGCGAGTACCCTGCTTGCCTGCAAACCTGCCTGGGTGAAATTCAGCAATGGGTGGGATGATATTGGGACCCCAATCCCATGTAACGTTTAGGAACTTTAATTTTCCACACACTTGAACCAGCCTCCTCTTGTCGGTTGAAATTTACCCCAGCACCCTATTAACACTGCATCCTGTTCACGACCACTCTGATCTGCTATTTCAGATGATAACAACTTACTTCATCAAATATCTTCTCATCTCCCACCTGGATAATTACTACACTACCAAACTTCATGAATTGCTTCAGCTCAGCTGTGGAGCCCTTGACTAACCCTTTCCATCTCCTGTCTGTTACATTGATCTGATGTTAACTGGATCATGATTATCTACTGATGTGGTCACTCAACACTGCTATGATTATTGTAGCATAAAGATTAATGATCATTTGCTGATAGCTAGAGTGCATTATCAGTGGCTGTCAGATGATGTCAGATCACATGTAACTGGAACCTGAGGGAAGAAGATTCTAATAGAAGTCTGCTGAAGTTCATCTCTGTAAATAGAGTAAATAGTGGACAAATATGCACTAGTTTGCAACAGCATGCTTCCAGCCCTCTTCTATCAAAGGCGCCCAGGGTCCAGTCGTGATATTAATATATGGTAGCTATGGACTGCGAACTGTCTACCAGCATCCCAGTCAATGCTGATAAAGGCAGGAAAAGTGCTGTTTGCCCGGCAGAGCACACTCAAGAAACTCCTGCAGCAGCAATCAAAGCAACTAATTGCTACTGGAGTCCCACAACAGCATAGAGTTATGGAGAAAATCTTACCTTTGCCCGAGCCCATGGACCTTGTGGACGGCCTCAACAAAGCCGAGCCCTGGAGAAACTGGCAGCGCTGATCCAGTTGATGCTGGGCTGCCTCCGGACTCACTCAGAAACCAGATAAGAATCAGGTCAGTGTTCCCCTTTATGCAATCAGCAGCTTTGCTGACGACATTTTAAGAAGGCAGGGGTTGATGAAGAAACTGCTAAATATGACAAAGTGATCAAAACCTTTGATTCCTACTTTAGTCTATGACACAATACTATAATAGACCAGGCAAAATTCAACTGACGCAGCCAGGAACCTGGAGAGAATATTGATTCTTTTATAAAAGATTTGTATCGCTTAGCAGATAATTGTGAATATGGGACATTGAAAGGTAAGTTCATCAGGGACCACATCATGATGGGGGTGGTCGATGAAGCGTTGTCGGACTTCCTGCAGTCCAGAGGAGATCCCACTTTGTCTGAAACAGTACAGTTAGCCAGACAGGCTGAATTTTGCAAGCAAAACAGGCTATTCCTCCGGGGTGATAGAGAGCCTTCTTGGAGGCAGACCACTGACTCTGTCCAGTTTGTGAACCATAGGGCTATCAGCACGCCTGCCAGAAAACAGAGCCAGTACGAAAAGGGCACGTTCGCCGACATTGTCCCATGTCTGCGTTATGGCAGGATAAAACCTCATTGGCATGAAGCCTGCCTAGCCATTAATGCCAAGTGCCGCTCCTGCCACAAGAGGGGGCATTTTAAAATGGTATGATGCAGCAGCAGGCAACTTCCACTTTCAGGTCAAAAATTTAAAGGGAGCCCAACCAGATTAAACAGTATCCAAGAAATGGAAGATACAGAGGAACACAAAGTGCCTTTCTTTGTAAAAACACCTGTTGGACTGCAGACATCACAGTCAATGGCCAGAAACTAATTTTAAGTTGGACATGGGCGCAGGAGTGCCCATTCTATCTGATACCATGAATGAAGGCTGAATTTCTCCAACCATCTGCCACACAACTGCATGGTCCAGGGGGCACTCCACTCATGGTGCAAGGGCAGATGACTGCCACACTTCACCATAAGAGAAGAGAAATTACAGAAATTCTCTGTTATCCCAAATCAGAAGTGCTCATTACAGAACCAGAGAGCCTGCTCAGCTTTTCAACTTTTTCACAAGGCAGAAGAGCTGAACAACTAAGAAAGACAAGAATTGTTTACAGGTCCGGGGAAGCTCCACACGTCTTACCATATTACTTTAAATCTAGATGCCAAGCCGGTGTATTTATTTACCCCATGAGAAGTCCCCCACCCTCTTAAAGAACGTGAGGCAAGAGATTGACTCCACACTACAACAGGGAGTGATATCACCAGTAAAACAACGCTTCTTGGTCTTCTGGCATGGTACCTGTACCCAAGCTTAATGGCTCACTTTGCATTGTGTGGGCCTGATGCATTTGAACAAGGCCTTAGAGAGAGAGAGATCTACCCCATGGCATCTGTCGACAAAAGCTTAGGAGCTCAGTTTTCACCAAATTTGATGCCATTAGCGACTTGTGTAAGTTTCCGTTAGACAAAGAGTCAAAATCATTAACCACGTTTTAACATGCCTTTCGACAGTACTGTTTTAACCACCTATCGTTTGGAATCGCCAAGTAGATAATATTCTTATTCATGGAGCCACCACTTTGGGTGGAAACAGTCTTTTGACATTTGCCCTCCATGGGCCTTACACTTGATCATAAATGCAAGTTCTCTACACCCACTATCAACTTCTCAAACCATATTGTTCACACATTCAGTGTCCAAGCTGATCCCCAGAAAACCGCAGATATTAAGGATTTCCCACCATTCCCTTAATGTCACGGAACTTCAATGTTTTATGGGCATGGTTAATCAGCTGGGTAAGTTCCTGCCCAATCTCGCGCACATTAACAAACCGCTGCAACAACTCGTGAAACAGGACCAACCTGGTACTGGTTCTACACCAGCAGAAGGCATTCAACACAACCAAAGACATGCTCATATCCAGGAAATCACTGGCCCATTACAATCCAGACCTACCCACCATAGGCGCGGTTGACACATTGTCCAGTGGCCTAGGGGCCAATTGTTCCCAATTTAGCGAGACGGCTTTTGTAGACAGATATATATGCCTCGAGGCCACTGACAGAAACAGAGCAGTGGTAAACTGTCATTGAAAGAGAGGCCCTAGCCATCACATGGGCTTTTGAAAAGTTTTTGGATTATGTCCTCGGGCTTAAATTTACGATCCAGGCCAATTATAAGCCATTGATTTTTTTTTAATTCTTTCATGGGATATGGGTGCCATTGGCAAGGTCAGCATTTGTTGTCCATCCCTAATTGCCCTTGAACTGAGTGACTTGTTCGGCCATTTCAGAGGGCAGTTAACCACTTTGCTGTGGGTCTGGAGTTACATGTAGGCCAGACCGGGTAAAGATGGCAGATTTCCTTCCCTAAGTGACATTAGTGAACCAGAAGAATTTTTACAACATATGATAATAGTTCCAAGGTCATCATTACTGAGACTGGGCTTTATATTCTAGATTTTATTAATTGAATTTAAATTCTACCGGCTGCCATGGTGGAATTTGAACCCATCCCCAAAGCATTAGTCTGGGTCACTTGATTACTAGTCCAGTGACATTACCACTACGCCACCATCTCTCCGTTCAGCGGGCCAACTGGCAGAATGCAGATGATGCCACCAGGATCTTCCAGATCGCAGGTGGGATCTTGTTGAGGTGTTGGGGATCTCATCTGCCAGCTGGACAGCCAGCAAGAGATCCGTGGTACCTCTTTTTGGGAAGGCCCACTGGACAACAAGCCAATCAGGCAATGGAGAAGCCACCAGAGGGCTTTCCTCTAGAGCCAAGATCCAGGGAGCAGAAGTCCCACCTTGCAAGAGCTGCCAGTCAATCAGAGGCCAGCAACTACTGCACTCAGCAGCACCACTGAGGGGGCCGTGGTTGCTGCCAGAAAGACACAGCCTGGAGTCCCAGAGGACAGGTAAGTAATGTGGTGGGGCTGGGTTTCATAGGGTTGGGGTTGGGGGTGGTCGTAGGGAATTTGGGATATGGGGATGGGAAGCAAGGGCAGGCATCAGCTGTCAATGGGCGCCCCCCTTCCTAATGTCTCATCCCTAGATCAGACACAGTGCCTTTGAAAGGGGGACCCAGAGGCCACAAGTGGCCTGCGCAGTTTCACTTGTTATGTACACTGCATGGTGAGAGGTCCACTAGCAGCTGGGTCAATACCAGCAGCGGTGGGCAGTGGCCCTTAAGTGCTCATTAATTGGCCACTGAAGGGCCTCAGTTGGCAATGGGGTGGGAAGGTCGACCATGGGCATCCCTGCCAGAACTTAATTCCATTGGTGGCAGAAAGGCAACAGGGTTTGGGTACACCAACACTACACTTAATTACGTTCCCATCCCACCTTCAGGCTTGCCCACCAGTGAGAGCAGAAGATTCCACACTGTGGATGGTGCCCCGCCCCCGCACTGAAGCTGGAGCCCAGCAGACAACTGGAGGCAGCCTCCCAGTGACAGGCTGGGACACCATCGATACCTCCTCTGGAGCACTCAAGTTGGGATCCAACAGCCACTTACGCCAGCCATCCTGTGAAGGAGAATCCTTCCACAATGCCAACCCGACAACTGTGGTCATTTTTTTCTTTATTCATTCATGGGATGTGGGCATTGCTGGGTAGGCCAGCATTTATTGCCCAAGCCAAATTTGCCCTTCTTCAGAGGGCATTGCTATGGGTCTGGGGTCACATGTAGGCCAGACCAAGTCAGGACAGCAGATTTCTTTCCCTAAAAGGGCATTAGTGAACCAGATGGGTTTTACAACAATTGACATTAAACTTTTAATTCCAGATCTTTTATCTGTCGTGACAGGATTTGAACCCAGGACCCCAGAGCATTACCCTGGGTCACTAGTCTAAGACAATATCACTACATCATCACCTCCCCCTGTGGCGGTGCGACTTTTAATATTTCCCAATGCTGCAGAAAACCCTCGCGGACTCCTGTCTGCATCAGCGGCGCCCTCCTCTCCCAGCGGAGCTGCTGGCTGGATATTGCTGTGAGTCCTCCAATTGAGCCTACTGCTTCCCTCATCCGGCCATTGTCCTTAATTGGATGAGATTCCAGGAGACAGCTTCTTAATTGGCCACCTGCAGGAAGATTTTTTAAAATTCATTTATGAGATGTGGGCATGAAATGGGCCAGCATTTATTGCCCATCTCTAGTTGCCCTTGAGAAGGTGGTGATGACCTGCCATCTTGAACCGCTGCAGTCTATGTGCACTAGATACACCCAGAGTGCTGTTACGAAGGGAGTTCCAGGATTTTGACCCAGCCGCAGTGAAGGAACAGTGATATATTTCCAAGTCAGGATGGTTTGCGACTTGGAGGGGAACTTCCAGGTGGTGGTGTTCCTATCTATCTGCTGCCCTTGTCCTTTTAGATGGGTTGTGGGTTTGGAAGGTTCTGTCTAAGGAGCCTTGGTGAGTTCCTGCAGATCTTGTAGATGGTACACACTGCTGCCACTGCCCATCAGTGGTGGAGGGAATGAATGTTTGTGGATGGGGTGCCAATCAAGCAGGTTGTTGTTCCCTGGATGGTGTCAAGCTTTTTGAGCATTGTTGGAGCTGCACTCATCCAGGCAAGTGGAGAGTATTCCATCACATTCCTGATTTGCACCTTGTAAATGGTGGGCAGGCTTTGGGGAGTCAGGAGGTGAATTACTCGCCACATGATTCTGAACCTCTGACTTGCTTTTGTAGCCAAAGTATTTATATGACTAGCCCAGTTCTGTTTCTGGTCAATGGTAACCCCCAGGATGTTGATAGTGGGTGATTCAGTGATGGTAATGCCATTGAATGTTAAGGGGCGATGATTAGGTTCTCTCTTGTTGGAGATGATTATTCCATGGCACTTGTGTGGCGCCAATGTTACCTACCACTTGTCAGCCCAAGCCTGGATATTGTCCAGGTCTTGCTGTATTTGGACATGGACTGCTTCAATATCTGAGGAGTCGCAAATGGTGCTGAACATTGTGCAATCATCAGCGAACATCCCCACTTCTGGTTTTAAGATGGAAGGAAGGTCATTGATGAAGCAGCTGAAGTAGGGTGGGCTGAAGACACTACCCTGAGGAACTCCTGCAGCGATGTCCTGAAACTGACCTCCAACAACCACAACCATCTTCCTTTCTGCTAAGTATGACTCCAACCAGTGGAGAGTTTTCCCTGATTCCCATTGATTCCAGTTTTGCTAGGGCTCCTTTATGCCATACTCGGTCAAATGCTTGATGTCAAGGGTGGTCACTCTCACCTCACCTCAGGAGTTCAGCTCTTTTGTCCACATTTAAGCCAAGGCTGTAATGATGTCAGAAGCTGAGTAACCCTGGCAGAATCCAAACTGAAGATCAGTGAGCAGGTTATTGTGAAGTAAGTGCTGCTTGATGGCATTGTTGATGACCCCTTCCATTACTTTACTGATGATCGAGAATAGACTGATGGGGTGGTAATTGGCTGGGTTGGATTTTTCCTATTTTTTTGTGTACAGGACATACCTGGGCAATTTTCCATATAGCTGGATAGATGCCAGCATACTGGAACAGTTTGGTTAGGGGTGTAGCAAGTTCTGCAGAACAAGTCTTCAGCACGATTATTGGAATATTGTCAGGGCCCATAGCCTTTGCAGTATCCAGTGCCTTCAACCATTTCTTGATATCACATGGTGTGAATCGAATTGATTGAAGACTGGCATCTGTCATGCTGGGGACTTCTGGAGGAGGTCGAGATAGACCATCCACTCAACACTTCTGGCTGAAAATTGTAGCAAATGCTTCAGCCATATGTTTTGCACTGATGTGTTGGGCTCCTTCATCATTGAGGATGGGGTTATTTGTGGAGCTTCCTCCTCCAGTGAGTTGTTTGAATGTCTAACACCATCCACGATCAACGTCACCCAACAGCCACTTCCAGGTTCCCGAACCCAAATTGGGGCCAATGTCAGGTTTGAAACCAACTGAGAAATTCAGCCCTGAGTGCCTGGATTGTAAAATGTTCCTTTGTATTTTAGACAATTCAATGCATAGATATCATACTGCTGTGAATTATGCGCTTTTTTAATTTTTAAATTTCATTTAAAACCTTGTTTGAGCATTAGATATTGTACCTACTAATAAAAATATAGCCCAGTGTTAACTTCCATCGCCTTAATGAGTAAAAAATTCACAAACAGATAGTTAACCTGTAACATGCAACAAAGTCAATGCTAAGATTATACTATCTGCTCCTATCACTGCTTGCTTGTCCCTAGAACCACAACCCCACCCCCCCACTTCTCTCCCCCCACCCCCCTCCCCCCCACCTTTAACCAGCTTATATTTCACCCCTCTCCTAATATTACTCAGTTCTGTTGAAGGGTCATGAGGACTCGAAACGTCAAATTTTTTCTTCTCTGCTGATGCTGCCAGACCTGCTGAGTTTTTCCAGGTAATTCTGTTTTTGTTTTGGATTTCCAGCATCCGCAGTTTTTTGCTTTTATCTCTGTGCTTAATTGCCACTTCTCTTCAAGAAGTGCCTACCTTGAAGAAGTACTGCTCGTCTCTCCATCAGGATTTCCATATCTCTCTTTTGCCTTGTTCACCTTCATTGCTTTCCATTTCTCTCCTGGTGTTTGACAAGATGTTAACTAAAACCCGCTTTCACAGCTATATTTCCTTTCTCAGTGACTGTCTCCGTCTCCGACTTACCCCATGTGATTTCAACTGAAATTCCATCCCTCATGTTTCGAACCCACCCAGGCTTACAGGTATCTCCGGGACATAAAACGTTTCTCGGACTGCTGTTCCCATCGCATTCTGAGATCCACACTCAGTGCCATGCGCCACCATATGAACACACTCAACCTCTACCTCCAGCAGCACCACCGTACCCTTTTTCAAAGCTGCCCCCAGTTTCATTTTATTCTTCGTCTCATCCGACGCCTCAACAAGAAACTTTTTCTCTTTCTCTCAAGTGCTAAGGAATGCAAGCTCCAACAACTCATCGACACCAACACCCATCTAGGACCCTCCACCCCTGCCTGTCCCTCCGTCCCCACCCCATCTTCCAATCCCAGCCTCGGCCGTGTATTCATTATACCCCCTGACGTTCCCCTCTCCAACGCTGAACGTTCAGTGCTCAGCAAAGGACTTAGTTTCATACCCTTACGCCCTCATCTCAATGAATTTCGAGCTCGGCACGATGTTGAACTCTTCTTCCACCGTCTTCGTCTCCGTGCTCACTTCTTTGGGCAGGAGTCCTCTCCCCATTCAACGGATCCTTTTACCCACCTCCAATATTGTCCCTCCACCTGACCCCTCCCTCTGGATTCTTACCTTCTCTTGATCTTTTCATTGAGAACTGTTGGCGTGACATTAGTCGTCTCTGCTCCCCTCACCCATTCCAATCTGTATCTCTCTGAACTTACTGCACTCTGTTCTCTCTGGTCCAACCCCAACATTGTCATCAAACCCGCTGACAAGGGTGGTGCTGTTGTTGTCTGGCGCACTGACCTCTACCTCGCGGAGGCTGAGCGTCAACCCACAGACACTTCCTCCTACCTCTTCCTGGATCATGATCCCACCACTGAACATCAAGCCATTGTTTCCAGGACTGTCACTGACCTCATCTCCTCTGGAGATCTTCCTCCCACAGCTTCCAACCTGATAGTCGCTCAACCTCGGACGGCCCGCTTCTACCTCCTACCCAAAATCCACAAATAGGACTGTCCCGGCAGACCGATCGTGTCAGCCTGTTCCTGCCCCACGGAACTCATTTCTCGTAATCTTGACTCCCTTCTCTCTCCTCTTGTCCAGTCACTTCCCACCTACATCCATGATTCCTCTGACACCTTACTTCACATCAACAATTTCCTGTTCCCTGGCCCCAACCGCCTCCTCTTCACCATGGACGTCCAATCCCTCTACACCTCCATCCCCCACCAGGATGGTCTGAGGGCCCTTAGCTTCTTCCTCGAACAGAGACCCGAACAATCCCCATCTACCACTACTCTCCTCTGTCTGGCTGAACTTGTTCTCACACTGAACAATTTCTCCTTTAACTCCTCTCACTTCCTCCAAATAAAAGATGTGGCTATGGGTACGCGGATAGGCCCCAGTTATGCCTGTCTCTTTATGGGGTATGTGGAACATTCCTTGTTCCAGTCCTACTCCAGCCCCCTCCCACAACTCTTTCTCCGGTACATCGATGATTACTTCGATGCTGCTTCATGCTCTTGTCGGGACCTGGAAAAATTTATTAATTTTGCTTCCAATCTCCACCCCTCCATCATTTTCACATGGTCCATCTCTGACACTTCCCTTCCCTTCCTTCACCTCTCTGTCTCAATTTCTGGTCATAGACTGTCCACCAATATCCATTACAAGCCTACCGACTCCCACAGCTACCTCGACTACAGCTCCTCACACCTCGCTTTCTGTAAAGACTCCATCCCATTCTCTCAGTTCCTTCGCCTCCGTCGCATCTGTTCTGATGATGCTACCTTCAAAAACAGTTCCTCTGATATGTCCTCCTTCTTCCTTAACTGAGGTTTTCCACCCACGGTTGTTGACAGGGCCCTCAACCATGTCCGGCCCATCTCCCGTGCATCCGCCCTCACGCCTTCTCCTCCCACCCAGAAACATGATAGGGTCCCCTTGTCCTCACTTATCACCCTACCAGCCTCCGCATTCAAAGGATCATACTCCGCCATTTCCGCCAACTCCAGCATGATGCCACAAACAAACACATCTTCCCTTCATCCCCCTGGCGGCATTCCGTAGGGAGCATTCCCTCTGGGACACCCTGGTCCACTCCTCCATCACCCCCTACTCCTCAATCCCCACCTACAGCACTGCCCCATGCAAATGCAAAAAATGCAACACCTGCCCCTTCACTTCCTCTCTCCTCACCTTCCAAACACTCCTTTCAAGCGAAGCAGCCTTTCACTTGCATTTCCCCCAACTTGGTCTACTGCATTGATTGCTCCCAATGCGGTCTCCTCTACATTGGAGAGACCAAATGCAAACTGGGCGACCGCTTTGCAGAACACCTGCGGTCTGTCCGCAAGAATGACCCAAACCTCCCTGTCGCTTGCCATTTTAACACTCCACCCTGCTCTCTTGCCCAAATGTCTGTCCTTGGTTTGCTGCATTGTTCCAGTGAAGCTCAACGCAAACTGGAGAAACAGCACCTCATCTTCCGACTAGGCACTTTACAGCCTTCCGGACTGAATATTGAATTCAACAACTTTAGATCTTGAACTCCCTCCTCCATCCCCACCCCCTTTCCGTTTCTTCCCCCTCCCTTTTGTTTGTGTTTTTTCCAATAAATTATATAGATTTTTCTTTTCCCACCTATTTCCATTATTTCTAATCTATACCTTTTATGCCCTGTTAGTCTTATTCCACCCCACCCCCACTAGAGCTGTACCTTGATTGTCCTGCCATCCATTCTTAATTAGCACATTCGTTTAGATAATATCACCACCTTCAACACCTCTTTATTCTTTTGTCTGTGACATCTTTTGTTTATCTGCTCCTATCACTGCTTGCTTGTCCCTACAACCACAACCCCACCCATCAACTTCTCTCCCCCCACCTCCCCCCCACCTTAAACCAGCTTATATTTCACCCCTCTCCTAATTTTACTCAGTTCTGTTGAAGGGTCATGAGAACTCGAAAGGTCAAATTTGCTCTTCTCTGCCGATGCTGCCAGACCTGCTGAGTTTTTCCAGGTAATTCTGTTTTTGTTTTGGCTAAGATTATATGGTCTTGACTACCTGTAAAGCTAGCCTTTTGTCCATTTGGCAGTGAATCAAGACTTAGAAGTAGTGCCACAGCAATGAACATGATGTATGATATGTTCATGACCCTTAATGTGTAAATTTTATATTTTGTAATATAAACTAGATGCTATTTCTTTGAGGTGATTGTGGAAACAGATGGTTCATCTTTTTGGTATCTGTTGAGGAAAACATGTATAAAGATGAGAATCACTCCAGAAGCTTCCCTAGCTCTTTTCTGTCACTTTGCCAGTTCTCGTGGATAAACGTGTGCAGCCATTGGATTCTGGGTATCGGTGACTACCATCTCTCCAATTTCATGATCAACCTGGAAACTGGGGGGATGGTGGGAACTGATATTCTTCCACTATTGCACATCCAGCAGATTGTGCTCCATAACAAATCCCATTTTTTACATAGACAGGTCATTAGTCTGACTCCCATCTCCCTACCATCACAACTGGCTAAATGTGAGCACTGTTTTGGGGGGGTTGAAGGTGGAATCACCACTCCTCCCATTGACTGGATGACAACCCAGTGTTCAGAGGCTGGAGCTCTGCTTTGTCTGTTGCCTGAGCTAATTTAAGTATGGAAAATGCTTTTGCTCAACTAGCTATCATCCTAAATTACTGGGCAATTTTCTGTTTTATGCATGACAAAGGACGTCAATACATTTTGGACAAGTTGTCCCAGATTTGCACTAAGTGCAATAGTGGGCGGGAAAAAGGATGTTTTACCCATCAGCCGCAATGATGGCTTTTCACGCCAAATCATCTCAATCCCACCTCATTCATAATGCATTTCCAAGAAACACGCCATTTTGATAGTGGGCAGGCTCTCATTCACCCACCATGCCATCACCTCGCTGCTTCATCATGCCAGGCGCCATATTTAAAGTGCAGCTGTGCGCACATCTCTCAGTGCTTCCAGACAAGGACTGCTGCACGGAAGATATGGCCCCAAAAGACAAGAAGACTGCAGGCCCCCGCCCCACCCCTCCCCGAGTTCAGTGACACATCCCTGGGAAACTGTTGGTGCCTGCCACAATGTCCTTTACCTCCACTCTGGCCGCAGGAGGTCCATCAGTGTGACCACTCCTGCTAGGGATGCAGTGGCAGTGGTGGTCAGTGCCAATGATGCACAGAAGAGGTTTGCCATCCAGTGCAGAAAGAAGATGAATGATCTCATCCGTATCTGTGCCACCAGGGTAAGGCAACCATTTCATCACTCTAAACTCACACACTCACAAGCCCATCACACATTCATTGGCATCTCACTGCCAGTTCAAAGAACATCACCACTCACTCACACACACCTTCAAACCTCTATCAGGCTTCATCTCCTCTGGAGACTGTGTCCTCAGCCCTCATCCTCTTGAGGCCACTGGCACAGATCAACGTGTGTTGATCCTGGGATCACACACCCTGGGATACCCCCTTTCCCCAGTAAAGCCCTTGCCCTGCAGCCCCTTCCCTTGCCTGAGGCCACTTTTTCCCCTTCCCCAAGCAAGCCCTAGCCCTGCAGCCATTGAAAAGCCACCCCTGCCTTACGGCTGGTCTTGTAAGTAGAGACCTGCCCATGAACCCCCTAAAAGAGATGTGGCCTGCCTGCGAAGCATGGCACTGATGACTGTGAGTGCTGCCTGAAGCAAGGTAGGCAAACAAGCCTCAAAATCCAAAATGAAGTGCAGCTCACCATGTGCATATTGCTTATGTTCAGTTGTGTAGCACGTTGGTGTGCCTGGATGATTCAGCTTCAGGGGATGGTTCCAGTGAATGCGGCTGTCAAGAAAATATAATAATGTCTATAATATTATTGGAAATTATTTTAAAATAGAGTTTAGTGGTGTCTGTGTCTATGTGTGTGTGTCTTAATTGGATTAGAGCCAGCTGATCTAGAGGCTTTGATGTATAGAAGAGAAGTAGGTTTGAAATGGCAATTAGATAAACATTGGGAAATAGAAGTTGAGGTGTAAAGGGGGATATTTGCATTTTTAAATAGACCATTCAAAAGAACGGGTGAAATATTTCACCTAACCAGGTGAAGCTCAGAAACAATGTGTTTATTTTTTTCAAAGCTTACTAGTAAAGTGGGTACTATGAAAGGGTTTTATTGTTAGAAGATTTAAAGTTAACAAAAACCTAGTGACAATGAGAATTTGCATTCAAAGAGTAAAATATGTATAAAGGAAGAGTAGGCTATTGGTAAAAGGAGGAGGGATTCTAAGGTCTAAAGCCTCCAGCCTGTAAGCCTGAAGTCTGTCTGCAAGGACCCGGAGCTGAAAGAAACTCATTTTGAATGTGACTGTCCACAGTGTGCTTTGCCAGGGGTCTATTTAAATCTATGTATTTTACTGTTGCCTTAATGGAGGTATAACTGAGAGTCAAATTAATTAGGGGATTTTTGTAGTTATTATAGTAATACTATTGTAGATATATGTACGTGCTTACAATCTTTCTTGTATTAATAAATGTTTAATTTATTTTATTTAAAAAACCTCTGAGACTCGGTGAATTCAAAGCCTACATCTTGAAACATACGAATTGCAAAAATGGGTTATGACAGTTGTTTAAAGTTTCCCACTGGGATTTGAACAACTCAGCCTTTACCATCAGCCATGTCATGATAGGCTTATAATGATATGCAGATATATTAAAATGAAGTTCCCAATATCCGGCAGCAGGAAAGGTGGCCCGCCATTGACGAGCGGAGCAGACGATCACAAATTGTTTTCACAGCTTTGTGAAACCAATCTTTGGCCTTCCCGCCATGTTGTCTGCTCACGCCTGCCATGATGCCTGACACCAACGGGCACGGAAAGTCCCACCCTTTGTCTTTACAAAAAAAGGATTTTTCATGTATGTGATAGAATTCATTAACTATATTCCTTAAAGGAGAAAAGATCAATGGAAGATTTCATAGGAGCACTAAACATATTTGGCCAAATGTCAATATTGGATTTTCTAAATCTCCATTTTTCTTGAAGAAAAGCTGCATGCAGTACAGTATAATTATTTCTATTTAAATCGAGTGCAGTCTAATGTCACCTAATCCAGCGGGAACAATGTTAATTTACAAGTAATTGTCATATGGGTATTAGCTTTGTAATTGATACAAGGAGATGCATATTTGTGTTTTTGAAATAATATTCTTCTTCAGAGCTGTCTTCAATGATTTTAAAAATATATTCATAATCTTAAACTTTGGTTTCTGCTGAATACACTGGTTTCCGATTCAGGGATAGTACAACTTAGCCTCACCATCCTCCAGCAGAGGAGAAAGAAGAATAGTCAGAAATCCTGTTCTTGATCCTGAAATGCTGCTAGAATGTGAACGTTACAAGAGGGCAGAAATGCATATGCCACCATGGGAATATAATTTGTTTGTGTTCAAAGGTGGAAACATGGAAAGGTTACTGGGTAAGATACTGGAGGGCAGCTAATGTCTTTGGGAACATACACCAATATGAGTTAATTTGTTAGGAGAGGAGAAAATTTGAAAAAAAGTAGCCTTGTGTAAATGTGTGGAATAGTTTGAAAAATCACACTTCAGATGTTTTACAGGCTAAATGTTGTTGGTAGCAGTAATTGGGATCATTGTTACTACCAGCAGCTTTGTGAAATCGAGACAAACGATAACTGTAAGCTGCTGACAGGTTTCATCCTTTCTTCAATGGAGGAAGCAAGGACGGATGGTTGGGAAAGAGAGCTGGGCAGTTAGGGAAAGAGTACACCACAGCAGAAATATTTCCCTCGTTCCATATTTCAAAATGATTGAGAAAAATTTTATCTACTATATTTTCCTTAGTAGGTACAATCTCTAACGCTCAAACAGGTTTTTAAATGAAAGTTAAAAATGAAGAAGCACGTAATTCACAATAGCACGATTATATTTTTGCATTGAATTGCCTTTTTAAAATCTTTTAGCACCTTTTTTTAAGTTTCCACTTGAGGGCCTCAGTGTTTCACAAAGATCTGGCTAAAACTTGATATCTTTATCCAGAGATGTGATGGTTAGTTGAATACAAATTATGCACACTCAGCAATTGGATTGTAGCCATTCAGAATGATTGAACAGATTAGAGCTTATTTTAATAAAAGAAAAAATTTAGGAGAGGTCTTTAAAATTATGAATGGATTGGACAGAGTGGATGTAGGGAGAATATTTCCAACTGTGGGTAAATCCAAAATCTGCAGTCATAAACAAAGATGTTTATTGATAAATCCAATAAGGAAATAAGGAGAAATTTCTTTAAAGTCTTTAGAATGCAGAACTCACTGCCACAAGAAATAGTTAACGCAAATAGGTAAGAATGCTTTCAGAAGGAAACTAGACATGTATATGAGAGAAATGGGAATAGAAGGAGATGGTGATAGTTTGAGTCAATTGAATGGGAGAGACTCAGTGCAGAATATAAACAGCAGCGCAGACTAGTTGGGTAGAATAGCCTGTTCTATATATTCTATATAATTCTAGGTAACATTTTCATTGTTTATTAGTTGTCTTACATGCCAATTTTTTCCCAACTTATCCAGCTTCCTTTTGATCTCATGAAAATGAGCTTTTTCAAATACTTTTACTGTTTTGTCTGTTACTTCTGCTTTTCAATGTTTATATTGAATCTAATTACATTATAGCTGCTGATCCCTAGTTGTCCCCCAACCCTTACATGACCTATGTGCTCCATTGCATTCTTTAGGATTAGAGCTAGTTTGGCAACCTTTTATGTTGGACTAAAAGTAGGCTGACCTAGAAATCAGTCCAGGACATATTGTTGAATCATTACTCCATCTTTGCCATTCATATTACTTTCCCAAGCCTGATTTTAGATCTTTAAAGTCATCCATTATTAGGGTGATATTCATCCTGCATTTTTCTTTAATGTGTCTATATTTTCTTACTGTTTCTGTTCTCATGCTTGGTAATCAATGTTATATTCATAAAAGACAAATAATCCTATTTTTATTTCTTAACTTTAGTCAAGTAGATTCAGCTGCTTCACCATTCCTTATATCATTCTTACATTTTATTGCTACCTCCCCCACCTTCCCCACCGCCCCAGAGAGTAGACCACTCAGCCTCTCAAGCCTTCTCTGCCATTCAATCATCACTTTCCTGCCCACACCCCCCATATCCTTTGATTCCCAAAAAGCTATTGCTCTCAATATATAATGAATAATGAATATATCCAATGATGGAGCATCCACAACACCATGGGATAGGCAATTCCAAAGATTCACAATCCTCTGATTGAAGGAATTCCTCATTATCTCAGTCCTAAATGATCAACTCCTTATCCTTAGACAGTGCTCCCTTGTTCTAGGTTCACCAGCCAAGGGAAACAACGTCTTGGTGTCTACCTTGTCAAGCCTGTTCAGAATCTTATATGTTTTAATCAGGTCATCTCTCGTTCCTCTAAATACCAGACAGTATAGGCCCAAGTTCCTCAGGCTGTCTTCATAGGACAGCCCTTTCATCCCAGGAACCAATATAGTGAACCTTTGTTCTGCTGCCTCCAAGGTATATCCTTCCTTAGAAATATGGAGCAGAATTTAATGCTCCCCCGGAGGTGAGTTTGGAGGTGGGGTAGCATTTGATCAGGTGGGAGGTTGCAGGGTGGGTACCCTGTTGCCACCCCAACTCCACCCAATTAAACTTGCAGCTGTTGTATATTCTATATCTTGAAGCTATGCAGATATGATACTAGTTTCTATGTGTATAACAGGTTTTATTCACATCAAAATGCTGCTCCATGCTTCCAGCTCTAGCTTCAAGCCAGTTCTCCAGTGTGTTAACTTTTCTCTGAGTCCACATGAAGGTTTAAATAATCAAGCACAATGAGCATTAATAGTAAGCAGACTCAAATAATCAAACAGAACAATTGAACAGTCCCAGTGAAGGAAATGTTTGATGAGTTGTTGGGTGGCGGTGGGGAAAGTGGTCCCTTGTTCAAAAGCACTCGGTGCCTGATTGAGGGATCCAACATCAGGAAGGAGTTTGTGGGGGTGCCTGCTGAGAGCTACAACCCTGTCCTTTCTTTTGACCACCCCCACCCCTTCCTAGCTGGCAACCCACCCCTACAGTCCCAAGCTATCCTCACTGACATGTGACCTGGTCCCCACAAGTGATCCAAGGTCCCCACTCAATGCTTTAGCTGCAGCAGCCACTGCTCCAAGTGCTGCTGCAGGCAACGGAGAGCAGTCGGCCTCTGATTGGCTGGGGGCTCTTGGCAGGTGGGATTTCTTCTGCTGGGATCCAGGATTTTGAGAAAGGCCCAACACTGGCCAGTTAAGTGCCTGAAACTCCATCTGGCCTTCCCCAACAAAGGCGACATGAGACACACGCTCGTTCCCCAACTGCCAGTGAGATATCCATCACCAACTTTAAATTCTGCCCATGAAGACCAAAACTGCACAGAGTACCCCAGTTGTGGCCTCACCAAATCCCAATACAATTGTTGCATTATTTCCTTATTCTTGTACTCCAAGCCCCTTACAATTGAGGCCAATATGCCATTTGCCTTCCTAATTGCTTGCTGTACCTGCATGCTAACTTTCTATCTCCCTTGTACCAATGCACCCAAGTCCTCTGAACATCCACATTTTAAATTTTAAAAAATATACTATTTTTCAATTATTACTGTCAAAATGAATAATGTTACACATCTCCACATTATTCTCCATCTGCCATCTTGTCCCCCACTCACTTAACCTGTCTATATCTCTTTGCAGTCTCTTTGTGTCCTCTTCACAGCTTACTTCCAATATGGATTTGTATTGTCAGCAAACTTGGATGGATTTGTCCAAGTCATGAATATAGATTGTAAATAGATGAGGCCCCAGCACTGATCCTTGTGACACTCCACTGGTTACAGCATGGGAACTTGAAAATACCCCATTTATCCCTACTCTGCTTCTTGTCAATTAACCAACTATTCCATCCACATTAATTTATTACCCCAAATTCCTTCAGCCTTTTGTGTATTAACCTTATTTGTGGCACCTTATCAAATGCCTTTTAGAAATCCATGTCTACCACATCTACTGGCTCCCCTTTATCCAGTCGATTTGTTACATCCTCAAAAAGCTCTTTTTGACTATTTCAAGACCGCCAAAGAAGCCTAACATTCTACATGTTTGCTAAGCATCATCCCGGTGTATCTTCACACTGTTTCAAGGATCCTCACTTCCCTGACCACAATGATAACCTATGAGATCAGAAGAAGTTTCAAAATTCCCTTAATGAAATTTTCCCTGTTAGTGTCTTGGTAATCATAGGTATTGGTATTATTGGCAAACTTCCTGTCCTCTTATAATTACAAGCTTTTAGTCTTTTTATTATTTATATCTTGTCTTAAGATGTACCATCCTGAGGTGAATTGATCAGGTTTTCCTTACCATATTTTCACTCCCTTAACCCTTGTTTTTCCACAAATATGAAGCTAATAAATTTAACAGTGGCCAATTTG
Source organism: Carcharodon carcharias (assembly GCF_017639515.1). Taxonomy (NCBI): domain Eukaryota; kingdom Metazoa; phylum Chordata; class Chondrichthyes; order Lamniformes; family Lamnidae; genus Carcharodon; species Carcharodon carcharias. The sequence goes on from NC_054468.1 coordinate 162,446,602, forward strand.
ACTTAATCCCATCATGCCTTTTGTACATTCTCACAGCCTAACAGGCATAACTATAGTTATAATTTGCTGTTGAAAATTAATCAGTTCCATCATCATTTCAGTCCATGTCACAAGGAATAGAGTTCCTGCTAGGTTGCACTAGTTTTGCCAGCATAATTTTCATAAGATTAGTTAAACCAATGTAAAAGATTGACCAATTTCAAGTGCAAATCCAGTTTCCCTGATCTTTTGCATTGGTTTAAATACATCAAGCTGAAAGTCGGCCTGACCCATAAAATTGGCCGAGGCTGCAGGTCGAATTAATGATAATGGCGAAATCCAAAAATTGTGCTAGCTGTGGCCGTTCGAGGCTCTTCTAATTAAGTTTTCTTTTAGGCACAAAGGTGGTAGTAGACACTTTTTAAAAGTTTTTATTTAATTTAGCAGTAAATGACTCCTTATAGTTTTTTCAAAAGCCATTTTCACTTATTTAAAATCAAGTTCCTCACAAGTTGTAGACTAAACAACCCTTCTTAAAAATGCTTGTGATAAACCCAATTTCAGCACTCTAACTGGGCTACTACTCATAAATGCATCAAGGAATACTGTTAAATATAAAAGGAGAAAACAATTACGTACAATTGAGCTGATTCATGTACATTTGTAATTATGCAAGTGAGTTTGAGTAGAAACTTGAACCAGAACTTAACCAGAAAGCCAGATTGCTGATTGCATCAAAGTAATTCTAACTCATACTCTTTTGCTTTCTCAGGTACTGCAGCACAAGGATCCGACAGAGCACTGACCACTGGTGAGTGAGCCCAAAGTAGAAGTTTCCCAGGCAGAGATGCTAATTTTTTTAATTTACTGTGCTTGTTAAAACGGAGTTCAGGACAGTTTACATTTTGAATTCAGATGATTTGTACAAGCATTTGTGGTTCACGATATCATTGAAAGACATACCTTATTTAAAAATAGTTGGTGCCTAAATTTGGAAGAGTATACGCGGCAATAATCAGACGGAGGGATTTACTCTTGAAGGCAATGCATGACTATTAGAATTTCAGGATGCTAATAAAATTAGTATTATTAACATAGATGATTGCATTATTTTATATAGAATTAAGAAGCCAAAAACAGATTGAGCAGCTAGGTCGGATGATATACATCCAAGGGTAAATGGAGCTCATGCTGTTATGAGGCCCTTGCCCATGTTTTCAGTGCACCTTTGGGATGGTTGCCATAGACTGGAAGTAGGCTAATGTAGTTCCCAACTTTAAAAATGGTGATTAGACAGGCAACTATAGGGTCATTTGTCTGGCATTATTAATAAGAAAGATGTTTGAAGGAATCATTAGCAAGCCAATAGAGCTTGGATAGAGAAGATCATATTTGGGACACACAACATGGCCTCAAAAAAGGGGATCTTGTCTTTCAAATTGAAGAAGTCACTAAGAGAGTGGAAAAGGGAAGCCCAATTGGCATTGTGTACTTAGACATCCAAAAAGCTTATGACAACTTGTACAAAAGGCTTCTCCATAAGAACAAGGCCTCTGGTATTAGTGGCAATATATTGAGCTGGATTGGGAACTGACTGGTAGGTCATAGATGGAAGGTAGTTTGGATCTGTTTCAAGACCAACCAACAGTGAAGTCCTGCGAGGATCTGTGCTGGGACTGTTGCTCTTTATTATATTTATTAACCTAAATGTAGGTGTTGGTGTACAACGTATACATTTGCAGATGATATTAATATTTATGTGAGTCTCAGGACTCAGATAGCCAATGTTCAATTACTTCAGTAGATCTTGATATTTTGGGAGATTGGGCTTATGACTGGGAAATGATGTTTAATTTGGAAAACTGCAGCACTATGCATGTAGGAAAGGCAAATTCTCAACATGCACACACCCATCAGGGACAAACATTAAAGAAGGTGAAGAAAGAAAGAGACCTGAGTATCCTAGTGCATAGGTCTCCAATGGTTTGTGAGCAATGCTGTGAAGCAATATCTAGAGTGAATAGAGTGCATTTGGGGTGCATTTGTAGGGCAATTGACAATGAGGCAAAGTATACTATTTTGCCCTTATAGAAGACCTTGGTCAGGACTCAGATGGAATGGTGTGTCCAGTTTTGGTCTCCTCACATGGTGGGCAATATTGAGGCTTTTGAAGAGCGCAAAGGAGGGCCACAAGACTAATTCCCAGTTTTAAAAATCTTAGTTATCAGCTGAAAGAGCTGGGACTCTCACTTTAGAGAAGAGTAGACTTAGGGGTGATCCGATCAAGGTTCATAAGATAGTGGAGGGAACAGTTTGACTTGACTGTTTGTTCCAATTAAGAAGGTTAGAGAGGACCAGGAGCCCTAATTATAAGTTGTATTAGGCCAGATCTAGGTTAGCTGTCAGGAGGTGATTCGTTTCCCAGAGAATAGTGGATCCCTGGAAAGGGCTGCTGTCTCATACAGTGAACATCAAATTTACTGAGTTCCTTCAAGCAAGGGCAGGGATGAAGATCATCTCTTTAAAGAGAAAGATGCTGGAAGGAATTATCTGGACCAGAGTGATTTTGATGGCTCAGGTGCAGCTGGGGGAAAGAGGGGTTGGTGGAGTGAGGTGGGGGCCGGGGTTGGGGATGGGCATGCTGAGAGAGGAGTGTTCCAGATTTGTTTTCTGCCAGAATTGGTCTAGGTTATTAATCTGGTTTCTCTCCTTTTGCTGAGAATCAGATGGTTTTGAGTGGGTGCAGAGTAAATATATTGTGACTCCTTCACTGTTGCTAATTTACTAAGTTGCTTATATGACATCCAGTATTGGCTGAGCAGACATTGCCTCAAATTAAATATTGGAAAGACTGAGGCCATTGTTTTTGGTCACTACTCTGAACCCCATTCTCTAGCTACTGACTCCAGCCCTCTCTGTGGCATCAGTCTGAAATTAAACCAGATTGTTCACAACCTTGGTACCACATTTGATCTCAAGTTGAGCTCTGACCACATACTTGCACCATTACTAACACTGCCTATTTCCACCTCCGTAGCCTGACTTTGCCCCTGTCTCAGCTCATCTACTGCTGAAACTCTTATTCGTGCCTTTCATACCTTAAGCTCGCCTATTCCAACGTACTCCTGGCCGATGTCCCACATTCATCCAAAATTCTTTGGCCCATGACGCAACTTGCACCAATTTCCCATTCACCTAACAATGCTGTGCTCGGTGACCCACTTAGTCAGGCAATGCTTTGAGTTTAAAATGATCGGCCGGGATTTTCTGGCAGGGCCAGAAATTCCCGGCCAAAGCCAACGGACTTTTGGCTGCTCTCCAAATTTTCCGGTTCCGCCCACAGCTTTTCCTGCTGTGGTGGGTCCAAAAAATCCCGGCCCTCATCCTGGTTTTCAAACCCCTCCATGGCCTCACTGCCCCCCCCATCTCTAATCTCCTCCAGCCCCACAACCCTCCAAAACATCTGCACTCCTTTAATTCTAGCCTCTTCAGCATCCCTAATTTTAATTGCTCCACCATTGGTGCAGGGATCATGCCTTCAGTTGCCCAGGCCCTAAGCTCTGGAATTCCTTTCCTAAGCCTCTCCACTTCTTTGCCTCACTTTCCTCCTTTAAGACTTTGCTGAAAATGTAACACTTTGAATAAGCTTTTGGTCATCTGATATCTGATTAGTCACCTAATATCTCTTTGTGAGTTTTGGTCATATCTTGTTTTATAATGCTCTTGAGAGTGCTTTTGGATGTTCTATTATATTAAAGGTGCTAAATAAATACAAGTTCTTGATGCTATGTTAAACTATGTCAGAATAGTTGTGATAGACTGGATGAGCTAAAGGGTTTGTGTGTTCATAAGTAGGATGTCAAGGCTAAGAGAGTGTAGAAGATATTTACTAGAACGGCATCAGGGATATGGGACTTTGGTGACGTGGGGAAACTTAAGAAGCTTGTAGCAGAGAAGGCTAAGGAAACATCTTATAGAGGTGTTCAAAATCATGGAGGGTTTTGACAGAGTAAAGAAGGAGAATAGTTTCCAGTAGCAGAAGCGTTGATAACCAGGTGACACAAGATTTAAGGTAAGCAGTGAAAGAATCAGAAGCATGAGTAGGAGAATTTTTCTTTTACTTACGATACGGAATGTATTGCCTGAAAAAGTGGTTGTCATCTAAATGCCATGCTATGTGGCATAGATGCCCATGGTCTTTCAACCTTTCCTATCATAGCAACAATGGATGACCTGAAAAAGTAGTGGAAGCAAAGTCAATAAAAACTTTAAGAATTGGATAAATACTTGGAGGGGAAAAATTTGTAGTGCCATGGGTAAAGAGCAGGAGAATTGGGGCTAATTTCTTTCAAAGAGCTGACACAGGCACAAAGGGCATTCTGTGTCATTCTATAATTCTGTGAATTTAGGAAAAAAATGATGATGAAGCCTGAGCAGTTTATTATTATTGCTGTTCTCACGATTACATTAGTGTTAAACTTTTCCCGGGCACTTCTTCATTTCATCACGTGCAGACAGTCACTGTGACTAGAGGTAAACTGTGAGGTTTTATTAGTGATTTTTATTATGTTTAGCAGCCACCTGTATTGCAGACAGTTCTGTGTCTGTAAGCCATATATGATGGCATTCATACAAGAGAATTGAAATGATGATTAAAAAGTAACCGGCCATTGACTCAAATCTACATTTAGAGCATTCTACAATATTTAATTATAGACTATCCCTCTAATGGTATCTTTGGAGCATTGGTGTGTCATACCAAAAATCACATTATAAAGAATGTGTCTTAGATGCTAATTCTATGACAACAGAAACGTATACATATATAATGGCATAGTAAAAACAGAATTACCTGGAAAAACTCAGCAGGTCTGGCAGCATTGGCGGAGAAGAAAAGAGTTGACGTTTCGAGTCCTCATGACCCTTCCACAGTCACGAGGACTCAAAACGTCAACTCTTTTCTTCTCCACCGATGCTGCCAGACCTGCTGAGTTTTTCCAAGTAAATCTGTTTTTGTTTTGGATTTCCAGCATCCGCAGTTTTTTGTTTTTATAATGGCATAGTGTCCTGAGTTAAAAGAACATCCGAAATAATTTTACAAGGGGAAGAGTTGAATTTTGGAGCAAAGATGGAGGAATAAAGGTACAGTTGAAAATATGATTTAAGAGGTCTTTGATGGCAAAGATAAAAGTAAAACAGCAAAGTTGCCTTGGAAAAGAATTTCAGCTAGTACCCGAAAGATCAAATTCTGATGGTAGAGTAGAAGAGAAGAACAAGCAATAAGCCTGAGTCAGAGGAACAGAACATTTGGATGATAAGGCATGACTTCAGGAGAGTAAAATGCGGCAAAGACATGTAGGAAGTTGAAATCAAGAAGGTAGATCCAAGGCCCAAGGAGGCATTGGAGCTGAATGAAGATGGGGTTGGTGGGTTTGCAGGACTTTGTGTAGGAATAATTGGTTTAGCTGAGGTTTATCAGAGATAAAGACATGAGGTAACCAACCAACTGCAAAGACTATTTGCTTGCAAGACAGTATATCAACAATCTTTCTTCCAAAGGACAATCCCACAATGGAACAAACTGCCAAAGGAAATAGTCACAGCCCATCACTTGACGATTTCAAGAACAATCTTTAGATTATTTCCATTTATAAGCTTTCATTATCAGGACCATTATTTCAGCAGGTCATGCCTGGTTTAGCTAGTGCTACTCATACAAAATGTTGGTGGAATACGGGTATCAGTTTGTGATGCCGACATAACTGAAGCAGAGCAGAAGAAGAGACCACTCGAGGAATTACATCTTGAGATGATGAAAACACGGATGAGATGTTTAGCAACAGCAGAATACAGTCAGGCAGTAAGTAGGCAATATTCCAGAGGTGCAAGAGGATGGGCTTGATGATAGAACAGATGAGGGATTGAAAGCCCAATTCACAAAATACGAAAGGTGTTTATGGTCAAAGTTAGGCTGAACCAGCAGCTGAAAGGAGTTGGAACCAGAGCCATGTAAATACTATTGAGCCAGGCAGGATGGCTTCAGTTTGTCAATGTTTGCTGCACAAAGTTTTGGCTTGTCCATTTTTAATGTCAAACAGACAGCACCCAGCTGTCAAAGGTCATGATGGAGAGGTTGATGTGGGTGTCATAGACATACATATGGAAGCTGACCACATACTTGCAAATGATGTCACCGAGTGATTCCATGAAGATGATAAATAGAAAGAAACCAAGGGTAGAGCCCTGGGTACGCAGCAGGTGAGGCAAAAGTTTTCAGGAGATGTAACTGCTTTGAGACAGGTGAAAATGGAACAATGAGAGAGCAGTGTCACATCAGTAGGCCATGGAGATGAAGATGTGGAGAATAGAATATCAATGTTAACTGTATATCAGTTGTGTTTAATTGTATGCAGATAGTGGGCATTAACTGGTGACTCGCTTGAATCTCAATAGATAGACACAGGTTGAAACTGTGGTTGTTGTGTTAGGAGATGTATGCTTGTAATGTGTAACTCTGTAAATAAATATACAAGTGTGTAAAGACTTATTCCAGTTCTATCCTTCACCAACTGGCTTCCTGGAGTATAACAGTGTTGACTGTGACAGAAAAGTCAAAGAAGAGTGTGATCCATTGCCATAATCAACTAAGTTGCCATTTGGTAGTCTTAATGACATATCCTAGTTAGAAACCCGATTGGTTGGAATAGATCAATGAACAACAAGGTGAATAAACGTATAGTTAGGGAAAATAAGATTTGATTAAGAGAGAGGAAAGAGACAAAGGAAAAATAAAATTTTCTTCTTTAAAACATTGACATTTTTAAAAATGTCCAACAACAATTCACTATATGCTGGAATGAAACATTACACTTTTAACTATTCCCTTTCTCAACCAGAGAGTTGATTGGCAGTAATTAGTCATTATGAAGCTATCAAAAGGGTGCTTGTGCTATTAATTAGTGAACTTAAATTTATATGGTAAGTTTAATTAATGTGAAGCAACTGGATAAAAATCACAGGCTAGTTAAGGGTGAGATGCTATTTTTGCAAAACTAATGACAGAGCAGGGCAAATTGATAACAACCTGTGGAAATTTGTAATTCACAAGGTACTTTTCCTCACCCCAAGTTGCTGGCTGGTTTTCATATTAATAGTGGCAAGCCCCGGTCACAGGCTACTTTTTCAGCAAATTCTGGGCCTTTATGTGTGAATGTTACTGGATTGTATCCCATATGAACATACAAATATTCAAAACAGGAGCAGAAGTAGTCCATTCAGCCTCTTGAGCTTGGATCAACCATCCAAGATGATCGTGGCTGATCTGCTTGTGTTTCGGATTCCACAATCCCATCTACCCCTAATAACCTTTGAATACTTTTAAGGTGGAAATAGATAGATTCTTGTTAGACAAGGGAATCAATGACCCTCATCCCCACTGCCTTCTGAGGCAGAGAATTCAAAAGTTGCACAACCCTCAGAAAAAATTTCCCCTCATCTCTATCCTAAAAGGGCGACCCCTAATTTTAACAAGCCCCATTGTTTTAAGTTGTTATAGTATATTAAAAAATCTGACGGTCACTTCAATAAATCACTGCACCCCATCCAGTGTGTTGTGTAGATTTAACCCATTATGTGCTGAATTTAATAGGAACATCTCTGTACAAATTTACCAAACATTTCTTCTCGACCAAATAGTCAAAATTCCTGAAACATGATGAGTGTGTGTGTTTGTAATTTTTTTCTTCGCTTTGTAGACACATTATTGCATGCTAATGTGAGTTTCTGTGCATGAAAGAATGTGTGTGTGTGAATTTGTAAGAGTATCTGAGTTTGTAAAGAAACCATCCCTGCTCCTTCTTGGCCTGTGCCCCTGGCCTTCCCCTTCCCAGCTCCAGGTCCTATTCCCAGCCTAACGCCAAGTAAAGACTGGAAGCCATTAGGACATTCTGCAGCTATTAGACTTGTCACAACTGTCCATGGGAAGTGAAAAGAAAATAAGAAAGAAAGCAGGAGAGAGGTTATTTGGGAAGCATATGAAACAGTTGGAAAATAGGATAAAGGGGAAGAAAGTCCTACAGTAACAGAGGAGAGAAACAGTCAACAACAGACAAGATATTGAGATAACCATGACAGGAAGGATGGATGTAAAAGAGACAGAAAGAAAGAAAGATCAGCAGCATATGTGGTGTGCTACAATCTTAGATCATTACTTAAAAAGGTTTTCAAAATCCGATGTACCTCTTGATTAATTCCCCTCAACTATGCCTAGCGGAAGTCAGACTCAAAGACACGTAACTGGCTTTTCTGAGTCCAACTCAAACCTCAGCTAAAAGAGTGAAATTGGCCGAGATTATTATCTCATTCCTGATGGATTTATTTACAACTAGTTTTTAGCTAAATTGTAGTTTTCCTGTAAATAGTAAAGATCCAGGTGAAACTCCTGAATAAATATTCCCACAATATAAGGGAATAGAGCCTTTGATACAGAAGATGAAATGAGACAATTTACGTTTTAAGTACACACAAATTTATTATAGTAAGAAAGCTTGAAATTTGGTGGTTATATAAAAAGCATAAATCACAAAACTAGATACATCCCAAAAAAGATAGCTAGTTCTTATTTTTAATAGAGAATCCAAAATTTATACTTGACAAGTTACAAATATAGTATTTTTAAAAGGAGAGCAAGTAAGGAATCCATCAAATATTGAAGTAAGATTACCTTACTCCCCAAGTGGGTGAGACTCGACAGATTCAGAATGGACCTGAAGTCAATCTAAACAGTCTAACCTGAAATTATTCGATACTAAAATAAAGGCAAAATACTGCAGATGCTGGAAATCTGAAATAAACACAAAAATTGCTGGCAAAACCCCTCGAGGTCCCGCATTTACTGCCCATTCATAATTGCCCTTGAGAAGGTGATAGTGAACTGCCCCCTTGAAACGCTGTAGCCCCTGTGGTGTAGGTACACCCACAGTGCTGTTAGGGAGGGAGTTCCAGGATTTTGACCCAGCAATAGTGAAGGAACTGCGATATATGTCCAAGTCAGTATTGTGAGTGGCTTGGAGGAGAACTCCCAGGTGGCAGTGATCCTATCTATCTGCTGCCATTGTCCTTCCAGATGATGGTGGTCCTGGGTTTGGAAGATGCCTTCTGCAGTGCATCTTGTAGATGGTACACACTACTGCCACTGGGCATCAGTGATGGAGGGAGTGAATGTTTGTGGATGGGATGCTAATCAAGTGGGCTGCTATGTCTTGGATGGTGTCAAGCTTCTTCAGTGTTGTTGGAGCTGCACTCATCCAGGCAAGTGGGAAATATTCCATCACACTCCTGACTTGTGCCTTGTAGATGGTGGACAGGCTTTGCGGAGTCAGGAGGGGAGTTACTCTCCACAGGATTCCTAGCCTCTGACCTGCTCTTGTAGCCAGAGTATTTATATGGCTAGTGCAGTTCTGTTTCTGGTCAATGGCAACCCCCAGGATGTTGATAGCGGGAAATTCTGTGATGGCAATGCCATTGAATGTCAAGGGGCGATGGTTAGATTCTCTCTTGTTGAAGATAGTCATTGCCTGGCACTTGAGGCCACTTGTCCAGGTCTTGCTGCATTTGGACATGGACTGCTTCAGTATCTGAAGAGTCGTGAATGGTGCTGAACATTGTGCAATCATCAGCGAACATCCCCACTTCTGACCTTATGATGGAAGGAAGGTTGTTGATGAAGCAGCTGAAGACAGTTGGGCCTAGGACACTACACTGAGCCCTGGAACTGAGGTGATTGACCTCCAACAACCACACCATCTTTTTGTGCTAGGTATGACTCCGACCAGCAGAGAATTTTCCCCTGACTCCCATTGACTCCACTTTTGCTAGGGGTCCTTGATGCCACACTCAGTCAAATGCTGCCTTGATGTCAAGGCCAGTCACTCTCACCTCACTTCTAGTGTTCATCTCTTTTGTCCATGTTTGAACCAAGGCTGTAATGAGGTCAGGATCCGAGTGACCCTGGCAGAACCTAAACTGAGCCTCAGTGAGCAGATTATTGCTAAGCAAGTGCCATTTGATAGCACTGTTCATGATTCCTTCCATCATTTTACTGATGGAGAGTGAACTGATGGGGTGGTAATTGGCCAGGTTGGATTAGTCCCGCTTTTTGTGTACAGGACACAACTGGGCAATTTTCCACATTGCTGGGTTGATGCCAGTGTTGTAGCTGTACTGGAACAGCTTGGCTAGGTACGTGGCAAGTTCTGGAGCACAAGTTTTCAGTACTATTTCCAGAATATTGTCAGAGCCCATAGCCTTTACAGTATCCAGTGCCTTCAGCTGTTTTTTGATATCACGTGGAGTGAATAAAATTGGCTGAAGATTGGCATCTGTGATGCTGGGGACCTCCGGAGGAGGCTGAGATGAATCATCCACTTGGCACTTCTGGTGGAAGGTTGTCACAAATGCTTCAGCCTTATCTTTTGCACTAATGTGCTGGGCTCCTCCATCATTGAGAATGGGGATATTTGTAGAGCATCCTTCTCCAGTGAGTTGTTTAATTGTCCACCCCCATTCATGACTCGATGTGGCAGGACTGCAGGGCTTAGATCCAATCTATTGGTTGTGGAATTGCTTAGCTCTGTCTATCACTTGCTGCTTATGCTGTTTGGCATGTAAGTAGTCCTGTGTCTGCAGATTGCATTTGGAGTTGCTAGTGTTTCTGCCTTTCCCCACTCCCTTGCTCCCATTGCATGTTCCACTCTTTCAATGTCCCAACATCTCCTGTTCTTTCTACCCATTAAATCCCTGTATCTTCCTCTTGCTACACTATCACATACTTCACTCTTAACCCTCCATCCACTCCCAACTGCCCTCCATCCACTCCCATTTGCCCCTAAGAGTAGGAGGCAAGAGGTCACCTATCATGTCTGTCTATATTTCTCATAGCGATATCAAGGGGGATGGAGTATAAAAGTAAGGAATGGTTGCTACAACTGGTACAGAACACAATGGTGAGACTGCACCTAGAATTCTATACTGCACCTAGAATTCTATACAGTTTTGATATCTTTAATTAAGGCAGGATTGGAGGCTGCTCAGAGATGGTACATTAGGTTGGTTCCTTCGCTGAAGGAGTTGTCTTGTGAGGAAGAGTTTTGTAGGTTGGGCCTATATTCATTGGAGTTTAGGAAAATGAGAGGTGATATCTTTTGAAACATAAAGATTATGGGGTGGATTGACAGGCTAGATGCTAAGTGAATGTCTCCCTTCATGGGAAACTAGGAGGCACAGTTTTAAAATAAGGAGTCTCCCACTTAAGACGGAGCTAAGCAGGAATTTCTACTCAGAGGTTTGTTAATTTTTGGAGTTCTCTATCCAAGAGAGTAGAGAGGTTGGGTCATTGATTATATTCAAGGCGGAGTTAGACAAATGTCTGATCTGTAAGAGAGTAAAGGTTTATTGGGGGTGGTGAAGACAGGAAAGTGGAGTTAAGGCCACAATCAGATCAGCCATGATATTATTGAATGGTGGAACAGGCTCAAGGGGCCAAATGGCCTATTTGTGCTCCTACTTCTTATGTAATATATTCCAGCACTTTCCTGACAACTGCTGTCAGGCTAAAATGCCTGTAGTTCCCCACTTCTTCTTGTGCTCCTTTCTTGAAAAGCAGTCTGACATTTGCTAACTTCCAATCTACTCTGAAATTTCTAGAATCTTGGGATGTTTGGAAAACTATAACATGTACACCCACTATTGCTGTAGCCAAATCTTTTAGAACCCTAGGACATAAGCAATCAGGTCCTGGGATTTGTCAATTTTTGGTCCCTTAAATTTCTCTAATACTTTTTCTCTGTTGGTATTAACAACGTCTCTGCCATTTCCATATTTTCCATGATAATTTCTACTGCCTTTGCCCCTGTCTTTAGCTACTCCCCTTTAATAAAATACTTGTAAAAGTTTTTACAATTTGTTTTTAAATCCCTGGCTAGTTATCTATAATTCTATTTTTTTCACTTTTCAACAACTTTTTGGTCACCATTTAGTTTCTACAACATTCCCAATACTACTGTTCTTTGCGACATTATAATCCTATAATCCTCTTAGAGTAACACAACCCTTAACTTCCCTAGAAAGCCACAAATGAATCCTTCTAGGTGCTTATGGAACATATTTTTGTTCATCATTTTGAATTGTTTCTTTAAATGTTTCCCATGGTTTACTTACCACCATACCTTTCACCTAATCCACCTTAACCATCTCTCCCTCATAACTATGTAACTGACTTTATTTAAGAATTTCAATTTGGGCTTGAGTATGTCACTCTCAAACTTCATATGGAATTCAATTTTAATATTACTACTGGTTGTGTTATGATCCTTGGAGTTACACTGCTAGCATTGATCACAGTGACCATCAGCTCCAACTGTCTGGCTGGAGACCCTCTTGGACCCCTGTGCATAGAGAACTCCTCTCTTTTAGTCCAAATGCTGTATGAAGGCCTCTAGTGCCTCATTTGAGACCCATGGAATATGTTCTGAACACTTTTACATAATTTTCAACGTTCTTCCTGCTCACAATGTCTTCTGCAACCATTTCTAGTACTTGATCCAACCAAAATACACCTCCTTTTTCAAAGTGCAGACTGGCTTTAAGTGGTGTGCTCCTGAACCTGGGCCCCTGCTCAGGTGAGCAATCATACACTACATGCCACTATCATTTAAATTAGCATGAAGTTTGCGTGTTGCCTGCAAATGAAGGAACAACTTAGGTTAATCACGCACTTCAATCCCATTTCCGCATTATCAGGCATCTCCAAATTTCCCCTGCAATGTCTTCTCTAGAGAGGAAATACATACAGCCTAGGATATATTGGAATGGTCAAGGACAATGTCTGCACATTCCAGAATGAGAATTTGTGGCATATGGCAATCCTTCCTGTCCTAGAGTTAGTTCGTGTAGCATTGAGCAAAGTCTTCCACAATAAATAGAGACTAAATGACAGCCTGAATTCATGATGATGGTTCATGTTTGTTAGTAGAGTTTAATAGTCACTATTTATATCAGCAGTAATCCTGATCATACTATAATTTACAGATTGATGAAAAGACCAATTAATGTTTACGAAACTAAAGGGCAGCAAATGATATTGCTAAGCAACAGGACACCAAAAAGATAAGGGAATAATGTATTTCATAACATTGCAGATTGACAGGGAAGTCTGTACAAATAACTTCAAATATTATTCTGACTGAACAACAACGGAGGAGAAACTGACCATCTTCAGTTAATATTACAGAAGCAGACTTTTCAATGCAGTTTGTAAATTCAGATTAAACAAGCTAAATGAAGTAAATAGAGGATTTGGAACAATGTACCTGGATGGAAATTTAAAACAAAGGAAAGATTTTCATTGATATCGCACCTTTCACAACCTCAGGAAGTCCCAAAGCACTTCATAGCCAATAGAGTAATACTGAAGTGTCATAAACATCAGTTTGATAATGACTAATCTCTTTTTCAATGATGTTCATTAAGAAATAAATATTGATCAACCTCTCAAGGAGAATTCCCCTTCTCTTCAAAAGAGTGCCACAGGATCTTTATGTCCATCTGAGGGGTTGTGGGGCCTCAGAATAATGACTCAAACAGAAACCAGCACTTTGAACGGTGCGTGAATTTTGTGCTCAAGTCCCCTGTAGTTAGTTTTGAACCCGCAACCTTCTGACTCAGAGGTGAGACTGTGCTAACTGAACAATGGCTGACAACTTAAAAAGCATTAGTAATCTTAGAACAACTTTTGTTTGTTTCAGAGGTTAATTTTTCAAATATAACAAACAAAACTCATATTGGGTTTAGTATCCCACCAGCCAGTGCACTCTCTGCTTGCTTCTCAACAGCCATATGTTCTCAGTCTGAATTTGATTCTTGGCGTTCCTGATCATTTCAATTGCACCAGCCTTGCTTGTGGTAAGCTTTGCCCAAAATTAGTTGGATGGGCGTTGTGGTTTTGAAACCTTGAAGACAGTTTGTGAAATCAACATGTATACAAAGAGACAGTTCATTCACATCGCTCTCTCATCTAAAGATGCCAACTTACCCAAGGGAAGTTCCAAATTATGATTAAAACTGTAATGTTTCAAATTCCTTAGAGGATGTATCACTGGATATCTTTTATAACCCATAGTTCCTTTGATAGCTTCAAATATAACTGTACAACCTCTCAAATTTTTCAGGAGATAAGCAAATGCCCACTTGATAATGTAGTCCTGTTACTAACAGCTTGCCTTGCTTTAGTGACATTCTGTAATATAAATAAAGTACCTCCCAGCACAAAGTTACCACCTCAGGAAATGGGTTTGCCAGCACTGCCCGAGATGCCACACCAATTGTGACAAATGGAAGCACCTGTTGCAGGCTGCATTTTTTCTGGCTGCAAGCTGAGTGCAATCAGGCAAGCACATTATACATTACAGAAACAGACCTTGTCTCAGATCTTCTGAGCAGCGGCAATGATGGTCAGATTGCCACTGCGCTCAACAATTACAACTCAATACTGCTGCACATTTCTTGCAGGGCCTTCCGATCCTAGTTTTCACAGAAATGTACAGCACACACCCCTGGGGAAGTCTGTCAGAGCGGAGTAGAGTCGGGGGAAGATTGAACATGTCTCCCATTTAAGGCACTAGCTGCCATATGGCAAGTTTAAAGCTCCATTCTTAATGTTAATGAATGGATAAGTGAATGGGTGAGTGAGAGAATGGGTAGATGGGTAGGGTGGGTAGGTAAGTGATGTAGGTAAGTGGGGTGAGGTGAAGTGAGTTACTCGCCTCAGAATTCCCAGCCCCTGATCTGCTCTTGTAGCCACAGTATTTATATGTCTGTTCCAGTTCAGTTTTTGGTCAATGGTTATAGTGGAGGAATCAGCAATGATTTTATTTTATTCATTCATGTGTTGTGGGCATTGCTGGCTATACCAGCATTTATTGTCCATCCCGAATTGCCCTTGAGAAGGTGGTGGTGAGCTGCATTCTTGAACCGCTGCAGTCCATGTGGTGTAGGTACACCCACAGTGCTGTTAGGGAGGGAGTTCCAGGATTTTGACCCAGCGACAGTGAAAGAACGGTGATATATTTCCAAGTCAGGATGATGAGAGGCTCGGCGGGGATATGCAGGTGGTGGTGTTCCCATGTGCCTGCTGCCCTTGTCCTTTTAACTGGTAATGGTCATGGGTTTGGAAGGTGCTGTCGAAGGAAACTTGGTGAATTCCTGCAGTGCATCTTGTAGATGGTACACACTGATATCACTGTGTGTCGTTGGTGGAGGAAATGAATCAATGCCAATCAAGTGGGTTGCTTTGTCCTGGATGGTGTCAAGCTTCTTGAGTGTCGTGGGAGCTACACTCATCCAGGCAAGTGAGAAATAACCCGTCACACTCCTGACCTGTGCCTTGTAGATGGTGGACAGGCTTTGCAGAGTCAGGAGGGGAACTACTCACTGCAGGATTCCTAGCCTCCGACCTGCTCTTATAGCCACAGTATTTATCTGGTTAGCCCAGTTCAGTTTCTGGTCAATGGTAATCCCCAAGATGTTGATAGTGGGGGTTTCTGCAATGACAATGCCATTGAATGTCAGGGGGCGATGGTTAGATTCTCTCTTGTTGGAGATGGTCATTGTCTGGCACTACTAGTGTGGCATGAATGTTACTTGCCACTTGTCAGCCAAGCCTGCATTTGGATATGGACTGTTTCAGTATCTGAGGAGTCACGAATGGCACTGAACATTATGCAATCATCAGCGAATATCCCCAATTTTGACCTTATGATGAAGGAAGGGCATTTAGTGAAGCAGTTGAAGATGGTTGAGCCTAGGACATTACCCTGAGGGACTCTTGCTGTGATGTCGTGGAACTGAGATGATTCACCTCCAACAACCACAATCATCTACTTTTGTTCTCAGTATGACTCCAGTGGAGAGCATTCCCCCTGATTCCCATTGACTCCAGTTTTGCTAGGCTCCTAGATGCCACACTCGGTCAAGTGTTGCCTTGATGTCAAAGGCAGTCACTTTCACCTCACCTCCTTTGTCCATGTTTGAACCAAGGCTGTAAAGAGGTCAGGAGCTTAGTGGCCCCTGTGGAACCCAAACTGTGTGAACGAGCAGGTCATTTCTTATTAATTGCCACTTGATGGCACTGGCAGGTAAAGAACATCTGCACTAAAAGAGTTTAAATATCTTCCCTTGACTTTCAAGGTCATTACTCTAGATGAATCCCACATCATCAACATAATAGGGAATTGACCAGAAACTCCATTGAACCAGCCACAGCGACGAAGCTACAAGACAATCCAGAAGCTGGGAATTCTGTAGTGTGTGACTCATCTCCTGACTCCCAAAATCCTTTCCACCATTACAAGGCACAAGTTAGGAGTGTAATGAAGTACTCTCCAGTTGTCTGGATGAGTGCAGCTCCAACACAAGAAAATTGACACCATCTAGGACCAAAGAGAATGGCACCCCACTCGCCTCTTTAAATATTCACTTCTTACAGCCTCCACCGCCAGTGCTAGGCAAAAGCTAGAGCCCCATGTCCGGGATGCCAAAAAGCATACAAAGTAGGAAAAAGCAAAAAAGGAAAGCTCATGTCAGATGCCAAAAGCTCATACTGCAGAAAGCCAAGGCAGTTGTACAAAGTGCAAGGATGAAATTAAAAAAGTAAATTAAGGAAACAGTTAAATCAAAGAAAACCCAAAGATGTTTTATATTCACGGACAACTGAAAAGAAAAAGAGTAGGGCGAATAAGAGACTGAAAAAATAATGAGTGAGGAGGTGAAAAGCGTGGCATGATTCTTAATGAATAATTTGTGCCTGTTTGCGAAACAAATATTGTAATTAAGAAGGAGTGTAAAATATTGCATAGGATAAACATAGGGAGGAGATATTAAGGTGCTTCACATGCATGAAAGTGGATAAATCACCAGGCTCAGACGAAATGGTTCACAGGTTGCTAAAGGTAGCAAGGGATGAAATAGCAGAAGCTCTGACCATCATTTTTCAATCTATTCTGGCTACAGGTGTGGTATCAGAGGACTAGAGGACTGCCAATGTTGTACCATTGTTTACAAAAGGAGGAAGGGATAGCCCAAGTAATTAGCCAGCCTAACCTAGGTGGTGTGAAAATTATTGAAAAAGTTCAGAAAGATGTAACATTGCATTATTAAGAAGTATATGGATTGATCAAGAACAGTCAGCATGGACTTGTTAAGAGAAAGTCATGGTTGACTAACTTGATTTTTTGAGGAGGTTACAAGTAGGGTCGATAAGGGTAGCATGGTTGATGTACTCTACATGGATTGTATGGATTTTGTCAAAGTCCCACATAGCAGACTGATCAGTAAGTTTAAAGCTCTTGGGATCCAAGGAAAAGTAGTAAGTTGGATCCGAAATTGGTTAAGTGGCAGGAAGCAAACGGTAATGGTTGGCGGATGTTATTATGACTGGAAAGCTGTTTCCAGTAGAGGGTCTGCAGGGCTCAGAATTGGGTCCCTTGCTGTTGTGGTAACTACCTTGAAACTTAAATTTAGTATGCATGATCAAAAAGTTTGCAGATGAGAAGAAAATTATCCCATAGTATAAGGGTTAGGTACATATAGGGTTAATGCGGGACTGAATACAGAACTGCCCACACGGCGATGTAAGACACATGACCCAGATCCAGGGGTCAGTATGGTGTCAAGCAGAGACTGGTAAAATCCTAAGCATGGAGATAACTCTTATCCTGTACCCTTTACTGTGCCTGTGTAAATAGCTATACTTATTAATAAAGACTTACAGTTAATTGCTGAAAACTACAAGGACTTCTTTAACAGACAGCGTTCTGTAACCAACATCCTCTCAACATGGTGGAAGCTGGGGATCAAAAGCCCTCAACCTCGCTAAAATGTTGAAACAAGCCAAGATGCTGGAAGACTAAGACAAAAAAACTTTAAAAACTCTGGCCTGAGAGAAGCTCCCAACAGAAGCAGAAGATGCAGAGAGAAATACTTCAGAGAAAAGGCCCAGGAGCTTAAGGCAGAGATTTTTACTGCAGCAGAAGACTCCACTGAATCTCCCTTGGAAGTCTAGCTTCAGGGTGCAGAGTCCAAGGAGTCTGCAAGGATGAGCTAAATCTTATAAAGTTCCAGGCTATGGCTAGTCAGAGATGCAGTTGAAGGAAAGCCCATCAGTAAAACCTGATTCTCCAGTCAGAGCCCTAATATGTGGCCTCCAAATTTGTAAGATAAGAAAAAGAATGAATTATTTAAATCTCTCAGAAATGTCACAACTGTCCAGCTCAGAAAACAGAAAACATAACTTTAAATTCGAATGGCTCGTTACTTGGCATAGCAAATGGCAGTGAAGGAAGTCAGCACACAGCTGATCCAAGCAGCCATTTTTAAGAGTCTTCTTCAAGAAACACACCATTGCCATTTTGCAGACCCTGCTAAATCTGGCAAGCACAGGAAATCCCATGGTCTTAGAGTCAAGGGCGACCCTTAAAAACTGGGAAAAGCTTCAGAGAAAATTTAAAAGACTGAAGACAGAGCAAAAAATGCCTTCCAGTGAAATTCTCTGATTTAAACCTTCCCTCCCCCACCCCACTATTGCATCCCTTGCTACCCTTAGCAGCCTGTGAAACATTTCTTGTTTTGAAGCTTTCATGCAGAGTTAAAAATTTGAAAAAGAAATGGTTACTGTATAGCCATTCTTAAAAGGGAAATGACATTTCAAGCTGTAATTACATTAAAATATTAATTACCATGGATTAAAAACCCAACTTACCAGATCAGTTTAGACTTATCCAAGGGCCAAACCAATGGGAAAAATGGCATCCTTGAGAAGCAACTTTTTACATTACTGGGGTACATCAGTAAAAAAAAAGAGGAAACCCAAGTAACTGCCTTGTTATATTGGTTTGGTGATCTTGTGAATCATGTCATCCTAATCTAAAACAATGATGAATCTGCAATGAACCTCAAGGATCTATTAACAGCCTTTGACAAATATTTTAATCTTCTAGTTGAGGAGGGTGTGGAGCTTGAAGAGGCATGGTAAACTGCCCAGAGAGACAAAAAGAGAAAAAGACAGTGCCCGAAAAAACTACATAGGGCACCAGAGAGGCAGGGAACTTACCAGAAGTCCCAAAGGCATACCTTTTTGAATGCCCTGACATGTTTCCAGAACTTTACCAGCAGCTGGTAGTGAATGACAAGGAAAAATCCCTGTGACAGGTGGAGCAAGATAAAGCTGAAGTAAGATCAGAATATGTTAGTATCAAAGCAGAACCAGAAGATTTGATGTGCAAGATTCAAGCTGAGTATATACCTTTGAAAACACATAATAAGCTAAAGTCTTCAATGAACTAAACTGTTTGAGATCTGAACAAACAAACAAATTTTAGAGATGTCACAAAGATACACAAAGGTATCACAAAAGAGCAAATAACGACCCTCAATTCCACGGTTGGTAAATCAAAGCGGGAGTTGGGAAAGCTCAATCAGCTGGACATCCAGGCAGAAAAATTATAAAATTAAGTTTTTGAAAGACTATTCAAAAAGCCAATATGTTCTACTGGAAAAACACGAGGAGTTAAAAAAGACATTGAATGTTACTTCAGAAAAAGCTTAATTGGAGCTATCAGTAGTGACAAAGCAATACATTGAAATGTAGACAAGAAGACAAGAGCTGGACAAGAAAATAAACAGTTGAAAGAATTACTAATTATCCTTCAAGATCAAATTCAAAAACAGTATATAACTCTTCAGGAATATGAAATAAAGAATACCTTGAGCAGTAGAATGGCAGAACAGCAGAACAAACTCAGATTCTGATAAGTTACAAGAAAACTCAAGACAAAGTATTGAAATTCCCAACGAAAAGAAATTCCTGTTGAAGGACCTTCATGCATTACAAGGATCCCTCAGGTTGGAGTTTGTTCCTCAGGAACATTACAAGGTGAAACAAAATGAATTTAACGCCACTCTAAAAGAACTGAAGGACCAGTTGGTAGAGAAGACTCAGGAGTGTTCCGCAAGATACAAGAGGAAGCCGCAAGATACAAGAAAAAGATCACAGAGCTTAAGAAAACATATCTGGAAGGAACTTTGAAAAAGCATTACATTTCCAAAGAGATGTAAGAAGAGATGAAAATAGAATGGCAAGCAAAAGTAGAAGTTCTCACAAAAGAGCATGAAGTGTCTCAGAAACAATTGGCAGAAGTGCAAGTAGGAGAGCTTGAAAGATAGCACAGAGAAACTATACTACATTCTGCCAAGGGAAAACTGATCAGTGTAGAGAAGCAGCTTTCACGAACAAAAAGATGAGTTTGTTATGGAAAAACAAGAACTGACCAGAACACTGGGGTATCGCTCACAGAAATTGGAACATTTGAAACACTTAAATGCTGAACTTGTACAAACAAATTCAACAAAGATAGACCTTCAATTAAAACTTGATGAGCATCAAGCATTAGACATCTGTATTCAACATAGTGAGAAATGCCTGGAACAGGAGAAGGAATTGCTGAAGACATAGAACAGTTGCTTGAATGCACAATTAATAACCAAAACTGATGAAGTTGTTGAATTGTGATCCAACCTGAACAACATGATGGATGAGATGTGGAGTATGGAAGAGCAGATCCAGCCTTTGAAAACAGATAAAAGGAGAATTCTATGAAACACATTGAGGATCTAACGAATGAACTGAAAGAGTCTAAATAGCAGTCAGTGACCAGGCAAGAAACATTCTGAACAGAAGAAGCGAATGCTCAAGTGAAGCTGTCAAACTTCAGATAACCACAAATAACTCTGAGACGAAGACAATTCAACTTACCAGAGTAGTTACTGAGCAAATGAAAAGATTTGGAAGCTCGAAAAACAACTGCAAAAGATGAACGTAATCAGAAGTTTGGCTAAAAAATTGTGAAACAGGTGCGAATGAAGGTTCCATGAAACATGGACATCCATCGACATCGAGACAGCCCACATGATGAAAGAGGATACGAAAGAAATGCAGAGGAGGAAAATTCAATGTTCTTCCACCCGGCAAGAATGATTAACGCAGCAGCAACCATTGATCAACACAACAGCCAAACCAATCAGGTACAGTTCAACAAGAAGGAATGGATGAAAAGACTGAAGGAATACCAAATGTCAGTCCAACCTCCAAGCAAGAACCAGAATCAACAGAGCCTGCCATTCCTCCGAAGGAATAGCAATAGAGATCTGAAAGGGCTATATGGCCTCCAGACCCCCTCAACCTGTAATTCAAGGACTTGAAGGGGGGAGGTGGGGCAGTAAGAATGTTGTAATAATGCTCATGCAGTATTGGAATAATGTGGTAACAACAACATGCATGAGACTGATAACAATGTAAGATGTGAAGTAAACTAGTCTAACTCCATATACACTGGACGAACACTTCAGGGGGAGGTGTAGTATAAGGGTCTGGCACATACAGGGTTAATGTGGGACTGAGTACAGAACCACTCACACAGTGATGTAAGAAGGCACATAACCTAGGCCCAGGGGTCAGGGTTGTGTTGAGCAGAGACTGCTAAAGACCTAAGCATGGAGATGGCTCCTAGTTCAGGCTCATCCCATCTTTTCACATTGGGCAGGGGGAGGGGGGGGAATGAGAAAATCTCAGAAAGATAAGGTTCGACACAACATTAAACATGAATTTCAAAAAAAAGAGCTGATGTATGAAAACAACAACTTGCTAAATGCAAAAAAGTCACAGCAATAAAAAGATCATTTAAAAATAGTAATAAATAAAGACAACTATTAGAGTGTGAAAGGGCGAGAGTGTGCATGCCCAGCTCACTCCCAGTCTCAGGGTGTTCTCTCACTCACCCTCACCCACTTTGAGAGTGGTTGAGAGTGACTGTTGGTGTGCGGAGGTAAGGGAGAATGAGAACTCTAAGACTGGAGTGAGCCAGACACCATCCCACACAATGCCCCGCAGTGAGGCTGCCCACCCAAAGTCCAGCCTAATGCCCCCACCGCGCATTACGCCCCTTCAGCGCAAAGTTGCCACCCTGAGCAACCCCAGAGTGAATTAAATTAGAGGCCACCCAATGTCCGGGGCTGCCTGCTCCAAGAATAGAGTGAAAAATAAAATGGAGGCCGCCTGATCTCTCCCGACATCCAGTCCCGCCAACTCCAAATCTCCTCCCACACCCAGGCCCACGAGCTCTGAGCACCCGCAGGCCCTCTGCAGCTGCTCCCTGCGGAACCTACCTGTCGCTCCGTCCTCCCCAGCCAGAAACTGAGATATTAAAACTTACCTGGCAACTGATTGTGAAACTCATCCAATCACAAGCTGATTCCTCCCTGCATTGGCTGCTGATAGGCAGCCACTGGTGAGCCTGTCCAGGGAGGAAACAGCCTGTGATTGGATGAACAGACTCTCAGCATTTTTCAAAATTCTGTCTGGGGTGTCTCAGATGGTTGAGTCCGATGACATGGTGGGCCAGATGAAAACACCTCGGGGCTGCATCTGGCCTGTGGGCCGTACCTTGGACAAGCCTGTCTTAGTCTGTACCCTTTACTGTATATGTGTAAATAGTTCTACTTGTTAATAAAGTTATAGTTATAGTTAAAGTTATAGTTAACCTACTGAAGGCTACAAAGACTTTGTTAAGAGACACCATTCTATAACCAACACCCTCGCAACAGCCGTATTGTTGATAGTGAGGAAGAAAGCTGTAGACTTCAGGAAGATATCAATGGACAGGTCAAATAGCTAGAAAAGTATCAAATGGAATTCAGTCCAGCAAAGTGTGAGGTAATGCATTTGGGGAAGGCAAGCAAGTCAAAGGAATACACAATAAATGGTATGATTCTGAAAATGGTAGAGGAACAAGGAGTGTAGGTCTACAAATCCCTGACAGCAGCTGAACAGGTGGTCAAAAAGGCATGCGGGATACTTTCCTTTATTGGCCAAGGCCTAGAGTATGAGCAGGGAGGTTATGATCGAAAAACACTTGTTAGAGCGTAATTAGAGTACTGCATACAGTTCTGGTCACTGCATTACTGGAAGGATGTGATCACACTAGAGAAGGTAAAGAAGAGATTTACAAGGGTGTTGACAGGTTTGGAGAATTTTAGTTATGAGGAAAGATTGGGTAGGCTGAGGATGTTTGCCTTGGAACAGAGGAGTCTGAGGCAAGATTTAATTGAGGTATACAAAATAATGAGGGGCCTATGGATAATAAAGGACATATTTCCCTTAGCAGGGAAGTCAATAAGCAGGAGGCATAGATTTAAACTAATTGATGGAAGGATTAGACGGGAGTTGAGACATTTGGCGCTGTTTACTTGCAGAAGTTAACATCGATTTGAAAAGTGCCATGGAAATAGCACTAGCAATGGAGCGTGCTGAGAGGGACTCACAGGCACTTTTCAGAATGGGCAACTTCCAAGGTCCCTGTGATGAAACCAGATCAAACTATTCACATTTGCGGAGACCACAAATTAAATTAGATATACATGCTATCCTGGGAATTGAAGATTTGTACGCTAAGCTAGATGGAGGAAAATCCTACACCAAACTGGACATGAGCCATGCATACCAACAGCTGGAGCTGGACAGTATGTCTAGAGGGTATGTAACCATCAACACATACAAGGGCCTGTACCAATATACACGCCTACCCTTTGGTGTATCATCTGCCTGTGCGATTCTCCAAAGGACCATTGAAAACCTATTGAAAGGACTTCCCCAAGTAGTAGTGTACCTGGATGACATCCTGAACAGAGAGTCACTGGAAACCGAACATTTGGCTAACCTAGAAGAGATTTTAAGAAGATTTTTTGGAAGCTGGTGTATGATTGAAGGAAGAGAAGATAAATGTATATTCCAAGCACCAAAAGTCACTTACTTGGGTCGCCGAATGGATGCCCAGGGCTTGCAGCCAGTAGAGGAGCAAGTCAAGACAATCAAAGAGGCACCCCCTCCTACCATGTCACTGAACTCAAGTCTTTTTTGGGTATGATAAATTATTACAGTCGCTTCTTGCCAAACTTGTCAAGTGTTATCATCATTACACTTATTATTGAAAAAGAAACATCGTTGGTCATGGAAATGGAAGACCAGATTGTGCAAAAACATGTGGATCATCTAAGGAGTAGAGAAACATTCCAACAACCAGCTATTTCACCTGTAATTGATGTCAAACCTTTAATTTCTGAGGCAACAGATCAACCTAGAATAGATATACCCAATGTCTCCGTTGAATTACCTAATCCTGAACTGCCACTGTCTAAGGATGTAACTGATACTGCAGTTCCAGATCATGTCGATCCAGTGGGAGAATTTCAAGAGGTAGAGCCATGCTGCTCTAACCGAATTAGAAAACCACCTCAGAAATCTAATCTTTAATCACATGGCCTGCGTATATATGTAAATGTTGAGGATTAAAATAGTTTTTGTAAATAAGAAATGTAAAAAAAGCTAAAGGGGGAGGAAATATAGTGATTGAAGGTATAACATTTCCTACTGCCTTTAGGGGTCACATAATTGTACTGACAAATGAGTCTTAAGTGCAGGTAATCTTAGGGGCAGAGCTCTCTAGTCATGGTTCAAGCATGTAGCTTCTAAACGAGCTCTGTAATAAAGTTATCTGTATCAAGTAAGAAACCTATCCTGTACCTCGGTTCATTACAGCAATAAATGCTGGCTTTGTCAGAGACACCAATACCCCAAGAATGAATTAAAAAAGAACAGTTCTTGTTTGCTTTAGACCTAATACAGTCCTGCAGGTCATTTTTCATTTTTTTCCATTCTGTATACTCACACTAACTTTTTCACTAAAATTGTTAGTAAGATTATCACACATGTTAGTTTGTTTTAGTTGTCAGTTGAGATAGTAAAATATGGACACTGCAGACTATAGACAACTTTACGAAAGTAACAGTTAGGAACAGGCACAATTGTAGACACAGGCATACATTTTGACTTCAGCTATTCCAGCAAAGATTTATGATTTAGGATTGCATGCCTGGAGTTTTGGGGATGCACATCCATATTAGTGAAAATGCATAAAAAAAAATGGTCCTGCACACAAGCTCCCAATATACAGTCCTGGGAACAAAAAGCTTTTGAAAAAGCTATAATCAAAATAAATGTTCTGCAAAATTTCAGCAGGAATAATCAAATCATTTTAATTCAAAGCTGCTGGAGTCAATTTTAATGATAATTCATATTTGTTAGGAGCAGAAATCTAACATTGCTACATGTTACATAATTGCTTATTTCAAAACATTGAATAAGTTGAGGTTTATAAGTTCCAAGAAAAGCAGTTTTGAATTAGCAGCTGTAGACTGTATTTAAGTTGGTTAGAGTGTGGTGCTTAATGGCACCGACAGCACCAGTTCAGAACCCTGATCGGCTGAGGTCGTTCTTGGGGGCTGCCTCTTCTACTTGCCCCATTGTGATATCATGGCATCATTGACACTGAGGGGAGAAGAACAAAAAGTTGTGAGGGGTTGGGGGGGGGGGTGGTGGTGTGGGGGGTGGGGGTGGAGAAGAAGAAGAAGAAGCGGGGACGAAGAAGAAGAAGACATAAAAACAAAAAACTGCAGATGCTGGAAATCCAAAACAAAAACAGAAATTACCTGGAAAAACTCAGCAGGTCTGGCAGCATCGGCGGAGAAGAAAAGAGTTGACGTCTCGAATCCTCATGACCCTTCAACGGAACTGAGTGAATCTTAGGAAAGGGGTGAAATATAAGCTGGTTTAAGGTGGGGGGGGGGTGGGGGGGGGGTGGTGGGTGGGGGGTGCGGAGGAGTGTGGGGGGAGAGAAGTGGAGGGGGGTGGTGTGGTTGTAGGGACAAGCAAGCAGTGATAGGAGCAGATAATCAAAAGATGTCACAGACAAAAGAACAAAAGAACACAGAGGCATTGAAGTTGGTGATATTATCTAAACGAATGTGCTAACTAAGAATGGATGGCAGGGCACTCAAGCTCTTGTGGGGGTGGGGTGGAAAGGCTAGCAGGGCATAAAAGATTTTAAAATAATGGAAATAGGTGGGAAAAGAAAAATCTATATAAATTATTGGAAAAAACAAAAGGAAGGGGGAAGAAACAGAAAGGGGGTGGAGATGGAGGAGGGAGTTCAAGATCTAAAGTTGTTGAATTCAATATTCAGTCTGGAAGGCTGTAAAGTACCTAGTCGGAAGATGAGGTGCTGTTCCTCCAGTTTGCGTTGGGCTTCACTGGAACACTGCAGCAAGCCAAGGACAGACATGTGGGCAAGAGAGCAGGGTGGAGTGTTAAAATGGCAAGCGACAGGGAGGTTTGGGTCATTCTTGCGGACAGACCGCAGGTGTTCTGCAAAACGGTCGCCCAGTTTACGTTTGGTTTCTCCAATGTAAAGGAGACCGCATTGGGAGCAACGAATGCAGTAGACTAAGTTGGGGGAAATGCAAGTGAAATGCTGCTTCACTTGAAAGGAGTGTTTGGGCCCATGGATGGTGAGGAGAGAGGAAGTGAAGGGGCAGGTGTTGCATCTTTTGCGTGGACATGGGGAGGTGCCATAGGTGGGGGTTGAGCAGTAGGGGGTGATGGAGGAGTGGACCAGGGTGTCCTGGAGGGAACGATCCCTACGGAATGCCACCAGGGGGGTTGAAGGGAGGATGTGTTTGGTGGCAGTATCACTACTCTCCTCTGTCTGGCTGAACTTGTTCTCATACTGAACAATTTCTCCTTCAACTCCTCCCACTTCCTCCAAATAAAAGGTGTGGCTATGGGTACCCGCATAGGCCCCAGCTATGCCTGTCGCTTTATGGGGTATGTGGAACATTCCTTGTTCCAGTCCTACTCCGGCCCCCTTCCACAACTCTTTCTCCAGTACATCGATGATTACTACAGTGCTGCTTATGCTCTCGTCGGGTCTTGGAAAAATTTATTAATTTTGCTTCCAATCTCCACCCCTCCATCATTTTCACATGGTCCATCTCTGACACTTCCCTTCCCTTCCTTCACCTCTCTGTCTCAATCTCTGGTGATAGACTGTCCACCAATATCCATTACAAGCCTACCGACTCCCACAGCTACCTTGATTACAGGTCCTCACACCCCGCTTCCTGCAAGGTCTCCATTCCATTCTCTCAGTTCCTTCACCTCTGTCGCATCTGTTCTGATGATGCTACCTTCAAAAACAGTTCTTCTGACATGTCCTCCTTCTTCCTTAACCAAGGTTTTCCACCCATGGTCGTTGACAGGGCCCTCAACCGTGTCCGGCCCATCTCCCGTGCATCCGCCCTCACGCCTTCTCCTCCCACCCAGAAACATGATAGGGTCCCCATTGTCCTCACTTATCACCCCACCAGCCTCCACATTCAAAGGATCATCCTCCGCCATTTCCGCCAACACCAGCATGATGCCACCACCAAACACATCTTCCCTTCACCCCCCCCGGCGGCATTCCGTAGGGATCGTTCCCTCCAGGACACCCTGGTCCACTCCTCCATCACCCCCTACTCCTCAACGACACCTATGGCACCTCCCCATGCCCAAGCAAAAGATGCAACACCTGCCCCTTCACTTCCTCTCTCCTCACCATTCAAGGGCCCAAACACTCCTTTCAAGTGAAGCAGCATTTCACTTGCATTTCCCCCAACTTAGTCTACTGCATTCATTGCTCCCAATGCGGTCTCCTCTACATTGGAGAGACCAAATGTAAACTGGGCGACCGCTTTGCAGAACACCTGCACTCTGTCCACAAGAATGACCCAAACCTCCCTGTCGTTTGCCCTTTTAACACTCCACCCTGCTCTCTTGCCCACATGTCTGTCCTTGGCTTGCTGCAGTGTTCCAGTAAAGCCCAACGCAAACTGGAGGAACAGCACCTCATCTTCCGACTAGGCACTTTACAACCTTCCAGACTGAATATTGAATTCAACAACTTTAGATCTTGAACTCCCTCCTTCATCCCCACCCCCTTTCTGTTTCTTCCCCCTTCCTTTTGTTTTTTCCAATAATTTATATAGATTTTTCTTTTCCCACCTATTTCCATTATTTTAAAATCTTTTATGCCCTGCTAGCCTTTCCACCCCACCCCCACTAGAGATATACCTTGAGTGCCCTACCACCCATTCTTAATTAGCACATTCGTTTAGTTAATATCACCACCTTCAACGTCTCTGTGTTCTTTTGTTCTTTTGTCTGTGACATCTTTTGATTATCTGCTCCTATCACTGCTTGCTTGTCCCTACAACCACACCACCCCCTCCCACTTCTCCACCGTCTTCCCCCACCCCCCCCCCCCCCCCCCCCCACCACCTTAAACCAGCTTATATTTCACCCCTTTCCTAATATTCACTCAGTTCTGTTGAAGGGTCATGAGGACTCGAAACATCAACTCTTTTCTTCTCCGCCGATGTTGCCAGACCTTCTGAGTTTTTCCAGGTAATTCTGTTTTTGTTGTGAAGAAGAAGAAGACCGTGTGAGAAGAAGGGGGGAGAAGAAGAAGGAAGGAAGAGGAAGAAAGGGGAAGAAGACGAAGATGGGGAGACGAAGAGAGGGGAGACGAAATGGGGGAGAAGATGGGGTGAGAAGAAGAGGGGGAGAAGAAGAAGGGGGAAGAAGAAGGGGGAGTGAAGAAGAGGGGAGAGAAGAGGGGCAGAGAAGAAGCGGGAGAGAAGGAGAGAAGAAAGAGGAGGAGAGGGAGATTCAAGTATGCCAGTAAAACATCGCCCAGCAGAGGGTGCTGCACAACATCAGTTCAGCAGGGTTGGTATTTTTTTCCTGCAAGTGATAAGCTGACAACACCACATTTTACAAGTACACCATTACAGTTCTTCATGATTCTGAGTACTGAACAAAGACTCTCATGCAATGGCATTGTTTATGGATAGTTTAAGAAGTAGGATAAGATTTGTAGTAATGTTTTAACCTGCTGTAAGTTGACATAAAACAAAAATTATCAACAGCTGACATCTATTAGCTTCATCTTTTTAATCCTGCATAAAACAAATCCAAGGTCCTCACCTCTCCTGAAGGCTTTGCCAGCATATTGTTCTCCAAGGTACTGGGAGTCTTCAGCACAAATAGTCATTCTTCATGAGTGTTGGCATCCTGTTCAACTATATATGGGACTTTTATTATTGGTTATGCGACAGTTGTAATAATCATTATCTTAAAATTGGAGATGCCTGGGAGTATTTCCCCATATGAACAGGGAGCCAATGTTCGTAGTTCTGAAATCGGACAAGATCCAGTGATGTGCCTATGCTGCTCATCAGCAGTTTACTACTGTTATCTTCTTCTCTCTTAGGCAGTCCCTTGGGGTCAAGGATGACTTGCTTCCACACTAAAAGTGAGTTCTCAGGTGACTGGAGAGTCCAAAGTACGACCTACAGTCACAGGTGGGCAGACAGTGGTAGGCGGAATGGGTGGGTGGGGTGCCCGGGTTGCCCATGCGCTCCTTTCACTGTTGCTTCACCTAGCCCTTGGCAATGAGACTGGAGGTGTTCAGCTCCTTCCCGGATGCTTTCCCTCCACTTCGGGCGGTCTTGGGCCAGGGACTCCCAGATGCCAGTGCAGATGTTGCACTGTTTCAAGGAGGCTTTAAGGGTGTGTCCTTGAAGTGTTTCCTCTGCCCTCCTGGGGCTCATCATTGCAAGGCCACTGCTGTTAAAATTTATGATCGGGCACATAGTGTTTATTTTGTGAAGGTGTTTTACTACCTCCCAGTTTTCTCCCTTTCATGGTTCCGCAGATGCCAGCCACTTGTTGGCACCTTGTCTAAGCGGCCATTCTTCATGTGTGACCCTGGACTCTCAGGATGCTGTGGAGAAGAGCTAACCTAGCTCTGCCCAACATGCTTAATTGGCCTCAACTGGCAATCTCAAGTCTTGCTGTAAATTTGCAATTTTAAAATGTAAATTTGCACTATAATCATTACACTTTAAAAACAAGCAGCTGAACATGGGGGGAGAGCTGCCTGTGTTCTTGCCATTTGAATCGACCATGGATGTCCCTCCCACTCAGTACAGGCACAAACATGAAAACACTGGTTTCTTTTAGGTTTGGGAACTGTGTCAGATTTTGTTCCCCATGTTGTTGTAATGGCCCTATATAAAACTCCTATTTGCATGGTAATGAGAGGACTGGTCCCCTCTGTCCCTGTTTCTATACTCCTTCAGAAGCCTTCTCTCATCTGCTTTGAGTTCCTTCAGTGACTTGGCAGAGAGCTAACATCACATCATGAACTATACACCAAAGGTGATACCAAAATATGAAGACCTAATCTTTCAAGTTTATAGCTGCTAAAATTAAAATTCCCTGCAAAAATCTGTAATAAAAACAGAAAATGCTGAAAGTAAATAATAGACCTGTGTATTTCTTCTTTTCCTGTTTGCATTTATCATAAGCATTGATTTTTATCTTTATGGTTGAGTAGTAAAATCTGTATTAAAAATAAGCGATTTTGTACCAGTCAGATTGTGGGTCTTAATTAAGCTTTTGTTTATTGTTGCAAAGAAATTAGACATTAGGCTGAATTTTCCTCTGCCCATCATGATACCGCTCCATTTGCCATGTAGAGCAGGCTGGCAGCAGTAACTCCACAACAAGTTGGAATGACGTGTAAAGGATGTAACTCACAATAAGCGGTTGTAGTGGAATAACTAATCCAGGCTGGTCTTTTGGTTCAAACTGGTTTAAATTTTCAAGACAAGTCCTCAGTGCTACTGACTTCCAAATAGCTTCCACATTAAGTGTTCCGGCTGTATCTGTTTATCCTGTTTGGATGGGGTAATCAATGCCCATCACCTGTTTAATTAGCAATTGTCTTAAACAAGGTGATTGTATAAGTAATAATGTTGCATAGCATTGATGGATTCCCCCTCTTTTCTTTTATGAATCAAAGCTTTGAAATAAAATTAAAGAACATTATTTTTGAAACAAACAGAAGGAAATAATGTCATGCATTTCCACAGCTATAATCCTGTATTTGCTTTACCAAATATATATTTACAATTCTAAAAAAAAAAGGTGGTTTTTTTCCCCATTTCATCATTATAACATAAGACACCCATCTTCCAATACATTTAGTAATATCTTAGAGCAAACACATCTTTTCGTAAAATAGTTTGATATGATGGATTGACACAAGTCACCAACTATCTCAGAGATCTTCCTTCTCTAACATTTCTTTTATGCTGGCTATGTCTATTCTTAGCCTTTTTTCAGACTTTTCGTCGAATGAACATTATCCCGAAGAGACCTGTTATCAACGTAACTTTCTATGGCAAACTTTTCCCACATTGCCCTTTATATAATATTTCTGTCAGTATATTGGATAAGTTAAGCCCCCATATCTAATGCTTCTTATTAATGTCAGCGTTTCAGCAGCTAAGGTGCTTTTTACTCCCCTTTTATTTTCTTGGCCTCCCAAGCCAGTGGGCAACATTTACCATTCTTTCCCACCAAGAATATGATGAACCCTGCTGTGCTAGGTACCCATCTGGAAAATGGCATGTGAAGCATCACTAAAAATGACCAACCTCATATCTTCTGGATCACCCAAGGCTGGAAACTTGAGCACACATGTCTCCGAATTTAATTTTGAGTGCTTTATTTGCTCTTAGAACTTCCTCAACTGTAGCATGTTTCATCATGGTACTCAGCTCCAACTCATCATAACTAGTGTCAGGTCTAGTCTGAGCGCAGAACTAAGGCTTGGCCTAAATAGCCAAGTGGTTATGGTACTGGGTTTGTAACCCTGAGATCAAGAGTTCAAATCTCACAATGGCAAACTATGAAACAATGTAACTTCATCTGAAACAGATGGAAACGGGTTTGTACTCGAAAGAGTTACAGATGCTGCCAGACCTGCAGGAGTTAGGAGGCTGGTAAAAAGACCTGAGTGCAGAACTAGTTCAACTGCCCAATCAAACTTCTCAACTGTTCTGTTTCTTCCTTTGTAGCAGGATCCTCTCTGTGAAGATCTAACCCGAGTTATTGTAATATGATGAACATTTTCTAGATAAGATTGTTGATTCAGTGTCGCTCCGAACTTGCTCTGCTCAATGCCTATGTATTTAAAGGCCCCTGAAGCCTGACTTCCGACCTTGAATTTCTTCTTTATTTTAAATTACCCATTGCTCAAATTCTACAGAGCCGCTCCACAGGAAATCAACATGCATGATAAAGACTCCAGCTAGTTTCTCCTTATGGTACCAGTAGAACATCGCAGGGTCTGCCTTTAACTGAACCTGTGTTCAACAGGACAGACCTCACAGAAAAAAAACACACTCTTGTTGCACCATTCAATCCATAAACACATTTGTTCAATTTCCATAACTTTCTTTCTACATCACCAGCTTCTTATGGTGGTTTCAAAAAACTTCCCTTTGAAACTTCTCCCCCTGTAAAAACATAGCCTTTATACCAATTGTTTTGCACTCCCAGGGACAGCATGCCAAAAAAGCTAAAAAAAAACTTCAACTCACTTTCTCCACAGTAGGTGAGTCCGCTCTGAAATCCTGATCAGAATCTCTCTTCAAAGCCTTGGGCTACTAATCTCACTTTAGCCTTATATGTGCTGTCTGGGAGTACCTTTTCTGTACAGATCCATCTGTGATATAAAGTTGGCTGTTCTGTCAAGTGTTTCAGAATATGCCCCAACTTCCTTCCAACTTTCTAACTCCGTTTGGATTCCTTTATCAGCTTATTTTCTAAGTTATTGGCAGCTACTAAAATCTCAGTCATAAGGACTTCTACTTCTGTTGAGATTGCTAGCTTGCTTTCTATTCCTCGTCTTGTTAAGCTACGGCCTCTACTGACTTGCCTCTTTCTGGACTACTGCTATATGATGCATAACCCCATTTGCAAGTCTCTGATTTATTTCTGGGGTCACGACCACTTTCTGATCCACTGTCAGAACTCACTGCATTTGCTGGGTTTCCACATTTTTACCTCAGTTTGCCAATCAATAGGTCTTGTCTCCTATCCTTCATCCTGCACATTTAGCCAATGTTTGTATTTACCAGTGGCCTTTCCTGCTCTCCCTATGATGGTGGCATCCCTCCACACACTGGTCCCTTCTAGCAAGTGTGTTATCTTTGTTCCTATTTTGGGCAATTGCCCTTTTGGATGAATAGTGTTATCCTGTACTTCAGTGTTACTTTGTTCATAGTCAGTCAACCCTGTATCGTCCATCACCTGCCCTTCATAACTACCCAGTGTGTGTAGGTGCAGTGCATGGTGCCTCCTCACTATGTCCTGTTCAGAACCTGTAAAGGTATAGACATTGCCAATTAACTGCGAAGAATGTACCTTAACAGTTTGATTGCCGTGTCACACAATTACTACTTTCCCATCACTCCCTATTGCCTTGCCAGGTCCTTTCCACTCTTTCCATCCTTCCCTTTTATAAGATACCATGTCCCCTTGTAAAACTGTATTCATGATGGTCCTATGCGGTGTTGTAGGGCTCACCGCATTTTCTCCGAAACCCCAGCTTTAATGAAAGCTTTTCTGGCCGCATGAATAAGTGCAGCTAATGCTAGTCCCTTCTAGAGTAATGGGAGCATCTGATAACACCGAAGACAACTTCAGATTTTTCCATACACCAACTGGTATGGACTATACCCCCCAACCATTTGCAAAGAGTTCTTTGCATGCACCTCCCATGCTGGTGCCATTTGCAATTTACTATTTGGTTGATCAGCCAATATTTTATGTAACATGTCATCTATTACCACATGGTTTCTTTCGCAAAGACCATTACCATATAGGCTCTCAACTGCAGTGTGCAAAACTATG
This sequence comes from Carcharodon carcharias, assembly GCF_017639515.1. Taxonomy (NCBI): domain Eukaryota; kingdom Metazoa; phylum Chordata; class Chondrichthyes; order Lamniformes; family Lamnidae; genus Carcharodon; species Carcharodon carcharias. The sequence continues at coordinate 162,480,389 of NC_054468.1, forward strand.
ATGTTTAAAGTTTCACAAAAGTCTCAAAATTCCTCGTTGGTGAATTACCCACCATTATCTATCAGGAACTTCATTGGTGTTCCTAATCCTGTTCCTCCCCATTTCTCCATGGCATTATCAAAAGATCAAATTGTAGTTGAATATAATTCTGCTACAACTGATGACCCACAGCACCTCATGGATTCACAGTTTTGTGTTGCAAGATCTGTTATGAATCTATTCGATTTAGGATGATGGTAGTGTCATACAACACGATGGACAGTATCCTCAATGTGAAGGTGGGACTTCCTCTCCACAAGGACTGTGTCATGGTCTCTCCTATCAATACTGTCTTGTATCTGTGATAGGTGGAATGGTGAGGACGAGGTCGAGTAGGTTTTTCCCTCTTGTTGGTTTTCTCACCACTTGCCAAAATCCCTGCCTAACAGATTTGTCTTTCAGGGCTTGGCCATCTCACTCAGTACTGGCGCTACCTTATTGCCACTGTTGGTGATGGACACTGAAGTCCCCCAGCCAGAGTATATTCTGTGTCCTTGCTACACTCGGTGCTTCTTTCAAGTCGTATTCAACGTGGAGGAGCACTGATTCATCAGCTGACAGAGGGCGATAGGTGGTAATCAGCAGGAAGTTTCCTTGCCCATGCTTGATCTGATGCCATGTGACTTCATGGAGTCCAGAGCCAATGCTAAAGACTCCCAGGGCAACTCTCTCCTGACTATACCCCACTGTGTTGCCACCTCTGCTGGGTCAGTCCTGCCAGTAAGACAGCACATAACCAGGGATAATGATGGAGGTGTCTGGGACATTGATTGTAAGGTATGGTTCTGTGAGTATTACTATGTCAAGCTGTTGCTTGACTAGTCTGGAGCAGCTCTCCCAGTTTTGGTACAAGCCCCCAGATGTTATTACAGAGGACTCTGTGGGGTCAACTGGACACAACTGGTGCAGTTGTCATTGTTGGTGCCAAGCTCATCCAGTTTTATTGTTTTTTGACTTTTCTGTAGCAGTTTTGTAAACTAAATAATGCTTTCTATGACTACCCTTAACTTTCTTAGTGAACCACATATCGGGCAGGATTTTGCCCTTGATGGGCGGGTGGGCCCAACCGACTCGGCGGTGGGCAGGCAGCAGATCACCGCCACTGAAACGGGCCCCGCTGCCATTTTGCATGGGCGGTCCAATTAAGGCCTGCCCAGCGTGCCACCCAACGGGAAGTGATATGCAGTCCCTATGCAGGTGGGGGGTATTCCCCAACTGTGAGAGTGTGTTATTTCACACATTCATGTGAAAGAGCGCACATCTCCTTGAGGCTAAGTGCTGCCTCAGGGAGATCTCTGAAAGGCTGTGAAACATTAAAAATAGAAAAATAAAAAAAAATCATTAACATGTCCCCCTCATGTGAAAAGTTCACATGAGATGGGACATGTTAATGAGGTACACAAAAACTTTATTTAACTTTTTTAATTCCAATATCAAACCTCATCCCGCCATTGGATGAAGTTTGTTAAAAAATCACTTACCTGCCTGTCTCGCCGAGCCGAAGTTCTCACGGGCTCCTCAAAATCCTCATTGATTGGTAACTTAATGGCCTTAACAAGGCCTTTAATTAATGGCGGGCGCGTGTCGCACTGGATAGCGCACCCGCCGACCAAAATATCGCAATGCCACGTGCTGACATCGGGACACTCGCATGACGCCACCCGCACATCAGCCAGAGGATTCAGCCCATGGTCTTTCTTGCTGAGATTTTGTTTTTTAATGGAATATATTTTTGTTGAACATTTTGAATTATTTCTTTAAGTGATTCCTGCCGTTTATTTACCACCATATCTTTTAGTCTATTTACCCAATCGACCTTTTCCAGTCTCCGCACATACCTATTTGATTGGCTTTGTTTAAGCTTAAGATTCTTGTTTGGGTCTGGAGTATGTCACTTTCAAACTTAATATGGAATTCAATTGTATTATGATCACTTTTCCTTAGGGGTTCTTTAACAATGAGGTTACGAATTAACCCTGACTTACTGCGCAATACTAAACCTGAAATAACTTTATCCCTTGATAGTTCTGCAATGTATTGTTCCAGGAAAACTTTCATGAAAGCATTCCACAAACTCCTCATTTGATTATAAGATAAATGAATATTTTACTTGTGACTTGGCCTGTATTGCCAACTCAATTTCTTCTCATTAGTTATTGTAATATTTTCCATTCCTACTACCAACTGTTTATTTTCTTTGTAAATGTATTTTGCCTGGCTTGATTATTCTTGATATATCAGCAGTGATAAAAAGCTGTATTACTGCTCACTTATGGTCAAGGATTGTTATCATATCCAAGAAAGTTGACAGTTGACCAGTCAGTGATCGTTGACCAGTGACAAAGTTGAAAGAAAGAATTTGCATTTATATCGTGCATTGCAAATCATTGGGCTGTCCCAAGACACTTTACAGTCAATGCATTACTTTGATGCGCAGCTACTGATGTTCTGTAGATAAACACAACAGTGTATTTGCACACAGCAAGGGATTACATACATCATTGAGATAAATGACCAGTGAATCTATTTTTGATGGTGTTGTTGAATGAGGACACTAGAAAAATCAACCTGCTCTTTTTCAAACATTGTCAAGGGATTTTTTTTGTATGCTTACCTGAACTTTTCATAACAACTCAGTACTGCACTGAAGTGTCAACTTAGATTTTGGACTGAAGTACCTGGAGTGAGGCTTGAACTCATGACCTTCTGGCCTAGAGGCAAGAGTGTTACCACCAAATTAACCTGACATTGAAAAATTGGAATAAAAGAAGAAAAAGCTGGAAATACGCAGCAGGTTGAATATATGGGTTTTGTATCTAGAGTTGTAGAATATAAAAACAAGGAAGTTAGTAATGAGCTAAATGTAAGATTTCAATTGGGCATAGTCGGAGTGTTAAGTGGAGTTTCAAACCATGACATTAAAGGAAGAATAAACAAATGTAGGAAAAGGAAGGTGCATAAAAAAAGTCATGCTACTCTACCACGTCACCAGTGCAGCCTGTTCACCCGATGCCTAACTTTAAGATCTCCTGGGAGAGCATGAAAAACAGAGAATTGGCCAATTGAAGAAAGTTCTGGGAAATTCTTCCCTAACGTATAGGAAATCAAGCAAATTTCTGGAGATCGCAAAAGCCCCTGAATATCCTAACCACAGCTAACTAGAAACTTGGTCACTAGGGCCAAAAATGTCCTCTTCATTCATAAATCTGTCAAATTTTCATAGAAATTACTATTGTTGTGGTACACCTTTAAGCGAGTGTGGTTATATTTTCTGTATACATTACTAGAGGGGAAATGCTGCAATGCATATTGTCATTCAGACTTAGTCTCAGTCTACTGTGAGGAAACAAACAGATGTATGACTAAGTTCTCCAACTTTGTAATGTTGTTACCAACTTCTCAATTCCTTCATTAATAAAAGTACTCCCTCAAAAATAAGAATTTGTCTGGTCACTGCAGGGTGAAAAGTGCCAACTGCAGCTTCCTCAGTTGGCTATTTCCATTGCAATCATAGGCATGTTTTAATAAAGCAAAGAAAATGATTACAGACTTATATACACAGCATGTAATTCTAGAGCGGTTTCAGGAACAGGAGATGGGAACAGGATAAATACATGGGGTTGAGACTGCTACTCACATGGAGAATACACACCAGTACTGACTGGATGGGCTGAATGGCCTGTTTCCATGTTGCAATTTCTATGTAATGAACTACCCTCCAAACTTGGACCTTGATGTAATTTGAATGTATGAACCAATGGCTCGCTTATGACTTATTTCCCAGAGCACTCAGAAGTAAAGGGAAAGGCTCCCACAGTCCTAACAGGCTTCAGGAGGTGAATCTTACCATTTCAGCATAGATTCGCTTGGATGAGATTAAATTAAGAGAGGTACAAATTTGATGGGCTGAATAGCTTGTGTCTATGGTTCTGTGCTGTACACACAGCAGGAGTCAATGTCTTTACTCAGTAATCTGAGATTCACAATGGAGCAGGGAAACTCAAAATAGGAAATTTCAGTTGAATTTGTGAGCCTTGCTTTGTGGAATGCTTTAATGCTGGCTGAGAATCTTGATCTAGTGAAACTTTGCACCTGTGGATGACAGTTGGCCAAATAGATACAGTAACATTTTATTGCAATATTGAGATACCTTAATGTACTGAGTGTAACAACTTTTGCAACATCAGATCATTATAGGCACCTGGAGGAGTGGGGAGGTCCTCAGTTTACAATAGTATTGTGTTTCCTTCTACCTTCAAACACAAACAAACTCACCAATCACTCAAGTAGGACTGGTAAACTATATTGTGAGTTCTTTATTCAAAGATTACAGTAGGATATACACGTTACTGGAGAGCTCTTAATAGTACATCTTGCTTGGTCAACTAATACATTACAACTACTGTGTTACATGACCAATGACATCATATCCTGTCTGATGATGTATACAGATAATGGACGAACCTTAGGAAAGGTTCGGATTACAGTTATAATAAATAAATAAACATAAAAACAAGGATGTCATAAAACTATTTACATCACAGCAAGACTTGTGTTTAGTGAGTTAATTTAACTTTATCAGTTTACAAGTCTCTGAAACATAAAGCTGGTTTGGTAATGCAACCTGATCTGATCACAATAAAACTTCTTTGAGATCGCTGACTGTAATCACAGTGTTCTTGATTTGTAGGTACGTTGCTTTCCTGTATAACATGGCACTAGTTGGCTTCACCATGATCTTCCACAGTGCTATGTTCAGATCTCGCCTTTGAACATTTGCATTTGTGATAGGATTGCTGGTTGTTGCACAATTGGACATCTCCCAGAGTTGACTTCCAGTTCTGAGTAATGTCATTCCATTTGGTGTCACTACTTCATTTGAACTCGACACTCAAAAAACCTTAGCTATTTCAGCTGGAAATCAGGTTCCCTCGGTCAGATGTAGAACCCGAACTTTTTGTCCTATGGTCAAACTTGGCAATTCTTTGCATGCATGTCAGCCATGCATATCCTTCATCCCCTCTGTTTTTCCAGAAGCTTTTCTCATACAACTGGAAACTTGCGTAGTATTGGCTTGGAAGAGTCATTCAGACTTGTCTCCAAAATATAAGCTCAGCTGGTGAGGGGAAAATGCTGTTGTCCTTAGCTTTGTGACCTGGAAATCCCAGATTTAATAATCAAGGACTTAACAGTATGAACAATTTGTTCAGCTGGCCGTTTGATCGAGGATACTGTAGTGATGACATCATGTGATCAATGCCCACTTTGCACACATTTCACAAAATGACTTGCCCATGTACTGAGGACTTTCTGAGACAATTTCTTGTGGCACTCGGCATACTGGCCATGGCTGCACTCAATGGGGTTATTCTTGATATCTTGTATCCCTCCCTGCTGGTACCTTGCTGATCCCATGAATAGTAATTAGTTTAAGGCCTCCGCCTGCTGGTAGGCCTGCTAGAGTTGGACCTTGTGTATCAACGAGATAAAAGACCAGTGATCACCATGCGACCAAGCCAATTGATTGTAGCTGCATTTCAGTGTTATTATACCAATGCAATGAATTGCTGATCCATTATATTCAGTTAGCTGTCATTGGTTGTTGGGCGGTACATATCTTTCAGTATCCTTAAGGGAAGGATATTAGCACTCACCCCAGTATCAACTCTGGCCTTCAATGTGTGCTGCCCAATCTTCCTAGGACACATGATATTGATGTTTGTAAATGCTTCCAGTGACAATGATTGCAACTATGGGCCTGACAATGTTTACAATGTGGAATGCTTCCTTAGTCTTCTTTGTAAGGACTTAGCCATCATCGTTTTCCGTTCCGTCTGCTTTTGTTGACGACTTTGTGTATGTACTTGCTGCTATGCCTGGCCCACTCTCTGCTGCTGCAGTGTGTTGCATATATTTTGGCTATGGCTTGCTGTGACTTCTTGCCACATCTTCTGAACTGGTTCTGACATTAGCATGCCCAATTCCCTTTAATACCATACAGGGGCCTTACAGTGATTATGATGGACAGTTTCTCAATGGATGAAGAAGTCTACATCTTCCACATGGCTTGTTCAGCTTCACCATCATGGCTACTGTGCCAATAGTCGAAGCTGCGCCCAGTGCTTGCAAACTCAGTCAGCCTTCAAGGATAGCTTCACATTTACACCCGTCTTTTCATAAAGCTTCAATGTTAAAGACTTTTTGCCTTTTCTAGAAGCTCCTTCTGAAAAACTTTGATCGGTGTCAATGCTATTACCAACTCTGTAATTCTTTCAGATAACTCGGCTTTAGAAGAGCCTTTGTCCCATTTTAAAAAGAGTGCAGAGACTGAGGGGAGTTCATTTTAAAAAGTGCACGGAGAGCGAGGGGAGTTCATTTTAAGAAGAGCGCAGAGAGCGAGGGGAGTTCATTTTAAAAAGAACGCGGAGAGCGAGGGGAGTTCATCTTAAAAAGAGTATGGAGAGCAGATTGGTGAGTAGGAATGCTAAGTACTTCTAGTCTTTAAAGTAAAATTAAGGTTTTTAGTTTTGTGTTTAGGTCTCTAGTCTTTATTTTTTCTTTCCTAAAAATAGCTTGTTAAGTATAAGATTGATACTGGTATAAAAACTAATTAGAATAAATTGTAAAGAGTCGGGGACTCTTTAAGTGTAGAGAGCAGGGATAGTGGAGTAATCAATTAATAAATTAAATAAAATACAATAGTGATGGAAGCACTGGTAACGTGTTGCTACTGCAGCATATGGGAGCTGCTGGACACCAAGGTGATCCAGAGCAAACACATCTGTATTAAATGTTGCAGCTTGAGGAACTTCAGAGATCCGAGTTAAGGAGCTGGAGTGCGAGCTGCAGACATTACGCCACATCAGGGACGGGGAACCTTACCTGGACACTTTGCTCCAGGAGGCGGTCACACTCCTCAGATTAGGTAATTCAAACTTGGACTGTGATCAGGGTGGTGTGACTGCAGGAGAGGCAGATATGGGGACCCAGGGGGTAGCGTTCAAGGAGCCTCAGCCCGTGAAAACGTCCAACAGTTACAAGGTTCTTGCAAGCTGTATGAATTAGAGTGGGGGCTGCAGGGAGGATGAGCGAACTGCCACTGGTGGAGGGTGTGGGTGAGCGCTGTGATGGGACTTCAGGGAGAGTGCCTTCAGATTCCTCTTCAGACGTTTCCTCAGAGCTTGATTGGAGGCCCTGAGTCATGGACTCAGTCGGCTGTTTAGCAGATGTGCCTGTGGAAGCAAGGGGAAATTATTAGTGCATGGCAGTGGCCTGTGAAGCAGGACACATCACTCACAGATGATTGTCTGATGGATGTTGCACTGCTGAATCCTCACTTGGTAGAGCACAAACGATCTCACCATCAGCACAGGATAGGTCCAGATCCTCACTGGCCGGCTGGATGGCTGTTTTCAAAGTCCATAAGGACCTTGAGTTTGGGCATTCTGTCCAAAGGAGAGGTCTGCAACCTCTCTTGTTGTTTGCCAGCTTGTCCTGCATGAATAGAGATGGAGAGAGTGTAAGCAGGACACCTGCCAGGCCAGATGATAAGTATGCCTGGTATGTGTGGGTGGCGAGTGGTCCCATCGATGGGATGAGGTCAATAACGGTAAGTGTGAGAGAGAGATGTCCCTCAACTGACAGTGAGTGAGGGCCCTGTGGATGTGTGATGGGTTTATGAGTGTGAGAGTTGAGAGTGATGAGAAGAGTGACTTACCCTGGCAGAATGGAGGAGATCATTCGTCCTCTTGCAGCACTGGGTGGTTGTCCTCTTTTGAAGGTTGTTGGTGCTGACCACCGCTGCCACTGCCTCCCAAGCCAGGTTAGTGCTGTTGCTGCCCATCTTGTGGCCAGAGTGGGGATAGAGGACATCCTGGTGGGCCTCCACGGCATCCAAAAGGTGCTCGAGACATGCATCACTGAACCTGAGGGCTGCAGTCTTTTTCAGTTTCAGGGCCATGTCTTCCGTACAGCAGTGGTGGTCTGGAAACACCGAGATGTGCCCTGTGCCCAGTGTGATGCATCGGCGGGGTGAAGGCAGGCAGGCGAATGAGAGCCCACCCACCATGGAAATGGCGTGTTTCCCAGGAGTGCATAAATAATGAGGCAGGTTTGGGACAATACAGCGTGCAAAACCCACCATCGTGGCCACCGGGTAAAATATCCTTTAACTCGCCCGCTACTGCACGGTGCAAATCTGGGATGATTCCACCCCTTGTTCCTGGACTCTATGACATGGTGAGTCTGTGGAACTGTTGCTCCTCTGTGTGCTTTTTCAGGCCCTGGTATTTTGGCACAAATAGCTGTAATGGCTGCAATGGCTTTTCCTCATGTTTTTTAAGCCTGCCTTTGAATCGAGCTACACTGGTCTGATCCAAATTGACTGATTACACCCCTTTCCTGCCAATCTGGGGGCCCTTTTGTACAGTTACTGTTCACAACAGAGTACTGCCTGTAAATAGTGCTTCACCTCTCCTTCAACCCATCCATGCCTTGTTTCCTCTCTGTGCCTGTTGTTTTAATTACTGGCAAGGCTAGCTTTGAGCACTAAAACAAAAACAGAATTACCTGGAAAAACTCAGCAGGTCTGGCAGCATTGGCGGAGAAGAAAAAAGTTGATGTTTCGAGTCCTCATGACCCTTCAACAGAACTGAGTAATATTAGGAGAGAGGTGAAATACAAGCTGGTTTAAGGTGGGGGGAGAGAAGTGGGGGGTGGTGGGGGGGGTGGTTGTTGGGACAAGCAAGCAGTGATAGGAGCAGATAATCAAAAGATGTCACAGACAAAAGAACAAAGAGGTGTTGAAGGTGGTGATATTATCTAAACGAAGTGCTAATTAAGAATGGATGGCAGGACACCCAAGGTACAGCTCTAGTGGGGGTGCAGTGGAAAAACTAACAGGACATAAAAGGAATAGATTTAAAAATAATGGAAATAGGTGGGAAAAGAAAAATCTATATAAATTATTGGAAAAAACAAAAGGAAGGGGGAAGAAACGGAAAGCGGGTGCGGATGGAGGAGGGAGTTCAAGATCTAAAGTTGTTGAATTCAATATTCAGTCCAGAAGGCTGTAAAGCTCCTAGTCAGAAGATGAGGTGCTGTTCTTTGAGCACTGCCTTGTATCTTCAATCTCCTTTCCCTGCATTGATCCTTCAAAAAAAACTCTCCACTAAATCATTTACAAACCATCCTCAAATTCTAAACTGTCTAGCCTTTAGGCTTCTATTTACCACAATATTTCTGCAACTCTCAGTCTGCTCACCTCCACCTTTGATGCCCCTCTCCCCAACAAAACTTTCACTTTCTCAGACCTTGGACATTCTCTCTCTTATCTTTGTTTTTTTAAGTCCAAGGGACACAAGTTTGTACAGCACACAAAAGGCTATATCATCCATCACCAGATCTGGCTGGAACTGTTCAAGCACCATCAGGCCACCCTCTCCTATGCCCAAAACCACCCACTAAAGAGAAACAATAGCCTCCAGCTCCTTTCTTCCACTACCGAATGTCTCCTTAATCTCCTCTCCTCTTCATGTTCACATCTAACAAGTGTGATGATCTTATGGACAATTTGGCCATTCAGGTTGAAATCATTCATCCAGCTGCCTCGGCTGTTTCCCCCTTTCCCACCAAGACAGACTCCCACTGGCCCCACTAGTCTTATCCATGAACCCACACCTTCCTCCAGTTTCGCTCCCATCTCCCCTCATGCCCTCTGACATTTCCTTATTCTGGAGACCCACTTCTTACTGCTTTGATACATTTTTCACTAAACCACTACATTTATTTTCCTGACCCCCGTGCTGGTTGATGTTGCAAATAATTTCCCTTCTCAGAGGCTTCCCTGATCACATTCAAACCAGTATCATCACCCTACTCCTCAAAAAATTTACCTTCAAACCATCCGTTATCTACCATCTCAACTTCAACCTCCCTATCCTTTTCCAAGTCCTTGAATGTACTGTCAGTTCTCAATGTATATCCATCCTTCCCACAACTCCCTGTTTGACTCTCTCCAATTAGGTTTATACCTCTGACATATTACTGTAACAACGTCTTCAGTAATTCTGATCATGGAGGATTATCTCACCTTATCCTCCACTGACTTCGATTACACCATGCTCTTCAAACACCTCTCCTTTGTTGCCCAATTAAGTAGGATTGCCCACATTTGAATCCACTCTTATCTACTTAGAGTATGCCCACCAATGGTTTCTCTTTCTGCCCTGCACTGTTATCCCCAGATTGCTCCAAGTACCCATCACCTCAGCCAGCTCTAACAATCCACCAGCTCATTTGCTCCCTATATTGTCAAATCACTTGTCCCACATCCAGTCTTAGTTGAAGTAAAATTTCCTACAGCTAAGCATTGTTAACACCAAAGCCATTGTCTTAAGCCCCAGTCAGAAACTCTGTTCCCTTGTCACTCATTCCCTTTCCCCCTCTCTAGCCATTGCCTCAGATAGAAGCAGGCTGTTCACAACCTCAGGGACTGATTTAACCCTAATCTGAAATTTCTGACCCCATATGTTGTCCAACACAAAGACTGTCTACCGCCACCTCCAAAACTGCCTTCACCCCTATCTCAACCCAGCTGCTGCTGATATTCTCAACCATGTCTTTGTTAGCTCCAGACTTGATCATTCCAATGCACCCCTGGCTGGCCTCCCATCTTGCATCCTCTGTAAACTTCAGCTCATCCAATCCTATATCCCCATATTCTCTCACACACCAAATTCCACTCATTCGTCACCCCTGTTCTGACTCAGCTACATTGGATTCCAATGTGTCGTTGCTGAAGTGTTTCCCATTGGCCCTCCAGTCTCTTAATTGCTCCTTGCCCACTAATTAGCCATCTCTACAGAAATCCCAGCCAGAATTTTCCAGGCCTTCACACCGGCAGATCTTTCTGTCCTGTTAATGTGAATGGAGATTTCAATGGCTCGCTGGCCCCGCTGCACATACCCGCACAGTTGGGGTGGGGGGTGGGGGGTGGGGGTGGTTGGGGGGGTGTTGGTGGTGGTTAGGGGCTGGCAAATTCCGGCCCACGTCAGGCATTTGACACTGATGTGACATGGGGTTGATATCTGGAGCTTCATACAAACCAAAACAAAAATCCAGCCCATTATTGTTTTACCATGAATTGTTCACAGAATATAGGTGAAAAAAATCATTCAGCCTTTCCTAGCTTATCCACTCAAACAGATCCTATGATCATGTCTCTGAAGTGATCACTGGGTTTTAGCATTAACTACGCCATCCAGAAGTCTAACCAGATACTGATCACTCTTTCTGTAAAGAAGAGTTTCAATCTTTGCTCATTTGATTTTGTGCACATTTGATTTATAGTCACCATTAAACTTTAACTAGCATTATGACTTCACCCTTTCTATACTATTTAATATTTTATATCTCTGTCAGGTTGACTTCCTTCTACCTCCTTTCATGGTTGAAAACTTACTTTCTCCTTGACCTTGTTCACAATCCCATACTCTGAGACTAAAAAGCGGCTTTGTGGGTCTTTAAGGCAAGATTCATTTGCATCCCTCTTTATAAAATACTGAAAGAAGCAAATTCCTGACAAAGCTATAAATGCAAATTATCTCAATCTTTTCCCTTTGAGTTGTTATTCATTCTTGGGCATCATTTCGTATCCAGCGTTAGCTACCCTGAAAAGGTGAGAGCCACCCTCCTGAATTACTGCAGTCCATGTCACGAATTTACTCCCACAATTCTGTGATTAGAATTTTCCAGGATTTTTACACACCTCAGATTAATGTCCAAATCAGGATGATAGGTCTTTGGGAAATTTGGAGCTGGTGGTGTTACCATGCACTTGCTGCCTTTGTCTTCTTAGTTACAGAAGGTCGCAGTTCTGGGAGATGTAGCTGGAAAGATAAGCAGCATGTTGTTGCAGTGCATCCTATTGATGACAAAAACAGAATTACCTGGAAAAATTCAGCTGGTCTGGCAGCATCAGCGGAGAAGAAAAGAGTTGACGTTTCGAATCCTCATGACCCTTCAACAGAGTCTGTTCTGTGGAAGGGTCATGAGGACTTGAAACGCCAACTCTTTTCTTCTCCGCCGATGCTGCCAGACCTGCTGAGTTTTTCCAGGTAATTCTGTTTTTGTTTTGGATTTCCAGCATCCGCAGTTTTTTGTTTTTATATTTATATTTGCATCCTAGTGATGGTTCATTCTGTAGCCACCGAACACTAGTGGTGAGAGCGTGAATGTGGAATAGTGGACATGCGACAATCAGAGTGCTTTTCCTGGATAGTGTTGAGTTTCTTGTGTGTTATCAAAACTGCAAATCAATCCAAGCAATGGAGAATATTTCATTACACTCCTGACTTGTGCCTTGTAAATAGTGGAGAGATTTTAGGGAACCAGTCTCTGCAGGATACCCAGTCTTTGACCTGCTCAAGTAGCCACATCATTTATGTGGCTGACCAAATTGAATTTTTGGTCAGTGATCACTCCCAGGATGTCAATTATCAGGTTCTGGACAATAGTCATACTACTGACTGTCAGAGAGAGGTGGTTAGGACTCTCTTTTGTTGGAGATGATCTTTACCCTGTTCTTATGTGGCACAACTGTTACTTGCTGCTAATGAGCCCAATCCAGGTCTTGCTGCACATGGACATAGACTGTTTCATTATCTGCGGAATTGTGAATGGAGCTGAACTCTGCGGTGCTCAGCGAACAGCCCCACTCCATTGCCAACACTGCTGGAACCTATTTCTAGAGGTTTGACCACATGATCTGTCAATTTTGCTTTTGACCCAAGTTCATTTTTTTAAATGAATAAATTTCAAAGAAATAAAACAGTTTTTTTTAAATTCCTCTAGGATTTTTCTGCTGGGGCTGCTCACAGCTGTGTCTTGGGGACTAATCTTAAATTCCTGGAGACTCCAGGACAATCCTGGATGGCGGGCAACCCTACTCCATTTCTTTATGGTTGAGGGAAGGTTACTGATGAATTATCTGAAGATGAAATTGGGTTCTAGGATCCTGCTCTAATGCATTCATGTAGTGATGTCCTAGCTCTGAGAGGATTGGCCTCCAACAATCACAACAACCTTTTTTCATTCTGGGTGTGATTCCTGTAACTGGAGAGTTTTGTCCCTGATAACCACTGATTTCACTTTTACTGGAATTCCTATCTTGTGTCCATGTTTTGACCAAGGCTGTAATAAAGTCTAGTGCTGAGTGGTTCTGGCAGAATTCAAACTGAGCATTGGTGAGCAGGTTATTGGTGAATAAGTGCCACTTTGTAGCATTATTGATGAATCCTTCCATCACTTTGATTGATTAGGCATCGGCTGATTGGACTGTATTTTCCATGTTGGAATTTTTCTGATTTTTGTGAATAGCATACATTGTAGGATTATTTGTGCGATATGCAGGTGCAGGTATCTGCAGGTTTGTTATACATCCTGACCATTTGTATAGAATCAGTTTCTACTTTGCTTCTTTTGCTGAGGTTGTCTCATGGAATTGTAAGGGACAGAGAATGTCTTAAATGTATGTGGAAAACTTTCATCTGTTTACTTATAGATGGCTGGCTCTGGGGGTATTCTGTTACATATGAATCTAATTCAGGTTGTAACTCATGGAGTTCAATTTCATTAGGAGTTTTATTTCTATACAGTAAAGTGAACCAATCGATTACTTTTAAAGCCACATAACATCCTTCTCAGTTGTTAAGAATTTTAAGTTAAAAACAAAAACTGCAGATACTGGAAATCCAAAACAAAAACAGAATTACCTGGAAAAACTCAGCAGGTCTGGCAGCATCGGCGGAGAAGAAAAGTGTTGACGTTTCGAATCCTCATGACCCTTCAACAGAACTTGAAACGTCAACTCTTTTCTTCTCCGCCAATGCTGCCAGACCTGCTGAGTTTTTCCAGGTAATTCTGTTTTTGTTTTGGATTTCCAGCATCTGCAGTTTTTTGTTTTTATCTCTTTGTTTAATTGACTGCCACTCCTCTTCAAGGAATGACTACCTTGAAGAAGTTTTGTTCCTCTCTGCGACAAGATTTTCGTATCTCTCTTTTGCCTTATTCACCTTCATTGCTTTCCATTTCTCTTCTCGTGTTTGACAAGGTGTTTACTAAAACCCGTTTTCACAGCCATATCTCCTTTCTCAGTGACTGTCTCCGTCTCCGACTTACCCCACGTGGATTTCAACTGAAATTCCATCCCTCTTGTTTCGAACCCACCCAGGATTACAGGTATCTCCGGGACATAAAACATTTCTCGGACTGCTGTTCCCGTCACATTCTGAGATCCACACTCAGTGCCATGCGCCGCCATATGAACACACTCAACCTCTCCCTCCAGCAGCACCGCCGCACCCTTTTTCAAAGCTGCACATGCCCCCAGTTTCATTTTATTCTTCGTCTCATCCGACGCCTCAACAAGAAACTTTTTCTCTTTCTCTCAAGTGCTAAGGAACGCAAGCTCCAACAACTCATCGACACCAACACCCATCTAGGGCCCTCCACCCCTGCCTGTCCCTCCGTCCCCACCCCATCTTCCAATCCCAGCCCCGGCCGTATATTCACTATACCCCCTGACCTTCCCCTCTCCAACGCTGAACGTTCAGTGCTCAGCAAAGGACTTAGTTTCATACACTTACGCCCTCATCTCAATGAATTCCGGGCTCAGCACGATGTTGAACTCTTCTTCCGCCGTCTTCGTCTCCAGGCTAACTTCTTTGGGCGGAGTCCTCTCCCCGTTCAACGGATCCTTTTACCCACCTCCAATATTCTCCCTCCACCTGGACCCCTCCCTCTGCATTCTTACCTTCTCTTGATCTTTTCATTGAGAACTGTCGGCGCGACATTAGTCGTCTCAATTTCTCTGCTCCTCTCACCCATTCTAATCCGACTATCTCTGAACTTACTGCACTCTATTTCTTTTTAAAGAATGTTCTGTTGAAGGGTCATGAGGACTCAAAACGTCAACTCTTTTCTTCTCCACTGATGCTGCCAGACCTGCTGAGTTTTTCCAGGTAATTCTGTTTTTGTTTAAGAGTTTTAAGTTCTTAGGTTATAGGGTCTGCTTACTTTTGCATGTTATATTGCATTTTACAAGAAGTTGGTTGAAGAGTGAATCTCATACAAATAGGCAATGTACTTCTCAATGATCATATTTTGACAATAGAGTATCCATCCAGCAATACTTTGTGCATAATTGTATAAATTCAGTACAATTATTTACATAAGGACTCAGGTGAATTTTGTGGGCGAGGTGGATGATTATTTGGATTCAGCTGGTAAGTCAAAGCACTAGGAAATTATTCCTCAAACTTTAACCAGAGGAATTTACCCTGAATGGATGTTAGAACTTAGAAGTTAGGGCCATAGATATATGATAAGTAAGAAATTTAGAACAGAGGGTAGAAGAAACTTCATTACACATGGCACTGTGAGACTGTGAAATTCTCTTACAAGGTTAATGGTTGAGGCAGAAACCATGGCAACCTTCAAGATTAGATCAGAGATGCACAGGAAGATGAAGGGAATGAGGGGATATGGAAATAGAGTGGGTACATTTAATTAGGATTATTTGCTTGTTTAAACGGTAAAGACAAACACAGACTAGTTGGCAGAATGACCTGTTTCCACGTTTTCCACATTGTCGGTTGGAAAATTGCCCAGGTATGAGCTGTTCACAAAAAGCAGGACAAAGCCAATCCCACCAATTATCACCCCCGCAGTGTGGCCACCCAAACCCCTCAGCACAAACCTAATTCCTACATGATCAGGAAGGGCATTAATGTGCAAATTGTGTTTGACCTCAACTGCTATCATCCTGCACATAAATACCTGATATCCAGGGTGCACATTCACCTGCAAATTCACAGCCCCTGCCATGTTTGAAAGATGCGACAGCATATCCAGCTGGCTGTGGAAAACCAGACTTAGTCCTGACATCAAACCCAAACAGCAGCCGAGAGCTGATACCAGCGCCCATGCCAAATCACAAAGGGGTATATTATAGGAACATTTAAGCACGAGTGTATAAATTTCAAAATATTTTGAATGATACAAAACTTGGAAGCATTGTGAACTGTGAGGAGGGTAATATAGAACTTCAAAAGGGCATAGACAGGTTGATGGGATGGGCAGAAAAGAAGCAGCTGAAATTTAATGCAGGGTAGTGCGAGTGATTCATTTTGGTAGGAAGAACGCAGAGAGACAATATAAAACAAAGGATACAATTCTAAAGGGATGCAGGAGCACATGACCCTAAGTGTATGAGCGCATAAATCAGTGAAGGTGGCAGGAAAGGTTGAGAGCGCGGTTAATAAAGTTACCAACACCTGAAGCTTCATTAATAGGGCCATTGAGTATAAAAACAAGGAAGTTATGTTAAACATATATAGAACACTGGTTCTGCCTCAACTGGAGAATTGCGTCAGTTTTGGGAGACGCACTTTGAGAATGATGTGTAGACATTGGGGTGCAGAACAGATTCAGGAGAATGACCCCCAAGGATGAGGAATTTCAGTTATTTAGGTAGATTGGAGAAATTGGGATGGTTTTCCTTGGAGAAGAGAATATTGAGAGGAGATTTGATTATAGGTTTTCAAAATCTTGGAGGAGTCTAGACAGAGTAGATAGGGAAAAAATGTTCCATTGGTGGAAAGATCGAGAACAAGGGCACAGATTTAAGGTAATTGGCATAAGAAGCAATGGAGAATGAAGAGTTGTTAATGGGGTGCACTGCCTGAGAAGGTGGTGGAGGCAGGTTCAATTTAGGCATTCAAGAGGAAATTGGATTGTTACCTGAAAAGGAAGAATGTGCAGGGCTTCAGGGAGAAGGCGGGTGAGTGCTAAATTGCTCCTAAGGAAGTGGCACAGACAAAATGGGCCAAATGGCCTCCTTCTGCGCTGTAACAATTCTGTGAGCTCTAGCTTCTCCCCATTTATCCTTGGCTCCCAACTATTTATCACCTACATGCTCCCCTGGGTGACCTCATCCAAAAGCAGACCATTAGTTTATACATGGATGTTGAATATTCCCAGCTCTACCTCACCACCATCTTCCTTGATCGCTCCACTGTCTTTGAACTGCCAGACTGCTTGTCTGACATTCAGTCCTGAATGAACAGAAATCCCCTCCAGCCAAATTTCAGAAAGACAGAAGCCAAATTGTCTTCAGTCACAAACTTTCTTCCCTAGCCATTGACTCCATCCCTCTCCCTGACAACTGTCTGAGGCTGAATCAGCCTGTACACAACCTTGATGTCATATTTGAACCCAAAGTAAGCTTCATGCCACACAACTACACAATCATTAAGACCGCCTTTTTACACCTTTGTAACTTAGTCCAACTCTGTCCTTGCTTCAGTTTATTTGCTGCTGAAACTCTTATCCATGCCTTGTTTATCTCTAGATTGACTATTTCAACACATATTCACATGGTCAGTCATGTTCTATCGTCCATGAACTTGACGTTATCCAAAACTCTGCTGCCCTTGTCCTAACTCACACCAAATCCCATTTCCCTAATACCCCTGTGCTCGCTGAGCTGCAGTGGCTCCCAGTCAAGAAACACCTTGATTTTAAAATCCTCATTTTTTCCAAATCTCTCCTTAGCCTCATCTTTTCCTACTTTTGTTATCTCTGCCAACCCTACAACTCCCCTAGATCTCTGCACTCCATCAGTGCTGGGCTCTTGAACATTCCAGATTTTAATCATTGCATTATTGGCAGCTGTGCCTTAGGCTGCCTAGGCCCTGTGCTCTGTATTTCCCTTCCTAAATCTCCCCACCTCTCTACGTCTCTTTCCTCCTTTAAAAACCATCCTTAAGACCTAGCTCTTTGACCAAGCTTTTGGTCATTTGGCCTGATATCTCCTTATGTGACTCGGTATCAAATTTTGTTTGATGATGCTCCTGTAAGGTGCCTTGGGTTGTTTAATTACATTAAAGGCACAATATAAATGCAGGTTTTTGATTGTGGTTGTTAACGTTAAACCTTAATAAATAACTTGCTTGTTCTCATCTGGAGTACTGTGTCCAATTCTGCATACCATGGGCTGGATTTAACTCTCCAACTCCAGGATGTTTGAAGGTGAAGGGACATGTAAAATTCAGTTGGCACCATGCCTGCCAACTACCTGCCCACCTGTGCCTCAGCCATGCCAGTGGCAGGGATGCACTGGACAGCCCACTTGCCCATGGGCTAATTGAGGCCTTTAAATGGCCAATTAATGCCTACTTAAAGGCTTCATCCCACCACTGCTGGGAATTAACCAAAGTTGGGAGAGGTCCACGCCAAGAGTCCAGCCCAGCAGCTCTCTCTCTGTGAACTGGGCCAGGGTTCCCTCTTAATGGGCCCCTAGGGCACTTGATGGGGCCTACTAGCTGGCCCCATGAAACACCCAGACTTTCTTCACGTCTCAGCTCCAGCACTGCTCACCTTCATACAGGTTTCACCGCAGTATCGACAGGGCTCTGTTTGGCTTTCATCTCTGAGGCAGGACTTCTTTTTGATAAAGAGTGGAAGTCTTGCCTCAAGCTCATTATCAGCGAATTGGCCATTAAATGGTTGTGGGACAATCACCCAGAGCAGGGGCTGTCTCCCTCCCGACCTTTTAGCTGGGGCGGCAGGGATCATGGTGCTCTGCTAAATCCAGTCCTGTAGTTTAGGAAAGATGTCAAGGCCATGGGGAGGATGCAAAGCAGATTTACTAGAAATTTACCAGGAAGGAGGGACTTCAGTTATATTCTCCTTACAGCAGGGAAGGTTGAGAGGAGATTTGATAGCAGTGTTCAAAATCATGAATTGTGTATTAACTAAGGAGAAACTGTTTCCAGTGGCAGAAAGTCAGTTACAGATCTAAGGTGATTGGCAAAAGGGCTGCAGTGGCGCATTAGGGAACTTTTCAGTTTTACAAGCTAGTTGTAATCTGGAATGAACTGCCTGAAAAGAGGATCAAAGCAGATTCAATAATAACATTCAAAAGAGAATTGGATAAATACTTGAAGGAAAAAATTACAAGGTTATGGCCTGAATATTTTGGATGGCGTGGTTTCCCTTCTCACCATCTGAAGAGTCGGCAGGAAACACATCCACACATCGAATAAGTGTCAGTTGGCTGCAGGTGGGACTTCCACCACTCTCTCAGGAGGAAGTCCCGCCTTGGAGAGTTGCCACCCAATCTGATTGGCCGGCAGCTCTCTCGTCCCTGCAGTGAAAGGAGCTGCAGTGGACAGGAGAGCAAGTGTTTCAACATTTCAGAGCTTAAGTCCTGGGACCAGATGGCAAGGTAAGTTTTGGCGGTACCAGGGTGGGGAGGGTAGGGAAGGTCTCGGATGGGGACTTGTGGAAGGTGGGCAATTGGGGTGTTGGGGGAAAGGCCATGGGGGGATAGGGAAGGGGGTCCAGCGGTCACCAGACCTTAAGGGGGGGTACCCAAAGTCATAAGGGGGCTTCTGATGGAGTGCCCCCCCCCCAACCCGCCTTTCCCATCTGAGATCTAACCCCATTCATTTTTGGGCTTCCTGCATGTCGGGCAAATCCTCCTGCCTACTTAAAAATTGGGGCTGGGCGGGACAATTGGGGCAAGAGTGGGCTGAGGCCTTGCCCACCCCAGTGTAAAATCACTGCAAGGTCAGGGCAGGCGGGAACCCAGAGCGAATCCCATTCCTCCAATCTCACACTCCCCCCTCCGCCTAAAAACCCACTGATGGGGGACTGTGAAATTCAGGCCTATGTGTAGGGAGCAGGGAAGTACAATTAATTGGATATCTCTGCCAAAGGACCAGCACAGGCATGATGGATCAAATGACCTTCTGTGTTGTTCTGTTTTATGATTCTACGAGCGTTTAAAGCTGCTTCATTAAACAGAAATATTTGACTTTTTCAGCCATTTTCTACCTGTTCAATAGTAGTACAGCTTTAAGACTGAGCAGGAGTCCTTGGATTGTGTACACTTGCAGGACACTATCTCCTGTGTGCTATGAGTGCACGCTAAAATTTAAAATGGATGTCCTTGCATTGTAGCACAATGTCAGCTATATGATGCATAGGCACACACGATGCCTGAGGAGCAGCAATCCCAGCAACACTGTTATCAACGTATATAGGGGTAGATCTTGACTTTATATAATAGTGTAAGATGGGTGATAGCAAATCAGCAGCCGGTTTTACATTTCTCCCAATTGATTTTAATGGAAATAAAAATCAGAAACAATATTAAATAGACTGCCAACTTGTTCTCAGCTCTTTTATATAATCACACAAGGTCAAGAGCTCCCAGATACATTTTTAAATCTTAGATTCATCTCACTTTAGAAACGTTATAAGTGTTTAAAAAGAATAAATAAAACTCAGCGTTTCGTAAGTACTGGTTTTTCCGATCTCACTTCCCAAGGGCAGGGTTTGGTCGGCTACAGAAGCTTACTTCAACAATTACCCTCTAATTGGCATCAGGATCTATTAATATGTCACCTCTCCACAACAGGCAATTCCCTTATAGCAACAACATTTCATCCTAGTAGCTTGACATCACAGACATGTTCCAGGCCCTAGATTACCTTTGAGCAACACCACAAATGATCAGGTGGAGTTTTGAAATATATTTTTAGGTGAACTGTTAACCATACAAGACTGAAAGAAAAATCAAGTACAAAAAACTAGCTGTTTGACCCTTAGAAATCATTCTTCTGACTTCCCTAGCTGCGACTTCAACTGTATTTTGAACAACACTAAGATCTTTGACTCCGATTGTTGTAACTGGCAGATTATAGCAGCCTTTGGGTAAGAATTTTTTTTCTAATTTATGTTTTAAATTTAATTTTCACTAATTGGATGCATGGACTCTTGTCCATCTGCCCTGACTCACCTTGCAAATCTGAGTTCCTTATCTATACCTTTAGCCATTTTTATACCTCAACGTGATATGTATTTCCTTAAGCATCTTTTTCTAAACTGTACAACCTAAACTTTACTAATCTTTGACTTCATTTCCTTTATGGTTGAGATCATGTATTAGTCAGTATATTTCAATGTCATTACAGCAGCTTGTATGCCAAAGCATTGATTGATTTTGGCAATTCCACCTAGAATTACAGATGGTTGCGAGTAAGTAGTTAAACTCTAATTTACATAAGGGATCAGATGTCATAAACCATAAGAGTGAACCTTCAGCAATTTATAGATATCTTCAGAGTTCCATGATTTAACCTCTCCTTTTATCAATATAGTATTTCTTGCAATATAGATGTCAGTAAAATAAAAGCAAAATACTGTGGATGCTGGAGATCTGAAACAAAAACATGAGGTGCTAGAAAAGCTCAGCAGATCTGATAGCATCTTTAGAGGAAGAAACAGAGTTAAAATTTCAAGTCCAATATGACTTCTTCAGACCTGAAGAAAGGCATGAAGTTCTGAAGAAGAGTCATACAGACTTGAAACATTAACTCTGTCTCTCTCACCATAGATGCTGCCAGACCTGCTGAGTTCTTCCAGCAATTTCTGTTTTTCTTATAACATACCTGGCAGCCTCACTAGAACAAAGGCTTTGCAATGGTAGTTGAAGAATCTTGAATTACATTGATTAAAACCTTCAGAATTATAGTGATGTCAGCATAATAATGTTTAATGATTTCCTGGAGTTTGAATAAGCAAATGATACAACACAAAACTTGCCATCTGATAGATAATCCTTCTTTTGCTTCTCGCTTTATGGAATGGGCCTGAACTTCCTCAGTGTGGCAGTCAGCACCGGATTGCCACTTTTTTTTCAATTTTTTTTTCGATGCCATCTCGCCTGACCTTCCAACTCAGGCCACATTTTCAGATGATTCCCAGTGCAGGGCAATTGCCCATGGGCAGTTTGCACTTCTGGGCAATTGCCCTGCAAACCTTGCCTGTGAACATCCGAAGGCGATTCCCCAGCACACCTTTGGGGTAACCTCCAATGTGACGATGGGGAGCTTGGAAGTTATGGCCCAGTATCCCTTTCACAATATTTCTTGTCTATCTTCTCAAAATTGCAGTTGGCAGTGCTCATCTGAACTTAACTGTCTTATTCATCTTAAAGGTGCAAATATATCCTGCATTTGCCCCTCCACATCATTTTCATGTGGAAATCAAGTCTGTCTTCTTTGTCAAGGCTTCAAAACAAGCAGTGCTGAGTTTCTTCAGCCTACCCTTTCTCAAGTAATAAGTATTTGGTCCCTCTTTCGACTTTTAACTTTGGCAGTGCCCTACATTCAGATTTTCACTTAGACATCTCAACTTAAAAGCATATTAGTTTTAACACAGAATTAAATGCAATTTATGGCCCAGTTTATACATAGGCAAAAACAAAAAAAAATGTTTCTGTGGGAATCTGTCACTGTGCTTGCCACAATGATAGTTGCTTTGAAGGATTGTTGTGATGTGATGCCTATAGTGTTCAATTGTTCTGTGAGTTTGTTATCTATTGATGCTCACTGCACTTGATTAGTTAAGCCTGGGTGTGGACTCAGAAAAGTACAGAAAGCAGTGGAAAGAACTGTAAGCCAGAACTGTAGCATGGAATAGACATTTTAAAACACGGAATAAAATGTGTTACACTCACAGAAACTAGTGCTGTTTCTGCATAGATCCAAGGTATAAATCACAGAATCACAGAATTGTTACAGCGCTGAAGGAGATCATTTGGCCCCTCATATCTACACCAGTTCTCCAAATGAGCAATTTACCTAGTGCCATTCTCCCATATTCTCCCCATAACCCTGCACATTCTTCCCTTTCAGATAACAATTACTTCCCTTCTGAATGCCTCGAGTGAACCTGTCTCCACCCAATCTCTGATAGTGCATTCCAGACCTTAACCACTGTGTGAAAATTTTTTTGTCATGTTGCCTTTGCTGCTTTTACCAATTACATTAAATCTGTGCCCTCTCGTTCTCAATCCTCTGATGAGTGGGGACAGTTTCTCTCTGTCCAGACCCCTCATGATTTTGAATATCTCTATCAAACCTCCTCTCAGCTTTTTCTTCTCCAAGGAAAACAGTCCCAACTTCGCTAATCTATATTTGTAATTTAAGTTCCTCATCCCTGGAACTATCCTTGTGAATCTTTTCTG
The DNA here is from genome assembly GCF_017639515.1 of Carcharodon carcharias. NCBI lineage: Eukaryota > Metazoa > Chordata > Chondrichthyes > Lamniformes > Lamnidae > Carcharodon > Carcharodon carcharias. The sequence goes on from NC_054468.1 coordinate 162,503,526, forward strand.
CACTCTCTCCAATGCCTTCACATCATTTCTAAAGTGCAGAGCCCAGAACTGGAAGCAATACTCCAGCTGAGACCAAACTAGTATCTTACATAAGTTCAACATAACCTCCTTACTCTTCTACTTCCTGCCTCTATTAATAAAGCCTAGAACATAGGATATAGGAAATAGGAGCAGGAGTAGGCCATTCAGCACATCAAGCTTGCTCCACCATTCAATATGATTATGGCTGATCATCCACTTCAATAATTTATTCCCACACGATCCCTGTATCCCTTTACGTCATTGATATTTAGAAATCTGTCAACCTCTGCTTTAACTATACTCAATAACGAAGGTTCCACAATTCTCTGAGTTAAAAAAAATTCTCCTCATCTCGGTCCTAAGTGGCTTGTCCCTTATTTTGAAATTGTGTCCCCTGGTTCTAGACTCCCCAGCCAGGGGAAACATCTTACCTGCATCTACCAAGTCTATCACTTTAAGCATTTTGTAGGTTTCAATGAGATCACCTCTCATTCTTCAAAACTCTAGAGAATACAGGCCCAGTTTCCCCAATCTCTCTTTATAGGAGAGTCCTGCCATCCTGGGAACAAGTATGGTGAACCTTCATTGCACTTCCTCTATGGTAACAATAACAATATCCTTCCTAAGGTAAGGGGACCAAAACTGCACACAGTGCTCCAGGTGCAGTCTAACCAAGGTTCCATATAATTGAAGCACTACTCCTGTACTCAAATCCTCTTGCAATAAGGACCAACGTACCATTAGCCTTCCTAATTGCCTGCTTCACCTGCTTGATAGCCTTCAGTGACTATTGTTGAGGATACCCAGGTCCCTTTTGTACATCTAAACTTTCTAAACTCTTACCATTTAGGAAATAATCTGCACATCTGTTCCTCCCACCAAAGTGGATAACATCACATTTTTTCACATTATATTCCATCTGCCATGTTCTTGCCCATTCACTAAGACTGTCCAAATCCCCTTGAAGCCACTTTGAATCCTCCTCAACACACTTTCCCACCTAGCTTTGTGTCATCTGCAAACTTGGAAATATTACATTTGGTCTCCACATCCAAATCATTGATATATATTGTGAGCAGCTGGCGCCCCGAGTACTGATCCCTGTGGGACCCCACTAGTCGCAGTCTGCAATGTGAGAATGACCTGCTTACTCCTACTCTCTGTTTTCTACCTGTTAACCAATCCTTAATCTGTGCCAGAATATCACCTCCTATCCCATTTGCTTTAATTTTGCTAAACAAACTCCTGTGGGGGACTTTATCAAAAGCCTTATGAAAGTCCAAGTATACTACATCCACTGACTCCCCTTTATTAATTCTGTTAGTAACATCTTCAAAAAGCTCCAACGGATTCATCAAATGTGCTTTCCTGTTCATAAATTCATGTTGACTATGCCCAACCAGACCCTTATTATCCAAGTGTTCATTTATCATATCCTTTAGGATAGATTCTAACATTCCACCCCACCTACTGATATAAGGCTCTGTAGTTCCATGCTTTCTCTCTCCTTCCCTTCCTAAATACTTGGGTGACATTTGCTACCTTCCAATCTGCAGGAAGTATTCCAGAATCTATAGAATTTTGGAAGGTGATCACCAATACATCCACCATCTCCATAGCTACATCTTTCAACACTCTGGGATACAGAATATCAGGTGCCGGGGAATTATGAACCTTCAGTCCCATTAATTTCTCCAATACAACCTTCTTACTTATATTAATTTCCTTCAATTCTTCATTCTCCCTCATCCCTTTGATCTCTAATGCTGGGAGATTGTTTGCATCTTCCTCAGTGAAAACAGATATAAAGTAATCATTTAGCTTCTCCGCCATTTCTCTATTCTCCATTACAAATTTTCCTGACACTACCTGTAATGGACCCACATTTGTCTTAGCCAAATGCTTCCTTTTTACGTACCTATAGAAGTTTTTATAGTCTGACATTATGTTTTTTGCTAGTTTACATTCATTTTCTATTCTCCCTTTCTTTAACAGCTTCTGTATTCTAAAATGCTCCCAATCCTCAGGTTTACTACTATTTCTGGCAACTTTATAGGTCTTTTCTTTTAATCTTATAAATCCTTAACTTTTTTTGTTAGCCACGGGTTTTTCTCTTTTTGGGTTTTTGTGCCTTGAAGGAATTATAATTGCTGTGAACTATGTAATAATTCTTTAAATACTATCCATTGCCTGTGTACTGTCATACCTTTTAACGTATTTTCCCAATCCACCTCAGCCCAATTTGCCCCTTATACCTTCAAAATTTCATTTGTTCAAATTTAACACCCTGGCTTCAGAGTGAACTACCTCATTTTCAAACATAATGTAAAATTCTATCATATTGCGGTCACTCATCCCTAAAGGTTCTTTTACAACAAGGTTATTAATTAGCCCTTTCTCGTTACATAGTCTCTAGTTGGTTCCTCAACATACTGCTCTAGAAAACCATCTCTAACACATACCAGAAACTCATCCTCTACAGGATTAGTGCTTATTAGATTTACCCAGTCTATATGCAGATTGAAGTCACCCATGATTACTGCATTACTCATGCTACAAGCTTCTCTAATCCCCTGAATAATACCATACCCCACACTGCCATGACTGTTTGGTGGCCTCAGAGCACCTACCACTGTTTGCTGCCGCTTGCTATTCCTTCGCTCCATCAAAACAGATTCCACATTTTGTTCTTCCAATCTGAGATCCTCCCTTACTAATGTACAGCTCCCATCCCTTATTATCAGCGCAACACCACCTCGTTTTCCTTTTTACCTGCCCTTCCTAAATGTCAAATATTCTTGAATTTTCAGTTCCCAGCCTTGGTCGCCCTATAGTCACGTTTCTGTAATGGTAATTAGACCATACCCATTTATGCCTTTAAATCATCTACCTTGTTGCGAATGCTGCATGCATTCAGGTAGAGTGCCCTTAACTTTGTCTCTTTAACATTATTCCGCATTCTAGGCCTAGTTGATTCTTGTCTCTGTTTTAAATGCCTTCTAATTTCACTTGCTACCTTTCTACTTCCTGTTCCCAGCTTTACTTCCTTTCAATTTGAGCTACCCCTCAGGTTCCTATCCCCCCAACAAGCTAGTTTAAATGCTCCCCAACAGCACCAACAAATCTCCCTGTGAGGATATTAGCCCGGATCCTGTAGCCCGTCCATCCTGTACAGGTCCCATCGGCCCCAGAACTGGTGCCAATGCCTCAGAAATCTGATGTCCTCCCTCCTACACCAATTCTCCAGCCACATGTTCAATCGATCAATCCTCCTAGTCCTGTGCTCACTAGCATGTGGCACTTGGAGTAATCGTGAGATTACTGCTCTTGAGGTCCTGCTTTTTAATTTCCCTCCTAACTCCCTAAAATCTGCTTTCAGGACCTCATCCCTCTTCCTACTTATGTCATTGGTACCAATGTGGACCATGGCCTCTGCTGTTCACCCTTCACAAGAAGAATATCCTGCAGCCACTCCATGACATCCTTGACACCAAAAAGGCAACACAGCATCCTGGAGTCACATTTACAGCCACAGAAACACCTGTCTAATCTCCTAACTATTGAATCCCCTATTGCTATTGCTCTTCCACTCTTTTTCCTCCCCTCCAGTGCAGCTGAGCCACCCATACTACCATGGACTTTGCTCTGGCTGCACTCCCCTGAGGAACCATTGCCCTCACCAGTATCCAAAATGGAAAACCAATTAGCAAGCAAGATAGACTCAGGGGACTCCTGTGTTACCTGCCTGGGTCTTTTAGGCTGCATGGTGGTCACCCATTCCCTCTCTGCCTGCATACTCCTAACTTACGGTGTGACCACCTCCCTAAGCATGCTACCCATGTAGTTTGCAGACTCACAGATGCACAACAGTGACTCCAGCCACCACTCGAGTTCCGAAACCCAGAACTCAAGCTTCTGCAGCTGGTGACACTTCCTGCAGATGTGTTCGTCCACGGCATACAGTGTGTCCATGACTTTCCACATACTGCAGGATGTACATTTCACTAGGCCAAGCTGACCTGCCATACCATAACATTAAAAGATATTTATTACAATTAGAATAAGTAGAATAATTTATCAGTTACTCAACAATCAGCTTCTTCCCCTGTACTGAAGTAAGAACCAGCTACTGGAGGTTGAAAAAAGGTGGAAAAAGAAATGAGCACCTCCCTCATCGAACACCCCCATTCACCAAACTCCCCCTTTATAGTCTGTGCACTCAAAGCAGCACTGAGGAGCCTGTTTTTATACTTTCTGAAAAATAACTGATTCAAGCATCTGAAAACCAGTTTAAGCTAGCTGCCTAATTAACCAAACCGCAGCTGTTTTCAGAAAGCTTGAATACCCCTGTTCTAAGGCTGAAATAAAACTTAATTTCTCTTAAATTAAAAGAGTAATTTTTAGTTAATTTCAAAATTAAAGAAAACAAAATAAAAAAACTACACTTTATATGGAAACTAACTCTTAAAACTCCCTCACTCACCAGACTCTCACTTTATGTTCTGTACACTCAAAGCAGCACTCATTTAGACCTAGGATACTGTATGCTCTATTAACCTTTCTCTCAACCTGTCCTGCCACCATCAATGACTTATGCACATATATATCAAGGTCCCCAGGTCCAGGTAGCGGGCGGTCAACTGTCTGCCCCTCTACCGTAGCTATGTTCATAGCCGCATGTCCCTGGAGAGGGAGCACGCGGTGTCCACCTGTATACTACAGGCCTTCCATGATCGGTGGGCACTGCGGGGGCTGGGCTACATCATCACCCCGATAATGATATTTTGATTTGATTTTGTAAGTTTCCTTTGATGTTTTATTTTAATTACAATGCCCCAGGGGCTGTTTTCCCCTTCTGATTTATTGATTTCAATTTAGTTTATGGATTTTGTTCTCTAAAAAGAGTCTATACCAAGGTCCCTTTCTTCTGCATCCACCTTAGAGTTGTATCCTTTATTTTATATTGCTCTTCATGTTCTTCCTACCAAAATGAATCACTTCACATTTCTCTGCATTGAAGTTCATCTGCCACTTGTCCATTCAATTCACCAATTTGTCAATGTCACCTTGAAGTTCTATACTATCTTCCTCACAATTCACAATGCTTCCAAGTTTTGTATCATCCACAAAATTTTGAGATTCTGCCCTGTACACCAAGGTTTAGGTCATAAATATACATCAGGAAGAGCAGGATCCCAACACCAACCACCACAAACCTTCCTCCAGCCCGAAAAACACCCATTAACCATTACTCTCTGTTTCCTGTCATTCAGCTAATTTTAAATCCATGTTGCTACTGTCTCTTTTATTCCATGAGCTATAACTTTGCTCATAAGTCTGTCGTGTGGCACTGTGTCAAATGCCTTCTGGAAGTCCATGTACACCACATCAATAGCATTACCCTCATCAACCTTCTCTTGTTACCTCTTCAAAAAACTCCAGCAAGTTAGTTAAACACAATTTTCCTTTTAACAGATCCATGCTGGCTTTCCTTAATTAACCTTCATTTGTCCATGTGACTTAATTTTGTCCCAAATTATTGCTTCTAGAAGTTTCCCTCCACCACTGAAGTTAAACTGATTGGCCTGTAATTGCTGGTCTTATCTTTACACCCTTTCTTGAACAAAATGTGCAGCAAAGTGGCAACAAGGATGATGGAGAAATGCTTAAATCTACCGACTCCTGCATTATGCTGTGGGATCAATGGATTTCAGACCCGCTTGCTCGCTACAGGGCTGGACAGTCCGGATTTAGCGGTGATCCATGAGAAGGTGATATTCGTGCATTATCTTGGAGCAGAAGGCCACTAACATTCAAGCAGCTCACAGAAGATATATCTATGTTTGATTCAGCAGTAATTGCTCTCAAAAAATTCTTTGGGCAAAAGAAAAGCTTGATGATGGAATGATACACATTCTGCCAGAGATGAGCCCATTAAGCAACATATGGCAGCACTGCAGCAATTGGTTTCTACATGTAAATTTGGCACACTAACCAACTAACTAATTTGTGACCAATTAATTGAAACAACTTCAAGTTCCATGAATTAGGGAACATCTCCTCATGGAGGATGATGATTTAACCTTGGAAAAAAGCCACAACCTTGACAGTCCAAATTAAATTTTGCCATGTTTGATTCGAAGAAGTTACACAGAAATGCACCCTCAGACTCAGGGGCCAGAATTTTCCTGTCAGTGATTTGGGGGCCAATTAAGGCCACTGACATTAGAGACCTGCCCATCCAACCTTAAGGCTGGCGGGCAGGCCAGGAGCCCCAGTGGGCTTCTGATAATACATGAAACCTCATCCACTGGCAGAATGAGGTTTCATGTCCATTTTTAAAATGTCTAATAAAGTTTATGTCATTTTTATTAACATGTCCCATCTCGTGTGACATTGTCACATGAGGGGGACATGTTAATAGTATTTTTATTTTTCGATTTTTAAAGTTTTTTGCACTGTCAGTAATCTCCCTGAGACAGCATTTAGTCTCAGGGAGCAGTGCGCTCTTTCGCGTATATTCATGCAAGAGCGCACTTTGACAGTTGGGGATTCCTTCCCTCCACCCCCGTACAGGAAGCGCATAGCACTTCCCGTCGAGCAGGCCACTGGGTGGGCCTTAATTGGCCCGCCCACTCAAAATGGCGGTGGGCCCCATTTCGGCGGCAGGGGTCGGCTGTCCGCCTGCCGACGAGCCAGTGGGGCCCGCATGCCCACCAAGAACAAAATTCTGCCCAGGGTTGCAGGCATACCTTGCCCAACCAGCTCAAGTGCAAGGGTTACAGACGAAAAGACCTCAGTAGTCTCATCAGCATATGCCCATCATGGTCAGACACACTTAAAACCAAGCCCAAATTGTGGAAGCGCTCACCAATTTACAGCGCCATGTCCAGCTCGAGGGAAAAAATGTAATTCAAGCTTAAAATGGACTCATTTTGCAAAGATGTGCAGGTTGTTAAAGAAGAGGACTTCATTGGTTCAACACATGGAGGAGTCTCTTCCTGAGAGTGAACCTATACATACCATCACGAACAGTAAAGCACTGGGTTATTTTAAGAAATGCTTCGATATACATGTATTTGTTGTTTAGGATGGTTTAATTTAAAATAAGGTCTTTAGTTTTACAAAGGGGAAAAGATGTAGGCTGGAATTTTCCCATTCTGCCCAGGCGGGTTTCGCAGCAGGGGGAAGCAGAGAACCCAGCGACAGGCAAAAAGTTGTAAATCCGCTGTTGTAAAAACAAGTCGCAATTCTCCCGGTGGCGTATTCATGGCAGGTCAGTTTCCCGCGAACAAGTGGCGCAAATGTCATTTGCATTCGTTAGCATGTCATGAATGCTCATCAAAACAGCTGCTTGCTGGAATCTTGCCACTACTTCCAATCTTCCTGCAGGAAATTACATCGGCCTCAAATCCGTTTGAAAAAAGGGTGGCATACACAAGCTGGACCTCAGTTTGCTGGTAACTTCAAGTTGAGTGGAACATACCTGCCATAGCGCTGCGCTTGGTCGTGTTGCGATGAATGCCTCTCTGCTGGGCTAGCCCTGCCTCCAACTGCAGCAGGGATGTCAATGAGGTGTTCCCCAGAAAGTGAGCCCGAGCCTAATCTACAGCTGTGTCCCACTGATGTGTGTGTCTCTGAGCTAGTGGAGGGTGCGTGTGAGTGCGGTAACAGTACTTCTGGAGCTTCTTCCTCAGATGAGGTCTGGGGGCTCACAATTGTGGTGCTGGACTGGCTTGGGAGCCTCGATCTGCTGGTGCCTAGAAAATAGAAAATAGGGTTTCAGTTAATGAGCATGAACTAGATAAGACCGCCGTGACTCACTGTAAATATCAGGATTTGATGAAGTGAAGGAGCTGTGATCCATACTAGGTTGATTGGAGAAGCTGATCTCCCCTTCCAAAAAGGAATGGTCCCTGCCTTCCCAAGCTAGCTCAGCTGCAGCCTCGTCAAACTCAGTGAGGGAAATGATGTTGGCCGTCCCTCCCCTGGTCTGTGCTCTCTCACCCCTGTTGTGTGCCAGCAGGCCTGCATAAAGAAGAAAGAAAGGCATGTGATGAGAAGGGATGGAGCAGATGTTGGGTGAGATGCATGTCCCCTGTGTGTGGTGAGCCCTCCCCAAAAGGGCCGGAGGATGGAGTGTAATCAACATGATAGATGAGATGATGGTGATTGAAAGTCTCGGTGAGAGAACGAGTGTTGATACGTGTCCCCTGCTAATGGTTGCGTGAGAGCCCTGAAGAGAGTAGCCATTTGAGTGCATGATGCTATGATGAGAGTTTGCTATTGGAGGGTGTTAAAGGATGACTTACCTGGCGGAACAAATGAGATCATTTGTCCTCTTCCTGCACAAGGTGGCACTTTGGCCGTGGGTGCCAGCCATGCTGACCTGCTCCGTGTTGGTCTCCCAGGCCAGAGAGGTAAGGCTACTGTGCTTCCTGCAGCCATTCCTGGGATAAAGCACTAGCCTGTGCACCTGCACCCTTCTGATCAAGGCCTGGGGGGCCTGGTGGGTAAGTGAAGTGCTGCCTTCCTGTTCAGGCCCTCAGCCTTCCTCTTCTGGCTGTCAGACATCTCTGGCGGACTGAAGAGAGTGAGATTATGCATTGGACTGGCGCCCAGACCTTCAAACCTGCCAGCTGACTGCGGGCGGATGAATCAGCTCCAGAACCGCCAGGTCATTCAGACCGATACACGCCTCTGCATAATTAATGAGGCTGCAAGCACAGAATTGAGTGCAAGTTGCTGCCATTACGGGCTGTGGGTTGGGCACTGCCAAAACCGCCTGCCACCGCACTTAGTTGCATTATGGGAAAATTCCACCCTAGTGTTGAATTATTCTGTTTCTGATTATAAGAGTCTGTTTACTATTGATGCTCACTGTGATTGATTGGTTAAGCCTGGATTTGGATTCAGAGGAAAGTAAACAAAGCTGTCGAAAGCACCGGAAGCCAGAGCTGTAGCATGGAGTAGATATTTTATAGCACTGTGAATAAAACCTGTTACACACACAGAAATTAGTGTTATCTCAGCATAGATCTCAGATACAACAGTGCATATCTTGAATTTTGTTATTGATTTTCATATTATGTTATGTTATACCTGTATATTGATATCAATGTCAGGTTAAACATGAAAATTATATGCAACAACAAAATACTGCAAATTCCAGAAATCTGAAATAAAAACAGAAGATGTTGGAAATGCTCAGCAGGTCTGGTAGCATTTATGGAGAGAAAAAAACAGAGTTAACGTTTCAGGTTTACATGTTGCTATGAATTCTATGTGCTTATTTTGACCCATAGTAGTCTGTGGTTTAATTTGGTAATAATAGAATGACAGGTACACATGTACAGATGTCTTATCCTATACAATGACCAGGAGACCATATTACTTTGAGTATCACTGACATGGTATAAATTCCAATCTACCTCACAAACTAGAGTTCTGAATCAGCAGTGATCTAAAGATGTGGGGAGACACTGAATTTCGGTTCCAGACAGCAGAATTGCATTGTTTGGTGAAAAATTGCCATATTAAGGGCTTACAGGAGGGATAATTGCTCTAGGGATTAAGTGTAGCAACATGTAAACACTTTGTGAAAGATGTTTCAATTTTGTTTAATTTTAATTATGGAATTATGATGTTGCCACAGGGGCATTTTTTCTCCAACAATGGCATTTTACCAAAACATCCACTTAAAGATCGAGAGCTTTCTCAACTTCATGCACATTATTAGAGCAGGGGTGAATTGCTGGGCAGGGCACTTCATCAGGCTTCACAGTATGCTATCATGAATTGCAGGGACAAGGCTGCAGATTGCACTAACGGTGGAAGTCAATGGCTAGGACAGGAAATTTTTCAAACTCCTTTCTGCCTTATCATTGAGTCGTGCATCATTTTTCTCTGTAAATTAGAACTCAAGACCTCAATTCTAAAATATTATCAAAAGCGATGCATTTTCACAAATTTTACCAAGGTCACAGACCTGCTCAGTAAGGTTTCTGTAAAACTGCCTTGTGAACAATGAGTTCTTTTATATTTCAAATTTCTTAAAGTTTCCATGCTCAGCAAATCTGGCCACAGAACATATTGTTATTATATTCATCCTGCTTTCTTGCAACTGATCACTGCATCAGTCTCAGATTGTGCGTCACAAAAGTGTTGGAATGGTGCCATTTAAAACAGTAGCTGTAATGCTGCTGAGAAACAAAGGCATTTGTGGGGAGGGCTGCAGAGCCTTATCAAAACAGACTGGCACTTTGATGCAGTTAATACTCAAATCTGTAACTATGCTGCATGACATCTAACACACAGGACAGATATTGCTGCTATTCCACAGGTGAGAATCAGGATACGTAATACACTTAAGAGAATTCGCTTCCAGAGCTTGTTTTTTCCCATTGTTTATTTTCCCGCTAGCAATCTTTTTTTATCAATCTCTCCTGATGGTACTGATGTTTGCTAAGATATGGGTCCAGAGGCACCACCTCATTTGAGCCTACACAATAACTGCTGGAAGGCATTTTTACTGGTGTGGACCCTTGAAAAAATACCTGATTCCATTTTCACCCGATAACAATCAGAAGCAGGAGAAAGGCTGATATTTTTTCCTCTCTCCTAGCCCAAGGACTAATTGTAACATCTCAAACACTACCATCAACAACGTCATCGAAGATCAGCAACAGATTTTTAAATGGGTGGCAGCCATGATCAGAGGCAGGCAAGTGTGCAATTTCGTACCTCCAGCCTCTGCAGTTTCCCATAGTAGTACATTGCAAGATCTGAGCATTTTATTATACTGCCCTCTCTGCTGCCCTCTTTGTTGGGGAGGTGTAAATAAAGTTAGTTTAATAATGGCTGCCTGCAGTTGAGCATATGTTAGCCTTATTCAATGTTATACGCAACAGGAAGAGGACTACTTGGCTGGGAGATAATTCTTTTTATGTTCCATTTAAGAAATTAAGGACTGAAGAACATTGTGTCACATTTAAATAACACCTAAAGTTGATTTTGAGCAGTTTGAAAGATTACTCCATGTGCACATCGTGTTCAGGTACACAGTGAGTCAGCACGTCCATAACTGAAAAATGGCACTGAAGAAATATTTAGAGACAATTTAGGAATTCAACCCTAACAAAGAGGACTGGTGTAGTTATGAGCAATGGTTACATGAAAACGAATAAAATAGGAGTTGAGGATAAAGTAAATGTTTTCCTCATCATGATGGGGCCGCATGCTTTTGAGGTGGTGTCCAACCAATGTTTTCTGTGAGGCCCTGAGACTATTCGGAAATTAATAAAATCCTGGATTCATGCAATGGCTACAACTAAGAATGAGATTACGCTGAGAGTTGCATTTTGTGAAAGGAAGCAGTTGCAAAGTGACACTGTTGCAGATTACATTCTGAAATTAAAGGAACTCTCTCATCACTGTGGGTATGGCATGAACATAGAAATTGATCCCAGAGACACATTCGTAGGAGGCTTAAAGAACGACTAAAGCTAGGCCAAGTTTTTCAGCAAAGGCAACAAGTTCACATGGAAGAAAGCCTGTAATGAGGCCACAGGCATGGAAATGGCAGGAAAACAGTTGCAAATTGCAAAGGAGTTATTTTCCTGAGCTGGCAGGGGAGGTCAACTGGAATTCAGTGGGATCCAGGCCACGGTAACCAAGTTCACAGTCTCAGAGTCAGAAATTCAGATGCTACCATTGCCATGGTAGCCACCAACCATTTAAATGTCTTCATTTCCAGCCAAAGTGCTATGCCTGTGGCAAAGTCAGTCATATCCAGACGGCATGCAGGAGCAGAGGAATCAGTAGTATTCCAGGTCATGATAAAACTTCACATTGCATCTGTACACCAGACCAAGTTCATAGTAGATCTAAAGCTAGTTCAAGAGTCTAGAAATCCTCAAATGCATTTATGATAGATATGGAAACAGATGTTGCTGTTATCAAGCAGGAAGATCAAGAGTTGTACTCAGTCAAAGAACAAGAAAAACGGTACATGGAAGATGAGAGTAATAGGGTTGAAGATAATGGAAATAAAAGTCAGAGATTCACAAATTACTTTCATCATTGATACAGCTGCAGCATTATCTATTATCTCAGAAAGAGAGTACAAAAACAATCCCTAAATCATATTTCCTTACACAAAATTAGTGTGAAACAGGCTAGTTATTCCAATAACAGCATTCCAGTGTTAGTGAAGTTAATGTTAGCGTGGATTATGATGAAACATCCAATTACTTGCCATTGGTAATAATGCAAGGGAACAAAGTCTCCCTGATGGGAAGGAATTGGCTTAAGAAAATGTGGTTGAACTGGGCCAAGTTATTTATAGTAGAGATCAGTAAATGTATATTGAGAAAATGCTAAGAGAGCACAAAGTAATTTTTGAGTAATTATAAAATTAGGCATCACAAGATCGAAGTCAAGATAAAGGACAATGTACAGCCAACATTTTGCAAGGCTAGACCAGTGCCTTATGCACAATTAGAAGCAAGAAGTAAAGAACTAGATAAATTAGAATAAACAGGCAATTAAGAAGGTAAAGAACAGTGATAGCACCCATTGTGATAGTTCAAAAAGCACACAGGTCCATTTGGGTTGGTGGAGATTTACTTAAGCCAATCCATTCGGACTGGTGGTGATTGAGAATGATACTTACCCACTGCCTACCAGTAAAGATTTGTTTTCTAATTTAGCCACTGGAAAGGTGTTCAGTAAGAGATTTGTCAAATGCATATTTGCATTTAAAATTAACAAGAACAAAGAACTGCTCACCATTCATGCACACAAAAGGTTGTACCAGTATGAAAGGTCACCATTTGGGGTGTCTACTGATCCTATAGCATTCCAGAGCATCATGGATCATGTGCTAAGCCAGATGAAAGGAGTGTTCTGTTTCTTTGATGTCATTCTAATTAGCGGCAAGACAAAGAGCCCATTGTAAGGTGGAACAGAGTACTAGTTGACTTCAAGAGTATGGAATCACAGCTAAAAAGCCCAAGTGTTGTTTCATGGTGTCAAGTGTAACATACCTGGGTTGACAAATAGATGGCGAAGATATCTACACAATGAAAGAGAAGGCTAAGGAGATTTTGAAAACAAAGAAGAACTTAGAACATTCATAAAGATCTTAAAGAATTGGTGAAAAGTTGTGAAGTGTGTCTCAGAATGAGAAATGACCCAACCAAAGTTCCTTTCATTCCAATGTCAAACACAAGAAAACCGTGGGAGCAAGTACGTATTGATTTCCTTGAAGTGGAAGGGGAAGAGCACTTTGTTTTGGTCAATAGCTGTAGCAAGTTTATAAATGTTGTGTCTATGCCCAATACCACATGTGCCAAAATCAATGAGGTTTTGAGAAGTTGGTTTACATTTTATGGGTTGCCAGATGTGTTGGTGTCAGATAGTGGTCCACAGTTTACATCAGAAGTGTTTGAAATATTTCTGAGTAAGAATGGATTTAAATACACTCTAATACCACCATGGCACCCAGTATTGTTCAACAAGGAACTATATAGATTGTGAAGAAGTTTTTTTGCAGCAGTATTTGCTCGGTGATAAGTTAGTCAGTAATTTCTATGTTTCTCTTCAATACAGGCTAGACAATTTTCTGTCCTCTTACAGAATAACCCCACAGCCTACAGCAGGCTGTTTACCTTATGAGTTAGTGTTTAATCATGCTCCTAAGACAAGGTTTAGCTTGCTCAAGCCTGACATCAATAGCGAAGTAAGAGAAAAGCAAGACAAAATAAAGATGAGTCATGATACACCAGGCTTGGAGAGTTCAATGCTTGTCAAAAGGTCACAATGAAGAATCACCAAGGTGATAAGGAGAAATATGTGATCGGAGTTGTTATAAAGAGACTAGACACATTTCTAGTGAAGATTGGAGAGAGAGACTCCTTCAGTGTCATGTAGATCATTTATTTGAAAGAGGAAATCTGACAAAGAGGGAACATGAGAAACCTCCTATAGTCCAAATTTCTCCTGTAGCCCAAAGTGAAAGTCAGAAAGGAAGTGAAAGTCACAAAGAAACTGAAAGTTTGCTGGTATCATAGAATCCACCAGTAGAGCAAAGTGAGTCCGGGTCTTTGACTAAGACAAATCAACCAATGTCATATTCCCAACCATTAAGTAGAGCTGGTAGTCAAAGTCAAAGTTCAAGTTTGACATAGTCAGAGATGATGAGAGAGTAGAGTCAAGCTAACGGAAATGGAAGGACAGAAGGAAAAAGAAGCCAGTTCGGTTAATTGAAGGGTTAGGAACAAAGAAGAAATTAGTTGTTCTTTTCATTTCTTCTTGTGAAATGATTATATTTTTGTTAAACACATAGTGGTGTTAAGGAAAAACAGTTTTTTTACAAGTAAATTACTTTGGCAATATTGGTCGTTTTGTGGTCACAGTAAAAACAAGTATGCAATCCAACCTATTACATTTTCAGGTATTGTTAATCTTGGTTTGGTCATATTGTATTCTGGGAACTTATGTACGTACCGTTTTACATTTTAATTATGTCTTTTTTTAAACTGGGTAGAGAGTGTAGTATATTACAAGATCTGAGCATTTTGTTATACTTCCCTCTCTGCTGCTCTCTCTGTTGGGGAAGTGTAAAAGTTAGTTCAATAATGGCTACCCGCAGATGAACGTGTGTTGGTCTTAGGCAGTGGAATGCACAACACCCGCCACCATCCCAACCCTGAGCCATTTTCATTGAGGGCAGCTCAGGGTCGGCTCAGCTGCCTGCTGGGATTCAGAGTAATTAACATTAATTACAGGGTCTATTAATTCAGGTTCATGCACCAGCAAAGATTTTCAGTCAGCAATGCAGGTGGCCCATATCAGCCTGGACCACGACCAGGCTAATGTGGTGGGCTCAGGTGGGATGTGAGGGTTAGTAGGGGGGGGTGTTGATGGTTCACATGAGGAACCCCTTCCAATCCATAATGGCTGCGGGGCCAAAGTTGTGATTGCTGGCTGTCCCCTGGAGGGAATCATGGTCAGGCAGCTGCGGCCATTTTAAATTACAAAACAGGAACCTCTTCTTCAGAGGGCACCTCTATGTTGCAGCAACCTTGTTCTCTCCATAACGAATCTGCAGCTCCTACCTCAGCCTGTGAGACTATTGATGTGTGAGTACTGGAGGGGTCCTGTTAACCCAACAGCATTGGGAGCCCACCTACTGTCCTGAATTGGATAGCGAGCCCACTCCCTGCAATTATTTGGCTTGGCCCTTAAAAACCCCGGTGGGCGTGTCTGGAATCTGCTGTGCAGGTTTGAGACCCGGAACAAAATTGGCAGCAGGTTCCTGCCCCAGAATTGAAAATTCATGCCCAGCAATCAAAGCAGGGATCTTCCTAGGCTGTATAATGGTCATTAAAAAAAAAAACTGCAGCATTTACCTTCCTGGATAAACCACAGAATCTAAAAGCTTTCGGTTGTCATTAAAATAAGAGCCAAAGTCAAATACATGACTAACGTTTTAAAAAAATCTTCAAAGGTGCTCAGTAATGACCTAGACCTTAATGTACAGGGTACAATTTCAAGATTTGTGGATGATACAAAACTTGGAAGCATTGTGAACTGTGAGGAGGACAGGACACAGGTAGGTTGGTGGGCTGAGCTGACAAGTGGCAGATGAAATTTAATGCAGAGAGCATGAAGTGATTCAAATTGGTAGGAAGAACACAGAGAGACAATATGAAGTAAAGGATACAATTCCAAGGAAGGCGCAGAACAGGGGTGTACGTGTGCGTAAATCATTGAAAGTGACAGGAGAGGTTGAGAGTGTGGTTTATAAAGCAAACAGCATCCAAAGCTTCACTCATGGGACATAGAGTATAAAAGCAAGGAAGTTACATTAAACTTGTATAGAACATTGGTTCTGCCTCAACTGGAGTATTGCGTCTAATTCTGGGTGCTGCACTTTAGGAAAGATGTGAAGTTATTAGTGAGAGTGCAGAAAAGATTCACAAGAATGGTCTCAGGGATGAGGAACTTCAGTTATGTAGATAAATTGGAGAAGTTGGGACATCTTTCCTTGGAGGAGAGAAGATTGAGAGGAGATTTGATAGAGGTATTCAAAATCATGAGGGGTCTGGAAAGGATAAATAGGGAAAACTGTTACTATTCGTGGGAGGATCGAAAACAAGTGAACACAGATTTAAGGTAATTGGCCAATAAGCAATTGCAACATGAGGAAAAACCTTTTCATGTAGCAAGTTGTTAGGATCTTGATTACACCATCTGAGAGTGTGGTGGAGGTAGGTTCAATCGAGACATTCAAGAGGGAATTGGATTGTTATCTAAAACAAGGAGAAGGCAGTGGAGTAACATTAGGTAACTTGCCCCTGTGGAGAGCTGGTGCAGATACGATGGGCAAATGGTCTCCTTCTATGCTGTAACAATTCTGTGATTCTGTGCTTTGTGAAAGAAGCCTTTGGCCAACTTTTAGGGAATGGGAAAAATCCATAGAATCACAAATCATGGAAATTACGGCAAAGGAAGAGTTTCATTTTCTCCTGGTCAGTTGTTTTACACTAATATATAATCAATTGGCAACCTATTTTACATCTCTTCTGAATGTAATTTTAATTCACTTCAACTTGCAATCATGCATCTTGCATGAATGCAAGAAGTCCATTGTCCCTGTCCTATTGGCATGTATTCCAGGACCTAGAAACTAACAGGAAGGAACAGAAATGGTAACAGAGGACAGGGAGAATTAAATAACAGTAAAATTAGAAAATAAAATTAGAAATATTCCAAAAATTGCATGGACCCGATTGAGGAAAACAGCAGTGATGAAGGGGTTATTAAATATATGTACATCAATGTCTGTAATGTAACTGATAAGGTTTGTGAACTGTAGGCACAAAGTACCACATGGCATCACAATGCGACTGCACTAACAGAGACATAGCCCAAATAAGGGCAGGAATGGACACTTAAGGCAGAATTTTACATCCCGCGGGCAGGCGTGAGCCCAGTCTGATCGGGCATTAAACAGTGCACGATGACATCGGGCGAGCGTCCTGACGTCATTGTGCACTTGCGCAATATTTCGGCTGGCGGGCATCACGAGAGTTGGCAGCCAACAATTAAGAGGCCTATTAAGGCCACTAAAATAGCAATTACGACCGATTTTTCGCTGCCTGTCCAACCTTACGGTTGGCAGGTGGGCGAATCGGCCAGGCAGCTCTTGCATTTTTTGAGGAAACCACATCCACAGGCAGGATGAGATTTCCGACATTAATTTTAAAAAGATGTTTTGACAGAATTTTTATTATGTTTATGTTCATGTGAGTAAGTCCTAAGTGGGGACTTTTTTTTTCAGATTTTCTACCTTTTTATTTTTGATTTTAAAATTCTTTAGCTCCCTGAGGCAGCTCTCTGCCTTCAGGGAGCTTTCTTTGCCTGCTCCCTCATACCTGCACAGACTTCAGCACAAGCCCTCCTCATGCCCCCGCCCAGCAGCGCTGAGCTTTCAGTGTGCGTGTCACGCTGGCTGGCTGTTAATTGGCCGGCCAGCCTGAAACCGTGGTTGGGGGCCGATCGTGAGCAGTAGACCATTTCCCGGCTGCTCCTGGGCCCGCTTGATGGCTCAAAAATCCCGCCCCTAATGTTCTTGCTTACGAAGTATTCAGGAATGATAGAGAAGGAAAAAGAGTATGCGGCATGTTAGGGCAGAATTTTTAGGTCAGCGTGCTGGCCCGATTGGCAGGCCCGGGAGCGGCCAGGGAACAGACCGCCAACTGGGATCATCCTCCAACCGCGATTTCACGCTGGCCGGCCAATTAACGACCAGCCAGCGTGAAGCATGTGCTGAAATGCTCAGCACTGCTGGGGTGAGGGGGCGGGAGGAGAGCGGGTGCTGATCACCCAGGAAGCCCGGGCATGGGCGAGCGCTGAATGAAAGTTCCCTGAAGGCAGAGAGCTGCCTCAGGGAGCTGAAGATTTTAAAACCAATAAATAAAGATTTTAAAATCCGGAAATAAATGTCCACGTATCAGAATCAGTCACCTGAAATATACATGATGAAAATTCTGTCCATACATTTTTATTTGTTTTTATTCAATAAGGGAGCTCCAAACAGTGGGAAAGAGGTACACGAGCAAATTTGTTGGCAAATTTCAAAGATGTGTAACAAAAATAGAGTAGTAATATTTGGGGACTTTCATCTTCCTATTGGACTAGGAAAAACATAGTGCTAAGGGTAGGGAAGGAGAGGAATTTCTGATATGTGCACAGGAGAGTTTTCTTGATCAAAATGCCTCCAGTCCAACAAGCAAGGAAGCAGTGTTGGATCTGGTTCTGGGAAATGAACTAAGGCAAGTGGAATGTGTAATAGTCTGGAATCATGTAGCTAATAGTGACCACAACATAATTCAGTTTAAAGTAATTCTGGAATGAGGCCAGAAAACATTGAAAAAAAAAGCCTAGCGAATTTTAATAATTTAGGAAGTGACCTAATACAGTAGATTGGAAAATGTAAAACAGTAATGGAACAAGGGAAGAGATAGTTCAGGTACAAACCAGGCATAACCCATTGAAGGAAAAAGGTAGAGAATCCAAAAAGAATGCAACCTGAGTGAAAAAGGAAATATAAGTTAAATTCAAATAGAAAACTGATGGTTATGACAAATGTCAGGAGCAAGATTCAGTTAATAACCAGGAAGCTCATAGAAATGCAGGAGAGATTTGAAAAGTTTAACACAAGAGGGAAGAAAAGTTAGGAGAAAAGATTAGCAGGCAACATCAAATTGAGCCCTAAAACATTTTACAAACATAAATAAAGTGTAAGAGTTTAGCTAAGGAAAAAAAATTGAGCCTTTTAAGGACCCATGTACAATCTGAGGACACAGCCAAAGTATTAAATGAATACTTTGTATCTCCCTTCACAAAAGAAGTACATGATGTGAAGATTGCACTAAAAGAGGAAAGAGAAATTATGGACAGGGCAGTAATAGAGAAGATGTATTAAAATGATTAACATTCCTGAAACTTGATAAGTCACCTGGTCCAGATATAAAACATTCTAGGCTGGTTAAAGAAGCAAAGATAGAAATGACAGAGGCATTGGTGACAATCTTTCAATCCTCATTGGATACAGTAGTGCTGGAGAACTGCTGGATTGCTGGGGGAGAGCAGGGGGAGAGGGATAAACCAGGAAACTACATGCCACTCAGCCTGACTCCGGTGATGCAAAAGTTACTGGAAACCATTATTGGGGGAAAAAAACCCATTAATTTTGAAAGGCTGTGGATAGGGGGTAATTGGTTCACAGACTACACCAATTCCCCGAGGGACCAGCAGTGCCTTCAGCCCCTCCTTGCATGGTTTGCACCGTATTGGTCAATGATACCAATGAGGAAACCCATGAGTTGTGGCTGTGTCTGCCACCAGGGAATTTACATAAATCTGCATTGCACCTCTTGGAGTGGCACTAAGCAAACACATTTTTCCTTCATACGTTATTCAAGGAGAGCCAGGATGGTTATTTTAAGAGCAACTTGTGTCTTAACTAGCTTGATTGAATTCTTTAATGAGGAACAGAGAAGGCTAATCAATGTAGTGCAGTCGATGTTGTATACATGAACATTTGGAAGGCATTTGATGAAATACTGCACAGGAGGCTTATTAAGAAGGAAGCTCAAGGAATTAAGGGGAAAGTGGCAGTATAGATAAAAAAAATTGGCTCAGTGATAGGAAGTAAAGGGTGGTGGTGGATGGATATTGTTCAGACTGGAAGGTGGCTCGCAGTGATATTCCCTAAGGGTCAGTTTTTATAGAAGCATTGAATGGGTACAGCATAGAAGGAGCCCATTTGGCCCATTGTGTCCATGCTGGCTCTTTATAAAAGCAGCTTGGCTAGTTTCACTCTCCTGCCTTTCCCCGAACATCTTTTCTCTTTGGATAATTATCGAATTCCCTTTTGAAAGTCATGATTGAACCTGCCTCCACCCCACTGTCAGGCAGTGCATTCCAGGTCCTAATGACTCGTTGCATAATAAAAGTTCTTTCTCATGTTGCAATTGCTCCTTTTGCCATTCACCTTAAATCAGTGTCCTCTGGTTCTCAACCCTTCGGCCAATGGGAACAGTTTCCCCCTCTATCCAGACACACCTCATGATTTTAAACACCTCTACATAATCTTCTTTCAATCTTCTCTCAGAAACAGCCCAGCTTCTCCAATTTATCCTAGTAACTGACGTCCGTCATTCCTGGAACCATTCTGGTAAATCTTTTCCACACCCCTCTACTGCATTCACATCCTTCATAACTCCAGTGGAGACTGAACCAGTGTTTTATAAATGTTCACCATAACTTCCTTGCATTGTACCCTATGAGCTACATTTTCCTGCGGACTTCAGTTGCCTGATGTCAGGACCAAATGGAGGTCTTGAGCCAGCATTTACCAGCAGCAGTGCCCAAAGGCACAATCTTCCTGGAGGCTGCCTCCTCACTGGCTGCCTCTGCATTCACCATCTTTTTAAGGGCAGCAAACAGGCTCTGCAAACTGCAGCCCAATCAGAGAGCTGGCAACTCTGTAAGCTCAGCAGCCCCACCAGGAGAGGCAAGTACTGCCGCAGCAGGCCAGGGACTATGAGGGTGCCTCAACCTGAAGGCACCCTTGGAGGCATGGAAAGAATGAAAGTTTATGAGCATCGAAGGCATGAGGTCCCTCAGAGCAGAGGGTACCCACCCCCCACCCTGGAGGAATCATTTGGGCCACAAGTGCAGCCTTTCGTGTCATTGCCCTGTCATTGGGGCATAGAGCCTCTAGCTCCAAAAGGACCCCAGCCTGCTGCAGGGAGGTAACCTCCATTCAGTAGATGACTTACGCACACGGCAGGAAGGGAGGCATTCTGCTGGCAGCAAATTACCAGCAAGTCCGCAAAACAGCCCCAACCAGTGGCCTTAACAACGTTAATTCACTACCTGCTTCTGAATAACTCCACCTCCGCCATGGAGGTCCCTGGCGGCGCAAATGGATCAGGGATCTGCCTCAATGCTACACCTCCCTATTTTCCCAGCCCAACTCCTGCCTCCAAGCCCTCTACTACAGGGCAGGAAATTGAGCCCTATGGCTCTTATTATACAGCCCAGGATGTTGTATGTCTTATTAACCATTTTCTCAACCTGCCCTGCCACCTTCAACATTTTGTGTGCCCCTAGGAGCTTCTGCCCCTGCATCCTCTTTCGAATTGTATCCTGCTATGTCCCTAGACCAGGCCACAAGTTTTTGGTAAGATCCGGTTAAGGACCAATGACATTTTGTTTAAAGTAGAGAAAATTTGAGATTCAAGACATTTTCCAAGTGAATAAAGCCGCAAGATTCCACTGTTTGGAACAAACAAAAATAAACTTTGCTATATAAGGTCAAAAAGATAAACAATTTACAATATCTATCTTATACTCTAACATTCAGGGTTAATATGAGGTATACGTGAATTGACAGGCAAACTGTGGCCGAACACGCCATCAACAATCAGCTAATGTGACCAAGACAGAGTCCATGGATTTCTCAATAACCCGCCCAGACATCAGTAAACATTGTGGCCAGAATTTTCCAGCCCCTTATGCCCCTTACGGGACCTTCTGGTCCTTCCAGCGTGAGGGGCAGCAAAATTCTGGCCACAGTGTTTACTGATGCCTGGATGGGTTGTTGAGAAATCCGTGGAGATTTCAATGGGCTCGCCGGCCCCACCATGGGGGATCACACTGCAGGGGGCTGGATAATTCCTGCACGCGAGACCATCAATCTCATTGAAACTCTGTCCTCTCAAGAAAGATTCCAAACTTTTCACTTTCAAAGATCAAGCCTCTGAATTCCTTTCAAACCGCTCCAGCTCAGACTGCCTCAACAACTGCACACCTTCCAGGGTTTCAATCTCGACTCCCGGAGACTCCGTTTCCCTGGAGTTCGAAGTCTGGACTCCAGCCTCTAAATGCTCGTGCATTTCAGCTCGTTAAGAGCCAGCTAGCTGGCACTGTCCCTGCATTTCACCAAGCTCCAATCTCCCCAGCTGCACCAAGATAGGCTCCCAGGTCTTCTTCTGAGCCCTAATCCTTTCCAGCATGGAGCCAGTGACCTTCTGCCACCTTCTCAGCTCCCCAGCTTCTCCTGAGCCCTAACTGAACAGAGTTATCAAACAGCTCCTGGGACTTCTCCTGAGCCCCATCTACACAGAGCCAGCTAACAGCAACACTTCAGCTGCCTGGAGCCTGCCAACAGCAGCACCTTTCCAGTATGGCCTTTCCCCTTGCAGCAGAACACACTCCCCCAGCAAAATTATGGACAAATTGAAACCCTAGAACTTGCTGCACCCCTCTCCACGACAACGTAACCTTCCAGGGCTCACTGAATGCTTTTAAATTAATTGTAGCTTTAACTCCCAAAACAAGACAACTCTCCAGGTTGCATTTCTTTGCAAGCGGTGTAGGCACCTCCTTTCCAATTCTCCAGTGAAGCAAGCCCACCTGCTGTTTTATGATGTTACCTGTCTAGCTATTAACCCCTTAAGTCAACATAGTCACAAGCTTTTAGGTGCAACAGTCTTCAGACTGCTTTAGTTGCATTTATCCCATTTTCTACAGTTAACTTGCACAGAAGCACAGAATCTTTACAGTGCAGAAGGAGGCCATTCAGCCCATTCAGTCTACACTTGCTCTCTAAAAGCGCATTCTACCTAGTGTCACTCCCCTGCCAGAGCATATGCCTGAGCATCCACATTTCAAAGGCTTTTATTTTCTTCTGCAGATCTTTATTTATTGTCCAGGTTTCTGAGGCATACCGAAAGTGGATAGAACGTAGCACCTTATGAGTTTTTTCCTTGTTACAAGTTGAGTTTTCTCATCGTCGAAAAATCCTTCATCTTCACAAAATTACTTCTGGCTGTCTCTATCCAGCAACTTAAATCTTCCCAGAACTAAAAATTTACTATGAACCATGAGCTAGGTATTTATAATGGTCCTTATTACTTCTCCTCATGCTGGCTTTTCTCAATTAATCTTCATTTCTCCAAGTGACAGTTAATTTTGTCCCGTTTCTAAAAGCTTTCCCACAGAGGTTAAACTGAAAGGCCTGTAGTTGCTGGGCTTATTCTTATACCCTTTTTGAACAAGTATGTGACATTTGTAATTCTCCAGTCCTCTGGCACCACCCTTTTACCTAAAGAGGTTTGAGAGAATATGGTTAGTGCCTCCATAATTTCCACTCTTACTTTCCTCAGATTCTCAGATGCATCTCATCCGGCCCTCAAGTTTTAGTTCATTCAATTGTCTCAACTACTTCCTCTTTGATGACGACTTTGGCCGCATCTTCTTCCTTGGTAAAGACAGATGTGAAGTATTCATTTAGTACTTTAGCTATGTCCTCTGCCTAATCAACCCCTCAGCCCCTTTTACCACCCTTCAATGATGATCTGGTCTGATGATGGGATCTGATGAATTTGTTGAAAACTGATTGTGACTATATGATAAATTACCAAATTAGCTTTAGGTTTTATATTAATCAATGTATGTAGTCTTACTTTATAGACGATAAATTTAAATTAAGTTAAAAGCTTACCAGCACACTAACCTCACCTGATCCTTTGCCCTAGGATGTGATTTTTTTTCCCTCCCATTCATTTCAGATTCAATCCGATCACACCACAGTCCTGCTCTGCTCCCCTCTCCTTTTATACTACTCTACTCTTAGCCTTGCCTTTTATGTTGCTCCTCTCCTCTCCCAGCCTTACCTTTTGCGCCCATTTACTCTTTTCAATTTAAAAATTTTTGATAAAGTTGATAGGGAAGAGTTATTCCCTCTGGCAAATGGATCAATGATCAGAAGTCATAGATTTAAAATCATTGGCAAAAGTTCTAGAAGGGAGTTAAAGCCTTTTTCCACTTGATCTGTCAGGATCTGGAATGCACAACCTGAAAAGCTGGTGGAAGCTGATTCCATGAATAATTTTAGGAATGTGTTGAACAGTTACTTGAGGAACTTATTGTATTAAAGACAAAAAGCCAGCAGAAGCATGACGGGCTGAATGGTCTCCTCCTGTTTCTAAGTTTTTATGATTCTATAATTTTGGTGCTTTTTCCTTATCCTTTTATATTAATTTCCAGGTGCTTATATAGTTTCTATTTAAATGATGTTGTACTCTATGCATTATTAGTCATTCATTCCATATCATAACCCTCGATGTGTAAACATTTTTGTTTAGCTTTTTGCTTCATTCTTTTCATGATGATTTTGGGATAATACAATTTTCTTACTAATTCACCAATCAATGGAAACAATCTTTTAGTATTTATCCTCTCAAAAGTTTTCAGCATTTTGAAAATTTCAAACAGATTATTTCATAGCCTCCCCTATTCCAGTGAATTTTTAGCACTTCTCTTCATAACTTTAACCTCTTCTTTCTGAAATAATCCTAGTCAATCTTATGAGACCCTTTCTAAGGCTTTTATACCCTTACAAATGGGGGTCCAGAATTTCACAAAGTATTTAACCTGTATCCAACTGATTTCTTGAAAATTACACCCTTGCTTTCATTGTCAATATGCAAAACACAGGATCTCATTTGTTCTCTTTATAAATATCTGCACTCACAGCAATAAACATCAATATATGTACATCCCCAGATCTCTCTGTTCCCACAATCTTCTAACAATTTTACAATTTAACATATAGTTCCTATCAATGCTCATACTCCTAATATTTTACATTTTTAAAAATTTACTCACTCATGAGATGTGGGTGTCGCTGGCTAGGCCAGCAATAATTGCCCATCCCTAATTGCCCTTGAGAAGGTGGTGGTGAGCTGCCTTCTTGAGCTGCTGCAGTACATATGGTGTAGGTACACCCACAGTGCTGTAAGGGAGGGAGTTCCAGGATTTTGACCCAGTGACAGTGAAGGCACGGCGATATATTTCCAAGTCAAGATGTTGTGTGGCTTGGAGGGGAACTTCCAGGCAGTGGTGTTCCCACAAACCTGCTGTCCTTGTTCTAGGTGGTAGAGGTCACTGGTTTGGAAGGTGCTGTTGAAGGAGCCTTAGTGAGTCGTTGCAGTGTATCGTGTAATGGTACTTACTGCTGCCACCTTGCATCGGTGGTGGAGGGAGTGAAAGTTGAAAGTGATGGCTGGGTTGGCAACCAAGTGGGCTGCTTTGTCCTGGATGGTATTGAGCTTCTTGAGTGTCGTTAGAGCTGCATTCATCCAGGCAAGTGGAGAGTATTCCATCAGACCCCTAACTTGTGCCTTGTAGATGGTGGACAGGATTTAGGGAGCCAGGAAGTGAGTTTCTCATCACAGAATTCCCAGCCTCTGACCTGCTCTTGTAGCCACAGTACTTATATGGCAGGTCGAGTACAATTTTCTGGTTTCTGGTCAATAGTAACTTCCAGGATGTTGATAGTGGAGGATTCAGCAATGGTAATGCCATTGAATGTAAAGGGGAGATAGTTAGATTTTCTCTTGTTTGGGTTGGTCATTGCCTGGCACTTATGTGGCGCAAATGTTACCTGCCACTTGTCAAGCCAAGCCTGATTATTGTCTGGGTCTTGCTGAATATGGACATGGACTGCTTCAGTATCTGAGGAGTCGCAAATGGTGCTGAGCATTGTGCAATCATTAACGAACATCCCCACTTCTGATGGAAAGAAGGTCATTGATGAAGCAGTTGAAGATGTTTGGGCCTAGGGCAATATCCTGAGGAACTCCTGCAATGATGTCCTGGGGTTGAGATGATTGACCTCCAACAACCACATCCATCTTCTTTTGTGCTAGGTACGATTGCAACCAGCGGAGAGTATTCCCCTGATTTACATTGACTCCAGTTTTGCTAGGGCTCCTGATACCACTCTGAGTCAATGGTTCCTTGATGTCAAGGGCAGTCACTCTCACCTCACCTCTTGAGTTCTGCTCTTTTATCCATGTTTGGACCAAGGCTGCAATGAGGTCAGGAGCTGAGTGTCAGTGAGCAGGTTATTGCTGTGTAAGTGCCATGTCAATGACACTTTCCATTACTTTACTGATGATAGAGAGTAGACCAATGGAGCGGTAATTGGCTGGGTTGGAGTTGTCCTGCTTTTTGTGTACAGGACATGCCTGGGCAATTTTCCAAATTGCCAAGTAGATGCCAGTGTTTTTCTTTATTCATTCATGGGATGTGTGCTTCACTGGCTGAGCCAGCATTTATTGCCCGTCCCTTGTTGCCCTTGAGAAGATGGTGGTGAGCTTCTTGAACCGCTGTGGTCCATGTGGTGTAGGTACACCCACAGCGCTGTTAGGAAGGGAGTTCCAGGATTTTGTCCCAGTGACATTGAAGGAACAGTGATATATTTCCAAGTCAGGATGGTGGGTGACTTGGAGTGGAACCTCCTGGTGGTGGTGTTCCCATCTATTTGCTGCCCTTGCCCTTTTAGATGGTAGTGGTCATGGGTTTGGAAGGTGCTCTCTAAGGAGCCTTAATGAATTCCTGCAGTGCATCTTGTAGATGGTACACACTGCTGCTACTCTGCGTCGGTGGTGGAGGGAGTGAATGTTTGTGGACTTGGTGCCAATCAAGCGGACTGCTTTGTCCTGGCTGATGTCCAGCTTCTTCAGTGCTGTGGGAGCTGCACTCATCCAGGCCATTGGGGAGTATTCCATCGCATTCCAGACTTGTGCTTTGTAAATGGTGGACAAGCTTTGGGGAGTCAGGAGGTGAGTTACATGTCACACGATTCCTAGCCCCTGACCTGCTCTTGTAGCCACAGTATTTATATGGCTAGTCCAGTTCAGTTTCTGATCAATGGTAACCCCCAGGATATTGATAGTGGGGGATTCAGTGATGGTAATGCCATTGAACATCAAGGGGTGATGGTTGGATTCTCTCTTGTTAGAGATGGTCATTGCCTGACACGTGTATGGCGCGAACGTTGCTTGCCACTTTTCAGCCCAAGCCTGAATATTGTCCAGGTCTTCCTGCATTTGGATATGGACTGCTTCAGTATCTGAGGAGTCATGAATGGTGCTGAACATTGTGCAATCATCAGTGAACATCCCCACTTTTGACATTATAGAAGGAAGGTCATTGATGAAGCAGTTGAAGATGGTTGGGCCTAGGACACTACCCTGAGGAACTCCTGGAACTGCAGTGATGTCCTGGAGCTGAGATGACTGACCTCCAACAACCACAACCATATTCCTTTGTGCTAGGTATGACTATAACCTGTGGAGAGTTTTCCCCCTGATTCCCATTGACTCCAGTTTTGCTAGGGCTCCTTGATGCCACACTCAGTCAAATGCTGCTTTGATGTCAAGGGCAGTTACTCTCACCTCACTTCGGGAGTTCAGCTCTTTTGTCCATGTTTGAACCAAGGCTGTAATGAAGTCAGGAGCTGAGTAGACCTGGCGGAACCCAAACTGGGCATCAGTGATCAGGTTATGGCTAAGCAAGTGCCGCCTGATAGCACTGTTGATGACTCCTTCCATTATTTTACTGATGATGGAGAGTAGACTGATGGGGCAGTAATTGGTCGAGTTGGATTTGTTCTGCTTTTTGTGTACAGGACATACCCAGGCGATTTTCCACATTGCCGGATAGATGCAGTGTTGTAGCTGTACTGGAACAGGTTGGCTAAGTGTGTGGCAAGTTCTGGAGCACAAGTCTTCAGTACTATTGCTGGAATATCGTCAGAGCCCATAGCCTTTGCAGTATTCAAGTGCCTTCAGCTGTTTATTGATATCACGTGGATTGAATTGGATTGGCTGAGGACTGGCATCTGTGATGTTGGGGACCCCCGGAGGAGGCCGAAATGGATCATCCACTTGGCACTTCTGGCTCAAGATTGTTATGAATGCTTCAGCCTTATCTTTTGTACTGCTGTGCTGGGCTCCTCCATCATTGAGGATGGGGATATTTGTGGAGGCTTCTCCTCCAGTGAGTTGTTTAATTGTCCACCACCATTCACGACTGGATGTGGCAGGATTGCAGAGCTTATATCTGATCCGTTGATTGTGGGATCGCTTAGCTCTGTCTATCACTTGCTGCTTATGCTGTTTGGCACGCCAGTAGTCTTGTGTTATAGCTTCACCAGGTTGACACCTCATTTTTAGATATGCTTGATGCTGCTCCTGGCATGCCTCTCCTGCACTCTTCACTGAGCCAGGGTTGATCCCCTGGCTTGGTGATAATGGTAAAGTGGGGGATATGTAGTTACAGATTGTGTTTGAATACAATTCTGCTGCTGCTGATAGCCCACAGTGCCTCATGGATGCCCAGTCTTGAGCTGCTGGACCGTTGGAAATTCTTTTCTCATCCAATGGTATCTCACACCTCATTGTACATGCCCCTTGTAATCACGAAAAGCAGGAGACTTGCGCACCAAAACTCGTTATGCTTACAGAGCTGCTAACCAACTCTTATCACACCTGGGACTGTCCAGGCTCATTTCAAAAGGGAGCCAAAGGGACGTCATTTGCATTTCATAAGCTTACCTTGCTAGCGGAGTTAGTGGATCTGCCTAGCCAATGCTTCCTGAGACCACACCCTCAATATAGATGGTAACTCTTTCAACAACATTATTAGTCCTAGAATGAAAGCCAGTTCCAGACACTGGCTGAACATCCCTTTTGGAAGTCATCATGGAGAAAAAAGTCACCTGACTCGAATGACCATATTGAAATCTCTATATGCCTTTGAGAACTGAGAAATCCCCAGTCAGCAGTTTTAACATCAACTGGAAAGGATTCCAGCTGCCTGGATAAGCAAGCAACCAGTTACTGTCTCTCAACTCCTCGAAGCCTGCTTGATTTTAAAAGCCTCTGATCAATGCCAAGTGGTCTAAGCACAGAAATCCCATCATGCTGCAGCATTGTTTATTTCAAGGATTTTTGTATTGTTATCTCCAAGCAGAATCTCATCAGAACTGAACCCCTCCAATGAAGGAAATTTCATCTGGAATTTGACTTCTCGGACTCTGGAAATCACATGAACTAATATTCATTTCTGTGCCTCTTGTATTATAACGCTCATTTTCCTATTCCCCCCCACCACCCACCCCCCCCCCCCCCACCCACTGTACTGTGTGTGTGTGTGTTTGTTTGTGTGTGTGAAGTGGGAAGTTGCAGACATTCCCCCTCAGTTTTGCTCTGGATTATTAGTAAATTGGATCACACAAAACTGAGGGTTTGGACAACCACGCCACCACTTAATTGAAAAATAATTCAAAGCATCTTCTGCTTAAGATAGGTGTTGAGAAGAAATCTGTTCAGTTTGCTTATCTCTCTCCTGTCCATAACAAAATGCTATCTGAAAATTCATATATGCAAAATACAATGCATTCCCTGTATCTCTACAGCCAGATATCTCCTCAAAAATTTCAATAAAATTAGTCAAATATAAGTTTAATACCCCAATTAGCCCACAACTTCCAATGTTGACCACTTCATTCTTTTATTATGCATTCCGATGTTTATTCACAACTGAGCTATATAGCCAATCTAAAAATCTCGTTTTTTGAATAGAGTTTGACATTTGCTACTCTCCAATTCTTTGACAAAGCTCTTATTTCCAAGAATGTTTGGAAAGTTATGGTCAGGGTTTTTGCCTTTCCCAGGCTCCTTTAGTATTCTGGATACATACATCAGGATCTGCTAATTTTTTTTTACTTCTACTGCCAGTAATTTTATTAATATATTGTTCTTTTGAATATTCATCTCCAGTTGTGTCTTTCACCTCCCTCTCAGAGATTCCTTCTGTTCTACTTTCACATACTTGGTAAGCATTGCAACCAATCCCCCAATCTCAGGTACAAAATGTCTCACTTCATCTCTTAGTATACTGGCTGTTCTTTGTCCTTTCACTGCTTATCAAAGGTCTTTTAATTTTTCTTCATGTTTCTATTTATGTTATGGGTCTCCTTTCATACTCCCTAAGCTTGCTAACCGCTATTTTCCTTCACGCCTTTTAATTTCCTTAATTCATCCTGAAATACCATGTCGTATTTCCTTAGCAGTTCAGGAACTCCTCCTGTTTTCAGGTGAAATATCTCAAACCAGTCAAGCTTGATCTTCTGTAACCAGTCTTAGCCTAAAAGACTGTGTCCTTCTCCATCACTACTATCACAGGCTCTCTGTTGCCTGTAAGACACTGGTACTGTGGCAATACCCTTTACCTGAATAGATTCTCCAGTGTATGTCTTTAATTTAGCAGTTGTCCGCTCCAGGTTTATTGGCTGTCTACCTTCATTAAGTTATTTGAAAATGTGCCCTCTCACCACTGTAATTGAGGCTCCTGTAACTAGCTCCATTATTAGTGGCTTCTCATTAACTTGGATTGTGACAGTGATAGGTTCGGTTTTTACAGCGGTTATGCTATACAGGGAATAGAAGTCGGTGTCGGCAGCATCAGGTTCTGCTTTATTTTTTAATTCAGTCATATTGGTTTGCTGCTTTATGAGCTGTTTCAACTTTGCCCTGCTTTGCCTTACTATGTGACCTTTCTTATGGCAGTGATGGCATTCTGCTTCCTTGAATTTACAGGTGTCTGGTCCGTGGTCACCTCCATGGAGCTGTTGCTTATGTGTTTCTACTAAACCTTTTCAAGTTTTTAACAGCTGACATTGCCTCTCGCTTCAATGCTGTGTCTCTGGTTTTCGCACCATGCCTGGCAGTAGGCTCTCGCCCCACATGAAGAACGGCGCCATGTTGTATGTGTTGCAAAGCCTGTGAGTCTTTACACGGCATTTTCCATGGCGAGTGAGATTTCTAGGGCGCACTTAAAGTCGATGTCGACCTCGACGAGTAAATGGCGCTGTATGGTGTCATCCTTAACTCCACAAAATAATCGATCCCACAGCATTTAATGTGTCCCCAAAGTCGCAGTGTTTTGTCAACTGCTTAAGGTTCGCTACATAGGTTGCGATGGACTCCCCTGGGACCCTAACTCTGGAATTAAACTTAAACCTCTGCATTATTACAGATGGCTTCGGCTGGAAGTGCGTTTTCACGAGGTCCACTAATTCATTAAAGGACTTAGAA
Organism: Carcharodon carcharias; assembly: GCF_017639515.1. Classification (NCBI taxonomy): domain Eukaryota; kingdom Metazoa; phylum Chordata; class Chondrichthyes; order Lamniformes; family Lamnidae; genus Carcharodon; species Carcharodon carcharias. Next base: position 162,534,578 of record NC_054468.1, read on the forward strand.
TTGGGTGTATAGGGATCATTGGTCGGAGCCTCCCAGAACATCACGTGACCCCTGATAGACAGCAGGAGAGGGTATACCTTCAGTTACTACAGCCTAAGATCAATCTCAGTGTGTGCTTCTGTGTCCTTTCAATCTAGACAGTTTACATGTGGCTGAGGTTAGGGTACCACACAGGCACAGCATATCTGATCAAGGAATGGGTGTAGCCAGTGTAGATCAACAACAGGTTATGGACAGGGAGCCTGAAAGGGATGTGGGATCTGAGGATGAACATCCATTTAGTTTTTTTTTAGTATTCTGTCCACTTGGCCATCCCACTTCAAGTCTACTTGAATAAGTATACCCAGGATTTTCAAGGCTTTCATCTCTGGCAGCGTGTAATTGCCTAACCTTTTGTCACTGTGTTCATGTCTACCGAAGCCTGTTCGCATGGTATTACATTTAACTGCTTACTATTTTCCATAACTCATTGAGGGTGTTAAGAGTTTCATGAACCTCACAGACTGCACCCTGCAGCCTAGATTCTGCGACTGTTCTATCATACACATATTTCTAGTATTTGAGGAAAAGAACTGACCCTGGCAGAGTGCCCTGAGGCAAACCTGCTGTTCATTGCACACTTTCAGATAGTCAGACACAGTATCTGACACAGTGACATGGAATTTAATGGGAGTGGTGGGGAAGTCTAATATCCATCACCAAAGCTGACAGCACACCTGCCAACCCAATCTCCGGGAGTCCCAAGGAAATTCAATCCTAAGGGGGACACTGGCGTTGAGGGTTGAGGTGTCAGAGGAAAGGGCAGGGGTGGCTCTCAACAGACCTCCCCCTTCCCAATGCCAGGTCCCTCGATCAGGCATTGAGTGCCATTGAATGAAGAGTCCCCCCGCAACATCCACTAGGCCGCAAGCAAATTTGACAGCTGGTTGGATACCAGCAGTGGGGGATGACATGGATCGTTTTCAAACCAACATGAGCACATTTCATTCTTTGGCTTGCTTGTTGCCTATTCAATTTCAAGCAAGCTTGGAGCGCAAACTTGTTCTTACAGCTGTTTATTGGCTTGTCGTTATTTCTGAAATATTCTGCTTCGATATCAACCATTGAACCTGTCAAATATGGGTGGGCAAATTCATGTTATTAAATAATGTCATGATACATCATATTTTTGTCATTGTTACCGTATAGAGTAGGAGAGGAATTAAATTTTCAAAGGCATCATAAAAGAGTGCAATTGTTTACACCCCAAGATTTTAAAAATAATTTTGGAGGAATTTAATGATCTTCTTCCACTGATCTGGAGGCAGCCATCCTGGTACACAGCTACAGGTACCAGCAGCCTGCAACAACTACTTTCCTTCTCAGTGGGAACCCACTGAAATTATTATAATTAGGTCAACCTGGGAAAACCCATCAAAATTAGTGGCACCAAGTCAGACCATATACAAAAACAAAGCAGAAAATCTTGCCTGATGGGCCTGCAGATAGTTCAGTACTGGAGGAGTGGACACTTTTTAGGCCAAAATTTTCGCTTGAATTATGCCAGATTTCCAGCTTTTCTCAGGCAGGGGCCCATTTTGCCCCTCTTATTTCTGCACTTCTACCAAATTTCTGGTATCACTTTCACTAGACAGTGGGCAAATTCAAATATGGCATGTATTGTCAGAGTAACATCAATTTTCCATCTAAAAGTTCTGTCTTCTTCCTAATACTTCTTCCCATGTTTGCGGTCAGACTATAGTTTCTGTCAGCAGATGTAATGACTTGACTTACCGGACAGGTTTCAACAAGAAACAGATAAACTTTATTACAGAGGGCTTTTCAGATGCTGCATGCTTGAACCAGGTCCTCAACAAGAAACCCCGTCCCCCCTGGATTATCCATGCTTAGGGCTCATTATTCGGAGCCTCCAAGAACAATCACATGATCCCTGATAGACAGTGGGAGAGACTATATCTTCAGTTACTACTTTTCCTTCCCCTTTAGTTTTTTTTACAGTTTCTATTTACAGAGGACATTTGCGTATCCAACAACATATACATATATACAACTCAGGTGATTAAAGATTAAGTTTCTGAGGTGTGTTTTGGTTAGAGTGGCATAGCTCTACCACTTGAAGTTCTTCCACAGGATCGACATGATCAGGAATTGCAGCACTAGCTATATCATTAGAAAGTGTCACTTCAGGGTTTGGTAATTCTACAGAGATATCAGGCATGTCTATTCTAGGTCGATCTGTCAGCTCAGGGATTAATGGTTCAACGTTAATTACAGGCGGAATAGCTGGTTGTTGGAATGTCCCTCTATTCTGAAGATGGTCCACATGTTTTCGAACAATTCAGTCTTCCACTTCCACCTGGAAGGACAACGGACAAGTTTCTGAGACAATTGTACCAGGAACTCAACAAGGTCCACTCCCAAAATTCCTCACGAAAACTGTGTCTCCTACAGTGAATCTGCGAACTTTGCTGTGAATATTTTACATGGGCAGTGATTCATCAATAATTCAGTTGGCATTGAACCCATTGTTGAATGAGGCGGTGTACAATAATTCAGAAGAAAGCGGAAAACTTGAGTTTCTAGAGAACCTTCAGATAACTTCTTCATTCCCGATTTGAAAATTTGCACAGCTCTTTCAGCTAAACCATTTAATGAGGGATTGTATGGTGCTGTGTTAATATGCCTGATTCCATTTAACCTCATGAATCTCTAAAACTCTGTCCTAGTAAAGACTGTACTGTTATCAGAAACAATGATTTCCGGTAGGCCATGTACACTAAAACAGTGATACAGCTTTTCAAAAGTTGGCTCGATGTCAGTGATCTGACTTCATATACATCCATCCATTTAGAAAGTGTATCTACAATCAATAACATGGTACTTAAGAACGGTCCTATATAATCAATATATAGTCTAACCCAATGTCAACCAGGCCACTTCCACGGATGCAGTGGAGCTGAAACAGGCAACTTCTGTTGTTACTGACACTGGAGACAGTGCTCAACCATACTTGCAATGTCACTGTCAATGTCTGGCCACCAGACATAACTTCACGCAAGTATCTTCATCTTCGATATGCCTGGACACACACTGTGAAGCTCTGTCAAGAGTGGTTTCCTTCCTTGCGAAGGGTTGACAACTCTTGACCCCCACAACAAGATTCCATCTTGACAACTTAACTCTGTTTTTTGGGCGTGGAATGGCCTCTTCAGCACTGGTGAATTTGACCACCCTTGAAATACAAGGTCTCAGACTTACGACAAAATTAGATATCTGTTCGCCCAATTTCTAATTTGCTTCACACACACAGGTGAAAAATCCAAGAAATTCAGTACAACCACAACTTCTTGTGGCACTGGAACATGTACAATGCCAACTGGTAATGGGAGACAACGAGTGCATCTGCATTTGCAATATGCAAGGCAGATGGTGCATAAAGCTATACTCATATGCAGATAATATCAAAGCCCAGCATTGAATTCTTGCTGATGCTATTGATGGAATGGCTTTATCCTCACTGAATAAACCCATTAATGGCTTATGATCCGACACAATGTGAAATGTCATCCATGCATATATTGGTGGAACTTCGTCACTCCGAATATCACTGATAAACCTTCCTTTTCTAGCTGGAAATAACCCTTCTTGGCTATGGAGAGGGTTATGGAGACATAGCCAATTGGCCTTTCTGATCCATCTTCCGTTCTATGTGATAATGCAGCTCCCACACCATAAGGAGATGCCTCACGTTAATACCAATTGTTTTGACGGGTCGCAGTGTACCAATAAATATGATGAATGTAATAGCTTCTTAACTGTCACAAAGACTCCTTCCCATTGTAAATTCCACAACCAACGATGATTCTTTTTTAACAAAAAGTGTAATTGTACTAACACTGTTGACAAGTTTGGCAAGAAGCGGTTATAACAGTTGATCGTACCCAGGAAAGACTTGAATTCGGTTACACTGGACAGAGAGGGCACATTTTTGATTGCCATAACTTTCTCTTCTACCGGATGCAAACTCATGGCATCCACCCAGTGACCCAGGTAAGTAACTTTTGGCACTTGGAATGTTCATTTTTCTTTCTTTAATCATACACTGGCTTTCAAGAATCTTCTTAGCACCTCTTCCAGGTTGCCCAAGTGTTCAGCCTCAGTTGACCCTGTGATCAGAACAACAATCAGGTATACTACTACTTGGGAAATTCTTGCAAAAGACTCTCCATTGTCCTTTGGAAGATTGCACATGCAAACAAAACTCCAAAGGGGAGGTGAGTATATTGATAAAGACCCTTGTACGCGTTGATAGTCACGTATCCCCTAGGCGTGCTATTCAGCTCTAATTGTTGGTAACCGCGGCTCATGTCCAGTTTTGTATAGGATTTGCCTCCAGTTAGCTTTGCATGTAAGTCATCTATGCTCGGGATAGGATATTTATCTAATTTAGCTGCCTTGTTCATGGTCAATTTATTGTCCCCGCAAATGCGTATATTTTGGTCAGGCTTCACCATTGGGACTATGGGTGCTGCCCATTCCAAAAATTGGACAGGTTGGATGATGCCCAGCTTTTCTAACTGGCACAATTCTGCATCCACCCTCTCTTTTAAGGCATAAGTACAGGTCTGGCCTTAAAGAAATGGGATGTCGCCTGAGAATCAACATATATTTTTGCTTGCAAGCCTTTTAACTTCTCCTAATTTGTCGCAAAATACACTGTCATATTTCCTTAGCAGTTCAGGAACAACTCCTGTTCTCAAATGAAAAATTCCAGACCAGTTAAGCTTGATTTTTTTGTAACCAGTCTTGGCCCAGAAGACCAGGTCCTTCACCTGTCACTATGATCACTGGAAGTTGGGCTGTCTGTTGCCTATAGGACACAGGTACTATGGCGATGCCCTTTACCTGTAAGGATTCTTCAGTGTATGTCTTCAATCGAGCAGTTGTCCACTCTGGATTCAGTGGCTGGGTGCCTTCATTTAGGTATTTAAATATGTGCTTTCCCATCACTGTGGTTGAGGCTCCTGTATCAACCTCCACTATTAGTGGCTTCCCATTCACTTGGATCGTGACGGTAATAGATTCAGTTTTTACTGTGGTGACATTGTACAGGGAATAGGTGTCGGTATCGGCAGCTTGAGGTTCTATTATATTATTCACTTCAATCATTTTGGTTTGCTGCCTTATGGACTGTTTCGATTTCACCCTGCATTGCTTTTATTACGTAACCTTTCTTATGGCAATAATGGCATTTTGCCTCCTTGGATCTGCAGGTGTCCGTTACATGGTCACCCCCACATCTATAACAGATTAACCTTGGAATCGCTGCTGAAATGTTTTTACTAGGCTTTTTCGTTTTTCTAACAGCGGACATTGCCTCTCACTTCACTGCTATGTCTCTGGTTTTCGCACCACACCCGTCTGTAGGTTCCCACCCCACATGAACAGCACCATGTTGTACATGTTGTAAAGCCTGTGAGTGTCTCACAGCACTTTCTATGGCTGGTGCTTCAAATCGATGCCGAGCTCTGTGAATAAATGGCACTGTATGGCGTCGTTGTGAACTCCACAAACTAATCGATCCTGCAGCATATCATTGAGTGTGTCTCCAAAGTCATAGCGTTCTGTCAACTGCTTTAACTTCGCTATATAGGTTGCGATGGACTCTCCCGGGGCCCTTACTCTGGAATCAAACTTAAACCTCTATTATTCCGGAAATGCATTGGAAATGCGTTTTCACGAGGTCCACTACTTCATTAAAGGACTTGGAATTGGGTGCGTTAAGGGCCAGCAGGCTATGGATGAGGTTGTATGTCTTGCTACCACATACACTCAAAAGGAGGCTTTCTGCTTTACTCTGCGGTAATTTCGTTTGCTACAAAATAAAAACCAAGGTGCTCTTCATACTGGCTCCAGGCTTCCATAGTCGCATCGTAAGGATTGATTCTGCTGAAAAGTGGCATTACTGGTGAGTAGACTTCTCTTTTTTCTTAAGATTTGATGTAATTACGTTAACGAGATACAGCGTGAGAGCTATTTTATCCTTGTCACCACAATGTCATGACTTGAAGTACTGGACAGGTTTCAACAAGAAACAGATAAACTTTATTACATTCAAATGCCACATGCCTGACCCAGGCCCTCGACACCACCCACCCACCCACCCACCCCACCCCACCCCCTGGAGTCCCTGCACTTAAAGTTCATTGGTCAGAGCTTCCAAGAATGATCACGTGACCCCTGATAGACAGTAGGAGAGGCTCTTCCTTCAGTTACTACAGCAGAGAAAGTCTCTTGGAAAACCAATCTGTTACATATGTACTATGTATTCTTTACTTGCAATCAGAGACTGGCAGCTGTCCAGTACCAGCAGCACTACTGGGAGTGGTGGCTGCTGCTGGTACTGCAGCATGGTCTGTACCAGGGATGAATGATGGAGCTCCAGGAAAAAGGTGAGTGTGACAGGTTCACTGGGGCCAGTGGGGCCAGATGTGGGGGTTCCTGGCAAAGTGGTGGGATGGGTGTCGATATGAAGGTCAGAGGGGATCCTTATTCTGGGTTATTCCTTTTCTGCCAGTGGGAGCCTCCAATGGGCATCGAATGCCTGGCAAGGAGGGTTCCCCCCTGCCAACCAGGCCCCGGGTCTACCCAACAGGGTATTCCTGATGGTAGGACCACATGTCTTGGCCCCCACTCAGTGTTGGTTAATTGGCCTCAGGTAGGAAGGCTGTCCCTGAGCCTTCCCACCACAGACTTAATCAGAGGAAAGTGGGAAGGCAGCGGGATCTCCATCCCTCACCTTCCTGCCCAATCACAGCTCCTCTGCCTCATCTATGAATCTGTCACCAGGGGTGGCTTTAAATTCCACCCAATATGTCAGAAAAGGATTTCAAGTGTATGTGAAAGATTAAGTGGCAGATGGATTGTGAATGAGAGAGGTGGATCATGAGCATGTTGGATAGTATGTTGTGAGTGAAAGAGTTTGTGAGAAAGTATCTGACAGATGGATTGTGCATGTGTGAGGGAGATTATTCATGTGCACAAATCCCTTCACCTCCTCAACCCTCCCTATTTCTGTAACCTCTTCCATCCCCCCAACCCTCTGAGAACTCTGCATTCCTCCAATTTTAGACTCTTGTGTATCCCTGATTTCTTTTGTCCCACCATTGATGGCTGTGCCTTCAGCTGTCTAAGCCCTAAAGTTGATCATTCCTTCCTTAAACCTTCCTGTCTCTCCACCTCTCCCTTCTCCTTTAAGATGGTCCTTAAAATCTATCTCTTTGACTAAGCTTTTGGTCATATGTTCTAATATCTCCGCATGTGGCTTGGTGTCAGAATTTGTCTGGTAATGCTCCTGTGAAGAGCCATTGGATATTTTATTTAATTAAAAATGCTATATGAATGCAATTTGTTGTTAGACCACAGTTGACTATTGCCTATAGTTTTGTGTGTGTTATTTTAGCAAGATAGTCAAGATAGAGAGACTCATATTTGAAGCCCTTAAGTGGTCATTTAAGGAAGAGATTCATTAAACTGATACTGGGGTGAGAGACTTTTGTTATGTGCAATGACTAGAGAAACAGGAATACTTCTCTCTTCAACAAAGTAGGTAAAGAGCACATCTGAGAGTTATGATGGCTTTTGATCGGATAAATAAGGAAAACTATTTCCACTAGTTGATGAGTTAATAACTAGAGAGCATAAAGGTCATCACCAAAAGAATAAAAATAGGGGTTAAAATAAATATTTCTTATGCAGAAGGTTGTTAAGACATGGAAACAACCATGAATGCAGAATTTATCATAGCTTTAAGATGGAACTAGATAAATACATGTAAAAGAAAACATTAAATTGTATGGGGCAATGGTAAGGGAGTGACAACTGACAGGAGGAGCAATGTATAGGCAGAGGTGACCAAGTGGATGGTCTTGATTTTGGAAACAAAGATGTTCATGAGCTCTTTGTAGTTATCACCATAGATGAGAATGGAAACTGCGAGAGAGTGAAGTTGAAGAGGTTGGTTTGTGGTGGAGAAGAGGAAGGTAGGTTTGCTCTTGTTCTGCAAGAGGAGCCTGGAGCAATGGGTGACTTTGGTCAGAAAGAGAGAGCAGCAGTACTTACAGCCAAGATAACCATACACCATTTCTATCCTGATCTGTAGACCATGGACTTTAGTCCGTGCTGGGAGCTCTGGTACAGGGAAAACTGTGGAGTAAAGCAACCAAATTCAAACCCAAGGTAAACTGGTTATGTTTATGTGGGAAAAGGAAACAACAATGGATGCCACTTTAAAAAAACTTTAAAGTATTAAAATGTTATAGTTTGAACTAAGGCAGTACTCAAAGCTCCAGTTAAATGGAACATTCTGTAACAAAAGGCAGTAGTTTTTTTAAAACCAGAATACCTATTAATATTTTCCTCAACAGCAATAAACACCTTCTAATCCTACAAAGGATCTGCATGTGGGTAGAAAAATTGCCAGTTAAATGGAAATCCAATTAAAATGGATTGAAGTGGATATGGATTTACTTGCATCTGTTTTGTGTTTAATTGGGTGAAGCGAGGAGAAAAATTGTTTACAAATGCAGTGTGAGGCCTTTAGAATTTAAAAGCCGACTTACACAATTTAAAACCCACAGTTCAAGATCACCTTCTGTCTGAACGCTCCAGACAACTATCTTTAGAAGTTTGTTGTCCATAGAAATCTTTATCCATAGTAAGACTTTTTTAATATTTAAAATCAGTTTTTTAACATTGTTTACCATCTTGGAAAAAATCCATGCTCTTTATCCATTTGGTGCATTCATACATTTGTGTTCAACTGTTCAAAATGAGTAGAAATGTTAATGCTATGTGACCCAAAAATTTAAGACTATCAGAAACTCCAAGGAACGGAATGATTTGAATGAATCCCATGTGGTTGGTGTGGATATAGTTCAACAACACTGTCAAAGCTACAGCCTGCTGGCTTCTGTGCAAGTATCTACTATTCATGTCAGTTAAAGAAGTGCGTCATTGCTCCCACACTGAGCAGAGTTCTTGCTGTCCTTGTCCTATGCAGCATGGTAACAAGGACTATCTCCTTCCTTCAGACTGAGTCCTTGCTTTCTACTCAAGTTTGATACCATTATTTTGATTATGTATAAAATGGAGGGAATTCCAGACGTATCAAACCTTTTCAACAGTAGAACTGCTCCTAGATGCCGAAAATGGGGAAAATGGAGAAAATGGAGAAAAAAAGTTATTCTCCCCAGAACTGTCACCACTCACTTTTACAAAAGCAGTATCATGAATATTTTGAGGCTTTTGACATTTCCAACATAGGACTTATAGCTTAATCAGAAGAATTTCTTCCACACATATTTCACCTTTTAAAGGAAGATCATGCACAGTGTTCTACCTTTTCTCATAAATTAGTGATTTTACATTTTGAATATTTTGAAAACTATAATAGCGTAATTAATATAATGAATTTGATCTTATTTTATTAATAAGTGTGAATTATTACATGCTTGTACTTCAGGACTTGAACAAAGCAAAACACTTTGTCACACCCTGTGTTTTCAGCTGTAATCTTAATGACAGATCACAGACCAATGTAACATTCCACCAAACAAAAATGTGTTGCCTATAAAGTAGCAGGTTAACAATTTTACTAACAAATTTAGGCCTCCATTAATAAAATGCCTAAGTTATTTAAGAGAATGAAGGGGCATGGATAAGGTGAAGGAGGGCATTACACATTTTGAACATATTGAATAAAGTCACATAGGCAGTGACAAATGAAAATACATTTAAAAAATAATCTGGGTACTACAGTAATTACATGATGGCAAAGCTCCTAAAAACTGGAGGCCACCACTCCAATTCAGTTCTCTGCTCTTTCATTGACTGACAATGGCTTACATGAAAGCCAGAATCTCTGGTTAACACAATACTGGTCTCCATAAGCTTTATAATTTTGTCTTTGCATGGGTTGGTTAGCCCTCCAGTTTTGGTATCTACTTTGTCATTGGGTTATGAAGAAAATCAATAACGTAATACGTTAATACCCTAATTTGCTATCAAAATGACATTGAAGTTAATGCCACTCTCTTATTTTTATGCACAAATAATATAGCACCTTCAAGTGAGGGTAGATGTGTGGTTATGCTTGAATATCCTAAGATTGCTAACCAATTTGTACCATTCCACCATTTGCCTTATGTAAATTGCATCTCACTCATTGAAACACACTGAATGGCATGGTGTTGCTGTTTTTGTGTGGAAGGCAAAACTAAACTCATGACAGAAAGTTAAGTCTTGTCCATTTCAGTCTAAGTACCTTTTAATGATGTAGTAAGTATCAACTACCATGAATCAAACTCTGAATGAAAAGGTATGAGGGGATCGCTGCTAAGGTTGATTGAGTAAATAGCCTAAAAGGTATGGCGTAAGTAAACAGTTGGAAACATCTAAAGAAGTGATTCAAAATGTTCACAAAAATATATTCTTTAAAAAACAACAACTCAGCAAGAAATATCCATATATGTCTTACTAAGGCAGTTAAGGATAGTTTTAGATTAGATTTTTAATGTAGCAAAGAGTATTAGTAAACCTGAGGATTGACAGTGTTTTTGAAACTAGTAAGGGGCCACCAAAAGGGAAAATAATATAATACGAGAGTAAACTAACCAGTAATATAAAAACAGATTGTAAGAGCTTTTGCAAGTATGTAAAAAGGAGGAGAGAAGCTAAAGTAAGCATTGGTCCATTAGAGGCAGAGACAGGAGAAAATAATCATCGAGAATGAAACATTAAACAAATATTTTGTGACTGCCTTCTCTGTAAAATACTCAAATTACACACCAGAGATAGAGGGTAACCAAGGGGATAATGAGAGTGAGGAGCTTAAGGTAATTAATATCAACAGAAAAAATTATTGGAGAAGCTTAAGGGATTAAAATCTGACAAATTCCCAGGACCTGATAGCCTACATCTGGTGATACAGTGTCTGAACTCCCCAATTGTACAAATGGAATACTCATGACACTTCATCTACATCTCAGTTGTAACCAATATGCTAACGTCATCAGAGCTTGTGCTCCGACCCTTGACTCCGATGAAGATGTTGAGGAATACTTCTTTTCTGACATTGATGCACTCCTCACTGCCATCCAAAAAGTAGAAAAGATCATCCTTCTGGGGGAATTTAATGCTAGGGTTGGCCATGACTCCAATGTCTGAAATGGGACCATTGGGAGAAACATGGTGGGAACAGTCAATGCAAATGGCACCCTCCTGCTGACAGGCATGATTAGAAAAAACACTTTCTTCTGCCAGGACAAATATAAAACCACAGGGAGGCCTCCTAGATCGAAGCATTGGCACCTCCGGAATTATGTCATTGTCTGTGTCAAAAATCTAAGTTATGTCTGCAGCACTCAATCCATGCGAGAGGCTGATGCCTTGTCCAAACTGTGATGAATATCCACTTAGCAGCAAGACATTGCAAGACCCAAAATTCCAAGAGGAAGAAGATCAATGTCTCAGCCCTAAAGCAGCCAGAAAGGACTAATCTGGAAAATCTTCATACATGCAACTCAATTCTAGAACAGTGGCATCAAATAAAGTCAGCTGTACCCGACTCCTGTGCCAAGACCATTCAGTTCCTGCATTGTCGTCACCAGAAAACGATGCTGAATTATGTGACCTCCTAGAACATAAATGAGCAGTCTTCAGTACCTGGCAGAACAACTCAAAAGTCGTAAAACAAGAAGACACGGTTCAAGGTCGATGGTCAAAGACAAATCTGGAAGATAAGGTACGCGTGGTGAGAAGAGAAAGCCTGAAAGATCCAACAATATGCTGACCATCATGACATGCAAAGCTTTTAATAAGCCACCAAGGCCATCTATAGACCAAGGTCAAAAAGACAAAATCCCCTTCACTCACAGGATGGTGTCCTTCTTCTTAAGTCCAAATGCCTTAATGATGAGGCAGAGCAGCAGCAGAGAAGGAAAGAAAAACAAGCAAGTCCTGCACTCCAGATCCCATTACCTCATGGCACGTCCTGCCACATGTGCCCAAAGATTTACAGGTTGAGAATTGGCCTGTTCAATCACATGAAGACCCATGGCAGAAGCTCATGACCCTGAGTAGGGGTCATCCTCAAATCAAGGGACAGCTGATAACAACATTAACAAACCTAATCTTTATTTCATTTAAATTAGAAATGAGCAGCTGTTAAAAACAGGTTGAGGCAGACTTTGCTAACTTTGGACAGGTACAACTCTATCTACATTAGCCCTCCTAAAATATGAATATACTTTATATAAGAACATAACAACATAAGAAATAGGAACAGGAGTAGACCATTTTGCCCCTCGAGCCTGCTCCGTTATTCAATAAGATCATGGCTCATCTTCTTGTGTTTCGATTTCCACATTCCCATCTAACCCCTTTTATTTAACTTTGATTCCCTTGCCTAACAGGAATCTGCCTTAAAAATATTCAATGACCCCGCCTCCACCACCTTCTGAGGCAGAGAGCTCCAAAGTCACACAACCCTCTGAGAGAAAAAAAATTCTCGTCGTCTCTGTCCTAAAAGGGCGACTGACCCCTTCGAGTGCAGATTTCTGTCACACATTGTGTTCTCCAAATTCTTGGCTAGCTTTGCATTGTATGAATTCGTGGTGAGCTCTGTTTTCTCTATTGTTTCTGGTTGGCGCTTGTAAAATAGGATTGTCGCCTATAAGTGTTCAGCAACTTTTCACAAGTTTTTGATATGTTTCTAGACTTAATATTGAGAAGACTGATTGTTTCAGTGCCAAGTGGTTCCTTTATTTAATTAAAAAGTTATAGCAGTTTTCATTCTTTTCACTTATTTTTACAGTATCTTGCATAATTCTGAGAGATGGATAAGTTACAAGGCCTTTGTTTGGGTTCAGCCTGGCAGACCCATTAGGTTATATTGTCCTTTCTAAGACTGAACTACAGCATCATTGTCCTAGTATTTGTTGGTTGTTGAACCTGGCAAGAGCCACAATGCTGTTTCTCTCCCTCACGCACTGCCAAATGAATATTATGCTGGCTCAGAATTTGGTTGTGCTCTCTTGCTGTTTTTGATGCCTATTTTAACTTACTAAATGTGTCTGAATCTTCAAAACATTGCATTGGCTTACAAAGTTAATACAGTTTATGAACTCAGAAATAGTCTGTGCTGTTTTCAGTTTAGTGTTTGGCATATGCTTCATGTATTGTTTATTGACATCCAGATGTTTGTTTGTACTTTAAGGATGGAATTTTGCTAGTAGGAAGTTAGATCAGTTTTCCAAAGAGTTGTAACTTCGTAAGTAACTCCGACTTTACTGCAGTCATCGGTTACGGGTGAATTGCAACTGCAACACATGTTCAGTTCGGATTGTAAATATTTAAGCAATTTTCCCACATTTCAGTTGCTATTTCATTGTGATCACTTTATCTGACTTGAATTGCTTACCATTGAAGGCAGCGTCAAAATGTTCTCCATAAATCAGTCAGCTACATGATCTTTATTATGACCACTTTTATCAGCCACTTGGAATTGTACTTTCTATATTTAATCTTTATATTAGAATCAGTACCCAGACAGGCAGTGTAACCTAAGTGATGGTGCCCACAGGGATTTAAACCCTGACTGTCAGACAAGTTTTATATATATAGGCATAACGCTGAACATACTTTATAACAGTAGAAATATTTGTAATACTCCCACTGTGAGGAAAATTGATCTGTCTTGTACATCACTATTAGCTCAGGGAAATTTGCCTTGGAATCATGGGACTCTCAGCTAGCACAGGAGTTTGAATTGTTTGCTCATTAAATACAGCACAGTGCCAGTGAAGAATTTCACTCTCTTCTACCAAACTTATCGTTGCCAGTTTTCCATTTTAATTATGAATTGTCTCTTTGGCTGGGATTTTCCGTGCCTGCTGGTGTCTGGCGTGTTCAGTGAAGTGAGCAGACTATATGGCAAGAAGGTCAAAAATCGGTTCCACGACATCATGAAACCATCATGTCTGCTCAGCCAATCGATGGCGGCTGCGTTTCCCGCCTTTAGTTGTCAGCAATCTCATAGTAATACATCTGCATATCATTACAAGGCAGCCTGCTGGACTCAACCCACCTCCACCCCTCCCCTAGCTGGATCATCTGCCCAGGTCGGTGGAAAAACATACTAGTCTGTTTCACAACAGCATGTATAATGCATGCATTTGGTGGCTGCACTTCACTCAGGACTTCAAGGTTTGTTTGCCTTCCTTGCTTCGGTCAGCACTCACAGTCATCAGTGCCAGGCTTCACAGACAGAACCACATATCCCGGGTGTGTCTGGGGTTGGGGGGGGTGGGTGGGGGGTGCGCACATGTTGATCTGTCCAAGTGGCCTCAATGTGGTGAGGGCTGAGGAGACAGTCTCCGGAGATGAGGCCAAATGGAGATGTGAGGGTATGTGTGAGAAGGGGTGGTGATGTCCCTTGAGTTGGCAGTGAGTGAGACGCCAGTGAATGTATGATGGGCTTCAGTGTGTGAGTTTAGAGTGATGAGATGGTTGCTTTACCCTGGCAGTATGGATGAGATTATTCATCCTCTATGTATATTGGATGGCCAATTCTTCTGTGCAGCATTGGCACTGATCACCACTGCCATCGTCTACCAAGCCGGAGTGGTAATGTTGCTGCCCCTCCTGCAGCCAGCGCGGGGATAGAGGGCATCACAATGGGCTTCCGCGGCTTCCAATAGGCGCTCAAGGGTTGCAGTTTTCTTGCCTTTCGAGGCCATGTCTTCTTTGCTGCAGTCCTGGGCTGGAAGCACTAAGCACAGCGGTACTTTAAATGGCATGATGAAACGGCAAGGTGACAGCGTGGCAGGCGAATCGGAGCCTGCCCACCAGGAAAAAGGTGTGTTTCCCGGGAATGCATAATTAATGCAGCGGGTTTGGGATGATACAATGTGAAAAGCTGCCATTGCACATTGCAGCCGGCGGGTAAAATGTCGTTTTTCCCGCCCGCTACTGCGCTTAGTGCAAATCTGGGATGATTCCGCCCTTTGTTTTCATAGGGAAGGATTTTCCCATCAGTGAGTGGGTCCCGCTCACTGATGCGTAAAATGACGCACGGTGACGTCGGGAGGAACCCCCGAAGTCACCGCACCCCATTTAAATTTTCAGGTAGGCGGGGGCACAGCAAAATCAGCTGTGCACCCGCCGACCTGTCAGTGGCCAATTGAGGCCATTGACAGAGTCATTGAAGTAATTAAAGGACCTGCCCGTCTAACCTTAAGGTTGGCAGGCAGGCCAAGAGCCCTGGCAGGAATTAGATAAAGCATGAAACCTTATCCATGAGCGGGATGAGGTTTCATGTAGGTTTTTAAAAATTTAATTAAAGTTTTTTAAAAAGTTATGGACATGTTCCAACTCATGTGACAGTATCACATGAGGGGACATGTCAGGGAATTTTTTTTTTTCTAGTTTTAATATTTTTTATTGTAGAGCCGATCTCCCTGAGGCAGCACTTAGCCTCAAGGAGATGAGTGCGCTCTTTCGTGTGCATGCACAAAAGACAAACTCTCAGGTTTCAGGATTTTCCCCCCACCTGCACAGGGAGCGCATAGCGCTTCCTGGCGGACATCATGCTGGGTGGGCCTTAATTGGCCCACCCACGTAAAATGGCAGTGCGGCCCCAATGGGAGGCAGTGATCGGAGGCACGGCCACAAGCGCCTGCACTTCAACCTCCTCCCCAATGGGGGAAATCCAGCCCATAGTTTACATGTTATATCAAACTTCTTTCTTCTGCAAAGAAAAGTAAGATATGCTAGCCTGGATAATGAAAGCTAGCAGACTATTCAGCTAAGGCTGAAGAAGTGGAGTTACAAATAAAGCTTTGTAGCTGAACAGCTGCATCATTGGGTCCCGATCTGCTGTTTCAGTTGGAGGCTTAAGTGGGAACCAGTGATGGTCAAATACTGCAGATGATCCCTATGCTATTGTGGAGGTGTTAAAACAGTAAAGTTAAGAATGGCGGTCACTTTGATTTGCTCTGACAGTGCCATCCCTATTTAAATTGTTAATTGCTGGCATGGTTTTGCAATTGGGTTCAGTGATTGCCTGGTGGGAATGCCAAGTCTACAGATTGTTTTGGCACAATGATGGGTGTGAACAGTCTAATTCAAGTTGCTATCTGACTTCCCTAGCCTTTTTCCATTTTCTCCCATTTCAGCTATTAAATACTGAGCTTTAAAATCAAATTCTATCTTAAATTTTAAATCAGTTTGCCAATCTGGAATATTAGCTTTCATTGCCAGGGGGATGGAGTCTAAAAGTAGGGAAGTCTTGCTATAGTTGTACAGGGCACTGGGGAGAATACACCTAGAATACTGTGCAAAGATTTTGTCTGCTTACTTAAGAAGGGATGTACTTGCATTGGAAACAGTTCAGAGGGACATGCTAGGCCAGCATTTTTATTGCCCATCCAAAATTGCCCTTGAAAAGCTGGTGGTGAGCTACCTTTTTGAACCATTGCAGTCTATGTGTTGTAGGAACACCCTGTTAGGGAGGGAGTTCCAGGATTTTGACCCATCAACAGTGAAGGAACGGTGATATAGTTGTAAGTCATGATAGTGTGTGACTTGGAGGGGAACTTGGAAGTGGTGCTGTTCCCATGCATCTGCTGCCCTTATCTTTCTAGGTGGTAGAGGGCGCAGGTTTGGAAGATGCTGTCTAAGGAGCGTTGGTGAATTCCTGCAGTGCATCTTATAAATGGTACACACTGCTGCCATTTTGCATCGATGGTGGAGGCAGTGAATGTTGGAGGTGGTGGATGGGGTGCCAATCAAGCGGGCTGCTCTGTCCTGGATGGTGTCAGCATCTTGAGTGCTGTTGGAGCTGCACTGATCCAAGCAAGTGGAGAGTATTCCATCACACTTCTGACAGGTGCCTCGTAGATGGTGGACAGACTTTGGGGAGACAGGAGGTGAGTTACTGTCTGCAGAATTCCCAGCCTCTGACCTGCTCTTGTAGCCACAATATTTATATGGCTTGTCCAGTTCAGTTTCTAGTCAATAGTAACCACCAGGATGTTGATAGTGGGGGATTCAACAATGGTAATGCCATTGAACGTCAAGGCGAGATAGCTGGATTGTCCCTTGTTGGATATGGTCATTGTCTGGCACTTGTGTGGCACAAATGTTACTTACCGTTTATCAGCCCAAGGCTGGATATTGTCCAGGTCTTGCTGCATTTGGACACAGACTGCTTCAGTGTCTGAGGGATCATGAATGGTGCTGAACATTGTGCAATCATCATTGAACATCCCCACTTCTGACCTTATGGGGGAGGTAACGTAATTGATGAAGCAGCTGAAGGTGTTTGGGCCTAGGACACTATCCTGAGAAACTCTGCAGTAATGAACTGAGATGATTGATCTCCAACAACCACAACCATCTTCCTTTGTGCTAGGTATGACTCTAACCAGCGGAGAGTTTTCCCCCTGATTCCCAGTGACTCCAGTTTTGCCAAGGCTCCTTGATGCCACACTCAGTCAAGGGCAGTCACTCTCACCTAACCTCTTGAGTTCAGCTCTTTTGTCCATGTTTGGACCAAGGCTGTCATGAAGTCAGGAGCTGAGTGTCAGTGAGCAGGTTATTGCTGTGCATGTGATGTCAATGACACTTTCCATTTCTTTACTGATGATGGAGAGTAGACTGATGGGGTGTTTTAATGAGCAGGTTTCTTTACCCATGTTTGACCTGATGCCATGAGACTTCTTGGGGTCCAGAGTCGATGTTGAGGACTCCCAGGGCAACTCCCTCCTGACTGTATATGACTGTGCTGGCACCTCTGGTGGGTCTGTCTGGGATGGTGATGGTGGTGTCTGGAATATTGTCTGTAATGTTTGATTCTGTGAGCATGACTGTGTCAGGCTGTTGCTTGATTAGTGTGTGAGACAGCTTGAGTTCAATTTTGGCACTAGCCCCCAGATGTTAGTAAGGAGGACTTTGCATGATTGACAGGGCTGGGTTTGCCATTGACATTTCCGTTGCCTAGGTCAATGCTGGGTTGTTTGTCTGGCTTCTTTCCTTTTAGTAGGCTTTGTAACGGTTTTGATACAACTGAATGGCTTGCTGAATTACCTGGAAAAACTCAGCAGGTCTGGCAGTATCGGCGGATAAGAAAAGAGTTGACGTTTCAAGTCCTCATGACCCTTCAACAGAATTGATTTTTCTTTACAATGAGAGGGGTGAAATATAAGCTGGTTTAAGGTGGGGGTTGGGGGGGAGAGAGAAGTGGAGGGGGGTGGTGTTGTTGTAGGGACAAGCAAGCAGTGATAGGAGCAGATCATCAAAAGATGTCACAGACAAAGGAACAAAAGAACACAGAGGTGTTGAAGTTGGTGATATTATCTAAACGAATGTGCTAATTAAGAATGGTTGGTAGGGCACTCAAGGTATAGCTCTAGTGGGGGTGGGGGGGGCATAAAAGATTTAAAAATAATGGAAATATGTGGGAAAAGAAAAATCTATATAAATTATTGGAAAAAAAACAAAAGGAAGGGGGAAGAAACAGAAAGAGGGTGGGGATGGAGGAGGGAGCTCAAGACCTAAAGTTGTTGAAATCAAAACAGACATGTGGGCAAGAGAGCACGATGCTCCCAATGCGGTCTCCTCAATGCATTCTCCTCTACATTGGAGAGACCAAACATAAACTGGGCGACCACTTTGCAGAACACCTGCGGTCTGTCCGCAAGAATGACACAAACCTCCCTGTCACTTGCCATTTTAACTCTCCACCGTGCTCTCTTGCCCACGTGTCTGTCCTTGGCCTGCTGTATTGTTCCAATGAAGCCCAATGCAAACTGGAGGAACAGCACCTCATCTTCCAACTAGGCACTTTACAGCCTTCTGGACTGAATATTGAATTCAACAACTTTAGGTCTTGAGCTCCCTCCTCCATCCCCACCCCCTTTCTGTTTCTTCCCCCTTCCTTTTGTTTTTTTTCCAATAATTTATATAGATTTTTCTTTTCCCACCTATTTCCATTATTTTTAAATCTTTTATGCCCCCCACTCCCACTAGAGCTGTACCTTGAGTGCCCTACCATCCATTCTTAATTAGCACATTCGTTTAGATAATATCACCAACTTCAACACCTCTGTGTTCTTTTGTTCCTTTGTCTGTGACATCTTTTGATTATCTGCTCCTATCACTGCTTGCTTGTCCCTACAACAACACCACCCCCCTCCACTTCTCTCTCCCCCCCCAACCCCCACCTTAAACCAGCTTATATTTCACCCCTCTCATTGTAAAGAAAATTCAGTTCTGTTGAAGGGTCATGAGGACTCGAAACGTCAAATCTTTTCTTCTCTGCCGATGCTGCCAGACCTGCTGAGTTTTTCCAGGTAATTTTGTTTTTGTTTTGGATTTCCAGCATCCGCAATTTTTTGCTTTTATATATGAATGGCTTGCTGGTCCATTTCAGAGGGGAGTTAAGTTTCAGACACATTGCTGTGACCAGACAAGATGACAGATTTCTGTCCCTAAGGGACATTAGTGAACCAGATGGGTTTTTAAACAATAGTTTCATGGTCACTATTGCCAAGGCTAGCTTTTTAATTCCAGATTTATTAACTGAATTTAAATTACACCAACTGGTGTGGTGGGATTTGAACCCATGTCCTCAGATCATTAGCCTGGACCTCTGGATTACTAGTCCAATGATATTACCACTATTTGAATTGAGCTGCATTTATTGACAACCTCCTGCATATTCTGTGTGAAAGCATTTTACACCAGACCATTCCCAGCTCTCACTCAGCTACTCCTCATCAGCAGGATCATCCTCTACATTTGATGAGTAAAATAAGGGAAGAATCGTTTTCCCTGATCTCCTCCATTTTAGTTTCATTTCACAGTTGCAATCAGTCGTATAATTTGCTTTATGATCAGAGTATTCACTGTGTGTTAGTAGATTTGCAACATGAAGGTCACAAAAAGCTTACCACAGTAAAGCATTTTCCCCCTAGATTTCTTTCTTTAGAACTTAGTGTTCCATTCATTATTTCATTTTTCCTGATTTACATGAATTAATTTATGAAGTGTCTGCCACAGTATCCTCTGTGAGGATCATCAGCTTCTGTTCCCACAGGATTCTTCTGGCTGTGTCACAGATGGTCGTTAGTTGTTGCCTTCATGCTCGAGGGATCTCTAGGATTAATTTTCTAGATTAAAAAGTGATGCACATTTAAAGGAAGCATTATCACCTCAGTGAGGAGCTTTTAAACTGGCGGAGTTCCTGGAACAGTCTGTTCCAAAAATGTTGCTATTACGCAGTTGTGTTGACCAACTCAGAGATCACAGTGCGTTGATGCATAGGAAGATTGCAGCATAGAAGGAGGCCAGTCAGCCACTTATGTCCATGCCAGCTCTTTGTAAGAGCAATTCAGCTAGTCCCACTCCACCGTCTTTTCCCCGTAGTCTCCTGCAATTTTTTTTCTCTTCAGTGCTTATCCAATTCCTTTTTGAAAGCCACAATTAAATCTGGCTCCACCACACTCCCAGGCAGTCCATTCCAGATCCCAACCACTAGCTGCGTAAAAAGATTTTCCTCAGTTGTCTCTGGTTCTTTTTCCAAACACCTTAAATCAGTGTCCTCTGGTTCTCTACCCATCCACCAATGGGAACAGTTTCTCCCTATCTACTCTGCCTAGACCCCTCCTGATTTTGAACACCTCTATCAAAATTCCTCTCAACCTTATCCTTTGCTTCATCAGTCTATCCATGTAACTGAAGTCCCTCACCCCAGAAGCAGTTTTGTACCCATCTGGCCCAATGTCCCTCTGCTCCTGCAGCCCCTTTAAAAATGTACTTCCTGTTACATTCTTCAATTTGACATAAACATACCAATCGTATGGCAAGGATTGGAAAACAACAATGTGGGTTCTTTATTTGAAGATGAGATTATATACAAACAATGTTAACTAGGAAGCTACTTCTGCATGTCTGACTTCTACATCTGCTGTCCTATTCTGAGCTCAGAGTCATGGGACTAATAAATTACAACCTGCGTCAGTGGTAGTGATCGACAGCAGTTTAAGATACGCTCCTTAAAGGTACATATGTATCATATCGCAACACTTCCTACCAGCATCACTTCACACTTTACTGCATTACATTTCATCTGTCACATGCCCATCTATTCCACCGTCCAGTCTATTTCCTCTTCAAGTCTATCATTATTCTTCTTGCGGATCACAATAATCCCAAGTTTTGAGTCATCTATGAATTTTGAAAATGTGCCCTTGATTCCTAAGTCTAGGATATTAGTCTGCAGAATCCCGAACTTTTCTCAAGTTGTGCATTTTTTAAATCAGTTTTCATAAAAATTTGTTAAGTCTAAGTAAGCAAGAAGGCCCAGGTTCAACAAGTGAATGACAAATTCAGGACTGATTTTTTCAAGCAGTCCATTTGATCGGCACCCCATCCACCAATCTAAACTTTCACTTCCTTCACCACTGACATATAGTGGCACAGTGGCAGCAATGTGTAGAAGTTACAAAGTGCACTGCAGCAACATATCAAGGCTCCTTAAACAGAACATTCCAAAGCGCGAACTCTACCCCCAGAAGCACAAGGGCAGCAGATACATGGGAACACCACCACCTACAACTTCCCTTCCAAACCACACACTACCCTGACTTGGAATAGTATCAGCATTTCTTCACTGTTGCTGGATCGAAATCCTGGAACTTCCTTAGCATTCCGAGTGTACCTGCACCACATGGACTATAGTCGTTCAAGAAGGTAACTCATCATCACCTTTACAAGGACAATTAGGGATGGGCAACAAATGCTGGCCTTCACACTGAAAGAATAAACAAACATGCCCAACTATATTTCTGCCTTCTTTTCCTGAAGGCACTGAAATGTACCCTCTTCTCACTAAAAATCCAAATGCATACTTTTCAGAATGTGTCATTGGATGGTGATCATGAGCAGTAAACATGGGGAGGATCTTCCGGTCGACAAGGGAGGGCGGGGCCCGTTCGCTGATGTGTAAAATGAGGAGGGCGGGGCCCGTTCGCTGACGTGTAAAATGATGCGGGATGACATCGGGCGGAACTCCTGACATCACCTCACGTCATTTCCATTTTCAGGTCAGCAGGGGCACAGCCGAATCAGCTGTGCACCCACCAACCTGTCAACGGCCAATTGAGGCCATTTAAGAAGTATTTAACATCATTAATGGACCTGCCCGTCCAACCTTAGGGTTGGCGGGCAGGGCTGGAGCCCTGGCGGGCTTACGAAAAAGCATAAAACCTCATCCATGGGCAGGATGAGGTTTCATGAGGGTTTTTAAATATTTAATAAAGATTTCAGTAAAAGTGATGGACATGTCCCAACTCATGTGACACTGTCACATGAGGAGACATGTCAGGGAAATTTTGATATCAATTCTTTAACATTTTTAAACTTGGAGCCGATCTCCCCGCAGCAGCACTTAGCCTCAGGGAGATGAGTGCGCTCTTCCACACGCATGCGCGAGAAAGCGCACTCCCGGCTGAGGGAATCCCCCCCGTCCGCACAGGGAGCACACAGCACTTCCTGGCAGATGTTACATTGGGCCTTAATTGGTCCACTCACATAAAATAGCGGCACACCACTGATTGGGGGCGCCGATTGGAGGTGTGCCTACCCGCGCCTGCTCCTGCACTTCCCCCCCCCGATGGTGGGGGGGGGAAATCTTTTCCCCATGACTCATAATTATCCTCCTTAGACCAGATCCACTGAAGCTAATTTTTTGTGCCCCAACTGCAGGCCCTGTGCAAGTTGTAGCAAATTCATGCTACAATTATACAGGGGTTTGCTGAGTCCATGCCTGGAGTATGGTGCGCAGTTCTGTTTTCCTTATCTAAGGATGGATATACTTGCCCTTGAGGTGGCACAGGGAAGATCCACGAGGTTTAGTTCTGGAATGAGACGGTTGTTCTATGATGAGAGGTGAGTAGTATGAGCCAATACTTTTGGAGTTTTGAAGGATGCGAGGTGATCTCATTGATAAGTGTAAGATTTTCAGGGGGTCCCCAGGTTAGATGCTGAGATGCTGTTTCCCGCGGCTTTAGAATCTAGAACTAAGGCCCATAGTCTCAGAATAAGGGACTGATCATTTAAGATTGAAATGAAGAGGAATGTCTTCACTCAAGAGTTGTTAATCTTTGGAATTCTCTAGCCCAGAGGAGTGTGCATGCTCAGTTGATGAGTATACACTCAACTGAAATAAATAGATTTTGGAATCCAGGGAAATCAAGGGATATGAAGACGGGCAGGAAAATGGAATTGAGGTCCAGGATCAGTCATGATCTTAATGAATGGCAAAGTAAGCTTGCAGGATCATGAGGGCTTCTCCTGTTTCTATTTATGTCCTGAGGTCAAGGAAAACCTCTGCCTCTTCCAAATGCTACACTACAAAACTTAAATAATAGTGACAGAAAAAAAACAACTCAAATGTTAGGACCTTATTACATCATCACGGCACTATTTACTAATATTATTTACTATAATGAAAAACCAACGACAATAAAAAAAATGAAAAACATCACCTGTTTTTACCCTGTCGTGCCTTCTTTTCCAATTCACCCTCCTTCCTTATTCACTTTGCCCTGTTTTTACTTATTATAACCTAATAATGTTGTAATGGTTCAAATCTTCCGATCAGATCAAGAACCACTGCATCTGACGCTGATCAGTCAGAAAACTGTGAACTTACCTGGTTACGTTTAAAATGTCACTTCAAATTCAGGACCCAGAAGAACCCAGTCAGTGCAGGAATATACACAGAGTGCAGTGACGAGAATCAGCACAGAAGGCACACACCCTTTTTACAGAACAAGCTGCTGTAATCTAAGTTTTAAAGCCCAGTGTGAATGGTAGTGAATGGATGAGTGGATGAATGAGTGAATGGGTAGGGTGGTAGGATGAGTAGGTGGATGAAGTATTTGGGTAGTATAGCAGATGGGGGGGTGGCAGGTGGGTAGGGTGGCAGGTGAATGAGGTGGCAGGTGAACAAGGTAGCAGGTAGGTAGGGTGGCAGGTGGGTGAGATGGAAGGTGGATAGGGTGGCAGGTCGGTAGGGTGGCAGATGAATGGGGTGGCAGGTGGATGGGGTGGCAGGTGGGTGAGGTGGCAGGCGGGTAGGGTGGCAGGTAAGTGAGGTGGAAGGTGGATAGGGTGGCAGGTGAATGAGGTGGCAGGTGGATAAGTTGGCAGGTGGGCAGAGTGGCAGGTGGGTGAGATAACAGGTGGGTAGGGTGGCAGGTGGGTGAGGTGGCAGGTGGGTGAGGTGGTTAGGGTGGCAGGTGGGTGAGGTAGCAGGTGGGTGAGGTGGCAGATGGATAGCATGGCAGGTGGGTAGGGTAACATGTGGGTGAGATGGTAGATGGGTAGGATGCCAGTTGCATGGGTTGGCAGGTGGGCAGCATGGCAGGTTGGTAACATGGCAGGTGGGTAGGGTGACATGTGGATGAGATGGTAGATGGGTAGAGTGGTAGGGGCATAGGGTACCAGGTGGGTGAGGTGGTAGATGGCTGGGTGACAGGTGAGTAGAGTGGCAGGTAGGTGAGATGGATAGATGGTGAGGTAGGTGAGGTGGGTTGGGGTAGTCAGATGGAGTTGGGAGGGGTAGTCAGGTTGGGGGCTGGTCAGGCTGGGTTGGGTGTGCAGTCAAGTGATGGGGCGTTGTCAGGTCTGGTTGGGGGTTTAGTCAGGGGTTAAGGAGCGTAGTTCGGGTGCCAGAGGATTAGTTGGCAGGGACCGGGGAAGTGGTCAGTTTGTGTGTGACTGGGGCAGTCAGTTCTGTATTTACCCAGGATTAGACTAAGATTTTTCTGTCTAACATTTCCTGGGTAACTATTCAGGTAAGTAAATTGGAATTGGCTGAAGTCTCCGACTCTAACTCAGAGGTCTCAGGGAGCCAGGGAATTGTCCGTCAGAGTTCAAGCTTCCAGGCAATCCCCACAGGGGCCAATGCATT
The DNA here is from genome assembly GCF_017639515.1 of Carcharodon carcharias. Lineage (NCBI taxonomy): Eukaryota > Metazoa > Chordata > Chondrichthyes > Lamniformes > Lamnidae > Carcharodon > Carcharodon carcharias. The sequence goes on from NC_054468.1 coordinate 162,559,617, forward strand.
GGGACTTCTGCAGGGTCCATACGCGCATCTTGGGTCATGCATGCGGTCTCAGACGATCTGAAGACTGGAAGATCCGGGCCATTAGCTTTTTCTAGAATAATACAATGAAGGGAGACATAGAGATCGAACACAGAGCTTTAATGGAGACTTGTTGTTGCTTCACCTTACACGTGCTAACTGACCGTGCAAGGAAACTGAATCATGTGATATTGCATCACCTCCTTTGATGACATAATATTAGCATAAACGTATATTTAAATGATTATATTTAACATACTAAAAAATGCACTATCACAACAAATAATATTCTTTTTCAACCCATCTAGTCTTTCTTCACTTATTTTCCCTAAAAAAGTTAATTCTCTAATCATGCTGTTTCCTTTGCTTTCCAATGGCTCTTGCACTCCATTAACAAGTCTGGATTTTTAATGGTTTAAAGAAAATTACAAGGATTCATTTCAGCTATTTTAAAAAGCCAAACTCGGAATATTAACATAATCAAATCTTTAATGTATTTGCATGTGATAAAACCCAGAAACACTGAGTGAGTGGCTTCAGAAACCTTAAGCATTCAAAGTACTGTTTATAGTTCCTTCTATAAAGATTTTTGAACCTGAGAGAGGTGTTGTGTAAAATTCTAATGTTAGTGGGGCAGACTTGTAGTGGGTCAAATTGGCTCTAGATGGTAACACAAAATAAGTTCTAGCAAATCAACAGCCTGTTTTACATTCTATCCGATTAACTTCAGCTACCTCCCAAGAGTCCAGGGCATTAAATGAAACCTGGAACATTGTAATTTTTCTTATGTAGTGAGTGTGTGACACTTCCCCATGGAGCAACAACCACGTAACATGACCCAATATCATATTGCTGCAGTCATCCATTTCTATTCAAATTTTAGGAAAAAGAAACAAAAGGACCTATTAAATGAAAATAAAAAGATTGGCAACTATGAAATGCTTCATTAAATGTATGTGAAAGAATGAACTTGTTTTTATATAGAATCTTTCATGCCCTCAATACATTCCATGTGCTTCACAGCTGATGAAATACTTATGCAATGTAGTTACTGTTAAACTGCTAGCTAGTTAGGACACCCACTCGGCACCAAAATACTGTGCAGCCTATTTAATGAGCACTAGCAGGCAACTAAAGTGACAATCAAGTCCTTAATGAGCCTCTGATTGGCCACTCAAGCGTAGGCTTCCACAACTTTACCAAGATGGTATCTTGCACTAAACATAAGCTAATCAGGGGTTTCAGCTCAAGACTCCATCCTGGCCATCACCAGTGGCCATCATTGGTGACTGGATGTATTGCCAAAAATCACCCCACAGCCTTTTTTTTACTGTAGGTAATCGGATAAAACTTGTTCCAGTGTGTATTTCACACCCACAATTTTCCAGATGATGACTATCTGACATGAACGTTAGATCTTTTCACAACATGACTAATAATCTGCTGCGCATCTGCTCGGCAGTCAGCAGCAGAACAACATGTTGTGAGAGCGATCTGCTCTGCCGATGTAATTGCCAATTTTTGCTAATTTTTCTGCCAAGGATAGAGTTAAGCAAAGTTTTCATTCCTGTTGCAGTTTATCATTTAGTAAAACTGGCCACGTTTTGCTGACCAACTACAATATTATTCAAGTTCTGTTGGCTGATCCTGAAGTGGGTGAGAAAATGTCTAAGGCACACAGTTCACTCACCCCTTCCCCCACCTATCTTTGAAGCCTGAGAATTTTGCACCATAAAACTATATAATGATTTGGCACAGAAGGAGGCCATTTGGCCCATTATGCCCATGTCCCTTCTTTGAAAGAGCAATCCTATTATCCCACTCTGCTGCTCTTTCCCCATAGTCCTTCAAAATTTCCCAATTCAAGTATTTATCTAATCCCGTTTGAAAGTTCTTAATCAGATTCTTTAACCCTCTTAGGCAGTTCATTCTAGATCACAGCAATCTGTATCATTTTTTTATCCAGCTGTCAGCTTTTACGAATTCTCTTAAATTTGCATCCTTTGCTTACAAATCCTCCTGCCACTGGAAACAGTTTTTCCTTTTTTTAAATAAAAACTTTATGACTTTGAACAGCTCAATCAAATCTCACATTAATCTTCTCAGCTCAAAGGAGATTCCAGATTCTGCACATCCCGAGACCCATTCCAGTAAATCTGAATCCTCTCCAAAACCTTGACATTTTTTCTAAAGTGTGCTGCTCAGAATTGATCTCAATAATCCAGTTGAAGCCTAACCAGTCTTTCATAAAGGCTGCGCAAAATTTCCTTACTTTTGTACTCAGTGGACAGAATCGTCCCAGGTTTGCACAAAGTGCAGTAGCAGGCGTTTTATCCACCAGCCGCAATGGTGGGTTTTCACACTGTATCGTCTCATTCCCACCTCGTTAATTATGCAGCCACAGGAAACACACTGTCGCGCTGGCAGGCAGTCTCCGATTTGCCCGTCATGCCATTACCTCGCTGCACCCTCACTCACAGCGCCATATTTGTACTGCAGCCACATGCGTACTTCTCAATGCTTGCAGCCCAGGCTGCTCTGGTGAAGACATGGCCCCAAAAACCAAGAAGAGTGCAGCTCCTCAATTCAGTGACACATCCCTGGAATGCCTTCTGAATACCGTGGAGATCTGCTGCAACGTCCTCTACCTCCCCACTCTGGCTGCAGGAGGCCCATCAGTCTCACCACTCCGGCTTGAGAGGTGGTGGCAGAGGTGGCCAATGCTGCACACAAGAGGTCGGCCATCCAGTGCAGAAAACAGATGAATGATCTCATCCGTGCCTCTAGGGTCAGGCAACCATCTCATCACTCTAAACTCACACACTCAAGCCCATCACACATTCACTGGATCTCACTCACTGCCAGCTCAAGGGACATCACCACTCACTCACACACATCCTCAAATCTCCATCTGGCCTAATCTCCTCTGGAGACCGCTTCCTCAGCCCTCACCATCTTGAGACCACTTGCACAGATCAACATTTGCCCCCCACACTCACCCTGCAATACCCCCCCTTCCCCAATGCAGCCCTAGCCCTGCAGCCTCTTCCCTTGGCTGAGGCCACTTCTCCCCCTTCCCCAAGCAAACCCTAGCCCTGCAGTTGTTGAAAAGCCACTCTCACCTGCCCATAAGCCCCCCTAAAAGTGATGTGGCCTTGCCTGCAGGCACAATTGGGTCCGCGCTGCCATTTTACATGGGCGGGCCAATTAAGGCCCACCCAGCATAATGCGTGCCCAGAAGCACTGAGTGCTCCCTGTGGAGGTGCGGGGTGTTGGGGTGGGGGGGCGGGATTCCCTGAGTCAGGGCCTGCGCTCATTTGGGTGAAAAAGCACAGAAATCTCCCTGAGGCACAGAGGTGCCTCAGGGAGATTAGTTTATGGTTTAAACATTTAAATAAAGAAATTAAAAACTTTTAAAACATGTCCCCTCATGTGACAGTGTCATATGAGTTGAGACATGTCAATGAATTTTTTAAAAAGTTTTTAAAAATTTATAAACACAGCATGAAACCTCATTCCACCCGTGGATGAGGTTCCATGAAAAATGCAAAGGCCACCTGGACTCTTCCCCTGCCCGCCAACCTTAAGGCTGGACAGGCAGCTCAGTTTATTAATTCAATTAGTTTTTAACAGGCCTTAATAGGCCTTTGACAGTTCAGCAGGCGCACAGCAGACTTGGCTGCGCACCCACCGAACTGAAAATCTAAATGATGCGCAGTGACGTCAGGACACCACCCGACATCACCACACGTCATTTTACATGTCGGCGAGTGGGCCCCGCCACTGCTTGCTGACCTGAAAATTCTTCCCTATAAGTGAAAAGTTTCTCCTGAACTCCTTGTTGGATTTGTTAGTTATACGCATAGCTCATAGTTTGGACTCCCCCACAGTGTATAGGTTGTCCAGTTTAGTCTCACACCTTAACTTTTCCACATAACCCTGTAAATGAGTCATCTTCAAGTACATCTCCAATTGTCTTTTGAAGGTTTCTCTGAATCTGATTCCATCCCCCTTTCAGGTAATGTGTTCCAGTTCCTAAACAACTCTCTGGGCAAAAACATTTCTCCTCATTTCCACTCTGCTTTGTTTGACAACTATGTTAAACTTAAGGCCCCTGGTTGCCAACCCACTTTCCAGATGAAATGGTTTCTTTCTAGTTGCTCTATCAAAACCCCTAATAATTTTGAATACCTCTATAAGGTCTTTCCTTAACCTTTTCTGCACTAAGGAGAACAATCCCAGCTTCTCCAATCTCTGCACACTGAATTCCCTCATTCCTGGTATCATCCCGGTAAACACCTTCTGTACCCTCTCCAACGCTATAACTTCTTCCTAAAGCGTGAAATTTTACACAATACTCCAGCTGTGGCCTAACAGTGATTTGTGAAGGGTTAGCATGAAGTTCTTTTTTTGTATTCAATGCCCCTATTACAAATCCAAGTATCCCATATACTTTTTATTTAACTGCCTTATCAACTTGCCCTGCATCTTCAAACATTTGTCAATATGCACTCCTTGGTCTCTCTGTTTTGGCACCCTCCTCAAAATAGTACCATTTAGATTATACTGCCTCTCCATGTGTTTTTCCCAAGATGCACCACTTCATACTTAGTTGCATTAAATTACATCCAACACGTCTGCCCCTTTCACCAATCTCTCTCTGCCCTGCTGAAATTTGCTTCTATCCTGTTTACTATTTACTGTTGTTACAATTGTTATTCCTTTAATAAATCTTGTTAAATGGTCTGATCGATTCTGGCAAAACCGAAGCTTTGCCGTAGAATTATTCACAATCTCTATTCTAATCCTATCTTCAGCTTTCTGTCCCTTTTTAACAGTATTACACACACACAGCAAAAACAGAATTACCTGGAAAAACTCAGCAGGTCTGGCAGCATCGGCGGAGAAGAAAAGAGTTGACGTTTCGAGTCCTCATGACCCTCGAAACGTCAACTCTTTTCTTCTCCGCTGATGCTGCCAGACCTGCTGAGTTTTTCCAGGTAATTCTGTTTTTGTTTTGGATTTCCAGCATCCGCAGTTTTTTTGTATTTACACACACACAGCTCCTTGTAAATGTGTCTTCCCTGTTCTTCTCCCTGCTGCACCTCGTCTTTGTCTCTTCCCAGATGACTTCTGTATCATAACTTCCTTCCTGTTGGTACTGCTTCCAAGTCAAGGATCACCAGCATGCGGACCAGTATTTTTTATTGCCCAAGAAAATTACAATTGATCCCTTTACAATTGATGCAGGCTCTTAAAATTCCTTTTCAAACATTCTTAAAAACAATTACAGATTCCAAAGACATTTTAACAAATTTTTAAAAAAAATATTTATGCATTGCTTCCAGATCAAAGGTTATGTTACCAAGTTTTGTATCATCTCCAAACTTCAAAATTGTACTCCCTACACCCAAGGCCAGGTCATTTATAAATAACATGAAAAGCAATTATTATAATTCTGACCGCTGGGGTACCGCACTGCATACTTCTTTCCAATTAGAGAAACATCCTTTCACCGCTATCATCCACCTCCCGCCCTTTTGCCCATTATGCACCTAAGTTACCACTATCTCTTTAACACCATGTGCTTCTCTTTCCCAAATTAAGTTAAGTGGTACTTCATCAAAGGTCTTTTGAAAATCTATAAAATCAACATTAATTGCACTACCCTCATCAAATGTCCCAATTATTTCATTAAAGAACTCAACCAGCTTAGTGAGACATGACTTGCTGTTAACAAATCCATGCTGGCCCAGTGGGCAGTGAAGGAATGGTGATATAGATTCAAGTCAGAATGGTGTGTGACTTGGAGGGGAACTTGCAGGCGGTGGCGTTCTTATGCATCTGCTACCGTGTCCTTCTACATGTTAGAGAGTGCAAGTTTGGAAGGTGCTGCAGAAAGCTTGGTGAGTTGCTGTATATTTTCCCCCTTTTTATCTATTGTCATCCTATGCAATATCTATATTCCTCACTCCTCAACTGTTACATTAACTTCATCCACATTTTTGTGAAGACAGATGCAAAGTGTTCCTTCTGTACCTCTGTCATCGAGTTTTCCCTAAATATAATATCACCTTTCTGTGAGAACCTAGTATGATTAACAGGAATGGAAGTAACACTCTTTAAATAGGATTGTTGACTTAAAGTTATTCCAGACCTCCTTTGCTGAATGTAGAGCAGGTTAGCTCAGAATGTGTGTTTGATGATGGTGCAGGTTCAATCCCCAAATGAGCTGAGGTGTGTTTTAGGTTTGCTTCTTATACTTGCCCTATTGTAGCATCATGTCCATGATTGAAAATTGAGGATGCTATATAAAGGAGACTCTGCTTTATATCTAAACCAATAAATTTAAAAGCTCCATGAACCTGACTCCTAATTTTGAATTATACTCTAATTTTGTTAATAACACATTTCTCAAATTCTGCAGTAGCATCAAATAAGAAATAAACATGCATCATGAAAATATCTGAAAGTTTTTCTTTATGATATCAATAAAACAATGCAGAACCTGCTTTTCGTTGAACCCCATCAATTTTCAATGAAACGGCTCTCAATGAAAAATATCACACCCCGGAAGCATTATGTAGGCCATAGATGCATTTGTTTAGTTTCCATGGTTCTCCTTCTCTATCTGTTGCCTTTTGGGTGGTTTCAGAATCACCTCTCTCTGAAAAGTATCACCCCGTAGAAATGTGAGTTTTATGTCAATTGATCTACATTCCCATGAATATGTGCCAAAAGAGCTAAATAAAATTTTCAAGATTACTTTTCCAGCTGTGAGAATCTATTCAAACATCTGCATCACCCAGTCACTCTTTAAAACCCCTAGCAACCATCCTTTCCTTAAGCCTTATAGGTCCCATCTTCAAGAACTTTTTCAATATAAATCTACCTGTGTGACAAAGCTGGTTGCCCCTTCTCTGGTACCTAAGAATAAATTCCAAACTCTCTCCAACTATCCGATTTCTTTGTTTTGCCTCTTTTTAGCTCATCCTCAAGTTTATTGGCATCCAGGTGGAATCCAGGTGTACCAAGCTTGTATTGGCAGCAGCCTACTTTACAGTAGTGAAGCATGGACGACATTTGCAAGCCAAGAAAAGCAGCTGAACAGCTTCCACCACTGCTGCCCGAGATGAAAATTGGGATTCTCCTGGCAGGAGAGAGTGCTGAATATGGAAGTACACCTGTGTGCAGGGATTCCCAGCATGTTTGCCCTCTTGAGTCAACGGTGACTCCGTTGGCTGGGTCATGTGCACCGAATGCATGACAGCCACATTCTCAAAGATATGTTTTATGGCAAGCTTGCTATCGACACAGGGCCACCAGGTTGCCCGTGTCTGCAATATAACATCTGCAAGCAAGGCCTCAAGTTGACAGGGATCGGAGTTGATGCATGGGAAGGCCTCGCTGCTGACCAGAGTACCTGGAAACAAGCAGTCAAGAAGGGTGTAGAAAAAGCAGAGGACAAACAAAATTACCAGATGGCAGAAAAGAGAGCCCACCAAAAGGAAAAACAGTCAACCTTGGGCCAACACTATTCATCTGTGCCAACTGTAGAAGGACTGTCACTCACGGATCAGCCCCTACAGCCAGAACAACGATGTTCAATACAGAAGTGCTCAGTCCACTGTTTCCCAAGACAGACTGGTGCCTTTGGTACATTGGTATCCACTAAAGTTTCACAATCTTGAATACGAGAAAACAAGAAATAGGAGCAGGAGTAGACCATATGGCCCATCGAACCTGCTCCACCATTTAATATGACTATGGTTGATCATGGGCTTCAATGCCACTTATCCACCCACTCCTCATATCCCTTGATTCCCTGAAAGACCAAACATTTGTTCTATCCCAGCCTTAAATGTTTTCAATGATAGAGCATCCGCAACTCCTTGCAGTAAAGAATTCCAAAGATTCACAACTCTTCGAGTGAAGTAATTTCTCCTCATCTCAGTCCTAAATGATTAGCCCCTTATCCTGACACTCTGCCCCCATGTTTTAGATTTCCCAACCAGCAGAAACAATCTATCAGCATCCACCCTATCAATCCCCTTCAGAATCTTTGAGGACTTCTGCATTTAATTCTGTTCTGAGACTGTTCAATGGCTTTTATTTAATAGTATAATCAATTCAAGCTATTTTCACTTTTATGTCTGTTGGGACTACTACTGTGGATTGCCCTCTGGCACAGTCGGAGGGTGTTTCTCTGGTACATAATCATTTTCTAATCTAAGAATCACTTCCAAACAAACAAACAGTATCTGAACTGTGCTTTCTTGCTCTCCACTTTTTCACCCCATTCTGCCAGTCCATGGACATCACTTATTGGCCATCATGCTGCACATTCAACCAATATTTAAACATGCCAGCAGCTTTTCCTGCATGACCCACAATTGTTAATCCCTTCATTCACTGGAACTATTTAGAGTATATGTCACCTGAGTACCCAATATGGGAATTTGGCCTTTGAATGTGATAGCGCTGTCATGTGTGTCACGATCACTCAAACCATCACTATCCAGCCCTTGATCAATCATATTCTGTTCCTCACAACCTTCAGCACAAAACATATAAGCACTGGAGACATAACATGCTTTGTTTCCTTCTATTCACTGCTCAGAGTCTGTGATTTTGTAATTAATTCCAATTAATCATGAGGAATAAACATCGTTACAATCCCCGTAGAGACCAATAACGTCAAAAGAAAGGAATCCCCAAATGGCCCCGAAGGAAAGAACCAATGGACATGATTTCATTTCTTAAAACTTTTATTGTAACAATCAAACCCAAAATCAACATAAATTACATACAGTACAGGTAACATTTTCCTCTTATGTCACATTTCATAATTAAACATATTGCATTTGCAAAGCTATTAGGTTTAACCAATAATAAAACATACCAATAACAAAACAAAGTATGATACAATAATCATTACAGAGACATGGGCCTGAATCTTCTGGTTGGTGTGCCTGGGCGGGCCCCACACACTGACACGTAAATGACACACGGTGACGTGGGGCGTGCTTCCCAACGTCACTACGAGTCATTCAGATTGTCAGTTCGGTAGGCACACACCGGAGTTGGCTGCGCACCCACTGAACTGTCAAAGGCCTATTAAGGCTATTAATCAACTAATTGAGGCACTTGTAAGGGCTACCCGTCCAACCTTTATGTTGGCAGGCAGGCAAAGAGCCCAGGCGGCCTTTGCATTTTTCATGGAACCTCATCTGTGGGCGGGATGACGTTTCATGAAGACTTTAACTTTAATAAAAATTTTTAATAAAATTCATAGACATGTTCCAGCTCATGTGACACTGTCACATGAGGGGATGTGCCTGAATATTTTTTTTATTCTTTATTTCAAGTTTACACAATCAGATTAATCCCCCTGAGGGGGGATTTCTGCGCTCTTTCATGCACACGCACAGAAGAGTGCAGGCCCTGACTCTCCCTCCTCCACCCACCCGCACAAGTAGTGCTGAGTGTCTCTGGGTGCGCGTCACGGTGGGCCCATGTAAAATGGGCCAAGTGCAGGCAGCGATTGGCTGTGCGCTCGCCTGTGCCCACTCCACCCAGCCCACACGACAGGGAGAAAATTCCCCCCATGGTTGCAAAGTAATCGCAGCTGGAATCTGAATATTCAAGGGTATTTTGGAAGAAAGCAAAAGGTGGCTCTGTTAATAAAGGATGAGATCAGTACAGTAGTTGGAAATATCTTCATTTTGGAGGATCAAAATGTAGAATCAGTTTGGGTGGAGATAAGAAATAAAAAAGCAAAGATATCACTGGTGAGAGTGACTTCTTGGCTCCCTGATTATAGTTACACTCTAGGATAAAATACAAATCAAGAAATAATGGGGGTTTCTAAGAAGAGTACTTCAATAACCAAGAGAGATTTAAATCTCTATTTAGATTGGAGGATGATGAGTTCATAGAATGTATTCAGAACAGTTTCTAAGAACAATACATTCTGGAACCAACCAGGGAACAGGCTATTTTAAAACTGGTAATGTGTAATGAGACAGAATTAATTAATGATCTCATAGTAATGGATCGTCTAGGTAAAAGTAATCATAACATGATAGATTTTAACACTCGGTTTGATGAAGAGTCATACAGACTCGAAATGTCAACTGTATTCCTCTCCGTAGATGCTGTCAGACCTGCTGAGTTTTTCCAGGTATTTTTGTTTTTGTTTCAGATTTCCAGCATCCACAGTATTTTGCTTTTATCTTAGTATTTAAATGTGAAATCTTGTTTGTTTAAATCCAGGAAAACTTCAGTGAACCTGCTTAACAGTCTAATGTTTCAAGATCCTGGACAAGTTCCCAATTTTGTTACAATCCCCATAAAGAGAAATAACCTTAAAAGGAAAGAATCTGCAAATGACCCCAGTGAAAGCAATGGATGGACAAGATATTTTATTGTAACAATCAAACCCAAAACCAGTTTATGTTAAGCATGCATTAACAGGCAAATTGTATTTCAATAGAAACAATGAATTTCAGTTTAAATCATCGGTACTAGAAACATAATTCTCCCAGATTTCTCAGTATCACTCACAGCACAATGTAGCACCATGTGCAATCTTAAAGTCCTTTAAAACTCTACCCTCCTTATCCAAGAGCGCTCACTTTTCCCACTCACCTGATTTGCTCTTCAGGTCACTTGCAGTTAGAGTTCTATTGCATCCGAGTTCCCTAGATAATATCATCACCAGCAAAGTGCACTTCTATGAACCCTATCTCCTCAGATCACAGAAGTCCTGATGTCACAGGTTTCCAGAGTTCCTTTCCAACTCACCCACAAATAACAGCCCTGTTCACACCTGAGGTATTCACACAGCTTTTAGGTCCCTTTTAGCTTCTCATACATTTCTTCATCAAGAACCGCTGTCTGTCCTCTTTTTCCGTTGAACAGAAAATTGACTTTTTTCTTAGAGACTTCTGCTTGTTTCTCCTGAACACCAGGAACTCTGTGTGTGGTTGATTACCTACAATTATTAAATACTGTTTTACCATAATAGCTTATTGCCTTTCCAAGGCTTTCCATTCCCTATGATCCTCTTTTTCATTATACACTAGATCTCATAAATTAAATTCTGCCTTGAATGGTTTTATATGATGTGTCAGAGCTCTCCCAAACTTTCTCCAGGAATTCAGCCTTGAGGAAAGTCCATCTCCCTGAATGCAAAATAATCGAATGTGCAGAAAAAATTGAACTGTCACTTGGTAGTACAGAACTTGAGTATTGCTGAAAAAAGGAAACATGCTTTGAAGCTTTTCATTTTGCACTTGTCAGGATAAATGCAAGAATGCCAAATTTGAAAGGGAACAACAATCTATGAGAAAAGGATATTGATTGGGTGGCAAGTCAGCTCTGATTGGTTGAGACATTGCCATGGCGAATGCACTAGGGAGCTATTGTCCCCCATGCTTTTGTTTATTCCAAAAAGGTGCAAGGTCTGGACATATTCCTTCAGCCTCCAGAGGACAGGTCCTTGCATATGAATATATGTCACTTCTAGCAAGTGTAAGTGAGCTACATTGCAAGCCCGATTGATAATCTTAAATTGGTTGTTACTGTAATTCTTAGCGCATTCGTGATTGTCCAGCAAATGCTGTCCAATCGTGGATCACATCAAACATTAGACATTATTTTCTGAGTTTTGCAAGCAGGGGTTGGTTGAGTGTGGTCAACAGATTACCATGTTTGACAAGTCCTGCCTTACCATCACCCATGACAGGATTGTTCCATTCCCTCTGACCCTCTTTTTCCTGAATTAAATTCTATATTGGATAGTCTTATATGCCTCAGAGCTCTCCGAATTTTCTCCAGGAACTCAGCTTGATGAAAGCCTGAATGTAAAGCGTTCAAATATTCAGAAAAAAATTGAACCAAGTGTAATACCTTCTAGAGCAGAAGGACTATCACACAGCACAGAAAGCAATTTGGGAATTGGCCCCTAGACTAATTGTTAGGGACTTTGCCCTCCAATCATTTGGAATTCAATCTTTGCATTAACCGCTCACTGGAATGAAAGAAAAAGAAACAAAGCCTATGGCGGAATCATAGGCTTTGATTAAGTGCAGTAGCGGGCGGGAAAAAGAGGGTATTACCTGCTGGCCGCAATGGGGGCTTTTCACCGTGTATCATCCCTATCCCGCCTCATCAATCATACATTCCCAGAAAACATGCTATTTTGATGGTGGGCAGACTCTCATTTGCCCTTCACACCGTCACCTCGCACTTTCCTCACGCCGGGTGCCAGATTTAAATTGCAGCCACGCACACCTCTCAGTGCTTCCAGCCCAGGACTGCTGCACAGAAGACATGGCCCTGAAAGGCAACAAGACTGCAGCAGCCCCCGATTCAGTGACACATCCCTGGAATGCCTTTTGGATGCCTTGGAGGCCTGCCGTGATGTCCTCCACCCCTACTCTGGCTGCAGGAGGTCCAGCAATCTCATCACTCCAGCTTGGTAGGCAATGGCAGTGGTGATCAGTGCCAATGCTGCACAGAAGAGAACGGCCAATCCAATTCATGCTGCCAGTGCAAGGCAACCATCTCAACACTCTAAGCTCACACACTCAAGCCCATCACACATTCACTGGCATCTCACTCACTGCCAGCTCAAGGGACATCACCACTCACTCTCTCACACACACCCTTACATCTCCATCTGGCCTCATCTCCTCTGGAGGCTGCCTCCTCAGCCCTCACCATCTTGAGGCTAGTTGCACAGCTCAATTTGTGCCTCCACCCACACTCTGGGATATCCCACTTCCCCAGTACAGGCCTCACCCTCCAGCCATTGAAAAGCCACCCCTGCTGGTGGCTGGTCTAGTGGGTAGAGACCTGCCTGTGAGCCCCCTTAAAAGTAACGTGGTGTTGTCTGCGCTGGCGCTGGTGACTGCGAGTGCTGCTCAAAGCAAGGTAGACAGACAAACCTCGAAGTCCCGAGCATGTGAAGCTCACCAGATGCACGTCACTTATGTTCAGTTGTGAAACACTTTGGTGTGATGTGCTCAGATGATCCAGCAAGGGGGAAATATTCCGATGAGCTGAACTTATAATGATGTGCAGATGTATTAGAATGAAGTTCCCGAAGTCCGACGGTAGGAAACGTGGCCTGCCATTGATGGGCAGAGCGGATGATTGCCAACTGGTTTCACGACGTTGTGACACTGATTTTTGGCCTTCTCACTGTATTGTCTGCTCACGCCACTAAACACGCCCGCCACCAACAGGCACAAAAAATTCCGCCCTATGAATTTTAAATTTACAGCAATCAATCAAAAGGTGCATAAAGAATGGGAAAACCATTCAAGTCAACCATTCAACTAAATGATTTGGGGTCATAGATACAATGGGAGAGATTTCCCCTGTAATGTGAAAATAAATCATAAACTATCTATAAAGATAAAGTGTAGAATTTCATGTAGCCAAGCAAGTGGGCTTGAAACAATATTTAAATTTTTTACTGCCAAATCATCAACAGATTCCACAGAAGCATATGGAAAATTTGATTTGTATTTTTAAAAAAAAGACGTCTTTTATCCTCCAGTTTCTGGTAGGTTCAGGGAAGATAGACTGGAAAATGGGTCAATGCAATGTTGCACTGTATCCCATCCCTAAACTATAATTTATGATTTGCCACCAAAAGTGAGGTTAGCAACAGAATTATGCACCAAAATATTGATCCCCATACTGGCTGTGGTAGTCCATGTCCTTGCCTTGCCCCAATCTTGATGCGGAATGGTGCCTATATAACCAATTACTCTATTTGAGAGAGAGGCCTATGGTCCTCCGTGGATTATGGCTAATTACCATTGGTTCCTATATTTACTGTTTTCCTGATGTCAAATTTGGGGTTTCCTGATATTTGTAGCTCTTGGATGCCCATTGTAAAAAACAATGATATATGAGAGACAGGCAGTGTTGCTAGGTGGCTGTCAGTAAATGGTCATTCAGCAGGTGTCATCTCCTGGCATCCTCGACACTGTCTCCAGGTGAATAGCAACCTTAGCTGTTCCCTGTCTACTCTCTTGCCAGCCTTATTGCACCAACTTGGATCTATTGTTGCCAATCTTGCCCATGTCCAACATGCCCCTCCCAATGCTGACCCTGTGGACTCTACCACCAGATCAGCTCTCACCTCAATGCATCTCCCTCCAAAATGTCCATTCACTGTGAACAAAGCCCTTGCCATCAATAAGCTTATTGTGGATGACTACATCAACATTGCGGACTTGACAGAACCTAACTGATAGGTGATAACAGCTTCCACTGAAATGGAGCCTCCCTGGCTAGCTATACCTTCCGCCACTTGCCCCACCCAGGCAGTCGCAGTGGAGATGTGACTCTTATCACCAAATCACACCTTGGTCTGTCCCCTTCCTCCTCTGACATTTTCTCTTTCTTTCAGCACCTCATCTTGTCCCACTCCTCTTACCTAATTTAAAATCCTTGTTCTCTACCACCCACCCAAGCACCATAAAAATTTCCTCACCACTACAGCCTCTCTCATCCTCAGCCATTTCAACCTGCAGCTCAATTCACTACCCTCTTAAACTTCATTTATCTCACCCTCCATATAAAATCCCCAACCCATATTCATGGCCATTCTCTTGATCTTATCATCTCTGGTGGTCTTGCTAGTCCAACAATAGTAATCACAATTAATCACCTCCCTGTATCGCTCTCCCCCACGATCCCCTCCCCCCTCCCAATCTTACTTCTTTCTATATCCACCCATAGAGAAACCTCTGTCTCAGTTCACTTAAAACTGCACTTCAAGAAGCTCCCAAGACTGTACTTCCAATTGTTTCCTTTCCTATCCTGGAAATTTTTAACTCCAGAACTGATATTTGAGATGTGAGATTTCCTGGATTTCTCCCTCTAGCTAAAGCTAGGCGAATCTTCCAGCTTCACTTTAACTTCTCATAAGTTTGTTTTTTATCAATCCAAGCGCGAGCTTCTACCTACATTCTGATGCAGTGACCATAGAGACTTTCTGCCACTAACTTCTCTCTCTCTCTTTCCTGGACCAACCTGTCTGTGATATTCAGTGATGTAAAGGGTTAACATCAGAAGCACCTGATTCTGATGTAACTACTGATGTAACTATGATGCAATGTCACATGACTAAGAGACTGCGATTTGGTGGGAAGCAGAAATACAACCTTGTGTAGAATGCTGAGATGTATCTAGATTTGTAAATAAATAAGAATGCTTTTTATAAATAACAATCTATGGTAGCATTCTTAGGGTAACAGGAAAACTCTAAAGATACCCCATCTAAACCCCAAACTCAAGACGAAACATGGTGGCAGCAGACAGAGACCCAGAAAACTGTAGACCTGAAAGACCTACGAATCCTTGGAAAAAGGGCAGGAAGAAAAAATATTGAGGAATCACCTGAGAATAGAGCATTGTGGGTGCTGTAGATGCAAGCAGACACACAGAACTGGAGTTCAGACAGCAGTGAGTACAGAGTACAGATCACAATCTATAAGCTAAACTATTAAAGCAGCAACAGATCCACAGCTTAGGATAAACAAGCACTGAAGGCTCACAACAGGCTTGACACTGGGACAATTGGAAGAAGAGAATTTCCTGATACAAAACAGCTTCAGGTTTTCATTGAGAAGGGATAGAAGGATCAGGTCAGTACTTTACTCTATGCAGTCGGGATCATAGAAGATTATATTATTGAAAGACAGGGTATCGAGGAGGCTTCAAGCTCATATGAGGAAGTCATCCAGGCTTTCGATTTGTACTTCAGTGTTTGAAAAAATTTGGTCAATGAGCAAGCAAAATTTAACAAGAGGAGGCAAAAAACCAGGTGAACCCATGGACTCATTTACAAATGACCTGTACAGACTTGCGGAGAATTGCAACTATGAGATCCTCAGAGAAGAATTAATAAGTGATTGTATAGTCATTGGGTATTATATGAAACCCTATCAGATCTTTTGCAAACGAGGGAAGATTTAACATTCACAAAGGCAGTATAAATAGCATGAAAGACCGAGCTTGGCTAACAAAACAGAGCAATTATTTGTGGGGAAAGTCAAGTCTCTTGGAAAAAATGAGTGAAGCCAATCAATATGTCAGGCAAAAAAGAGAAAGGCAGTGAAGTAAAAGCCCGCAAAATCGGGAAAACGTATGGCAACTGCCATCTTGAGATGCTCACAGCATGGCGGGGAAACCCTACACACGTGGGAAGAATGCCCAGCAGGGGGAGCTAAGTGCCACAAATGTTGGAAGTTAGGACATTTTAAAATAGTCTGCAGATACAAAGTTCCTACAGCTCATAGGAATAAAGAGGTGACAACGAAACCAAATAAAATCCAAGAAGTGGGAGAGCTAAAGAAAAAAAGATCTTCATAGGATAGTTTAACAAAATAGAAAATAATTATTAGAACATTAAATTTGAAACTGATGGTCACCCCACAGTATTCAAACTAGATACTGGGGAGGTGTTTCAGTATTCTGATGAAGTAAAATGGCTTAAAAAATATCATGTTACATCCATCCTCCTTCCAGTTGCAAGGCCCAGGCGAGACTACAGTAACAGTAAAAGGCAAACACTTGGCAAGATAAAGATGCAAGAATAAAGAAAGTATTGAACCCTGTACATTATATAGAACCAGGAGTCATCATTATAGAGCAGAAAAGCATGCTTGCAGTTGAGGCTGATTTACAAGGTTGATGAAATTATTGATGAGCAGTCCAGCAATGTATTCAGAAATGAATTTCCACCCCTATATTCAGGATTAAGAAAGCTGAAAATATAATATCACATAACCCTAAGGGTGAATGCTTAGCTTATATGTCTGTTCAAAGTGAGGAAGGTCCCTCACCCATTCTTAGACAAAGCCAAGAGCAAGGCTAAACACATGTTTACAACAACACATCATCTCTCCAGTAACCATACCAACAAAGTATTGTTCTGGAATGGTCACAGTACTAAAGTCTAATGGTTCAATTAGATTCTACATGGACTTGACTCAATTAAACAAGTTAATAGAGCGCAAGATCCACTTGGTAACTTCAGTGGATGAAAGGCTTGCCAAATTAGCAATAAGCACCCTCTTCATAAAATTAGATGCTAACAGTGGCTTTTGGCAATTGCCTTTGGACAAAGGATCATGATTGTTCATTTCTTTTACCACCCCATTTGGTCATTGTTGTTTTAATAGTTACCATTCAGAATTGCTTCTGCACCTGAGATATTCCAAAGAACAATGTCTCAGACCCTGGGTGACACTGTCATACACAGTTCATCAAGGGAAGAACGTGACCATTGTGTAAGAAAAGTCCTCAAAGTTCTATAAGAAGCAGGTTTGACATTGAATTTGCAAAGCCCATGATAAACGTCTTAGGCCACATTGTGTAAGCTTCAAGAATTATAGCCGACCTGCAAAAAATCAAGGTCATTAGAAAGTTCCCACAGCTTAAAAACATCGCAGAATTACAAAGATTCCTTGGGATAGTCAATCAAGCGGGCAAATTTCTACCAAACTTGGTGGAAATCAATGAGCCATTATGACAGCTGATGGACAAGGTCAACAGTGCCGCTGAAATGTGGACCAGCAAAGTGCTTTTGACAAGATAAAAAATCTAATTTCACCAGAAATTCTAGCTCACTATGACCCAGAGTTGCCAACAATTGTAGCAGCGAACACATAATCTATAGGTTCAAGCACAGTGATGTTTCAAGTTCAAAAAGATGGACAAAAGACAAATTTATTGTGCCTCAAGATCTCTCATGGACACAGAGAAGGTATGCAACCATTGAGAAAGAAGCATTAGCAGCCACATAGGTCTGCAAGAAGTGCTCTGGTTATGTCATGGAATTAAATTTTAAAACTGAAACTGACTACAAACCTTTGGTTACTCTTCTTAAGCTAAAGGAAATTGCAACAATGCCACCTGTAATTTAATGTTTTAGACTGAGACTTATGAGATACGATGCAGTTACTGAATATGTTCAAAGAAAGTATCAGACTACAATGAATGCTAAGAATTCCAATGGAAGCAGTTAAGCCGGAAGATTTAAATTTTATTGAAGAAGTGGAACGGTATACTTTGCTCGTTACCAAACACTTGCCAGCCATGGAAAAGAGATTACAAGAAATTAAGCAAGCACAACAGTAGAATCAACAAACCTATCAATGTCACTTTTTGATTTTATCTATAAACTCCCAGCTCTCTCTCTCTTTGAACTCCTGCTGCTTTTTGGGTTGCTTCTGTAGCAAAGTAAAGTTAGCTGCTAGAGGCTGAGGAAAGGTAGAAAATGAAAGGATCACCTCCTTCCCTCTTCACTAAACTCCCACACTCACCAAACTCCAACTTAAACTCTGATGCAGCCCAAAGCAGCACTCCAGTGCAGACCAGTGTAAGCCTGCTCTGCCATTCAATATGATCATGGCTGATCTGGTTGTGGTCTCAACTCCACCTTCCAGTCTGCCCCCCATAACCCTTGACTCCCATGTCTAACAAAAATCTATCTAACTCAGCCTTGAATAAATTTAAAGACCCACCTCCACTACTTTCTCGGGAAGAGAATTCCATGGACCAACAACCCTCTGAGAGAAAAAAATTCTCCTTATCCTGTCTTAAAAGATATACCTCTTATTCTTAAACTATGTCCCCTAGTTTTAATTTCCCCATCCTCCAGGTATCCACTCTATTAGGTCCCCTCAAGATCTTATATGTTTCAATAAGATCATCTCTTATTCTTCTAAACTCCAATGGGTATAGGCCCAGCCTGTTCAGCCTT
The DNA here is from genome assembly GCF_017639515.1 of Carcharodon carcharias. Lineage (NCBI taxonomy): Eukaryota > Metazoa > Chordata > Chondrichthyes > Lamniformes > Lamnidae > Carcharodon > Carcharodon carcharias. The sequence continues at coordinate 162,578,428 of NC_054468.1, forward strand.
TCTTCATAAGATAAGCTCTTCAACACAGGAATGTGTCAAGTAAACCTTCTCTGAACTGCTTCCAAAGCAGTTACATCTTTTTTTAAATAAGGAGATCAAAAATATACACTGTACTCTATATGTGGTCTCACCAAGGCCCTGTATACAATTGCAGTCAAACTTCCCCACTTTTATATTCCATTCCTCTTGCAATAAATGCCAACATTCCATTTGCCTTCCTAATCACTTGTTGTACCTGCGTACTAACTTGATGTAATGCATATACCAGGACACCCTGATCTTTCTGTACCACCGAGTTCTGCAATCTTTCTCCATTTAAATTCTTTCATTTAATTTCTCCTTTTCTATTCTTCCTGCCAAAGTGAAGAAGTTAATATTTACCCACATTATACTCGCTCTGCCAAATATTTGCCCACTCAATTAACTTGTCTATATCCCTTTGAAGATCCTATGCCTCCTCTTGACAACTTACTTTCTTAACTTCCTTGGTATCATCGGCAAATTTAGCTACCATACATTCGGTCCCTTCATCCATTGATGGAGATTGTAAAAAAGTTGAGGGCCCAGCACTGATCCCCGTGGCACTCCACTAGATACAGCTTGCCAATCCATATAAGTCCCTTTTATCCCTACCCTCTGCTTCCTGTTAACTAACCAATCTTTTATCAATGCTAATATGTTACCCCCCTACACCATGTGCTCTTATCTTGTGTAATAGTTTTTAATGTAGTACTGTATCAAATGCCTTTTGGAAATCTAAGTACCATACATTTACCAGTTCCCCTTTATCCACCTTGAATGTTACTTTGTCAAAAAACTCTAATAGATTAGTTAAACACAATTTCCTTTTCATAAAGCCATGTTGGCTCTGCCTGATCACATTGTGATTTTTTAAGTATCCTGCTATAACTTCCTCAATAATGGATTCTAGCACTTTCCCTATGACAGATATTAGGCTAATTGGTGTATAATTTTCTGCTTTCTGCCTCCCTCCTTTCTTGAATAAGGTGTTACATTAGCTATTTTCCAATCCACTGGGACTGTTCCAGAATTTAAGGAATCTTGGAAGATTATAATCAATGCATCTGCAATCTGTGCTGCCACTTCATTCAAGACCCTAGGATGTAGGCCATCCAGTCCCAGAGACTTGTCAGTCTTTAGGTCCAATAATTTTCCCAGCAACTTTTCCCTTGTGATCATGATTGTTTTAAGTCCATCTCTCCCTATCACCTCTTGATTATCAAGTATTGTTGGGAAGTTTTCTAAGTCCTCTACCTTGAAGACAGACACAAAATAGGTGGTCAATGCCTCTGCCATTTCTTTGTCTTCCATTATCAATTCCTCAAACTCACTGTCTATAGGACCAACATTAGCTTTAGTTTCTCTTTTCCTATTTAAATACATGTAGAGACTCTTACTATATGTTTTTATATTGCTGGTTAGCTTTCTCTCATACCCTTCTTTCTGTCAGTTTAATACCTTTTTAGTCATTCTTTGCTGGTTCTTAAATCTGTCCAATCCTCTGACCTACCACTAATCTCTGCAGATTTATACAGTGTTTCTTTAAATTTAATACTATCCTTGACTTCCTTATTTAGCCACGGATAACATATCTTTCTCAAGGTGTCTTTTTTCCTCACTGGGATAAATCTTTGCTGAGTGTTATTAAATATCTCCTTAAAAGTCTGCCACTGCAACTCTATTATCCTACCTTTTAACCTAGCTTCACAGTTCACCTTAGCAAGCTCTGCCTTCATGCCCTCATAGTTACCTTTATTTAGATTTAAAACATTAGTCATATACCCACACTTCTGCCTTTCTAACTGAACAGGAAATTCTATCATGTTGTGATTGCTATCACCTAAAGGCTCCTTTGCCATGAGGTTATTGATTAATCTTGTTTCATTGCACACTACTACATTTCAAATGTGAGGTGAGAAAAAACTTTTGCATACAGCGAGTAGGGTTTCCTGCCTGGAAGTGTGGTGGAGGCAGGTTTAATTGAGGCATTCAATAAGGCATTGGATGATTATCTAAATAGAAACAATGTGCAGGGTTACAGGGAAAAGGCAGAAGATTGGCACTAAGTTAAAATGCTCAGAGAGCTTGTGCAGACATGATGGGCTGAATAGCCTCTTTCTATACCGTAACAATTTTGTGATTCTGTGATACTAGATCTAGGATAGCCTGTTCCCTGGTTGGCTCTAGAATGTGCTGTTCGAAGAAATTGTCCCAAGGGCACTCTATGAACTCATTTTGCAAGCTCCCTTTGCCAATTTGATTTACCCAATCAACATGTAGATTAAACCACCCGTGATTATTGCTGTACCTTTCTTACAAACCCCATCTATTTCTTACTGTATGCTCTGACCTACAATGTAACTATTGTTAGGGGGCCTATAAACTACTCCTAGATGCGACCTCTTACATTTACTATCTCTTACCTTTACCCAAACAGATTTTCCATCTTGCTCTTTCAAGTAAATGTCATCTCTCAGTACTAAACTAATGTCATATTTAATTAACAGAACTACCCCATCACCTTTTTCTAGCTTCTGTCATTCTGAAATGTCAAATACCCATCAACATTCAGGTCCCAGCCTTGGTCACCTTTCAACCATGTCTCTGTAATAATTATCAGGACATATGTATTTATCTCTATCTGTGCTAACAATTCATCCTTTTTGTTACAAATTCTACTTTCACTCAGATACAGCATCTTAAACTCTGTCTTTTTAAACTATTTTCATGATCCCTGGACTTACTTGCTGGTGTATTCTTACGATTGTATGCTTTGCCCCTTGCTGTCACACTCTGGTACTCATTACCCAAATTGTTGCCTTGCTTTACTACTTCGTTGCCTCCCTTTACTTTACCATACATCCTCTCACATGATCCTTTCCCCCCATTATTTAGTTTAAAGCTCTCTCTACTGCCCTAATTATACAATTCACCAGAACACCGGTCCCAGTATGGTTCAGGTGTAAACCATCCCAATGGTACAGCTCCCATTTTCCCCAGTACTGGTGCCAGTGCCCCATGAATCGAAACCCATTTCTCCCACAGCAGTCTTTGAGCCATGCATTCATCTCTTTAATCCTATTTACTCTTTGCCAATATGCTCGTGGCTTATGTAACAATCCAGAGATTATTACCCTTTAGGTTCTGCTTTTTATTTTACCCCCTAGCTGCTCATACTCCCTCAGCAGAATCTCTTTCCTAGTTCTAGCTATGTCATTGTATCTACAACTGGATCTTCCCCGTCCCACTGTAAGTTCCTCTCCAGCCCTGAGCAGACGTCCTGAACCCTGGCATCAGGCAGGCAACATAGCTATCTGGACTCATGCTCTTGACTGCAGAGAACTATGTCTATCCCCCTGACTATACTATCCCCTACTACCATCACATTCCTATTTATTCCCTCGCTTAAATGTCTTCCTGTACCATGGTGCCATTTGGCTCATCCGCCCTGCAGCCCCAATCTCATCCAAACTAGCTGAAGGAACCTATTCGACAATTGCAAGGGCTGAGGCTCCTGCATTCCTGCCTTCTGGGCCTCCATCCCTGCCTCACACACAGTCACACCCTCCTGTCCCTAATCACTGACCAGATCAGAAATCTCTATCCTAAGGGGTATGATTGCCTTCTGGAATAAAGTATCCAGGTAATTTTCCACCTCCTTGATGTGTCATAATGTCTGCAGCTCAACCTCCAGCTCAATGACTCTGAGCTGAAGCTCCTCAAGCCACAGATAATTACAGCAGACGTGCTTCACCAGGATCACACTGGCATCCAGAAGCTCTTTTTAAATTCATTTTTATGGGATGTGGGCATCACTGGCTAGGCCAGCATTTATTGCCAATCCCTAATTGCCCTTGAGAAGCTGGTGCTGAGCTGCTTTCTTGAACTGCTGCAGTGCATGTGGTTTAGGTACACCCACAGTGCTGTTAGCAAAGCATTTCCAGGATTTTGACCTAGCAGCTGTGAAGCAATATATTTCCAAGTCAGGCTGGTGAGTGGCTTGGAGGGAACTTCCAGGTGGTGTCATGGATTTGGAAGATACTGTCTAAGGAGCCTTGGTGAGTTCCTGCAGTGCATCTTGTAGATGGTACACATTGCTGTTACTGTGCGCTGGTAGTGGAGGGAGTGAATGTTTGTGGATGTGGTGCCAATCAAGCGGGCTGCTTTGTCCTGGACGGCGTCAAGTTTCTTGAGTGTTATGGGAGCAGCACTCATCCGGGCAAGTGGAGAGTATTCCATCACACTCCTGACTTGTGTCTTGTAGATGGTGGACAGGCTTTGGGGAGTCAAGAGGTGAGTTACTCACTGCAGGATTCCTAGCCTTTGACTTGCTCTTGCCGCTACAGTATTTATATGGCTATTCCAGTTCAGTTTCTGGTCAATGGTAACCCCCAGGATGTTGATAGTGGGGGATTCAGCGATGGCAATGCCATTGAATGTAAAGGGTTAGATTCTCTCTTGTTGAAGATGGTCATTGCCTGACACTTGCGTGGCGCAAATGTTATTTGCCACTTGTCAGCCCAAGCCTGGATATTGTCCAGGTCTTGCTGCATTTGGACATGGACTGTTTCAGTATCTGAGGAATCGTGAATGGTACTGAACATTGTGCAATAATCAGCGAACATCCCCACTTCTGACCTTAAGATGGAGATAAGGTCACTGATGAAGCAGTTGGAGATGGTTGGGCCTAGGACACTGCCCTGAGGGACTCCTGCAGTGATGTTGTGGAACTGAACCACAACCATTTTCCTTTGTGCTAGGTATGACTCCAAGCAGCGGAGAGCTTTCCCCTGATTCCCATTGACTCCAGTTTTGTTAGGGCTCCTTGATGCCACACTCGGTCAAATGCTGCCTTGATGTCAAGGGCAGTCACTCTCACCTCACTTTGGGAGTTCAGTTCTTTTGTCCATGCTTGAACTAAGGCTGCAGTGAGGTCAGGAGTCAAGTGACCCTGGTGGGACCCAAACTGAACGTCAGTGAGCCAGTTATTGCTAAACAAGGGCTGCTCAATGCCATTGTTGATGATCCCTTCCATCACTTTACTGATGATCGAGAGTAGACTGATGGGGCGGTAATTGGCAGGGTTGGATTTGTCCTGCTATTTGTTAACAGGACATATGTGGGCAATTTTCTACATTGCTGGGTAGATTCCAGTGTTGTAGCTGCACTGGAACAACTTGTTAGGGGTGCAGCAAGTTCTGGATGACAAGTCTTTAGTACATGTCACATTCTGCAATTGCAGCACATCACATGCCCTGCCAACCTTAATATGTTTTAGTCAACTAATAAACTAATGATTTAGTTCTTTATTTTCCTTTTTTAAATATATATTTTGTATGGTCCCTCTCCTTACCACCACTAACTGCATTAATTTAAACCTTGGTAATAAAATAGACCTTTACCACTTAAAAAAAAAGCATTTAAAAATGTTCGTTTTATTCTAATTTCTAACTATTTACACACTGTCCCTAAGAGCATGTACTCACCAGCCAATCACCTTACGGTTTTCCTGTGATGTATCAATTTGATATGTGTTTCAAATCGGTGTTCTCCAGCAGCTGCTACAGCCCCAAGCCACGCTCTGTTTTTATAACTTATCCCTCTGCAGTGTGTTCCTAGTAGGTCCGCTTACTCTGCTTTCTCCCAAATAACTGTAGGTGGAGGAAGACAATACGGATGAGAAGCACGATTGGAGGGAGGACATGCTCATGCTCATTATGCAGGACAAGAAACATTTGACTCCCACTCAAACTGCCGACTCTTTTTTGAACATATTCTGGAATGTTACTTCACATGACCTTTATTCTCTGACCACCTTACTGTCATGCTCCTGCCGTTTGTCAACCGACACGCGCATCCTTGCAGCTCACTGCCCTCCCATGCCAATAAGAAAGCAAACAGATTCTTTTGAGGTAATTTTAATGGAACTGGTGCTGTGGGAAATTCAAAGGATCTGATTGACCATCCTGTTTTAATCCTGCCACACCTGAATTCCATTCACTTCAATAGAAAATAAAATTGGATGGGGTTTCAAGTTGGCAACCAACACAATTTTGTTACTTTCCTTTGGGTTAAAATTACCCCCATCATTACCAATAATATGATTTTTGAGTGTCAGCTAAACAGTCTTTTTTCCGGCTCCGATGTGAGAGTTTATTCCCAGGTTGTTTACGGCAGTGTCTGGCAGATTGATGTTTAATCTGTGGAGACTACAGAACAATCTGAGAATGTTGGTAACTCCAGCCCGCTCCCTTAGATAAAGGTGGTGTGACTCAGTCAGTAGTGTCTCTGCCTCAAAGCTTCGGATTCAAGTCACAATCCACAGCTTATTGGCCACAGAAGGAGCATTTTTGATGTCGTCCAATAGGTTGATTATCAGCCTGCTGATCCTTGCAACACTTCACCACTATTCCCCAAAAGGAGAAATTGTATGAAAAAGATGCCAAACAAACAAACCCACAAATGCGCACGATCTGACACCAAATCCTGTTTATCCATACCTTCACCATAGTTCATTGACCTACATTGGCTCCTGTTCCACCAGCGCGTCAAACTTAAAATCATCTCATCCTTGCATTCAAAACCTCCATTCTCCTGACCCTCTCTATCCCTGTAACCTTCTACATTCCTCTGAGAACTCTGCATTTCATCAATTCTGGCCTTGTTGAGATTGCTGGCTTCCTTCATCCCACCATTGACAGCCAGACCATAAGCTCCTAAATTCCCTCTCTAAATGTCTCCATGGCCAGGGTGTTACGGCCCCACCGCAGCATGTTTCCCCCACCGGCAAAATCTCCATTCAATTTGGCAGGACGGTAACATCCCGCCGGGCGGGAGGGCCATGAAATCCTGGCCCATGTCTTGACCTCTCCTCCTTTAAGGCACTTCTTAAAACCTACAGTGGAGAAATTGGCTTCCCTCCAAAAATAGATGAGGCGATAGTGGTATGCAATTAATACATGCATGTGTTGCAGGTAATACAGTAAGTTCATGTTTGGTGCTGTTTCATATGTTTGCTGCAACAACTGTTCATTGGCTGCATACATTAACAAGAGTACAAAATCACAAGTGGCTAGCACTTCTTAAAGGCGTCCTGCATCTTTCGGTGCATTGTGGCTACAAGAAGTGGTGGAAGTTATTTGCAAACTGAATTAATGCTGCAATACTTATCCATCAACCTCTTCTGACTTAGAAGCTAAAGATGGAGTAAGCACACGTTTCTCACTTTCTCCTCTCTGTTCACCACAGGCCAGACCTTGGCCCTTTTCATTTCGGATACTCAAGAACTAAAACCTTTCTAGTCAGTAGCGAAGAAAAAGAAGACAGCAAAAATGCAGCATTGTCATTCAATCTTACAGTTGCAGAAATCTGCTCGGAAGCTGACATATATATTTTAAAGGTTAGGTTAGAGGAGGAATCATGTAACGGGAGTCAGGACGGATGGAAGGATAACACAAGGCAACATGCATGCTGTCCCTGACACTCTACATCATGGGGAAGCACCTAATCTGAGAAAACCCTCCTGCTTGCTCCATTGCCTTGTCTTTGGAAAGGGGGAATGAGGTGAAGCTCTCCCTCTCCTGGATGGAGAGCCTCAGTGACCTCCCTTATGTAGCAATTGACTGTGAACTGTGAGATGTAGCACTTATTTTCAATAGCAGCCTGTAAGGAGCCAGGTGATTTTAAAATTAAGATCTAAGAGCACCACAGGCATTGCTGCCCTTGCCCTGCTTTAAAGCTGCAGTTGTGGCTGCAACAGTTAGTAGATTTTAGTCACAACCTCTTTTGTGAAGTGAAGACATCTTAAATATACGCAGCATAGATTTACTAGAATAATACCTGAACTCCAGAAATTAGGAGACAAAATTACCAAAACTAGGGCTGTATTCCCTGGAGTTTAGAAGATCATGGGGTGATTTTCAAATATTAAAAGGAATTGATTGATTATTTAGAAACTCCTCCCACTGTTTGGTGAATCTGAGACTCGAGATAAAAATTAGAGCCAGGCCTTTAGGAGTAAAACGAGCAAACCCTTCTACACACAAAGCTTGGTAAAAGTTTGAAACTCTCTATCACAAACAGCTGTTGATGCTTGGTCAAATATAAATTTTAAATCTGAGATTAAGAGATTTCTGTTAACCAAAGGTATTAACATTTATGGAGTTAGGTTACAGTTCAGTCATGATCTCATTGAATGGCAGAACAAGCTCCAGGGGCTAAATGACCTATTCCCGTTCCTATGTGCCTATTCAGCAGCTAAGTATTAAGAAGATCATGATTCTTTTAAGTAACACTGTGAGAGTTGGGGGAGGGGTCCTTCCTGCCATTTAATATTGTGTTCAGCATAGCTGAAGCATGACATTCAAAAATAAAAGCATCAGTGTTGATTGACATCGTAATCTTCCTGCTCTGCATGCTGCTAATGGGTCCATGTGCATCATCACTTTATCTAGATGGTGTCCAGCACACTTCCCATCGAAATGTTCCTCAGGGTAGTGTCCTAGGCCCAACCATACCCAGCTGCTTCATCAATGACCTTCCTTCCATCATAAGGTCAGAATTGGGGATGTTCGCTGATGATTGCACAATGTCCAGCACCATTCGTGACTCCTCAGATACTGAAGCAGTCCATGTCCAAATGCAGCAAGACCTGGACAATATCCAGACTTGGGCTGACAAGTGGCAAGTAATATTCATGCCACACAAGTGCCAGACAATGACCATCTCCAACAAGAGAATCAAATCATCACCCTTGACATTCAATGGCATTTATATCGCTGAATCCCCCTCTATCAACATCCTGGGGGTTACCATTGACCGGAAACTGAACTGGACTAGCCATATAAATACTGTGGCTACAAGAGCAGGTAAAAGGCTAGGGATCCTGCAGCAAGTAACACATCTCCTGACTCCCCAAAGCCTGCCCACCATCTACGGGACACAAGTAAGGAGTGTGATGAAATACTCTCCACTTGCCTGGATGAGTGCAGCTCCAACAACACTCAAGAAGCTTGACACCATCCAAGACAAAGCAGCCCATTTGATTCACACCTCATCCACAAACATTCACTCCCTTCACCACCAATGCAGAGTGGCAGTGTGTGCCATCTACAAGATGCAATGCAGGAATTCACCAAGGCTCCTTTGATAGCACCTTCCAAACCCATGACCACTACCATCTAGAAGAACAAGGGCTGCAGAAACAAGGGAACACCACCACTTGGAAGTTCTCCTCCAAGCCACACACCATCCTGACTTGGAAATATATTGTCGTTCCTTCACTGTCGCTGGGTCAAAATCCTGGAGCCTCCTTCCTAACAGCACTGTGGGTGCTATATGGACTGCAGTGGTTCAGCTCACCATCACCTTCTCAAGGGCAATTAGGGATGGGCAATAAATGCTGGCCTAGCCAGTGATGCCCATAACCTAAGAACGAATAACAAAAACTGTGCGCAAGCATTTTGAATGCTCTTTTGAGTATTAGGAGGTCACATAGCATCTAAGCAGGTGCTAGAGATCTCAATTTCTCCACTAACTTCTTTGACCAGGCTTTTGCTTCCTAATGTTTCGTTTTTTTAATTCTTTAATTGGATGCAAGGCCAGCATTTGTTGCCCATCTCTAATTGCCTGTGGGAAGTTGATGGTGAGCTGCCTTCTTGAGCTGCTGCAGTCCATGTGGTGTAGGTATACCCATAGTATTGTTGGAAGGGAGTTCCAGGATTTTGACCCAGTGACAGTGAAGGAACAGCGATATATTTCCAAATTAAGGTGTTTTGTGGCTTGGAGTGGATGAAGTGTACTTGAAAGATGATTTATTTGCTGCCTAGGAGGCATGGTCTGTCTTTGATAGATTTAAAAAAATGGATGGTTATTCCATGGAGGAATACATCATGGACTTTAACAGACTGTAAAAAAGATTGAAGAAATTTATTTTGATTCCTTGTTCAGTGCTTGTGTTGGATTGTGCTCAGGCGTCTCATATGGACAGGCTCCTGATCTTAACAGGTGTTGGACTCTTGGAAAGGCACTTACCTTTGGAGCAGATGTCTGCTGCCTTGAGAAATTTCTTGGGAAAATAGTCATTTCCAGCAGGTACCAGTAAAAAGGAAGAGTTACTGACTGAATGAATCAGGATGAAAGCACTTTTGACAGATCTTGAACCGCACAGATGACAGGATTGGAGCAACAATAGCATGAAAATGAACCCCAGGAATGCCTGGGGGACAGTTAACAGGTGCTTTAGGTGTGATTCAAAATATCACTATGTGATGAACCTCCCAAAACAGAACAGCAGGATTCTTGAACTGGTGTATGACACAGATTTCAGAGGCTGAAGATAATAATAATGATCAGTTGAAAGAATTGTACTAGTCACTAAAAGCTTTATTCTGGTGATGAGCGTATTAGTCACAGATTCATTAAACTCTGTGGTGTTTAGATAGTGGTTGCACCTCAACAGAGTGTGGAACGATATTGGCTAATACTCAGTAATGAAAATTGATACAAGGTCAGGGAGTCAGGGAGTATGAACGTTCTACTTGTTTTAGGTTCAGGTATGACAAAACATTGAGGTTACTAAAAAGAGTACGCCTTCCATGAAAAAGACACAAATTAAACTGGACTTGGAGCATGTTAAAGAAATTGTTTTTGTAAAGTCAATAGATCTGCAATTTACCCAACCATGGCATTATTGTATCCCCTTAATAAAACCTAATGTTTCTAATCAGAATTTTGGAAAAGTATTAATGGCATCTGGTAATAAGAATCGAAAGATAAAAAGCAAGTTGTCCTAAAGCTGCACAAACAATTTGCTCACCCCTCTTGGCAAAAATTAAAAGTCTTGGTAAAAGATGCAGGTGCAGTTGATGGGAATTACACAAGGCTCATCAAAGAGATTACTGCAAAATGTGAAATATGTAAAAAAATGGAGGATGCTGGCATTGCCAGCCTTCCATTGGTATCTGACTTTAATGAGGCAGTTGCCATGCATCTAAAGGTATAGGACAAAAAATAAATATTTTCACTCTACACTTTGACATGCCAACCAGACTTCGCTTTTCTACAGTAATACATGGCAAGGACAAAAGGGTGATTGCAGATTAAGTCACGGAGAAATGGATAGGGACTGGACTTGGAGCACCTGCTAAATTTCTGACTGATAATGGAGGGAATTTGCTAATGACGAGTTTAGAGACATGTGTGAAAACATGAACATTATGGTCATGAATATCGCAGCTGAAAGTCCTTTCAGCAATGGACACTGTGAAAGCTTTTACACAGTGATCGATGAAATGCTGCATAAAATCTTAGCAGATCAACTAAACTGCAAGTTGACAACTGCACTGGTATGGGAAAGAATTTGTTTCAGATGGTTGGCAGGTATAGTCCCTCTCAATTGGTCTATGGGAGGGTTCCCAAACTATCTTCTCTGCTGGGTGACAGTCCCATGACTCTGGAGGGGACTACGATTAGTTCCATTTTTGCTGCGCATTTGAATTCTTTACATGCACGGAGAAGAGCTTTCATCAAGGCTGAGGTCTCAGAGAAAACTTGGAGAGCTGTAAGGCATCGTATAAGGCCGTACATGATGGACATTAATTCTGGGAATATGGTGCATTACAAAAGAGAGGACCATAAATAATTTTTTTAATCCATTCATGGGATGTGGGTGTCGGCTAGGCCAGCATTTATTGCCCATCCCTAATTACCCTTGAGAAGGTGGTGGTGAACTACCGTCTTGAATGACTGCAGTCCATGTTGGTTAGGCAAACCACAGTGCTGTTAGGAAGGGAGTTCCAGGATTTTGACAGCGTCAGTGAAGGAACTACAATATATTTCCAAGTCATGATGGTGAGTGACTTGCAGCAGATCTTCCACGCGGTGATGTTCCCGTGTATCTGCTGCCTTTGTTCTTCTAGATGGTAGTGGTCATGGGTTTGGAAGGTGCTGTCTAAGGAGGCTTGGTGAGTTCCTGCAATGCATCTTGTAGATGGTACACACTGCTGCTGCTGTACATTGGTGGTGGAAGGAGTGAACGTTTGTGGATGAGGTGCCAATCAAGCGGGCTGCTTTATCCTGGATGGTGACCAGCTTCTTGAGTGTTGTTGGAGCTGCACTCATCCAGGCAAGTGGAGAGTATTCCATCACACTCCTGACTTGTGCCTTGTAGATGGTAGACAGGCTTTGGAGAGTCAGGGGGTGAGGATTTCTAGCCTCTGACCTGCCCTTGTAGCCACAGTATTTATATGGGTAGTCCAGTTCAGTTTTTGGTCAATGGTAATTGCCAGGACGTTGATAGGATGCCGTAAGGAATGGAAAGTTCTTGGTAAGGTAATCATGTGTAGTGGTAAGATAGCGTTTACCCAATACATTAATCAAATGATGAAATTTCATTCCTCACAGTTAATTTGGGGGAGGTGGTATTGTCACTGGGCTAGTATTCCAGAAACTCAGGGTAATGCTCTGGGGACTCGGGTCTGAATCCCACCATGGCAGATGGTGAAATTTGAATTGTCAAAAAAAATCTGAAATTAAAAGTCTGATGATGACCATGAAACCATTGCTGATTGTCATAAAAACCCATCTGGTTCACTAATGTCCTTTAGGGAAGGAAAGCTGCTGTCCTTACCTGGTCTGGCCAACATGTGACTCCAGACTCACAGCAATGTGGTTGACTCTTAAATGCCCTCTGTACAAGGGCAATTAGGGATGGGCAATAAATGCTAGCCTAGCCAGCGATGCCCACATCCCATGAACAAATTTTTTAAAAATCAGGATTGATTACAAATTTCACAATCTGAGCAGCTAATAGAAGATGATGATGCACCCTGTACTTCACATCTTTTGCGATAACAGTGCTGAGGAATAGAATTGAACCAGAAGCTGGATGGTGCTAGGCTGAGTGATCATGATGCACAGGAAGGGCGACCAAATTCATGTATATTCTGGAACAATCCTGGCAGATTGGAGAGTGGCAAATGTAACCCCACTATTTAAAAAAGGAGGGAGGGAGAAAACGGGGAATTATAGGCCACTTAGCCTAACAGCAATAATAGAGGAAGTGCTAGAGTCTGTTGTAAAGGATGTGATAACAGGGCACTTAGAAAATATCAATGGGGTTAGACAAAGTCAACATGGATTTATGAAAGGGAAATCGTGTTTGACAAAGCTACGAGAGTTTTTTGAGGATATAACTAGCAGAATAGATAAGGGTGAACCAGTGGATGTGGTATATTGGGATTTTCAGAAAGCTTTTCATGAAGTCCCATGTAAGAGGTTAGCGTGCAAAATTAAAGCATATGGAATTGGGGGTAATATATTGGCATGGATTGAGAATTGGTTAGCAGACGGAAAACAGAGTATGAATAAACGGATCTTTTTTTGGAGTGGGAGGCAGTGACCACAGGGATCAGTGCTTGGGCCCCAGCTATTCACAAAATATATCAATGATTTGGATTAGGGAACCAAATGTAATATTTCCAAGTTTGCTGACAACACAAAACTAGGTGGGTATGTGAGTGGTGAAAAGGATGTAAAGAGTCTTCAAGGCGATTAAGACAAGTTGAGTGAGTGAGCAAATGTATGGCAGATGCAGTGTAACTTGGATAAGTGTGATGTTATCCATGTCGGTAGGTAAAACAGAATGGCAGAGTATTATTTAAATGTTGATAGATTGGGAAATTTTGATGTACAAAGGGACCTGGGTGTCTTTACACACCAGTTACTGAAAGTAAGCATGCAGGTGCAGCAAGCAGTTGGGAGGCAAATGGTATGTTGGCCTTCATTGCAAGGGGACTTGAGTACAGAAGCAAGGATGTCTTACTGCAGCTGTACAGGACCTTGGTGAAACCACACCTGGAGTATTGTGTGCAGTTTTGGTCTCCTTATGTAAGAAAGGATATGCTTGCCATAAAGGGAGTGCAGTGAAGGTTCACCAGACTGATTTCTGGGATGGCAGGATTGTCGTAAGAGGAGAAATTGGGTTGACTAGGCCTGTATTCACTAGAGTTTAGAAGAATGAGAGGGGATTTCATTGAAACGTATAAAATTCTGACAGGGATGGACAGACTGGATGCAGGGATGATGTTTCCCCTGGCTAGGAGGATCTAAAACAAGGAGTCACAGTCTCAGGGTATGGTGTAGACCATTTAGGACTGAGATGATGAGAAACTTCTTCACTCAGAACCTGTGGAATTCTCTATCTTAAAGGCCGTGGAGGCCAAGTCCCTGGATATATTTAAGAAGGAAGTAAATAAATTTCTAGACACTAAAGGCGTCAAAGGATTGGGAGAGAGTGGGGGTATGGTGTTGAGATAGAGGATCAGCCATGATCATATTGAACGGTGGAGCTGGCTCGAGGGGCCAAATGGTCTACTCCTGCTCCTTTCTATGTTTCTATGTTTTCTAAAGTGAGTACTTAAAAGGGTCCAGTGAATGCAGGGATATGACCATTGTAGGACATGCAGGAAAAGCTATTGGTAAGTTTTATTATTGGTTAAACGTTCAAGATTTAGGCCAAGAAGTGAAGTCCATGGGCTGGCAGTTTTGGGTAAAAGAATGGAAAGTAAGAAAGTGCAGTGTGTCTTCTAATTGTGGGCCTTAGATTGACTGTTGTGTTAGAAAACCATCACGTACCAGGGAAAGAGTCACCAAATGTGCGAGAGAGATATCTTACATTAATAGTCCCAAAAGACACCAAAGTGCAAGTAGAGGCCACATCTTGATTAGAGGACAGAGTACAAGGACAGCTACAGAACAATCCTATCTCGAAATAGGACTAGAAGCAGAAGTCCTCATGACTGTGAAGTTTTGGTAGCTGCCAATAAACCAGTGGAAAAATTAATCAGAAAGGCAAGACTAAAGGAATTAAACAGTTGGAAGGAATTTGGGCCAGGATTTTACATTCAGTGTGCAGGGGTGGGCCCAACATGCTGGAACATAAAATGATGCGTGATGACGTTGGGCGTGCAGCTCGACGTCATCGCGCAGTCTTGCAATGTTTCATTTGGCGGGCGCGCACTGGAATCGGGTGCGCAATTGCCGATAATTAAAAGGCCTATTAAGGCCATGAGCAACCTCATTAACTTACAATTTACGCTGCCCGTCCAACCTAATGGTTGGCAGACAGGCGAAAAGGCCAAGTGGCCTTTACATTTTTTTTAGGAAATCTCATTCTTGAGCTAAAGCTTTTATAAATAGAATAAAAACTTTTTTTGAAAAATAAAAACATGTCCCATCTCATGTAACACAGTCACATGCAGGAACATGTTTCTCAAATTTTTAATGTTTTTAATAATTGATTTAAAAAATGCTTCAATCTCCCTGAGGCAGCTCCGTGCATCAGGGAGATTGAAGTGCTCTTTTGCACGCATGTCTTAATTGGCCTGCCCACATGAAATCACGGTGCCGAGCCAATCACAGGTGGCGGTTGGCTCCACGACTGCCCCCGCCCGCTCCCGCTGAATCCGCCTGATGTGGGAAAAATTCAGGCCTTGGAGTTTATTCTGAAGTACCAGGTGGGGGACAACCAGCCTTGTTGCATAAATGGATTTGTGGAGAAAAGGTCCTTGCAGATTGAATGTGGAAGGCTAAAGCGAGGTTAGTTGCTCAGGCTTTTGAAAAGTGACTGGGCAATACAGATATTAGCATTAGGACGGTAACGGGAAAAGTAATCCTGAAAGTCTTTTTAACTATCTTGGCCACATGTTTGTGGGAGTGTACATTAATTGACATAAAAGCTGTGGTTCTGCAGGGTGATTACTTTCAGAGAGAAAGTGTCTCTGAAACCATCTAAAGAGATAAGTGATGCAGAAGTGAAACTATAGAAAATCAACAAATGCATTTATGGCCTGAATGAAGCTTCGAGAATGTGATATGTTTTGATGAGATCTGTTTTGCTGAAAGTAGGCTTCATTCAATAAAAGTAGATCATGTAATGTTTTATTGGTATCAGAAAGGGAAAGTTATAGGCATCTTTATGGTGCATGTTGATGATTTCTAATGGGTGGAACTGGAATTTGAGAAATGTGTTATTAATAAGATTAAAATGGAATTTAAGATTGGAAGTCAAGCTTCAAAGGCTTTTAAATATATTGATCTAGAAATGAAGCAGAAGAAGTCTGGAGTAACTTTCAATCAGCAATCCTATTTAGAATGTTACTTCTATTCTAGTTAATTGTGCTAGGCCATCACAGAAAGATGATGACACATATAAAGAAGAAACAGCTCAGTTGCAAAGCTTGATTGGGCAGCACTCCATTTCTAAATGCAGCAACACCTGGACAATATCCAGGTTTGGGCTGACATATGGCAAGGAACACTCATGCCACACAAGTGCAGGCAATGACCATCTCCAAGAAGGTAGATTCTAACCATCACCCTTGACATTCAGTGGCATTACCATCGCTGAATCCCCCACTATCAACATCCTGGGGGTTACCATTGACCAGAAACTGAACTGAACTAGCCATATAAATACTGTGGCTTCAAGAGCAGGTCATAGGCTAGGAATCCTGAGGTGAGTAAGCCACCTCCCGAATCCCCAAAGTCTGTCCACCATCTACAAGGCACAAGTCAGGAGCATGATGGAATACTTCCAACTTGCCTGGATGAGTGCAACTTCAACAACACTGAAGAAGCTTGACACAATCCAGGACAAAGCAGCTTGCTTGATTGGTACCCCACCCACAACCATTCACTCCCTCCACCACCAACGCACAGTGGCAGCAGTGTGTACCATCTACAAGATGCACTGCAGGAACTCACCAAGCCTCCTTAGACAGGACCTTCAAAAACCCATGACCAATACCATCTAGAAGGACAAGGGCAGTAGATACATGGGAACACCACCACCTAGAAGTTCCCCGCCAAACCACTCACCACCCTGACTTGGAACTGTATCACTGTCACTGAGTCAAGATCCTGGAACTCCATCCCTAACAGCACTGTGGGTGTACCTACACCACATGGACTGTAGCGGTTCAAGAAGGCAGCTCACCACCATTTTCTCAAGGGTAATTAGGGATGGGCAATAATTGCTGGCTTAGCCAGCAACACCCAGATCCCATGAACAAATATTAAAAAAAATTGATTATGCACTCAGACAAGACCAGAGGCCAGTTTTGAATTATTGGAACTAACTATTACGATGGAGCACCCTAAAGTCGTGAAAGTTTTAAGAACAAATAAAACGTTTAGAAAATATAAATATAGAGAAATGCTACTTAAGATTCCATCCTTGGGTGACCCAAATAAGATTAAATTAGTCATTTTTTGTAATGCTTCTCATGCCAATCATCCTGTTGGATATTCAAGGATAGCTGGTTTCATAATATTTTTGGTGGGTGAAAATGGGAAATGTGGCCCTTTAGCCTGGGAAGCTATGAAAATAAAAAGTGTTGTTAAATGTACTGTAGCTGTGGAAACACTGGTTCTTGTGGAACCAGTGGACATGGGATTCTATTTGGCAAATATTTTCAGGGAACTTCTATATAAGGGGTGTTTTCCATTGAACATTACATAAATAATCCTTCCTTATGGGATAAAGTACACTCTACAAAAATTATAAGTGAAAAAAGATTAAGGATTGACCTTGCTGGTGTGAAATAAATGCTAGAGACAAAGGAAATGTCTCAAGATCAAATGCAAGTGATCGATTATCTGACTTTTGTGAAAAGAAGTGCTTGTACCAAAGGATTATTGATGGTCCTAGAAGAGGGGTATCTTATAATGTAATGCTTCATAGGGAATATGGAAAATCATTTTTTCTTCTTCAATTTGTTTTGAAATACTGTTTGTGAATATTATTTAAATTTTTTAAGTCCTCAGTTTCTTTTTAAGAAGGCGAAAGGGAATCTGTGAATTGTATGAATTAAGATTAAGTGTGTACAGGTGAGGTGCAATCACCAGATATTTACTGAAGCAGATATAAAGACACATTTCGGGACAATGGTGTTGGGTTGGGGTTAGGAGCTATGCATTTGAAATATTTCACTTTGTGAATAAGTCTAAAACTGAGTAAAGACTGACTTCTGGTCTCCTTCTTCACCAACTGGTTGTCACAAGTTTAACAACAGCCTTCTTCAATTCCTTTGCTACTTGGTCATTTCAGGTTGGTCACGAGGACCTTTGCAACATCAGTTAATTGGCTATGTGTCAATGCTTCCAGCAAATAACAGATGCACTGTTTGCATCTACCACTATCCAGTAAGTCTTGTTTTGTATGGACATTCATCATCAAGTATGACAGGATCCTGCACTTATACTGCATGGCACAAAATAAAAGGTGTGTTACATTGTGTTCATATGACATACATGGCCCTTTTCACAGATTGATCAACTATCTAATCAAAATAAGGTTCCACTCAATTAATGTGTCTCCTCAGTTCTACCTGATCAGAGAAATTCATGCTGGGACTGAAGCAGAGGAGTTAGGTTCTTCTTGATGCTCCCCTTCTGCCTGATTTTTGATGTAGCTAAGAGGGTATTAAAAGTAGAGAGGTGGGTGTGTATACAATGGGCATTACACTTTCAGTATGAGTTATGACCTCATGGGTCCAGATCTTCCCCTCTGCTTCAGGAAACGCGAGTTGGGCTGTTTCCAAACATTGTGATCACGACCTCATCACCTTCTTCCACTCGTACAGATATTTGTCTCTGGTTCAGTCTGCCACCTCATGAGGCAGCAGAAGAGGCAGGCAGGTAGGTGGGATGCAGGTGGGCGCCAAGGCGAGCTGGTTAGAAGGCCACCACCTCGGTTCTCTGGGACATAGTCCTCTATATGGCTGTTAGGCCCTCTAGCCTTCACCCCTCACCTCCCCTCTCACCCCTTCATGCTCCCTTCTTGCCCCCTCATATCTTCATGCCCCTTCCACTCCCCCTCATATCCCAATGCTCCCTCCCTCATATTTCCCGAGCCCTTTTCCATTATCTCATGCCCTTTCCATGCACCCCCCCCCGCCGGCCCCATGTATCCTCCATACCCAATCTCCCAGTATCCATGATGCCACAATGTACAGAACCAATGAGCCATTGGAAAATTTGATAAGTCTTTGAAATACTTTTGAAACTGACAATGTAAGCAGAGGCTGTGAAAATCTCCTTTGAGAAAAGCTGCTCAGCTAACAACCTCTTAAAAGTGTCAATCAGTCACCGCTACTCATAGTATGTCCACAAAAAGCAGGACAAAGCCAACATGGCCAATTATGCCCCATCAGACTACTCTCAATCATCAGAAAAGTGATGGAAGTTGTCATCGACACTGCTGTGAAGCAACACTTACTCAGCAATAATCTGCTCACTGACACTCTGTTTGGGTTCTGCCAGGGTGACCCAGCTCCTGACCTCATTACATTTGGTACAAACATGGACAAAAGAACTTACCTCAAAATGTGAGATGAGAGTGACAGTCCTTGATATCAAGGCAGCATTTGACCGAGTGTGGAATCATGGAGCTCTAGCAAAACTGAAGTCAATAGGTATTGGGGGAAAGCTCTCCACTTATTAGAGTCATATCTTGCATAAAGGAAGATAGTTTTTGGTTGTTGGAGGTCAATCATCTCAGTCCCAGGACTTTGCTGCAGGAGTTCCTCAAGGTAGTGTCCTAGGCCCAACCATCTTCAGCTGCTTCATCAATAACCGCCCCCCCCACCACTCCATCATAAAGTCGGATGTGGGGATGTTCGCTGATGATTGCACAATGTTCAGCACCATCTGCGGCTCTTCAGACACTGAAGCAGTCTGTGGCCATATGCAGCAGACGTGGACAATATCTAGGCGTGGGCTGATAAGTGGCAAGTAACATTTGTGCCACACAAGTTCCAGACAATGACAATCTCCACAAAAGAGAATCTACCCATTCCCCTTTGACAATCCATGGCATGACCATTGTTGAATCCACCAATATCAACATCGTAGGGTTGTTAGAACGTAACAATATAAGAAATAGGAGCAGGAATAGGCCATTTGGCCCCTCAAGCCTGCCCTGCCATTCAATAAGATCATGGCTGATCTGCCCCAGGCCTCAACTCCTCTTTCATGCCAACTCCTCATAGCCCTCAACTCCCCAATATTTCAAAAATCTATCTCCTTTTTAAATTTTTCAGTAATCTAGCCTCCACAACTCTCTGAGGTAGAGAATTCCAGACATTCACTACCCTCTGAGAGAAGAAATTCCTTTGCATCTCAGTTTTAAATGAGTGTCCCCTTATTCTGTAATTATATCCCCTAGTTTGAGATTCACCCACAAGTGGAAACATCTTCTCAACTTCTACCGTGTTAAGCCCCCTCAGAATCTTGTAAGTTTCAATAAGATTACCCCTCATTCTTCTAAACTCTAACCTGTTTAGCAGTTCTTGATAAGTCAACCCCTTCATCCCAGGAATCAGCCTGGTGAATTTCTTTTGAACTGCCTCCAATGCTAGTATATCCTTTCTTAAATATGGGGACCAAAACTGTACACAGTACTCCAGGTGTGGCCTCACCAACACCCTGTTGTAACAAAACTTACCTATTTTTAAACTCCAACCCTCTAGCAATACAGGCCAAAATTCCATTTGCCTTCTTAATTACTTGCTGCACCTGCATGCTAACCTTTTGTGTTTCATGCACAAGAACACCCAGATCCCTCTGCGCTGCACTTTTTTGGAGTCTCTCTCCATTTAAATAATAGTCTGCCTTTTGATTTTTCCTACCAAAGTGCATGACTTCACACTTTCCTACATTAAACTCCATCTGCCAAGTTTTTGCCCACTCACTCAACCTGTCTATATTCCAGTGCAGATTCCTTATGCTTTCATCACAACATGCCCTCCCACCTATTTTTGTATCGTCAGCAAATTTGGACGCATTACACTCTGTCTCCTCCTCCAAGTCATTAACATAGATAGTAAATAATTGAGGCCCTAGGACTGATCCTTGTGGCACTCCACTAGTTACATCTTTCCAACCTGAAAATGACCCATTAATCCCAACTCTCTGTCTTTGTGTTAGCCAATCCTCAATCCATGCTAATACATTACTCCCAATACCATGAGTTCTTGCCACCTTTTATGTGGCACCTTACAAATGCCTTCTGGAAATCTAAAGACACTACATCTACCAGTTCTCCTTTATCCACTCTACTTGTTATATCCTCAAAGAAAATTTGTCAAACATGATTTCCCTTTCACAAAATCACATTGGCTCTGTTTGATTGCGTTAAGCTTTTCTAAATGTCCTGCTGTTTCTTCCTTAATAATGGACTCTAGCATTTTCCCAGTGACAGATGTTAGACTGATTGGCTTATAGTTTCTTGCTTTTTGTCTCCCTTTCTTCTTGAACAGTGGTTTTCCAATCTGCTGTGACCCTCCCGGAATCCAGTGAGTTATGGAATATTTCAACGAATGCCTCCACTATATCTGCAGCCACTTTCTTTAAAACTCTTGGGTGCAGGCCATCAGGTCCTAGCGACTTGTCTGCCTTTAGACCCATTAGTTTCTCACATACTTTGTCCTCGTGATAGAGACAAGATCTTTCCTTCCATTAGCTCCTTGCTTATCTGATATCTTTGGAAGGTTTATAGTGTCCTCCACTGTGAAGCCCAATGCAAAATATTGGTTTAAATTATCTGTCATTTCCCTGTTCCACATGTCAATTCTCCAGTTGCAACCTCCAAGTATCCCACGCTTGCTTTAGCTATTCTCTTTTTATATACCCATCGAACCTCTTGCTGTTTGTTTTTATATTTCTTGCCAATTTACTTTCATAATCAATTTTCTCCCTCTTTATTAGTTTTTTTGTCATTTGCTGCTGGTTCCTAAAAAATTCCCAATTCTCTGGCCTACCACCAGTTTTCACTGCTTTGTATGCCTTTGTTTTTGATTGGATATTCTCCTACACCATCTTTGTTAACCATGGGTGGTCTGTCCTTCTCGTTGCGTCCTTTTTTTTAGACCGGAATAAATTTTTGCCGAGCGTTATGAAATATCTGCTTAAATGTCTGCCACTGCTCATCCACTGACCTTCTCCTTAGTCTATTTTCCCAGCCTGCTTTAGACAACTCTTTCATACCTCTATAATTGCCCTTATTTAAGTTGAGGACACTGGTTTGAGGTCCGAGTTGCTCGCCCTCAAACTGAATTTGCAATTCTACCATGTTGCGACCTCTTATTAATCCTACCTCATTACATTTAACTAGATCTGAAATAGCCTGTTCCTGGGTAGGTTCTGTAATGTATTGCTCTAAGAAACAATCCCTGATGCACTTTACAAATTTGTCTTTCATGTTACCCCTGTCAATCTGATTTGTCCAGTCACTATGCAGATTAAAATCATCCATGACAATTGTAGCGCCCTTCTTACACACCTCCATTATTTCCAATTTATTCTTTGTCCTACAGTGAGGCAACTCTTCGGGGGCCTATGGACGACTTCCACCTATGACTTCTTCCCCTTGCTATTCCTTATTTCCACCCAAACTGATTCCATTATCATTGACCAGAAACTGAACTTGACCAGCCATATATAAATACTATGTCTACAAGAGCAGGTCAGAGGCTGGGGATTCTGCCAAGTGTATCTCACCTCCTGACTCTCCAATGTCTGTCTATAATCTACAAGGCATACACACATCTACAACGCACAAGTTAGCAGCATGATGAAATACTCTCCACTTGCCTGAATGAGCGCAGCTGCAATAACACTCAAGAAACTCAAAACCATCCAGAACAAAGCAGCCTGTTTGATTGGCACCCATCCACAATCTTAAACATTCACTCCCTCCACCACCAACGCACAGTGGCAGCAGTGCTTACCATCTACAAAATGCACTGCAGCAATTAACCAAGGCTCCTTCGACAGCACCTTCCAAACCCATGATATCTGCCATCTAGACGGACATGGGCAGCAGATGCATGGGAACACCACCACCTGCAAGTTCCCCTCTAAAGCACACACTGTCCTCACATTGAATTCTCTCACCGTTCTTTCACTGTTGCTGCATCAAAATCCTGGGACTCCCTCCCTAACAGCACTGTGGGTGTACCTACACCACATGGACTGCAGCGGTTCAATAAGGTGGCACACCATCACTTTCTCAAGAGCAGTTATAGATGGGGAATAAATGCTGGCCCAGCCAGCGATGCCCAGATCCTATGAATGAATAAATCAAAAATAGTATCTGTGTCAAAAGCTTTCATCCACTTTACACCTCTTAATCGGTATAAACAAACACCACAGGCATTGAAAAACCAGAAAGAACGAATTGCTTATTACAAGGTAAAGAGCAAAGTTTGCACTCCTCGCCAAACTGGGTCAACATTGCCTGCTGAGCTGAATGCATTAGTCATTCTTGGAACTTAGCCAAGCATTTGCAATGAGGCCATCTGGAAAAACTGTTGTCTGGTCAATTGTTTTAACTGCTTCTGTGGATACAGCTGCCAGATGGCCTTATTATGAACGCTGGGTTGAGGTTTTTCAAGGTTGTAAGCTGAACAGCTTTTTTCAACGGAGAGTTTCAAAGCCTCTGCTTATATTATCAGTTTTAGGAGCATTTCAAAGACTTGCCAGACTTTCGAATGCCTCATTGGTTCTGTGCATAGTGGGTAAGGAGAATGCGTGTTGGGCATGGGGATGTTGGAAGTGGTATGGAATGGGCACGGGGGAGAGGGGCAATGCGGATTATGAGGGAGGATGGAGGGGGCATAAGGACTATGAGGGGCCATGGACACATGGAAATTTGTATTTCCAACAGGGATTTAAATTGCAAACGAAATATCACTTTAAGTGAGCATCAGGTCACAACCTACAATTATTCCAAATATGAAGAAAATGGCAGGCAACAGGAATCATTAGGGAAATTCAAATTTGTAGCCCCACATGCCTCCACTTTGGCCCTTCCAACTCAGGTTTGCTCCAATCGGGAGACAAACATTTTTCATATAGTGTACGTTGATAGATTATATGAACATTGCAAGAGTTAAAAAGGCATGAGAAGATGAATTATGTGGCCAACACGCAACTGCATTCGCCTCATCCTACTTGCCCATCTTCCATTGTTTCTCTTGTACGCCTGCCCAAGAGTCCCAAGCTTTCTTCCCCATACGGGATGAGAACTAGAGCGCCACCACCTGTGGCTCTTCTTGGTGTTGTTATGGGCTACTTAGACAGTGTGAAGATCCTTTGCAATTGTACAGAATCTAACCCATGCCAACAAGCATTTCTTGATGAGGGTAATAATTGGTCAAGGACAAGGAGCAATATCACATGTATCATCTATTACTTACTTCATCTAAGACTATACTTAAATGCTCACTTACAGGGGAAGGAAGTAGGTGTTAAGTGAATTGTGGCAGCTCAAGTACAATGCTGCACAGTGAGGGAAGGATGGGTGAAAATGGTAAACTTGCTTATTATGGTACATTGCTACATGGTCCTATTGCCTCCAATACTTTGGATGCCCTGGTGAAATCATTGAACATCTTTTGGTATCATGTTGCCAAATGAGGGTTATTAGAGGTAACTCCCTCCTCTAAGCTTGCAGCATTCCTTTAGAAAACATTCTTTCTTTTCTCTGAATATCTGGTGCTTTTTCTCCCTTTTAAATACAATTGCTTGGAAGACTGTGAATAGGAGGATATGTGGCATGCTGCAGCTATTGCCATTTTTATGGTGGCAGATTTTGTGTTGTGCAAGTGTCCCATCCTCAAAAGGCAAAACAGTTCAATAAATCCGGCTCTCACGGTGAAATTGGAGGCCTGATTTAAATTGAACAATTAGCCCATTTGTCTCCCAGAACCCAGGAAACCCGGCACAAAAGGGATGAGGAAACTGCCGGCTCAAGAAGGTAAGTGCCTTTTATAACATTCTTTATGTGTCAGAAGGAGCAGGAGTGGTTCCCCCCGCCACCGTGCCCCCCTCCACCTCAGTGCCCTGTCAGCCCCTCTAGTATGCCTTTGGCCTCCCATCTGTCAGTTGCAGCCTCTAAGTAGCTCTTTCCCTTCCTGTTCATCAATGTCCCACCCTTCCCAAGTCCCAATCTTTCAGTCCTCATCCACTTCCCAAATGCTGGGGACCATTCCCAACGTCTTTTCAGCAGGAAGCTAGCCAACCTCCGATTTGGCTGACTGCCAGCCAAAACAGAAGAAAGAATTATAATGAAATACTGCCGTTGTGTACATAAAAGAGCTTTGTATCATTTCCTTGCTCCCAAGCATGCTTGATGTCAAGTCTCCAGCAAACGCATGAAAACTTGACAGGAAGAAGGGCTGGGCCAGCTTGCATAACTTACATAGGGTATACAACATAAAAAAGCAGGTCATTCGGCCCAACCTGACCATGTGGCATTTATGCTCCACTTCAATCTTTTCCCATTCTTCATCTAGGTTCATCAGCTAGGCCCTCTATTCCCTTTTCCCTCATATGCTTAACTAGCTTCCCCTTAAATACATCTATATTAATTGCCACAACCACTTGCTGTGGAGTTAATTCCACATTCTAACTACTCTCTGGGTAAGGAGCTTTCTTCTGAATTCCCTATTTGATTTCTTGGTGATTATTTGTATTGATGGTCTCTAGTTTTGCTCTTCCCTACAAGTGAAAACATTTTCTCTTTATCCACTTCATCAAAACCTTTCATAATTTTAAAGACCCCAATTAGGTTGCCCCTCAGCCTTCTTTTTTCAAGAGAATAGTAACCCATCCCGTTCATCCTTCCTAATAGGATAACCTTGCATTTCTGGTATCATCCATGTAAATCTTTTTATTTGCACCCGTTCCAGTGCCTCTGTTGATGGAATTTCATGGACCCTTCCGCCAGCAGGATTTTCTGATCCCGCTAAATTCAATGGACTTTTGAATGGCTCACCGCATTTTCCGGCCCACCCCCAGCCCGGCAGGGCCATAAAATTCCACCCTATGTCCTTGCTTTAACATGGTTACCAGAATTGTACAGAGTACTCAAAGGGAGCAATTTTCCATGCCCGCTGGCTTCGGATATGCTCGGTGGCGTGAGCAGACAATATGGCAAGAAGGCCAGAAATCAGTTTCAATTCATCGTGAAACCAGTTTGCGATCGTCTGCTTAGCCCATCAATGGTGGGCCGTGTTCCCTGTCATCGGACATTGGGAACCTCACTGTAATACATCAGCATATCATTATAAGGCCAGCCTGCTGGAATCATCCCCCTCACCCACCCTCCCTCCACTGGATTGCCTGTTTGCATTGGCGTGATTGCACGCCAGTGCAGAACATGTCTTGACAAGTGTGACGTGCAGAAGTCAGGACTTACTGCCAGGGCCTTGATCACATCGCGCACAAATGAGAAGCAGGAGATGCTGGAGCCCGACAGCAATGGCACACTGGAGGAACATCCAGGGCACGCTGGGTGGATCCTCATGGACATGGCTCTGCTGCAAAGGAGTTCACGGATGTTGGAAAGTCACCGTTGATGCTGAGAACAGATGATGGTCGAGGGGGTGGAAAGGAAGCTGTACTGAGGGTGGGAGAGGAAGGTCCAGGATCGACTGGAAGAGGAAGAGGTGGCAAGATGGGGTGAGTTTGGGAGGGGAATGGAGCTGTCAAGATGGGGTGAGGTTCGGAGTGGGGATTGAACTTGTCAGGGTGGGTTGAGGTTCAGAGGGGCGAATGGAGGTGTGTGGGGGGAGGTTGCAAGGGGGCAGGGAGTACGGGGGAGGAGGGGATAACAGGGGAAGAGATGGAAACTGGGGAGGTAGGTGTAAGGGGGGTGGGGTGGAAGCTGTAAGGGAAGCAGTTCAGAAGGAGTGTGGAGAGGGGAGGTAGTCTGGTGGGGAGGAAGGAGTGCAGAGAGGGGAGATAGTAAGCCTGGAGGAAGAAGTAAGGCTGGAGGAAACCATCGGGGGGCAAAGAATAAGGGTGACAGAAGAAGTAAGGGTGGCTGAAGGAGCCGGGGAGGGGGAGAGACTAAGGGGTGGAGTCTGGGAGAGGAGGACCAAGGAGGGAGGGGTCCGGGGGAGAAGGGGTTTCAAGGGAGGAGGGGGTCTGGAAGGGGGTGGGTTCCGTGGGGGGTGATGTCCAAGAGATCATGCAAGGGATGGCCCTGATGAGTCCATGACTGCCTCCTGGGGTATGAACTGAGGGTGGGCACAGAACGAGGGAATGGCTAAAATGACCAAGAGCGGGGTGAGGCAGTAGGGTGGGAGGGTGAGGGTTCGACGGTAGCAGTAGAAAGAACAGCGAGGGTTGTTGGTGGGGACCCAGAGGCAGACACTGACCCTGGGGGTGGGAAGGAAGGGAACATGCACAATCACCAGGACATCCCTGAAAGAAAAGGGTTGTGGCTGGTAGGTCACGGAGGGGAGGTGGAAGTGAAGCCGGGGGGTCAGCAGTGATGGGGGAGAGGAAATGGGTGACTGGAGGAAGGGAAAAGACAGGGGAGCACATGAGAAAGTGAATCCAGACAATGCTGTCTAAATCAAAAGTGAAATGACAGTCGTGGTGGGCGAGATAAGGTGCTGCATGGAAGTGTGATCAGCAGGTGGGTGGAGATACAGATCAGCTCAGATGGACAACTGAAAGAGAACCCCAGCAGGCAGCATTGAAAATGCTCAGGACATTGAAGTGAGTGTGATACATGAAGGAGCTGCATGTGTGGGAGAGTGCTTGCATGAGGCTTCGAAAGGCCCTGCCACACACACACACTTCTGTCTCCAGAATCACTCATGGGCCGGCTGCTCCATCTGTGTTGACAGAGGACGAAGTTGAGGGGTTCACAGGCAAAGGGGACTTGGAGGGGGAGGACAGGCTCTGGGATTCCTGAGTGGATGAACCGGGGTGACCAGCTGCAGCTCCTCCTCCCTTCAGGTGCCCGGGGGCCCCAGCCTGACTCCTTGGTGGAAGGAGAATCTGGTTGCCCTGTTTCCCTCTCACGTTGCCACTGCAGGAACTCACCCATGGCTCCTGCTATGGAGTGCAGGTCTGGACACATCTCCGTGTTCTGCTGGGCCAGGGTCTTTATGGCATCTGCCATCCTCCCCATGGAGACCCCCATATGCGCACATGTGGCTCATCAGAGAGCAGGCGGACGCAATCCTCTGACTTGCGTGCCACGCTGTTGAGGATTTCCAGCAGCTCTGCGTGATGTTCCCACACCTTCTGCTGACTCTCCAGGATGAGTAGGAATGCCAAATCCAGAGGCTCGTCACCTGACTTGGACCGCACGGACACCTCTTCCCTAGCAGTCCTCCGTGCTGGGCTGAACCTGCCTCCTCCAGCTGTGGACATGTGTCCGTGTGGTGACCACCAGATTGTGAACCCAAGCCTGCTCTAGATCTAGGTTCCACTGAAGTGTGTGTCTCTGCACTGGTACAGGGTGTGGGTAAGCGCTGTGACGGGTCTTCCAGGCTGCTTATTTCCAGCTCTTTAACGGAGGAGTCCTTTTGGCTGGAGATGAGGACATGGATGGAGCTGAGGGACTGGCTGGCTGAGGGTGTTGGTTGTTTGGCAGAGCTCCCTGTGAACCAAAGTAGAGATAATTAGTACTGGCAACAGAGTCAAAAGCAGGAGAAAACACTCACATTTGTATTGAGAGAGGGATGATGTGATGCAGGATCCTCACAAGGGTGTTCGCCACTGACCTCACCGTCACTGCAGGTACAGTCCATGTCATTACCGGTCAGTGTGATGGCACGCTCCTCAAAGTTAGTGAGGGGCCTAATGTGGCCACTCCACCCCCAGTCTGGGACCTCTCCCTGCTGTTGTGAGCAGGCTTTTCCTGCATGATAACAGATGGAGAGAGTGTGAGCAGGACACATGGCATTGTGTGGAGGGTTTGTGTGGTGAGCGAAGCCATGGACAGGGTGAGGGCACGAGCTCAAGAGGTTATGAGCCTGATGGAGATGTGAGGGTGTCTGTGAGAGTTAGTGGTGTTGTCCCTTGAGGTGTGCGATCCTTGTTGATGTGTGATGGTTTGTGGGTGTGAGAGTTGAGAGTGATGAGAAGAGTGAGTTAACCTGGCGGAATGGATAAGACCATGTAGTGACACTGGGCCTCTTTTGCAGGGCATTGACCATCACTGCCATCACCTCCCATGCTGGATTGGTGTTGCAGCTGATCCTCCTGGGGCCAGAGTCAGGGTAGGGGACATCACGGTGGGCCTCCATGTCATTGAGGGATGTGGCACTAAACATGGGGTCTGCAGTCTTTTTTACTTTTCTGGGCCATTCTGTCTTCTGTGCAGCAACCCTGGGCTGGAAGCACTGAAAGGTGTGCATGAGGCTGCACTTTAAATGTGGCACCCGGCGTGATGAAGCAGCGTGGTGATGGCATGGCTGGCGACTGAGAGTCCACCCGCCATGGAAATGACACTTGTTTCCCGGGAATACATAATTAATGCAGCGAGTTTGGGGTGATACAGCACGAGAAGCCGCCATTGTGGGCGGCGGGCAAAACATAATTTTACCCGTCCGTCACTGCACTTAGCAATTCTGCCCAAAGTATGGTCAAACCAAGTTTCAATGCAGCCTTATGCAGCTCCTTTACTTTTCATTTCTATCCCCCTAGTTTTTTTTTATGGCCTTATTGACCTGCATTGCTACTTTTAGTGATTTGTATTCCTCTGCCCCATTTATATTCTTATCTACATGTAATGAGCAGAATTTTATCGGCTCCAGGGCAACAGGCTTGGAGGCAGGTGGTGGGGACACAGGAAAGTGGCAGAAGTGCCCATTAGAGTGGAACCCCAGCATGTTCCCAATACCAGACAATTTCCCCAGAGCTGGTTCAGTAGCAGTGTCAAGAGCGCATGTAGTGATACTGGGCAGACAACTGAGCCTGTTAAGAAGCCAATTGTTCGCTATTTGATGTGCTTTTTAAATTTTACTGGGGGTACATGGTCTATTCTATTACCCTGATCTTTGTCATTTGTCCTTCTCAATTATTATTTAAAGCATTTTATATTATGCTCACTTTTGCCTGGATGTTTGTCTACGCTTAATTCTCTTATCTGGTCTTATCTACATTACCCATTATGAGATCCATTAGCAAATCTTCCATTGTTAAACTTCATCTATACTGAGTTAGAAAGAATTTCTGGAAGCATTGTAGGAACTCAGTTGCCTACCCTTTTCACCTAGGCCTTCTGGTCAATTAATTTCAGGGTCATTGAAATCTCCATGATTATTATTATTTCTTTTTTACTCATTTTCCCAATTTGTTGCATATTTTTCCTAAACCTCCCTTCCACTGTTAGGTGATCTGTACACTCTTTCTTAAATTGATGTTTCATTATGTTTTAGAGAAAATGGTGGTTGGAGTAGTTTATAGACCCCCTAACAATACTTATATCTTTGAACAGGGCATTAAGCAAGAAATAATTAGAGCTTGTAACAAAGGCAATGTAATAATTGTGGGAGACTTTAGCCTTCATGTAGACTGGGCCAATCAAATTGGCAAAAAAAGCCTGAAAAATGAACTTGTAGATTGTTGTGAAACCAACTCGAAACAAACTATTTTAGATCTAGCATTATCCATCGAGGCAGGGTTAATTAGTAATCTCATAGTAAAAGATTCTCAGAGAAAAAGTGATCCGAATACAACTGAATTTCATAAGTTGTGAGAGTAACATATTTAGGTCCAAAGCAAGAATATTTAACTTAAAGAAAGCCAGTTATGAGTGCAGAGCTGGCAATGGTTGTTTGAGTAAATAGACTAAAGATAATAAATAAACAGTGCAAAACATTTAAGAAATGATTCAAAATTTTCAACAAAAATAAGTTCCGTTAAAAAGCAAAAACTCAGAGAGAAAGATCCATCTGTGGCTGACTATGTATAAGATGGTATAAGATTAAAAGAAGAGGCTTATAACTTTGCAAAGGATAGTAATAAGCCAGAGAGTTGGGAGAGTTTTGGGGCGGAATTTTCCGAGCCCACTGGCGGCGGGCGTGATAGGTGGCGTGCGCAGAAAATACGGTGCGACCTGCTTCACGACAGTATGAAGGCAGGACGCGATCGTCCACTCAACCCGCCAACGGCGGGCCATGTTTCCCACCATCAGTCGGTAGGGAGCTAATTGTAATACATCAGCATATAATTAAAAGGCCATCCTGCAAGGCTCTTGGAACTCTGCCGTATCATCTGTCCACATCAGTGGGAAAGCACGCTGACGTGTTTCACAACAGCATGTGGGCGACGTGCACTTGGCGACCTTCACTTTGGAGGAACTGAGGTGAGTGAGCAGTAGTGTTCTCCACAGCTCACCTGTTGTTTACAGGCCTCAGGGGCACCGGAGGGCAGGGGCAACTGATGCCTGGCCCTGGAGGCGACTGCTGAGGAGGGGATGGTGACCCGGGGCGAGGGCTGGCCAGCCTTGGAGGCTACTGCTGAGAGACGGGGTGTCTGGGGGCACATGCTGGCTAGTCTGAGATGTGACTGCTGAGCAGGGAGGGGGTTTGGCCAAGTGCTGCCCTGGAGCTGCATCCTGCACACAGGCAATCGAGATGGGGGGGGTGCAGGGTAAGTAAAGGGAGTGGCCATGCATTATGGGACACCTGTATAAACTGACCATCCCTCTGCAACTAAGACAGATCAGGTGCAGCCACAGGGATATGATTGGGGTCAGGCTCCTAGCCTGCCCGCCCATGCAAGCAACACAGTGACACATGGAGGCATCAAAGGGCCACCAAGCGCTCCATACCTTACCCCACCCAACCCCCTGCCTGTCTCCCCAACCCACTGGCACAGACTTCGAGTCCGTCACTACTTTATTGGACCGCAAAGCATTTGGACTGCACACGTTGCACAATCTCCTCGCCAAAAATGATCATGTTACAGTCACAGCTGGAGGTGCTCACAGCCCTTTGCAATCTCGGCATCCTGGTTTGGAGCAATGTCCCCCATGTAGCAGATTGACAGGGCAGCCATGCAGCGCACTCATCTCTGGGCATCCAAGGAGTGACCAGCACTCTCTGGGAAGCATTAAGGGGTGGTTACACAGGGCCAGGAAAGGTGCTAAGTATAGCCATGATAACCACGCCTCTCTCTCTCTTTCATGCTGCAGGAGGACCATGTCAGGATCATGGATCCTGGTGACCTAGCTGTATGCCTGATACAGAGACCGTAGAAGACAGAGGAGAGAGTGACTGAGGCTCCTGGCTGTGCAAAGGCAGGAGCAGCAACCTCATGAAGAGGCAGCAGTAGAGGCTCCCGCACACGCTGCCCAGGAGCGACAGTAAGCTGTGGTTGGTCAGCGCCTAGCCACACCTAGGGTCCATAGATGCCGCCTGCCATTCCTGCAGATGTCTCAGAACCAGATGACTGCGCATGTCTAGGGACCTGGTGGCTCACATCTGCCACTTACGCAGGACTTGGTGCCAAGGGAGGGCATCTACTACCTGTGGCTGTGAAAGTGACTGCTCAATTTCGATGCCAGTGGCTCCATTCAGCGCTCCACAGGTGACCTCTGTGGGATTTCACAATCCGCCATCCACAAATGCATCTATGAGGTTACGGATGCCATCTTTTCCATGCCACACAACTTTGTGCATTTCGCCCAGGACTGGAAAAGCCAGGATGCAAGGACATTGGATTCGCCCTGATCTCGGGATTCCCACAGGTGCAGGGCGCTCAGGTCTCCATCGCTATACTCGGTGGAGTTCATCAACCGCAACTCACTGAACCTGCAGCTAGTACCCGACCACCAGAAACACATCCTGCAGGTGTGCACACGGTTTCGAGGGAGTGTGCACGATGCCTACACTCTGAGTCGCTTACAGATCCCTGCAGTCTTCCAGGGTCCACAGAGGCTGCAGGGATGACTCCTTGTGGACAAGGGCTACCTGCAGAGGCCTTGGCTGATGACACCCGTGCGGCGGCCTCAAACTGCAGCAGAGAGAAGGTATAACGAGGCTCATGCTGCAGCTCACAACTTGGTAGCGCAGACTAGCGGGATACTGAAGATACGGTTCCAGTACTTGGACCAGTCTGGTGGAGCCCTGAAATATAGACCACAGAGGGTGTCACACATTGTCATCATCTGCTGAGCTCTTTACAACCTGGCGCTGCAATGAGGAGAGGAGCTAGCTGAGGAGGAGCTGTACATCTCCTCCAATGAAGATGACGCCGACGAGGATGAGGGTGAGGGGTCCTCGGAGGTGACAAGAATGAGGCCCTTGTACAGGGTTGATGAGGCAGGTGCACTCAGGAGGCCCTCATAGCTGCCAGATTTGTGGAGGATGATGACGACATGCAGTGAGGTGTCCCCGTAGATCCTCACATCTCCAGTCTGGCTTATCGCAGTGCCAATACCCTCTGTGAGAACGCTTCTGTCATGAAGATGCAGTGGAGGCCCTAATAGTTGCTCGACCGCAGGACAATGATGACAATATGCAGTGAGGACACTCCATAGATCTTCATATAGCCTCTGAGAATGTCTGACTTCTGTCTGGCCGAGGGCAGCTCGCTTGCGCTCTGTGATCAGGGCCATCTTAGAGACACAGCCATGGAACTTTAGACGCATCACTGGTCGCAGATGCTGGTGTGATGGGGGCCAGCCCCACCTTAAAGGTGATGAGAGCACTCAGAGAGTTTGAGAGAACTCTGTGGGGCCTGCCCACTACATTCTGACAGCAGTGCCAGTGCTGCCGAGGTGCAGGCATCAGTAATGTTTCCAGGGAATGTGAGGCTCTTCCATCACTGTGGTCTGAAGGCGGCACAAAGCACAGGGAAGAGACCCTGGACTGAGACACCTGCCTTTTATCTTGCGCCAGAATGTTTCACATCTGAATGACATGAGCACTGCTCATCAGAACAAGAAGCCACAGGCAGGGAGACATTCCTAGGCATTTATTGACAATAGTGAGCAGTATGTACCAGTGACTAACACCTGTGCCCAGGCTGTGCAACTACTTTTACCTAATTTTCCTAACCCTGCCACTACGTCTTGGTGCTCCCTGGACATCCACAGTAGAGGTGGATGCAGCCTGCTGACTATGACGCCCTGTCTGTGATGACTTTGGCAGGCGTCCTCTGGAAGGCCGAGACTTGGAGGGCCCTGGCATGCTTTCGGGGTCATGTTGTGTGGCAGTACCACCCTCCTTGGCCTGTGGAGCTGGAAATGCTGAGCTCAAAGGAAGGGGGGATTCGGATTGGCCAGGCACACCCAGAGTCACCTGGATAGATGGCCCCAGGGGTGCACCTGCTGATCCTCCTCCCTATGGGTGCCCAAGGACCCCTGGCTGACTCCGTGAGGGGAAGCAGTAGCTGGAGTGAGATCAAGCACCTCTCTCACATACACACTATTGGAGGCCAACTTATGGCATCAGCGATGGAATTAAGCCCATGCAGCAGTGCAGGAGCGATGTCCTGGACCAAGGTCACCATGGCGGTCGCCATCCTGCCAGCGTTAACCTCGGTGCATTGAAATGCCTGCACTATCACCACAGCCTGAAGATGGATGGACTCATCCATCGTGCCTTGCAATCTGAGGAGTGCAGGGGACATCCCTTCCTGATGTTCCCGAGCTTGCCTTTGCAGCTCCAGCAACTGTGACATGACCGGGTCCAGAGGCTCATCATCTGCCTTGGACTCAGCAACGTTCTGGCCTCCAGCAGTCTTTCGAGTGCCAGGGACCTAGGAAGTCCCTGCCTCCGCCTGCTATGGATCAGAAAGTGCGATGTGCTCACCAGATTGTGATCCCGAGATTACTCTAAAGCCAGGTCCCACTGAGGTGTATGTCTCTGCGCTGGTGGAAGGTGTGGGTGAACGCTGTGACGGGATTTCAGTGGGGGTGAATTCAGATTCCTCTTCAGAAGTTTCTTCGGAGCTTGATTGGAAGCCCTGGGCCATGGACTCTGTCGGCTGTTTGGCAGATGTGCCTGCAAAACCAAGAGGAGATAATTAGTGTAACACAGTGGCCTGTGAAAGAGGACACATCACTCACAGCATGGTTGTCTGATGGATGTTGCACTGCTGGATCCTCACTTGGTAAAGCAGCGCCAACCTCAGCATCAGCACAGGAACTGTCCAGACCATCGCCGGCCAGCTGGATGGCTCTGTTTTCTAATTCTGTCAGAACTTTGATTTCCGGCATCCCTCCACCTGTCTGCAACCTTTCTCTCCTGTTGTGAGCCAGTTTGTCCTGCATGGATAGAGATGGGAAGAGTGTATCAGGATGCCTGCCAAGCTAGATGATAAGTGTGCCTGGCCTGTATGGGTGGTGAGTTGTCCCATGGCCAGGATGAGGCCAATGGCGGTGTGTGTGAAAGAGTGAATGATGATGTCCCTTGCACTGGCAGTGAGTGAGGGCCCTGTGGATGTATGATGGGTTTGTGAGTTTTTGAGTTGGGAGTGATGAAAAGAATGACTTACCCTGGCAGAAGGGAGGAGATCATTCATCCTTTTGCGGCATTGCGTGGCTATCCTCCTTTGCAGGTCGTTCGCACTGACCACCACTGCTACCGCCTCCCAAGCCGGGCTGGTGACAGTGTTACCCATCCTGCATCCAGAGCAGGGTAGAGCAAATCCCATTGGGCCTCCACAACATCCAGCAGTCGTTAGAGGAACCCGTTGAAGCGGGGGGTGGGGGGTGGGGTGCTGCAGTCTTTTTTTCTTTGCTGGCCATGTCTCCCAGACAGCGGTGGTGAGCTGGTAGTGATGAGCGCTTTGCTGGCTGCCTTTTAAAGATGGCGGCAGGTGTGATGCAACAGCAGGGTGATGGCGAGCGGGCGAATGAGAGCCTGCCCACCATGGAAACAGCATGTTTCCCAGGAATGCATAATAATGAGGCATGCTCAGGAAGATATAGCATCAAAACCTGCCATTTTCATCAACGGGTAGGACTCCATTTTACCCGCCCGCTACCGCAATTAGTGCAATTCTGGCAAAATTCCGCCCTTAGAAACCAGCAAAGAGCAATCAAAAACTTGAAAAAAAGGAAGTGTGAGAGCTAAGTTGCCAGCAATATAAAACCATGTTGGAAGAGCCTTTACAGGTATACAAAGATGAGCAGAGTAGCTAACATAAATGTTAGTCCCTCAGAGACAGGTAGAGGAGAAATTATCATGGGAAATAGAGAAATGGCATACTTGAACAAATATTTTGTGTCAGTCTGCACAGTGGAAGGCACAAATTACATAATAGAAATAAGGGGTAACCGAAGGACAAATAGGAGTGAGGAACTTAAAGTAATTAAATATCATCAGAGACAAAGCATTAAACAAACTTCAGGGACTAGGAGACAAGAAATCCTCAGGATTTGATGGCCTGCATCCTAAGGTTCTAAAAGACATGGATTACAATGTTAATGCATAGGCAATAATTTTCCAGAATTCTCTAGATTCTAGAATAGCCCCGTTGGATTGTAAATTAACAAATACAATACACTGTTCAGTTAAGTCTGACATCAGTTGATGGGAAAACTCTGGAATCTGTTATTAGGGAAGTCCTAACAATGCATTTAGAAAATCATAGACAAAAGTCAACACAGCTTTACAAAAGGGAAATGTGTTTGACAAATTTATTTAAGTTTTTTAAGGACTTAACTAACTAGACAACCGGGAGCCTGTAGATGTAATATACTTGGAGTTCTAAAAGGTATTTGATAAGCTGCCATACAAAAGGTTAGTAGTCTGCTGATGGGTCATTAATCTGAAACATTAGTTCTGCTTCTTTCAACAGTTGCTGCCTGACTTGCTGAGTACTTCCAGCATTTAATTTCAGTTTTCCAGCATCTACAGTATTTTGCTTTTGTGTAGGTGGAAATGTAAGCAGTGAGGGGGGCACAAAGAAGCTGCAAAGTGAAATAGTCAGGTTAAGTAGGTGGACAACAAGGTAACAGATGCAGTATAATGTGGGGAAGTGTGAGTTTTATTCACTTTGATCATAAGAATTAAAAAGCATAATTTTTTTAAATGTTGATGTTCAGAGATACGTGGGTGTACTCATACAAGAAACTCAGAAAGTTAGCATGCAGGTAACAGCAAGCAATTAGGAAAACAAATGGAATGTTGCACCTCCTTGCAAGGGGACTGGAGTACAAGAATAAGGAAGTCCTTCTATAATTGTATAGGACTTTGTTGGGACCACATCTGGAGTAGTGTGTGCAGTTTTGGTCTTTATATCTAAGGAAAGAGATACTTGCCTTGGAATTCAATTAGAAGGTTCACTAGATTGGTTCCTGGGATGATAATATTATCCTATGATGAGAAGCTGAGTAAATTGGGTCTATGTTCTTTAAATAGAAGAGTGAAAGTGATCTCATTGAATCGTACAAGATTGTGAAGCGATTTGACAGGTTAGATACTGAGAGGTTGTTTCCACTGACTGGGAAATCTAGAACATGGAGGTAAATCTCAGGGTAAGGGGGCGATCATTTAGGACAGAGAGGAGAAGAAATTTCTTCAGTCAGAGAGTTGTACATCTTTGGAATTCTCAACCCTAGATAGTCATGGATGCTCCATTGTTGAATATATTTAAGACTGAAATAAGTTTTCGGTCTCTAAGGGAATCAAGGAATATGGGGAATGGGTGGGAAATTATAGTCGCAGCAGAAAATCACCCATGAATATACTGATTGGTGGAACAGGCTCAAGGGAGCCTTCTGGCCTGCTCTTGCTCCTATTTCTTATGTTCATATGGTCTTATCTCTATCCATATGGACTGTACCTCTATCTTACTATCATTCTGTACAGCTGCACCACTCTTTTTCCTCTTATCTTTTCTAAATATGCTGTACCTTCAATAGTTTTTAAAAGGTCAACATTTGTTAAAGTTAAGTGCATTATGCTTTTTAAAGATGCTTCTTGGTTTTTTTGTATGGCTACTTCTCCTTTGCAGTGAGACTTTCATGAACATGCCAACTTTCCACCATCCATTTTTGAAGACCCTGGAGACCCTTTTAGTAATGGAACTGTTTTCACAGGGGTTGGGTCACCAGCAAGCCAGAGCCAGAGCTGTGAAATTGGCTGCAAGAGCATCCACAGTCACCACACAACATAAAACTGGGAGGTTTAATGATATAAACTGTCTGTTGTGGTCTAAAACTAGGTTCTACTCCTTTGGGAATGCTGCAATGCTGACCAATGGATATGGCGTCGCAAGGACCAACCATCATGTAACCACCTCATGAAGCAGGAATCCCACCTCAGCAATCATTGAACTGGGTTATTTTGCTGTAAGCAGATTTATGCCAGAACTTTGGGTTTCCGTTTACTTTATTTTTGCCTGTGACTGTTCCTCGGCCTTGGCAAAGGCTGCTAATGGGTTAAGATGCTTCTAAATTTCTCCAGAAGTTTCAAGATTTGTCTTCCACTTCAATTATTCCCTTTCCTTCATATTTCACTTGTATGCAGGCTGCACTTAGACTTGTGAGTAATTATGCAAATCATTTTGTCTCCAAAACTTGAGTGCTGTTTTAGTGACATTTGCATTTAGAATTGACTTGGTACAGCAGGTACAGGTCAAGCCCCTTGTCTTCTAAATGATAAAATACTCCTTTCCTTTTGGAATGGTGTGTGTCCTTAGTCTTCTTCTGAACAATGCAACAGTCAATCCCCTGGTGTGTGAAAAGTATTGATTGTTGCATCATCATAGAAAATGTTTCAAATAGGTTTAGCATCATAATCTCCTGTATCTGAGTCAGAAGCTCTCCACATCTGTTTCAATAATACCAAAACTCCTCACAGTGAGATATTCTGTCGCCTGCATCAGGACAGATCTATCAAATAAGACTAGACCACCATGCATGCTCAAAAGCCTCTTTAATTTCAACTAACATTATCTTGGCTCTCCTCCAGGCAATATTAAATGTCCACAAGTCCATCTCTGTTCTTGTGATCCAGGAGATTTCATTTATTTTCTTAACAATTTCCTCTCCCATATAGCCTTTGGGCCAGTTTGTAGCACTAAGGATGTTCTAGTGAGTACAGAAATATGCAGATCAAGCAGATGAATATGTTGCTGGAGAGATGGTGCAGGAGAGAAGGCTTTAGATTTCTTTGGCGTTGGGACCAGTTCCAGAGGAGATGGGATGTGCACATGCTGGATGGATTACAACTCACAGAGGCTAGGACCAATATCATGTCAGGGAGGTTTGCTAGTGCTGTTGGAGAAGGTTTAATCTAACTTGGATGTGCTGGGAAACTAAGCATAGATTCAGAAGGGTGAGAAGCAAAGCTGGAAATGGAAGTCAGAACATTAATGAACAAGTTTATAAGGCAGGGAAAATAAAGGCTAGAAAATAGACAACAAAAAAGCTGTTCATTGCTTATTAGTAGAAGAACATAAGAGCATAAGAAATAGGAACAGGAGTATACCATTCGGTCCCTCGAGCCTGCTCCATCATTCAATAAGATCATGCCTGATCTTCTTGTGTTTCAATTTCCACATTCCCATTTAACCTCAATAACCTTTGATGCCCTTGTCTAACGAGAATCTATCTAACACTGCCTTAGAAGTGTTCAATGACCCTGTCTCCACCACCTTCTGAGGCAGGGAGTTCCAAAGTCGCACAACCCTCTGAGAGCAGAAAATTCTTTCGACGTCCACCTTGTCGAGGCCTTTCAGGACCATGTATATTTCAATCAAATCATCCCTCACTCTTATAAACTCCAGTGGAAACAAGCCCAGACTGTCCAATCTTTCCTCATAAGACAACCCACTCATTCCCAGGTATCAATCTAGTAAACCTCCTTTGAACTGCCTCCAATGCATTTACATCCTTCCTTAAATAAGGAGACCAAAACTGCACACAGTATTCGAGGTGCGGTCTCACACCCTGTATAACTGAGCCATAACATCCTTACTTTTATGTTCAATCCCTCTCCTAATAAAGGATAGCATTCCATTAGCCTTCTTAATTACTTGCTGTACCTGCATACTAACTTTTTGTGACTCATGTACTAGAATGCTTAGATCCCTCTGCACCTCAGAATTATGCAGCCGTTCTCCATTTAAGTAGTGCTCTGCTTTTTTGGTCTCCCTGCTAAAGTGAACAGCTTCACATTTTTCCACATTAAACTCCATTTGCCAGATCTTTGCCCATTCACTCAACCTATCTATATCCATTTGTAACCTCCTCATGTACTCTTCACAACATACTTTCCTATCTATCTTTGTGTCACCTGCAAATTTAGCTACCTGTCTTCACTCCCCTCATCTAAGTCGTTGATGTAAATCATAAAAAGTTGAGGCCCCAGTACAGACCCCTGTAGGATGCCACTCGTCACATTCTGTCTATCAGAAAAAAGACCCATTTATGCATACTCTCTGCTTCCTGCCAGCCAGCCAATCTTCTATCCATGCTAATATGTTACCCACTACACCATGCGCTTTAATTTTCTGTAATAATCTTTGATGTGACACCTTATCAAATGCCTTCTGGAAGTCCAAGTACAGGACATCTACAGGCTCCCCTTTATCCACTGCGCATGTTACTCCTTCAAAAAAACTCCAATAAATTGGTAAAATATTATTTTCCTTTCATAAAACCATGCTGACTCTTCCCAATTGCCTTGAGCTCTTTTAAGTGCCCAGCTATAACCTCTTTAATGATCGATTCTAATAACTTCCCCACGACAGACGTCAAGCTAACTGACCTATAGTTTCCTGTTTGCTGCCTCCCTCCCTTCTTAAATAGAGGGGTTATATTTGCTTTTTTCCAATCTGATGGAACCTTTCCAGAATCTAGCGTATATTGGAAAATTAACACCAGCGCATCGATTACCTCTTTAGCCACCTCTTTTAAGACCCTAGGATGTAATCCATTGGGACTCAGAGACTTGCCAGCCTGCAGCTCCATCAATTTGCTCATTACCGTTTCCCTAGTGATTTCAATTTCACCAAGTTCCTTTTTCTTGTTCACCTCCTGATTTGCAGCTATTACTGGAATGTTTTTTGTATCCTCTATAGTGAAAACAGAAGCAAAATATTTATTCATTTCTTCCGTCATTTCCTTATTATCTACTATTAATTCCCCACTGTCACTCTCTAGAGGACCAACACTCACTTTACTTACTCTATTCCTTTGTAAATACCTGTAGAAACTCTTGCTAACTATTTTTATGTTTCTAGCAAGCTTCCTCTCATACTCCAATTTCTTTCTCCTGATTAACCTTTTAGTCATTCTCTGCCATTCTTCATATTCTGTCCTATCATCTGTCCTGCCACTCATCATTGTGGAGCTGTGTGCTTTTTCCTTAAGTTTGATGTTTTCTTTAACATCTCTAGTTAACCATGGATGGTGGGTCCTCTTCTTAGAATTTTTATTTATATTAGGAATGTACTTATTCTGAATACTTTGAAATATC
This sequence comes from Carcharodon carcharias, assembly GCF_017639515.1. Taxonomy (NCBI): domain Eukaryota; kingdom Metazoa; phylum Chordata; class Chondrichthyes; order Lamniformes; family Lamnidae; genus Carcharodon; species Carcharodon carcharias. Next base: position 162,619,701 of record NC_054468.1, read on the forward strand.
CCCTTAAATGTCTGCCACTGGTTCTCTATTGATCTATCCTCTAGCCTAGTTTCCCAGTTCACTTCAGCTAGTTTAGCTTTCATCCCCACATAGTTGCCGTTATGTAAGTTTAAGATACTCGTCTTAGACCCGCTCTTCCCCCTTTCAAACTGGATGTAAAATTCAATCACATTGTGGTCACTGCTACCTAAGGGTACCTTTACGCTGAGGTCATTAATTAATCATGTCATGTCACAAAATACCAACTCTAATATAACCTGCTCTCTAGTTGGTTCCAGAACATACTGCTCTAAGAAACTATTTCAAAAGCATTCTAAGAACTCATCCAGGCTACTACTGCCAATCTGATTTTTCCAATTTATGTATAGATTAAAATCACCCATGATTATTGATGTCTCTTTATTACAATATTTTCTCTTGAATACTTTGTCCTACGCTGTGGCTACTGTCAGGGGACCTGTAGACCACTCCCACTAATGACTTTGTTCCCCAACTATTCCTCATCTCCACCAAAACTCCTGATCTCCTGAACCAAGGCCATTTCTAACTACTGCACCAATGCCCTCTTTGATTAACAGTGCTACCCCTCCATCTTTGACTAGTTTCCTATTCTTCTTGAATGTCATGTACCCCTCAATATTAAGAACCCAATCATTGTCATCCTGTAGGCACATCTCCATAATTGCTATCAGATCATATTTATTTACTTCAATGTGGGCCATCAATTAATTTACTTTGTTATGAAAGCTACATGCATTCAGATAGAGAGCCTTCAGTTTTGTCTTTTTGTTACCCTTGTAACACCTAGCCTTGACTGTTGATGTATTCTTAGGTTTTTTCTCTCTGTCCCTTCCTGCCATTCTCTGACCCTCATTTCTCATATTACTATTTTGCTCTCTTGTCTTGGCTCTACACCTTGAATTGCTACCTCTATCCAAGCTTGATCCCTCACCGCTCTTGTTTAGTTTAAAGCCCTCTCTACTTCCGTAGTTATGCAACCCAGCATGGTTCAGGTGTAAACCATCCCAACGGTACAGCCCCCACTTTCCTCAGTACTGATGCCAGTGTATCACAAACTGGAACATACTTCTCCCACACCGGTCTTTCAGCCACACATTCGTCTCTCTAATCTTATTTGCCCTGTGCCAATTTGTACATGGCTCAGGTAATAATCCAGAGATTATTACCTTTGAGGTTCTGCTTCTTAATTTGGTTCCTAGCTCCTCAAATTGACTTTGCAGAACATTTTTCCTAGTTCTACCTATGTCATTGGTATCAACATGGACCATGACAAATGGATCCTCCCCCTCCCACTGCAAGTTCCTCTCCAGTCCTGAGCAGATGTCCCAAACCCTGGCACCAGATAGGCAAAATAGCCGTCTAGACTCTGGCTTTTTGCTTCAGAGATCAGTGTCAATCCCCCTCACCATACTATCCCATATACCATTATATTCTTTTTTGCACCCCACCCCCCACCAGCTTGAATGGCTTCCTGTACCACAGTGCCATGGCCAGCCAGCTCATCCACCTTGCAGACTTCGCTTTCATCCACACAGGTTGTGAGCACCTCAAACCTGTTTGACAATTGCAAAGCCTGAGGCTCCTCCCCCACTGTCTGCTCGGTCCCATTACCTGCCTCACTGACAGTGGTATCCTCCTGTCCCTCATTGCTGACCAAAACAGGTGACCCCCTTCTAAGTGGTGCGACTGCCTTCTGCAACAAAGTATCCAGGTATTTCTTCCCCTCCCTTACATTGCGCAGTGTCCTCATTTCGGTTTCCAGATCAACAATCCTGATCCGGAATTCCTCAAGCTGCTTACACTTCCTGCAGACGTGTTTGTCATGGATCACCTTGGTGTCCGAAAGCACCCACATCTCCCAGTTGCAAAACACCTGTCCCGCCAATCTAACTTGTGTTATTTAGTTAATTTTCTTTAATTACTTTCTTCCTATGTATGATACAATTTGCTGTGTTTATTGAATGCTAGTACCACTGACAATTAAAGGTTATGTGCTTCTTAGCCACAAAGTATGTGTTTTAGATGTTTGTTTAAATTACTTTGTTTTATTGTTTAATTTTATCTTTATTATTCTATTTTAATTTTAGAGTTTTCAAATTTTGGTTTATTATTTTAAAGTTTTAGTTCTTTTTATTTATAGATCTACATTAACTCGCCTGTCCTAAGCTGGTTTCTCACACAGTCCCTTAAACTGAGCACTTACCGGCCAATCAACTTACTGGCCAGCTGTGACATCACAGCTGCTTCTTTTCTGTTCCCTGGACTGCAGCCTCACAGCAGCTGAAACAGCGAAACAAAGCGTTGCTCAGCTCCCGACTGTCTCCCGCAGGTCTGCTCCGCTCTGCTCTGCTCTGACTCCCAGCAAGGTACCCAAACCGAAGTCCCCACCACTCTCCGCACCCTTTTCAGACTGAAGTCTCCACCGCTCTCCACACCCTTTTCAAACTGAAGTCCCCACCGCTCTCCGCACCCTTTTCAAACTGAAGTCCCCACCGCTCTCCACACCCTTTTCAAACTGAAGTCCCCATTGCTCTCTGCGTCCTTTTTAGACTGAAGTATCTCCTGCTCTCTGTGCACTTTTCAAACTGAAGTTCCTGCTGCTCTCTGCTCCCTTTTCAAACTGAAGTCCCCATCACTCTCCACGTCCTTTTTAGACTGAAGTGTCTCCTGCTCTCCGTGTCCTTTTCAAACTGAAGTCCCTGCTGCTCTCTGCTCCCTATTCAAACTGAAGTCCCCTCCGCTCTCTGTGCCCTTTTCAAACTGTTTCAGTGCCAGGTAAATGAGCTGAGGGTACAAATAAACATCTGGAATTATTATATCACAGCTATTTCTGAAATATGGCTTAATGAAGGGTAGGAATGGCAGCTCAGCATTCCTGTTTATAGGATTTTCAGATGGGATAGAGAGGGGGCTAGAAATGGTGGGGGGTTGCAATATTAGTTATAGAAACAATCACATCTGTGATGAGGCATAATATGCTAGAAGAAGCTTCAAATTAGACCATCTAGGTTGAACTGTGGAGCAAAAAGAGGCAATCACACTGCTGGGAGTAAACTAGACTCCCAAACAGCAGAGGAAGATAGAAAAGCAAATGATGGAGCAGTAATAGTAGGGGGATTTCAATTACCCTAATATTAACTGGGGTAAAATCCATGTTAAGAGTGTAGAGAGCACAAAATTCCTAAAACACTCAGGGGATTTTTTTTGACACTATGCAACAAGCCCAATGTGAAATGGGGTATGTAAAGATTTCATGTTAGGAAATACTGCTGTGCAGGTGGAAGGGGTATCAATGGGAGGATATTTTGGTGGCAGTGATTATAATACAATTGGATTTAGAGTGGTTATGTAAAAGGACAAAGATAGACCAAGTGCAAAAGCTTTAAATTAAGGGAAGGCCAATTTTACAAAGCTGAGATGTGATTTGGCCAAAAAGGGTGGAAAACAGTTAATTGAAGGTAAATCAGTGTCAGAACAGTGGGAGACATTCAAGGAGGAAAACGGGGGGCTCCAAACAAATATGTTCCCATGAAGAAAAGGGGTGGGACTCCCAAGTCTAGACTCCTCCGATGCCAAAGAGCACCAGAGTCAGGTAAGATAAAAAAGGAAAGCTTATGTTAGATGCCAAGAGCTCAATACTGCAGAAAGCCTAGAAGTGTATTTAAAAAGGCATTGTGAAGTTAAAACTGAAATTAGAAAAATAAAGAGAGGGCATGAAAAAATATTGGCAAGTAAAATCAAGGAATACCCAAAGGTGTTATATAAATACATAAAGAGCAAGAGGATAACTAAAGAAAAGGCCATTAAGAGACCAAAAAGGTAACTTGTGTGTGGAGATGGAAGCCATCAACATTGTTCTTAGTGAGTCTGTCTTTACAAAAATCCAGGACAATGCAAACATTATGATTAAGGAAGAAATGTGAAATATTGGACGGTTTAGCATGAGGAAATACTAAAAGGTTTAGCATCTTTAAAAGTGGATAAATTGGCAAGCCCAGATGGAAATGTATCCCAGGCCAGCAGTACCACTAATGTTGTAGCATTATTAAAAAGGGAGGAAGGAATAGGTGAGTATTTATGGGCCAGTTAGTTTAGCATCCATGGTGGGGAAATTATTAGAAAACATTCAGAGGGACAGTATAGATTGTCATTTAGAGAAGCACAAATTAACCAAGGTCAGGCAGCATGGATTAGTTAAGGGAAGGTCGTGTCTATCTAGCTTGATTTAACATTTAGAGGTGAGAACAAGGAGGGTAGATGAGCGTAGCACATTTGATGTAGTCTACTTGGACCTTGGCAAGGCTTTTGACAAGGTCCCACATGAAAGACTGGTTGGAAAAGAAAGAGCCCATAGAATCCAAGGGAAAGTAGCAAATTGGATCCAAAATTAATTCAGTGGCAGGAAGCAAAGGGTAATTACCCAGTGGATGTTTTTGTGACTGGAAGGTTGTTTTCAGTGGAGATCTGCATGTCTCAGCTCCAGGAGCCTTGCTTTTTGTAGTGTATGTCAATGATGTAGTGTTAAATGTAGGGGGCATGATCAATAAGTGTGCAGGTGCTATGAGATGATCGCTTGCTTAAGAGTAAGGAAGAAAGCTTGACTGCAGGAGGTTATCAATGGACTGGTCAGGTGGGCAGAAAAATAGCAAATGGAATTCAATCCAGAGAAGTATGAGGTAATGCATTTGGAAGAAGCAAATAAGGCAAGGGAATAAGCAATAAAAAGTGTAAAGGAATCAATGGACCTTGGAATGCAAGTCCACAGATCCCAGGACAGGTAGATAAGATGGTTAAAGTTGCATACAGTCTATTTTCCTTTATTGGCCAAGGCCTGAAGTATAAGAGCAGGGAGGTTATGCTAGAACTATATAAAACACTAGTTAGGCCACAGCTAGAGTACTGCATAAAGTTCTAATCACCATCTTACAGGAAGGATGTGATCACATTAGAGAGGGTACAGAGGATGTTTACGAGGATGTTGCCAGGAATGCAGAATTTTAGTTATGAGGAAAGATTGAATAGGCTGGGGGTTTTTTCTTTGGAAAAGAGGAGGCTGAGGAGAGATTTAATTGAGGTGTACAAAATTATCAGGCATCTAGAGTGTTAGGAAAGGTTTATTTCTCTTAGCAGAGAGGTCAATAGCCAAGGGACATAGATTTAAAGTAATTGGCAGAAGGATTAGAGGGGAATTGAGGAGAAATCTTTTCACCCAGAGGGTGTTGGAGATTAGGAACTCATTGGCTGAAAAGGTGGTAGAGGCAGAAACCCTCACTAAATTTAAAAATACACTTGGATATGTGCTTTATGTGCTGTAACCTACAGGGCTGTGGACCACGAAGTGGAAAGCAGAATTAGGCTAGATCACGCTATTTTTGGCTGGCACCGACACAATGCACCAAATAGCCTTCTTCTGTGCTATAAAACTTCTGTGTTTCAATGTTAATTTTATTCTTCCATGTTTCACAGTTTTCTCCATTTCGAAATGTTATTGAACTAGCTGCTGTTACCTTTATACTGCTTTCTGCCATTTAAAATTACCTGAGGGGCACTGTTTAACAATGTCCTCAATCACATATGGATGTAACTATCCTGGGACTTCATGTTCCAGCTGATGAGCATTAAGATGCATTCATACAGTTTGCAGTTTTAACCCAAATAAATGTGTCTTTGAACTGTAATGCGGGTCAAGCATGATTTTGCCCAAATCTGTCACAATTGAAAGTAGGACAATCATTACTGCTATTAATATTATTTTTAATCAAAGTCCACAAGCACTCCTTCATCTAGCTAAATCTGTCAGGCTTGAAGGTATTTTAAGTGAATATAATGTACAAGGTTCATTGGTCTTCTCAGTAATCATTTTTGTACTCTTCAATAAACTTGTAGTAATGATATGATAAATCATTAATCCATGAGGATGAATGATACCACATGTCAGGAACACTGAATGCATTAGCTGTCAGAACCAACACTAAAAACCACTGCTGGCCAAAAAAACACACATCAATAAATTTCAGTGTATTAAATTATGAAATAACACATATTTCTGAGTGGTTTCAAGGCTGTGAACTAATCAAGGTTTTCAAATAACTACTGAAATGTCGATATTACAATCTATGTTATCATCTGAGTTCCAGTAATTTCAAGATGTTTCAATATCTTGGACAAGCAAGTAAACCTTTATTCTAGATGTAGTATTTTTAATTAGACATTTGCTTTTTTAAAGAATTTACAGTCCAGTTCAGAGTTACAAAATCCAGCTAAAATGATTAAAAACAGCATATTTTTTAATAGATTGTCTTTGACTTTGTATATTTAAATTCAAAACTACATCACCTTAATGAACAAAAATCTTTGGTAAACTTCACATTTATTTGTTAGTATTGAACAAAATGATGAAAAATCTATGTTGGTTTGGATTGTGAATGGAGAGGAGGCAAGTAGGCACTAAAAATAGTGCCGCCTACCAGTGTGCCGGTTCTCCAGCTCTGTCCACCCAGGCCATTTTCCAGGGATTGGGGGGGTGGGAGGAATACCCACCCACACATGGCAGCTAGCTAGTTTAACTAATCAAGAGCAACTTAAGGCCAATTGAAGGAGGCCAAATGGTCTTTCCAGTCAGCCTCCATGTTCCCACAGGCAGTGAGGCCATTTAGCTGCCTCAAGGCAGCCTCCCAGCGACAGACCAGGAGGCCAGCACTCCAGGCAGACATAAAGGCCCTCTCTGCCTTACTGGGTGCAGTAGCAGCCGCAGGCCACTCAGTAGAGGAATGTCCACTCCCTTTCCCCCACCTCCCAGCAGTGGTGGCCTGGTTTCAAAGGCCGTTCCTAATTTAAACATGCAAACTGTGAAAAAGTTGGAGCGAGGAGCCCCTCCACTTTGAAGTACCCTCTCCCTCATTTACCTGTATTCACATCCTGCTGTTGCTTTCAGGCTGGAAGACCTCTGATTGGACCACTGCCTTGGAGAGCCAGCCCACTGTCTTTAAGTGGATAGTGAGCCCTCCCTCTGCCATTAATTGGTTGCTCCAGGGAAAATCACGTTGAATGACTGTTCCCCACACAACGTAGGCTTCTGGCCCGCATTAGAGCCTGACAATAGGATTCAGAAACCAGCAGGGAATACCTTGTCCTTTGTTCTTCTTGTGAATAACGTCACCATAACAAAAGCCGTGCAGGCTCTTCTGATTCTTCTAACACACCAAAATAAAGTTTTCCAGAAACTTGCCTTTCTGAAAATAATGGACCAGATATTTCGCTCCCAATTGGGGTTATCACTGAGACGTCTGCCATGGTTGAGGGTTGCAGTGAAATTGGAACTTATGCTGCAACCCTGAACTTGCAATTCACTAATAGCCCCACCAAAACCTGTCAGTAAACTTGGGTGGGCTGTTTGCCCGCTACTTGCCTTGTCCTGATTTATTCAGAGTTGTTCCTAGCAGCCCTTTAAATCAGGAGGAGTGTCTTCCCATTGCCATCGCCCCCAGTGTGCTAACTCCCCACCCGCACTCTCGTCAACTCCACACCCCTGGATCAACCCCCCTCCCATCTCCCCCACTAGCACCCCTGGCTCACCCTTTTCACACGTCGCCCCTGGTTCACCCCCTTCTTAAACCCCCCAGCTCATTTGCACTCCCGCACTTCTGGCCCACCCACCTCCTGTCACCCTCACTCTCATCGCTTCTGCCACAAAACAAGCCTCCTCCTGTCAATCCCCCTCCCATCATCTCTAGCTCACCTCCCATCCCCTATCACACGTCACCCATCCCTCCTTTCAGCATCCTCAGTCCTTTAGCTGTGACAAAGTCACGCCATAGCCAATGGCCCCAGTTAGGAGGGGGGAAGTGGGGGAGGGGAGGTGGGGGTGACCCAAGTGTGGGGCGAGGAGGTGATGGGAGTGGGGTGGAATGGGACTGGGGATACAATGAAGGTTTGAGCGGCACCAGGGATGACTGACAGTGGGGTTCGGGGGTGACCGGAATGGGGGATGTGGGGGTTTGGTGAGCAGCACTTGGGATGGGGGGTGGTGAGTGGCACTGGGGATGGTGGGGAGACTGGAGCTAGAATGAAGAATTACCTTGAAAACAATTGTAAAAACTGACTGAAGGCAGACCTCAAGGGGTGCCACTAGGATTTGCATTTCTCCTGGACAATCGATCCACACTGTAGGTGACAAAGGAAGCTCCTGCTGCAGCTGACAGAAAAGCTAAAAACATTATTTAAAATGCAGTCAGCGGCATAAGCCACAGGTTTTTTGGGCCGTACTTGCAAATTCCAGGGTGTCATATTTGGGGGGGGCTACCCCGAAGATGCGCTGGGGAACCTCACCACCACCCCCTGGAAGTTCCCAGGTAAGGTTTGCATGGCAATTGCATAGGTTCAAGAAGGCAGCTTACCACCATCTTCTCAAGGGCAATTAGGGATGGGCAATAAATGCTGACCCAGCCAGTGATGCTCAAATCCCCTAAATGAATAAAAAAGTGTAAACTTCCCATGGGCAGCTGTCCTGCACTGGGAACTATGCGAAAGTGCAATTTAAATTGCAAATTCGGACGGTTCTGCTTGTCTCACATCAGTTGTAACCGAGAAAAAGTTAGAGAATAAAAACCAAATCTAGTTTCTGGGTAACTATTGTAAAGTCCCATACCGATCCTCCATGGAACTACCCCCACACTCCTGAGCCCCCAAGAGACCCTCCCCAGCCCCCAAATACACATTCCCCCATGGGACTCCCACACTCCTAGACTATCTCCCTCGATGGGATTCTCCCATCCCAGAGTACTCCCCCGTCCATGGGACTGCCCCCCCCCACCCCCCCGCCCCCCCAACTCCCAAGGGACTACACCTCCCACCAGGAGCTCCCAAACCCACAGGATTCCCCACCCCCACATGGGCTCTTCCCAGGACCACGGAAACCACAGCGATGACAATTATTCTCAACATTTTAATGTATTGGTTGTCTATAATGCTCTCTTCTACCTCCATTTTTAATTGATATGATTGGAAAATATTTACATCATGTTAAATCTTGCAGAGACCCAAAATATTTAATAAGAAATTCGAACTTCCAGTGAATGGTTGTTAGGATCACATGACAAGATTTCAAGTTTTAAGACTTTCACTGTAACACACAAACTAAAAACACTGACTAAAAACTAAAAACTGTAGGTAACTTATACCCTAAACTACAGAAAAGAACCCCCATTTAACATTTAAAATGTCTGAAAATCTCCCTCTATAGTTATACTTTACTCTGTCCCTTAAGTAGATACTATACTCCTCTGGAACCACTCCAAAGTGATTCTTAGCTTCTGAGGGCTTGCTTCCTTTCTTTTCCTTTTCCAGCCAGATAACTTCTAATCCCCAAACTGACTTTCATGGTGAGGGTTACCCTGGAGAATTCCCTCCTCTAGCCAAAGCTAGGTGAATCTTCTAATCTCGTTAAAATTCCCATGAACTCAGTCCCTCCAATCCCAGCATGAGCTCGCACCCATATTCTTAAGTGGTGGACCATAGAGATTTGCTGTCTCTATCACTCTCCCCTCTCTTTCGCGGATCCTTGCAGACGAATTCTGTAAGATTCAGTGATTTTTTTTTGGAAAAATTTGTAACCTGATCCTACAGTAGCTTGTTATAGACATTTCCCCTCTCAAAGCTCATCTCTAAGGTGACTTGAATCATATGGGCCTTGCATCTAGGTAGAAATATTAATTACTTATTCCCTAGACCCCAACTCTATTCTATCTTGGAATCAAATGGACAGTTTTAAGTATAACTGCTTATAAAACCTGACACTCTTACCACTTCCCTGGGACTTGGAGACTAACAGCCTCTTCACCATCAGTACAGCTGCCTTGGTCATTGTTTACAGATGTGAGTATCTTGTACCTTCCACCCAGTATGCCACCCCCCCCCCCCTTAATCTTTAACAACCAAGCAACCCAGGCTTGTTGTTAGACAGATAGAATTCAGAAGAGGTTGCATGAGCCCCTTCAGTCTTCCCTTTCCCCCTAAATTAAAGAGACAGACCTGAAACACAACAACCTTATAAAATCTTATAATTGTACCAAGTAAACAATTCATATTTGGTCTCTAAATTGATATATTTCTGTAAAATAGCCTCTTAACTTAATAAACATGAATTAGACATCTTGAATAATTCATATTCCAAAAAGTTTATAATTTATACCTGCTGATGACTCGATAAATGTAATTACCAAGGCAGCTGTACTAATAGTCTGTTAGTCTCCGAGTCCCAGGGAAGTGTTAAGAATGTCAGTTTTATAAGCAGTTATACTTAAAACTGTCCATTTGATTCCAAGATAGAATAGAGTTGGGGTCTAGGGAATAGGTAATTGACATTACTACCTGGATGCAAGCCCATATGATTCACGTTACCTTGGAGATGAGCTTTGAGAGGGGAAGAGCCCATAGCAAGCCATTGTATGATCAGGTTACAAGTTTTTCAAGATTGTGTGGAACAAACTAGTTGCTATCATGATCTGACCTATGTAAAGATTCTGAGATGCCCTACTGTATTAGCACTGGCTGACATTTGAGTGCTATCTTGGTCATCACTCAGACAGCAATGTTTAACATAAAGCAATGTGTTTTAAAGGGAAAAAAAAAGAGGTAATTTAGCCTAGCTTTCTGCAGACTGCCAATATCTTTACTGCAAGGTTTAATTTATATATAATATGGTAGATACATTATTACATAAATCTTAAAGCCAACTGACCACACAAGGCAGTCTATAATTGTATTTTGGATCTTTCTAGCATGGATTACTTACTGTTATAAACTTTCCCCATTGATTTTTTTGCTGCAAGGCTACGCTTTACCTGAGCGATAAAAATGGTGATTTGAGTTTTATTGCCATGGGAACTTAGGACTTAAGAAGTGGAGTAGGCCATTCAGTTCTTCGCGTCTGCTCCACCATTCAATAAGATCATGGCTGATCTGGTTGCGGTCTCAATTCCACTTTGTTGTCTGCCCCCCCATAACCCTTGATTCCCTCATCTATCAAAAATCTGTCTAACTCTGCCTTGAATAAATTCAATGATAAGGAGACCAAAACTGCACACAGCACTCCAGATGTGGTCTTACTAAGGCCCTGTACAGCTGCAATTAAACTTCCCTTTTATATTCCATTCCCTATGCATTAAATGCCAAAATTCCATTTGCCTTCCTAAGTTGCCTGGTTTGTAGAGAACATTGTCATTGTTTCCTTGAATTTTGATCAACATTTGTTGCAAACTAGGAGGTGCATTTACCAATGGTTTTCATCATATCATTTCAAGGGGTTTGTGGTCTGTTTCCATAATGAATCTCTTTCCAAACAGATATGTATGGAATTCTGTTATACCAAATACTAGAGCTAGCATCTCCCATTCTATATTAGAATATTTCACTTGTGCTGGAGACAAGTTCTTTGATCTGACCGCAAAGCATTTTCCATCCTGCAGAATGCAAGCACTGAACCCCTTCCCCTTCTGGAAGGCAATGGTACAACCAACTACAGTTAACTGCATGCAATGGATCAGCAATGGTTAACATAAGCGGTGTGTTCCTCAATAGTACTAATTCAATCTGCTGATGATTTAGGGGGCATCTGTACCTGTTACTTGTTGGGGAACAGACATTTTAGGAAACAAAATGACATATATTCTGCTAAGTAATTACAATCTCATAGGTGAATCCCTTCAAATTCCCCTTCAAGTCTCTTTCATTCTGGCTTGCAAATATATGACCATTCCATCATCGTAGGGTCAAAATCCTGGAACTCCCTGCCTAATGGCACCATGGGAGTACCCTCGTTGTATGGCCTGCAGCGATTCAGAAAGGTAACTCACTATCATATTCTCAGGGACAATCAGGGATAGGTAACAAATGCTGTCCTTGCCAATGATACACACTTCCCCACAGTGGATAGACAGGAATGGAACCAGGTTAAAGCATTTCAAACCAATTGGACAACAGAGGAGAGGAATTGGTGGAGGCTGATGTGGCCAACAATCCTAAAGGCTGTATGAGAAGGTTATTCACATAGCATGATGGAACCAAGAGGAGTGGATATACTGCCCCCCCAGCCTGAAGAGTAGGTTGCTAGTACCTTTCAAGCTGTGTTAACTCCGAGCACATGAATAGACTTAGAGGCTTTCTCATGTCTAATGATCTTTGAGGCAGACAAAACACATGCTTATGTTTGTTTCCATTGCTAGTTTTTTCCTTGAGCAGGTCACTAGCCTGACACCAAAGGCTAAAGTTTGAGGGTGCCGACCCCCAACAAGCATGCCTGACCAGGAGACTCTCCTGCTCTTTACCACCTGTCATAGGCATATAGGTAGGATTTACAGGCTGATAATTAATCTGTTTAGCTAGATTATGAACTCACCTTTCGTGGCCATCAAGTCTTGGCGTGGGACTCAAACCCAGAGCGTCTGGCTCAGAGGCAGGGTCACTACCCACTATTGCAAAACCTCCCATAACACATGGATACTACCTGAAAAAAAGGATGTTTAAGGAACATTGTAACTGCGGACAGGTTCTGTGGTCAATGTCTGATGATGTGTAGCAACTGAAGGTGTGGTTATCAAGTCTATAGCTGTCTTTAACGGCAACATTATAAAAGTTTTGACCAGGAGTTTACGGGAATGGCGGAGGCAGCTACAGCCCAAACTATTCACTTGGAGGGGTTTCCTCTGCACTCCAAGAGGCCGAAAGGCTTCCCCCCTCAGAGTTTGTAATTTAACTGCGCACCTCTGAGGGTTCCTCTACGCGGAGGCTCCTATGCGACCTCCTACCTGCCTCAACAGCGCCTGCCTCTCCTATTGGGGCTGCCAAGCTTGAGAGCTGCTGGATCTCTGATTGGGCCAGCAGCATTGAGGGCCTGCCTACCATGCTTTATAGGGTGTGCTGCCTAGTAAGTGTGACCTTGGGACGCCCATTTGGTCCTGCCATTTGGATTCCAAAGCCCATGAAAAAATGCAGCTCGTCATATTGTCAACTTTGAAAGATGAAACAATGTAGATCCTATCAGGCTGATGCTTAAGAAACAGGCAAATATATTTAACAAGAAATTAGACAGTGTTTTTTCAGTAATTCTTTAATTACTGTTCTCAAAACGTAAAATCAACAAAAATGTTGCTCCATTGCTACCCCTCAACATAAAATTGACCCTTGAAGTTGTTCACTTCTTACATAACAAAATACTACACTGTAACCTTTGATAGTCCTGAATCACTGCTGCCTTCATCCTGACTGCTGACTGGGAGAAAGTAAGCCTCAGATATACCATACAAAATCCTTTGGAAATGTATGGAAACAAAGGGCATTAAAAACTGTGGGCTGGATTTTAAGTTCTTGAAGCATTAGGAACATGGCTGTCAGGTAGCAAGTGGGAAATCTGGAACTAAGTGGAACGAATCTGCCAGTGATTTTTTTAACCTAACCACTGCATTACCATATCAGTTACCAATTAGTGTGAGCAGACTTCAGGCAATTTCAAATCCAATAATTAAAGGGATACTCCAAGCATGCAATTTAATGCAATTTGGAGTTGGGAGCACATTAGAAGGAAGTGGAAGAATCCAGAAGTTCAAAAGCAGCAACTTGTTTCAGTGATGTCTCCCTGGATGTTATCCAGTGGACTCTAAGTGTCCGTAGAGAGATACTCTTTCCTATTAATAGGAAGATGAAAATTGCAGGTGAAACCAAGGTGTGGTTGGAGGTTTCCCATGAGGTCAACAGCAGGAGCGTAGTGCCATCATCATGGATTCAATGCCAAAAACCATTAATCACCTAAGCAGGTTGGGAATGGTGAGTACAGTGATACATTCACCTACATCCTGGTGTGCATATCACTCTAGGCCCCTCTCTCTACCTTCTCAAGCCTACTCCAACACATCACTCTTCATACCAATTTATCTTGCAGGTACAGTCGTCCCTTTCTGTCTATGTCCACTCACAACCCCATCTGCCCATTCAATGCTGACACTCATCATCTTTATGCAATATCATGTCCTTCCCTCATAGCCATATCCAACATTTGATCTCTGTACATTTATTCAACACATGCCATTACTATTACTCATAGATCTCTTCTTTTCCTCCTTGCCATCGAAGAGATAGCAGAAGACGAGAGAGAAATAGAGAATTGGAAGTCACCCTCCAGCCATCTCTCAATTGACAGCTGCAAAGGAGGAGGTGCTGGACATCAGTGGAGTCTTAGTGTGCTTGACCTTCAGAGATGGAGAGATGGGGGCATCAGACAGTCACATGGCATACAGCACTCACTCATGTTGACTTGATGTCAACAGTGAATGAAATATGATCATGTGCATAATGATCCCTTAAATCATTTTTACTGTGACAGATCAAACTCACATCTTTAACCTTCACAGGGCTTTAAGGCACCCCACAGGAGGGAGTCCAGGAGTGTGATAATGAGTCCTTGGAAGAAATCACACCCTCTGAGGGTGCACTGTCACAGGACTCATGCAGATCATGCATTTGCTAAAATACACACACTTCAGTGGGACCAATAAGGTGGATAGTTGGATTTTCACCTGATGACTCACACAACACAAATGGGCAAAAGCAGATAGTGAAAACTGGGACAGCAACAGAGAGTTGGGATGGAATTTTCCATGCCCGCTTGCAGCGAGCGTGACAGGTGGCGTGCGTAGACAATATGGCGAGATCAGTTCCATGATGGCGGGAAGGCAGATTTCGATTGTCCACTCAGCCCGCCAATGGCGAGCCACATTTCCCGCCAATGGTCGTTGGGGAATCTATTGTAATCCATCAGCATATCATTAAAAGGCCATCCTGCCAGGCTCTTGAACCCTGCCGGATCGTCCGTCCACATTGGCAGGAAAGCACGTCAACATGTTTCACAACAGCACACAGGTGACCTGCACTTGGCTTCATTTTGGGGGATCTGAGATGAGTGAAGAGCATCGTTTTCCACAGCTCGCCAGGGTCGCCTGTTGCTTTGCAAGCTGCCGGGGAGCCAGGGGGCCTGGGTGAAGTGCCGCTCTGCCATAGAGAACAGTTTTCGGGGGGGTTGGGGGGGATTGTTGGTGGGGGGGGCATTCAGAGGCAACTGCTGCCCAGCCTTGGAGATGACTGTTGCTGTTGTCGGTGATGGGGGGGTTGGCAACTGCTGCCCTGGCGTTGGGATCTGTGCACAAGGAATTGAGGTGGGGGCAGGGTAGGTGAAGGAAGTGGCCGCGCAGTATGGACACCTGTAGAAACTGACCATGCCTTTGCAACTGAAACAGATCAGGCACAGCCACAGTGATATGATTGGGGCTGGCTCCTAGGCTGCCCGCCCACGTAAGCAAGTCGGAGGCACCAAAATGCCATCAAGCACTCCAGACCTCACCCCCACTACTCCCCTACCCATCTCCCCCACCCCGGCACAGACTGCAATTCCGCAACCACTTTACTGGATCACGGAGCAGTTGGACTGCACACGTTGTACAATCTCCTCGCCAACACTGGCCATATAGCAGTCACTGCTGGAGGCACTCACAGTCCTTTGCAATCTCAGCAACCCAGTTAAGAGCTGTCTTCCCTATGTCTCAGGCTGACAGGGCAGCCATGCAGTGCACTCATTTGTGGCCTTCCAAGGGGTGACCAGCACTCTCCGGGAAGCATTTAGGGGTGGTCTCACAGGGCCAGGAAAGGTGCTAAGTACAGCCATGATAACCACACCTCTCTCTCTTTCATGTTGCAGGAGGATCACATCAGGAGCATGGAGCCTGGTGACCTAGCTGCATAATTGATGGCCTACAGAGAACAAAGAAGACGAAGGAGAGAATGGCTGAGGCACCTGGCCGCACAAAGGCAGGTGCAGAAACCTCATGAAGAAGGGGCTGCTGGGGCTCCTGCACACGCTGCCCAGTAGCGACAGTGAGCCGTGGCTGGTCGGCGCCTAGCGACACCCAGGGTCTATAGACGCCACCTGTTACTCCTGCAGTTAACTGAGAACCAGTGTCGCCAATGACAGAGCATGTATAGGGACCTGATTGCTCACATCTGCCACTGACTGCAGGACTTAGCGCCAAGGGGACATGGAGGGCTTCCAGTCTCAGTGACTGTGAAAGTGACCACGGCATTCAATTTCTATGCCAGTGGCTCCTTTCAGAGCTCCACAGGTGACCTCTGTGGCATATCACAAGCCACCACCCACTAATGCATCCATGAGGTCACGGATGCCATCTTCTCCATGGCACACAGCTTTGTGTATTTCGCCCGGGACCGGTACAGCCAGGATGCAAGGGCCATTGGATTCGCCCTGATATCAGGATTCCCACAGGTGCAGGGTGCGATTGATTGCACTCATGAGGCGCTCAGGTCTCCATCGCTATACTCGGTGGAGTTCATCAACCGCAATGGATTCCACTCACTGAGTGTACAGCTGGTGTGCAACCACCAGAAGCACATCCTGCAGGTACGCGCACGGTTTCCAGGGAGTGTCTACAACGCCTACATCCTCAGTTGGTCATAGATACCTGGAGTCTCCCAGGGTCCACAGAAGCTGCAGGAATGGCTCCTCGAGGACAAGGGCTACCTCCAGAGGCCATGGCTGATGACACCCGTGCAGCGGCCTCAGACTGCAGCAGAGCGACAGTATTATGTGGCTCATGCTGCAGCTCGCAACTTGGTGGAGCAAACCATTGGGATGCTGAAGATGCGGTCCCGATATCTGGACATGTCTGGTAGAGCCCTGCAATACAGTCTGCAAAGGTTATCATACATTATTGTCGTCTGCTGCGCGCTTTACCACCTGACGCTGCAATGGGGAGAGGAGCTGGCTGAGGAGGAGATGGAGGAACTGGAGGTCTCCTCCGATGAGGAGGATGCCGATGGGGATGAGGGTGAGAAGGTCCTGGGAGGTGATGATGATGGGGATGAGGCCCTCGCACTGGCTAGATGAGGCAGGCGCACTCGGGAGGCCCTCATAGCTGCTAGATTGGTGGAGGATGATAACGGCATGCAGTGAGGTGACCCCATAGATCCTTACATCACAGTTGTGAATGTTTGACTCCAGTCTGGCTTATCACAGCGCCAATACCCTCTGTGAGAATGCTCCTGTCATGGGGATGCAGTGGAAGCCCTAATAGTCACTCAATCGCAGGAGGATGATGACAACATGCATTGAGGACACTCCATAGATCTTCACATAGACTCTGAGAATGTCTGACTCCTGTCTGGCCGAGGGCAGCTCGCTTGCGCTCCATGATCAGGGTCATCTCAGAAACGCCATGAAACTTTTGAAGCATCTGATGCTTTGTCTGCCTTCAGCACCTTAGCCCTTCAGGAGCTGGAGCACAGCATCAGTGGTCATAGATGCTGAAGAGATGGGGACCAGCCCCTCCTTAAAGGTGCTGAGAGCACATCGAGAGAATGAGAGAACTCTGTGGCACCTGCCCACTACATTCTGGCAGCAATGACCAGCACCTCCCAGGTGCAGGCATCAGTAATGTTTCCAGGGAACGTGAGGCTGAACCATCACTTTGGTCTGAAGGCTGCACAAAGCACAGGAAAGAGGCCCTGGACTGAAACACCTGCCTTTATCTTGTGCAGAAAAGTTTCACATCTGAGTGACAAGAACACTGCTCATCAGAATAAGGAGCCATTGGCAGGGAGACATTCTTGATAGTTTATTGACAATAGTGAACAGTATGTACAAGTGATTAACATCCGTGCACAGGCTGTGCAACTAATTCCCCTTAACTGGGGTGTTTTATTGACCCCTTTAATCACATTTTTATTTGATGTTTGTAAGTTTCCTTTAAATTTTGCCTTTGGTTTTGCAGTTCTCTAATTTAAGGTCTGTGTTTATTTTGTCCCTCGTTTTATTAATTTAGTTTAATTGGTTGATTCCAAAAGAGTTAATTCTCCTTAACTTTCCCAACCCTGTCTCTTGGTGCTCCCCGGATATCCACAACAGAGGTGGAGGCAGCCTGCTAACTGTGACGCTCTGTCTGTGATGACTTTGGTGGGAGTACTCAGGAGCGCCGTGACTTGGAGGGCCCCAGCCTGCTTTCGGGTCCTGCTGTGTGGCAGTGGCACCCTCCTCAGCTTGTGGAGCTGGAGCTGCTGAAGTCACAGGAAATAGGATTCAGATGGGCAAGTCACTTCTAGAGTCACCTGGGTCGATGGGCCCGGAGTGTGCACCTGCTGATCCTCCTCCCTATAGGTGCCCGCAGGTACCTGGTTGACTCCATGAGGGGAAAGGGTAGCTGGAGTGAGACCGAGCTGCCCCACACCCCTCTCATGTACACGCTGCTGTAGGTCAACTATGGTGTCAGCAATGGAGTTGAACCCATGCAGCAATGCAAGAACGATGTCCTGGACCAAGGCCTCCATGGCGGCCACCATCCTACCAGTGTTGACCTCGGGGCAATGGCATGCCGGTGCTATTACCTCAGCCTGAAGGTGGACAGACTTCTCCAACATGCCTTGCAATCTGAAAAGTGCAGCAGACATCCCTTCCTGGTGTTACCAAACTTGCCTTTGCAGCTCTAGCACCTGTTACATGACCAAGTCCAGAGGTTCATCATCTGACTTGGACTCAGCAAATTTCTGGCCTCCGGCAATCGTCCGAATGCCAGGGCTGTGGGAAGTCCCTGCCTCCGCCTGCTGTGGATCAGACAGTGTGATGTGCTCACCAGATTGTGATTCCATGTCTATTCTAAAGCTAGGTCCCACTGAGGTGTGTGTCTCTGCGCTGGTGGAGGGTGTGGGTGAGCGCTGTGATGGACCTTCGAAGAGGGTGCCTTCAGATTCCCCTTCAGAGGTTTCTTTGGGGCTTGATTGGAATCCCTGGGTCATGGTCTCTGTTGGCTGTTTGGCAGATGTGCCAATGAAAGCAAGGGGAGATAATTAATGCAAGGCAGTGGCCTGTGAAAGAGAACACATCACTCACAGCATGGTTGCCTGATGGATGTTGCACTGCTGGATCCTCACTTGTTAGAGCAGGGCTGACCTCACCACAAGCACAAGACCAGTACCAGTCATCGTTGGCCAGCTGGATGGCTCTGTTTTCAAAGTCCGTGAGGACCTTGATTTCGGGCATTCTGCCACCTGTGTGTGACCTCTCCCTCTTGTTGTGTGCCACCTTGTCCTGCATACATAGAGATGGAGAAAGTGTGTCAGAATGCCTGCCGGGCCAGATGATAAATTTGCCTGGTCTATACGCGAGGTGAGTGGTCCCATGGACAGGCTGAGGACAATGAAGATGTATGTGAAAGAGTGAATGGTGATGTCCCTTGAACTGCCAGTGAGTGAGGGCACTGTGGATGTATTATGGGTTTGTGAGTGTGTCAGTTCAGAGTGATGAAAAGAGTGACTTACCCTGGTGGAACGGAGGAAATCATTCATCCTCTTGCGGCACTCAGCAACTGTAAGGCGCTGGCACTAACCACCATGCCACCGCTTCCCAAGCTGATTTGGTCACATTGTTGCCCATCCTGCGGCCAGAGCAGGGGTACAGGACATCCCGGCAGGCCTCCACGGCATCCAGCAGTCACGCGAGGGACCCATCATTAAACCGGGGGGGCTGCAGTCTTTTTTCCTTTGCTGGCCATGTCTCCTAGGCAGCGGTGGTGAGCTGGTAGTGATGAGCAGTGTGCTGGAGGCTGCCTTTTAAACATGGCATCCACCATGATGCAATGGCATGGTGATGGTAGGAGGGCGAATGAGAGCCTGCCCGCCATGGAAACTGTGTGCTTCCTGGGAATGCATAAATAATGAAGCAAGTTTGGGACGATACAGCGTGACAACCTGCCATCGTGGCTGGCAGGTAGGACACCATTTTGCCCGCCCGCTTCCGCACTTAGTGCAAATTTGGGGAAATTCACCTTTTGTGTTAAAGGCCGCAGAATGCACCGCGCTTCTCTCAGCTGGATGTATGTGTTGAACCTTGGGTTGCATCAACAACTGTATATTTCTGCAACAACAGCAAAGAATGGGTGATATACTACAGCTGCTCCAGCCTTACTGTGCTGCTTGCAGAGAGTTTGGCAGAGTAGCATGATGTGTGCTTTCAATTATGTCTTCATCCATGGAAGGAGTGACTACTTTTAGACTGCTTTCCTGTTCAATTTTCTTTCATTACTTTAGTCCGTCATAGCAACCACAAAATCAGTTCTTTACCTTTTATGAGCTTATGTTACACAATCCAACATGAATGCCCTGTCAAATCATACAATATGATTCCATAAGATTCTTCAGTATTGATTGATGATTCACTCTGAGAATTTAGGTGCCACGCTTCACAATTCCAACCTGATTACAGCAAAGAGAGGGTTTGCTCAAAACACTTGTACCAGTTCTACCCTTGATCTCTACAATCCATGCGTACCAACATTAAACTACAATACATGAAAAGACCTAGGCTGGATTTTCACCTGATGACTCACAAAGCAGATGGTGAAAACTGGGACAGCAATAAAGTGTTTGTGTTGAAGGCCGTAGGATGCTCCATGCTTCACTGAGCTGGATGTAGGTGCCCAAGTATTTTCAGTTGATTCATCAATGGCCTTCCTTCCAACATAAAGTCAGAAGTGGGGATGTTCTGGACAATTCGTGACTCTACAGACACTGAAGCAGTCCATGTCCATATGTAGCAAGGCCTGGACAACAATCAGGCCTGGGCTGTTAAGTGGCAAGTAACATTTGTGCCCCACAAATGCCAGGCAATGAGCTTCTCCAACAAGAGTGAATCTAACCATCTCCCCATGACATTCAATGACATTAGCACAGCTGAATCCCCCCACTATCAAGATCCTGGGGGTTACCATTAATCAGAAACTAAACTTGACCAGCCATATAAATACTGTGGCTACAAGAGCAGGTCAGAGGCTGGGAATTCTGTGATGAGTAACTCTACCCCTGACTCCCCAAAGCCTGCCTACCATCCACAAGGCACAAGTCAGGAGTGTGATGGAATACTCTTCGCATGCCTATATAGGTACAGCTCCAACAACATTCAAGAAGTTTGACACCATCCAGGATAAAGTAGCCCACTTGATTGGCACCCCATCCACCACCTTAAACAATCACCCCCTTCAATACCGATGTACTGTGGCCACAATGTATACCATCTACAAGATGCACTGCAGCAACTCATCAAGGCACCTTCAACAGCACCTTCCACACCAGCAATCTCAAGCACCTAGAAGGACAAGGGCAGCAGATGCATGGGAACAACATCATTTGCAAGTTTCCCTTCAAGCCACACATCATCCTGACCTGGAATTATATCACTGTTCCTTTACTATCGCTGGGTCAAAATCTGGGACTCCCTTACTATCAGCGCTGCAGGTGTATCTACACCACATGGACTGCAGCAGTTGAAGAAGATGGCTCACCACCACCTTCCCAAGGGCAATTAAGGATGGGCAATAAATGCTGGCCTGGCCAGCAATACCCACATCCCATGAAAGAATAAAAAAAAGACAGGCAATGCAGAAGTCAGATATAACATGGAGCCAGGAAGATACATTCACGTTCATCTCACTATTACCATGGTTATATGATCCACTTAAGCTTTTCAATCACTTTATTATCATAAGCAGTGGGCAAACACTTTCTTCCAGGCCTTTAAAACATAAATGAATGACTTTCCTTCAACTGCATCTGTTTCACAAAGCACACACATGCATAAAGATCTTTTTGTTGTTCCACATCAGCTGCACATTGTTACAGTGGAAGTCTTTGCAGTTGATGATCTCATCAACTGACACCATCAAGGACACAGCAACTGTAGACAAAGATCTCTGGGGGGCCTTAAATGCCATGTATATCCAATTGAGGAAACTGCACAGTAGTATAAGGGTCTGACACATATAGGGTCAATGTGGGACTGAGTACAGAATCGCCCACATAATGATGTAAGAGAGCACACGGCAAGCACCCAGGGCCAGATGAGTGTTGGACAAAGCCGTGCATACTAGCAAGCATGGAGACAGCTCCTAGCTTGTACCCTTGACTGTATATTTGTAAATAGTTCTAAGAGTCAATAAAGAGACAGCAAAGTTAACCTACACTTGACTGCTAAGACTTCTTCAGACCTACCTAACAGTAACCAACACCCTACAACATGGTGGCAGCTTGTGGAACAACCCGAAACCTCACAGAAAATGCAGATAAAAACTAAAATGCTAGAAGACTTAGAAAAAAAAGCAGCAAAGCAGTCTGAGCTGAAAGAAGCTCTAGAAGCACAGGTGCAGAGGAAAAATCACCAAGAAAAGCTCTAAAGAAGGACTTAGGAGCTGATGGCAGCGATTTAAAATTCCTTTCAGCAGCAGAAGGCTCCATTGCATTCCTTTGGAAGACCAGCTTCAAAGCCTGGAGCACAGAGTCAGCAGACCTAGCAACAGTGAACTAAATCTTTTAAAAATCCCAGGCGACAACAAGTCCTGAGAAATCTTTAGAAATTTGAGAGTCTGAAGGTAGTTTGAAAAAACCTGTCACTAAAACCCAATATCTGAGCTCATTCCAAAATTGAAAAAAATAATTCATTAAATGATCTGGCAGAATCGCATCTTTTTAAAGCCAGCTGAAGGCAAGCAAAAGCCAGGATTTGATGAATTTGCAACTCTAACCATAAATGCTGAGCAAGAGAACTCTGCAGGCAGCCATTGTTGAAATTTTTTCAAGCTGAGTGTGACTGCCATTTTTGCAGAGCCTGCCAAAACTGGCAAGCACGTGAAATCCCTTTGTTTCCAAGTGAATGGTGATGCCATCTTGAAATTCAGAAAGCTGCAGCAACGTTTCCACAGCTGGCACCATAACACATGGTGTCCACGCTCAAATGAATGAAAAAAAAGTTCCAAGGCACCTTCAACAGCACCTTCCAAACCAGCAAGCTCTATCACCTAGAAGGACAAGGGCAGCAGATGCATGGGAACGCCAGCACGTGCAAGTTTCCCTCCAAGCTACAAATCATCCTGACCTGGAATTACATCATTGTTCCTTCACTGTTGCTGGGTCAAAATTCTGGGACCCCCCTTCCTAACAACGCTATGGGTGTACCTACACCACATGGACTGCAATGGTTGAAGAAGGCTGAAGAAGGTGTCACAAAGGTACCAGGTGGAAATAACAACTCTGAATTCCATTGTTGGCAAATCGAAGTGAGAGTTGGGAAAACTCAACTAGAAATACAGCCAGGCACAAAGAAGTTTGCAGTCTAAGACTCTTTGAGGAACTAATACATGCCCCTGGGAAACATGAGGAGTTAAAAGGGAAGTTGATTACTACTTCAAAAAAAGCTGAATTCGAACAATCAGCAATAACAAAGCACTACACTGAAATGCAGGGTGAGAAGGCAGGGGCTGAACAGCAAAATAGACATTTGAAAGAACAGCTAACTCTCCTTCAAGATCAAATTCAAAAACAGCACATAACCCTTCAACATCATGAAGGAATAAAGAATACCTTGAACAGCGGAATGGAGGAACAGCAGAACAAATTCAATGAGACTGTTAAACTACAAGAAAACTCAAGATGAAGTAATTGCACTTTGCAAAGAAAAGGAAAATCTGCTAAAGGACCTTCACATGCTATAAGGATCTCTCAGGTCAAAGTTTGTTCCTTTGGAAAATTATGAAGTGAAGCAAAATGAGTTTAATGTCACTCTGAAGGAACTGCCTTGGCAGAGAAGACTCAGTAATGTTCTATATTCCAGAAGGAAGCCAAGAGGTACAAGGCAGAGACAATGGAGCTGAGGAAAATGGTTGGACATTTGGAAAAAAAACTGGGAAAACATTACATTGCCATAAGAAGAGATCAAAATTAAGAACCTAGAATAACAAGAGCAAGTAGAACTTCTCATAAAAGAGCATGAAGAGTCTCAGAAACAATTGGCAGAAGAGCAATTACAGAATGTGAGCTTGAAGAATAGTGCAGAGGAATTATACTCTGCTAGACAAAAACTGATCAATGTAAAGAACCAACTTTCACATATGAAAGATGAGTTTGCAAAGGAAAAACAAGAACTGATGAGAACACTGGAATGCTGCTCACAGGAAGTAGAACACTTGAAAGAGGACTTGAAATGATTCAATGATGAATTTGTAAAATCAAATTCAACAAGGATAGATGTTTAATTAAAACTTGATGAACTTCAAGCATCAGGTCTCTATTAAATATCGCAGGAAATGCCTTGAACAGGAGAATGAATTGCTGATGAATCAGAATAGTTGTTTGGAAGCAGAATTAACAGGCAAAACTGATTAAATTCTTGAACTTCGGTCTAATCTGAACAACGTGAAGGTTGAGATATGCAGCATTGAAGAGCAAATCCAGACTTTGAAAGCAGAAAAGGGAAATTCTATGAGCAGATTGATGATCTAATGTGTGAATTGCAAGAGTCCAAGGAGCAGTCAGTAACCATGGAAGAAAGATTCCGGACAGAACTGAATGCCCAGGTGCAGTTGCTAAACTTATGTAAGAGTTCTGCACATAGCTTGGAAACAACGGTAACTCAACTTACTAGAGTAGTTACTCAGTTGAATGAAAAGACTCATAAGCTTGAATGATAAATGAGAAAGAAGAGAGCACTTAAAAATTTGAGTAAAATTGTGAAATAAGTGGGAATAAATGTTCCACTGTTGAAACGTGAGCTTCCATATGCATCATGACAACCCATAAGACAATGGAATAAGTGAAAAAAGCAACAAGGAGATGAGCACAATGGTCATCCACCCTGCAAGAAACATGTTAGAGTAGCAACCACTGATCAGTGCAACAGCCAAGCTGACCAAGTGTGGTTCAACACAAAAGAATGGAAGAAAAGGATGAAAACATACCCAGATGTGACAACAACCTCCAAACCTGCAGAAGAAACAGCAGCAACAGAGCCTACCACTCCTCCAACAGTAGTGCAAACAAGATATGTAAGGGTTATAAGGCTTCCAGACTGCCTGAACCTTTGAATTCAAGGACTAAAAGGGGGAAGATGGTGCAGTGATAATGTAGTAATGACAATGTAAATGTTTGTTAGTGATAACAATGAAAGACGTAAGGTAAACCATAATCACTTAAAATACATTGGATGAAGGCTTGGGGGAAGTGTAGTAGAAGGGTCTGGCACATATAAGGTTGATGTGGGACTGAGCAGAGTACCATCCACACAATGATGTAAGAGAGTATATGACCTACACCCAGGGTCAGTTGAGTGTTGGACGAAGCCATGTGTACCAGCAGGCATTGAGACAGCTCCTAGCTTGTACACTTTACTATATAATTGTAAATAGTTTGACGACTCAAAAAAGACTTACAGTTAGTCTATGTATGACTACAAAGACTTCTTCAGACCTGTAGAACTGTAACTAACACCCTGTAACATGCACCTCCAGGAAGCTAATAAATGTTCCACCTCTCCATAGCTCCATGGTGACTACAAGCCCAGCAAAGTGGTCCAGTTGCACAAATTTCATATTTTCACCTGACCCTTTCCTGAACATTGTAAACCTGTTGGCAAGCTGAAGGGAAGAGAATTGAAGACAGAGTGCCAGGACATAGATCAAAAATGGAAATAATAGCATAGAAGTTTGAATGCTGTGAACTACCACTGGATTAGGAAGGTGATAACATTTAATTTTATAAATCTGTGCTGCCATACTACCTCTCCCATTAAATATAGATATTAAAAAGCCACAGATATATCACCTGAAATTTTCTACCCATGAGTAAACTCAGTAATCTTATCTTTAATCAAAGTAACTTCAAACATTAAAAATGTAATGACATATGTGATGACTCGTGCTTAGGAAAAGCATATATTTTCTTTTGTGTAATGTGTCCTTTAAAACCAGGGTGAACTGGGGAGTAGTCTGAAAGAGGATTAATTGGTTTTCTGCTCATGACATCATTAGGTTCCTAGAAATGCCTCTGTAACCTGAGGCTGCCTTGAGATGAGCAACTAAGAAGCATACGGTAAATAAAAAGCTAATTTCAGTGGTGTTGGGATAGCCTGTGTTTTCTATTTGGCAGTTCAGAATATTCTGAGGATTCATGTAAAGAGGAAACAAGTCAGGTTCTCCCTGAATGGAATGATTTTTTGTTTGGTAGTCTTTGAACAGATCCTGTTTTGAAACAGGTCACTGAGAATAGAGCAGAGACAATGTTATTGTGTATGCTATCCAGTTGGAAAGACTGACAAGCTGAAGACAGGAAGGGCAAGGGGTTATGGATTGAACGAGACCCATTGCTGCGGTTACGGTGCTGCTAGAGCCCACAAGACCATTTAAAGGGGTTGGAGAAGGGAGTCTCTGGATTCTGTGCCAATAGGACTGTTGTGACTGGAGTGACTGAGAGTTTGGAGATGTGTGTCTCGTCAGTGGTAACCATGTCTGTGGATGTCAATGAATGTGATTCAAAGCCGAATCAATTGACTTGGAAGTGAGAGATCCTAATAGCAGAGTCCAAGTTGGAAAGTCTCTGAGATTGCAAGTGGTCCCACATTTGTGCAGAAAGTAATGGGCTTGTAACTGTGTGAGGTGTATCTTTATTATATCAACTATTTAAAGTGAAAGTTACCTCTTCATAGCCTTCACCTGTTAATTAATGTTTGAATTTTGTTGATTTTAGTTGGCTTGTTACAGTAAAAGTTTAAAAAGTAAAATCTTGTCCATTTGTTTTCTTTCTGTTGGCTTCATGGAGATACTTTTCTTTCAAAAGTTATCAGTCTCTACGGGGAACACAACACATATTATGTTGAGTTGAACATAGAGTTATTGTATGGTAAACATAAACAGAATTTGTAGTGTAATGGTCACATTGATGACAATGTTACCTTGCTTATTAAATTAAATTAAAAAGTATTCTTTAAAACATGTAATCGTACTTGTCTAGATGAATGTATATTGGCAGTTCAGCAATGTTGTATTATTCATAAATTGGTAAAAGGCAGTCAATCATTTTAATTTTAGTCTGCCAATGGGATTACATTAGATTATTCAGAGCAAAATAAATCTAGCAGTTTTCTTTATTTGTTCTTGACATGTGAGCATTACTGGTAAGGCCAACATTTATTGCCTATCCTTAATTACCCTTGAGAAGATGGTGATGAGCCACCTTCTTAAACCACAGCAGTCCATCTGGCGTAAGTATAATCTCAGTGCTGTTAAGGGGAGAGTTTTCAGGATTTTGCCCAGTCACAGTAAAAACATAGTGATATATTTCCAAGTCCGGATGGTGAATGACTTGGAGGGAAACTTGCACGTGGTGGTGTTCCCATGCATTTGCTGCCCCTGCCCTTCTAGGTAATAGAGGTTGTGAGTTTGGAAAGCAATTTGCTGCAGTACATTTTGTATATAGTACAAAAACAAAAATACCTGGAAAAACTCAGCAGGTCTGACAGCATCTGCGAAGAGGGATACAGTTGACGTTTCGAGTCCGTATGACCCTTCATAGTACACATTGCTTCCACTGTGCACTTTTGGTGATGGGAGAGAATATTTAAGGCATTGGATGGGGTGCTGTTGAAGAAGGCTGTTTTGTCTTGGATGGTGTTGAGCGTCTTACGTGTTCTTGAGCTGCACTCATCCAGGCAAGTGGGGAGTATTCCATCACACTCCTGATTTGTGCCTATAGGTAGGTGAACCTGCACCTCTCCTCTTATACACCTAACTCTAAATTTCAACTTGAGCCTGTCCATGTGGAGTAAATGGTCAAGGTTCGTGATTCTTCTTTTGGATAGTTTATTGTACAATTGATAAACTTACAATCTTCAATATCTTGCTCCCCTTAAGTTAGATCAGTACTGTACTTACAAACACTGTTCACGTAACCTCTGAGCTACACTCATGCCATTAAGCCTCGAAGAGCTGCTGCTCTTTTTTTCGATTTCTTCAGCTTAGTCGTCCCGTATTAGTTCATCCAATCCCTTTATTAAATTTATATTCTGAGGAACTCCACACTGTGCAGCGCTGCTACTGCTAAACACGTGTTCCTTTAAAACAACAAAAATCACACCCGTGACAATGACGCCACAAATCCCTCCTGCTTTTGATTGTACCTTCTTACATATTACAACAATCTCACATCCTGGATCCTTAAATAGTCCACTGACATAGGAAGGTGTTTCATTGGGGAAGATGCTGGTTTATCATATCTTCAAGCTTTGCTTTAATGAAACAGTTCTTTGGGATTAGCATTTCCAAGGAATGTAGAGACACACCCACTCACAGTAATTCCACAGTTTGTTAGCCTGCAAGCATTATTTACAGTTCTGTAGCAGTTGACAGCAATTCAATGGTTGAGGCATATTCTTTAAATCTTGGATAGATGCATTTCATTGTGGCTTAATTGCCTCTGTCATCTGTTGCCTTGTATATTGAAAAAGTCATCCATTGTTGAGGCTTTCAAAGTTGTTTAGGTCCAGTTCCAAGGTTCCACGGCACGCTGGGAGACAAGGTTTGGCCAATTTCTGAAAATTGTTCCATTGCAAACGGCTTTTTGCTGTACTTTTTGGGGGCTTTTAAATGTTGGCTTCTTTTAATTTGAATGTGTTCTTACTGAAGGACTGGCTACAGAACTCAGCCCCCAAATGACTGATGTTCTGACTCCAAAGAGTATCAGTCACTTCTAAATCAACTTCTCCTGTTCTTTCTGAGCCAAGATCTCTCGCATTAACTTTCACTGCCTCTTCTTTTTTTCTGCCATCACTAGGCATAGCAAATAAATCATAATGACCAATTGGATTATGACCAATGCATGTGGCACACTTCTTATCCAAGGATTTATCTCAACTGTAGTCCCCCCAACTCCACAATTGCTGCCACCATAGGATAATTTTAATGTTTTGTATATCTTTACCTGCCTCACTTTCTCTTTATTTTAGTTCCCAAAATATATGCTGGTTTACCTCAAGATCACTCAGTATATTTAGTTATGTTAGCCTGATCTTCAGGTTCAAGTCAATCTATATCATAGCCAAATTTACTAACAAATTCTTCCATGTTCAAACGAGACAGGGGATCTGATATATTGATATGAGTTTCCGTTCCTAGGTGTAAGGATCCTATGTCCTATGGATATCACATGAGCAGATTCGATACAAAAGATTAGTTGTATGACTGGGCAAAACAATTTATTTCCATTGATAAAAGATTTTACAGTTGGAGTTACATGATACATTCCTTTCCCTCTGTAAACAGAATTAACAATACCATGTCTTCTGGATTTAGATTGCGTGGTCTTACATCCTGTTGGGACTGTTAACATTTACAGAAGAAATCTGATCATCCAGCAATTAACTGACCAAATTACACCACAAGATTTAGCATTTTTAAGCAAAAATCAACCTTACTGTATATCACTCACTCTCACTCATTCGCTTTTCCAGAACTGTTTCATCCAATTCAGGATCACGGGAAGTTGGAGCCTATCCCAACAGAGAATGGATGCTAGGCAGGGTCCCCCAGTCCATCTATTGTATGTCAAAAAGAATTAAACAAAGTAAGCTTTATTAACTTAACACTATAGACTAATGCTATAAACACAGTTCTTCTTTCTATTTCTCTCAAGAGCTCCCATATTTTATGAAACCTTTAAGGTCCATTCACTTTTCCTGGGACCAACACAAAAGGTATCTCACCGTCTCCACAATTCATTCTGATTTCTCTTCAGTGTTCCAGCTGTTCTCCAAGGTTTCATGGGGGTCCTTCCATTAGCTTTTAGCTAAGCAACCCTCCAATTTCTTTATTGACCTCACAACTCTGGATTCCACAGCTCAAGCATGGGCCTCCCTGTGACTCTTCCACAGTGGCTTAAAACATCAGAAAACACTTAGTTTCCAATGCCTGCTGCTGTGGTTTTGAACTGCAATCAAGCTGAATATTTCCAGAACTCCAGCTACAACAAGGAAAGGTGTTTAGATTTTCTTTTTCTGGAGATGGTCGTTACCTGGCACTTGTGTGGCGCAACTGTTATTATCACTTATCAACTCAAGCCTGAATGCTGTCGAGGACTTGTTGAATATGGACATAAACTGCTTCAGGATCTCAGGAGTTGTGAATGATACTAAACATTGTGCAATCATCAGTGAACATCCCTGCTTCTGACCTTATGATGGAGGGGAGGTCATTGATGAAGCAGCTGAAGGTGGTTGGGTCCAGAATACTATCCTGAGGAACTTTTGCAGCAATGTTCTGAAGTTGAGATGATTGGCCTCCAACAACCACAGTCATCTTCCTTTGTGCTAGATATGATTCCAAAAAGTGGAGAGCTTACCTCCTAATTTCAGTTGACCTCAGTTTTTCTATGGCTCCTTGGTGCCACATTCAGTTAAATGCTGCCTTGATGTCAATGGCAGTCATTCTTACATCATCTCTGGAATTCAGCTCTTTTGTTCATATTTGTACCAAGGTTACAATGAGGTCTGGAGTTGATTGGCCCTGCCAGAACCCAAACTGAGCATCAGTGAGCAGGTTATTGCTGTGTCATTGCCATTTGATAATACTGTCAATGACACCTTCCACCACCTTGCTGATGATCAAGAGTAGACTGACAATTGGCTGTATTTGATTTGTCCTTCTTTATGTGGAAGGACATACCTGGGCAGTTTTGCATATTGTCAGGTAGACAATGCCAGTGTTGTAGCTGTACTGGAACAGCTTGGCTAAGGGTGCAGCTAGTTCTGAAGCACACTTCAGTACTACCACCAGGATGTTGTTAAGGAGCATAGCCTTTGCTGTATCCAGTGTGGTTCAGCCATATTTTGATATCACTTCAAGTGAATCAAATTGACTGAAGACTGGGATCTACATTTGTGTGTACCTCAGTAGGAGGCCAAGATGGATCATTCATTCGACATTTCTGGCTGAAGATGGTTGCAAATGCTTCAGACTTGTCTTTTGCAGTAACATGCTGGGCTCCCCTATCATTGAGGATGGGGGTGTTTGTGAAACCTTCTCCTTCTTTAATTATTTACGTGTCCACCATAATTCATGACTGGATTTGGCAAGGCTGTAGACCTTTTATCTGATCTGTTGATTGTGAGATTGCTTAGCTCTGTCTAAAACATGCTGCTTCTGCATTTTAGCATTCATTTAGTTCTTTCTTATAGGTTCATTAGGTTGGTGTTTCATTTTTAGATATGCATTGATACTATCCTTGGCATGTTCTCCTACACTCCTCATTGAACAAGGATTGATCCCCTGGCTTGATGGTAGAGTGAGAGAAGTGCCTGGCCATGAGATTACAGATTGTAGTTGAATACAATTCTGCTGCTGCTGACAGCCCAAAGTTCCTGAAGAAGAATCATACGGACTCAAAATGTTAACTTTGTTTCTCCCTCCACAGATGCTGTCAGACCACCTGAACTTTTCCAGCATTTTTTGTTATTGTTGCCCAAAGTTCCTCATGGATGTTACGTGTTGAGTTGTTAGATCTGTTCTAAGTCTCCCATTTAGCACAGTGGTAGTGCCACACAGCATAATGAAGGGTGTCTTCCAAAGATGGGACTTGACTCCACAAGGATTATGTGGTTGTTACTCCTACGAATACCGTCATGGACATATTGGTGAGGACAAGTTCAAATAGGTTTTCCTTTTTGTTGGTCCTCTCACCACCCACCGCAGGCCCAGTCTGACAGCTATGTCCTTTAGGATTCAGCCAGCTTGGTCAATAATGGTGTTCTCAAGCTTCTGTTGTGGTAATGTAATTGAAGTCCCTCACCCAGAGTACATTCTGTGCCCTTGCTACCCTCAGTGCTTCTTCCAAATGGTGTTCAACATGGCGGACAACTGGTTCATCAGCAAAGATGGAGTCAAGTCCCATCTTTGGAAGACACCCTCCATTATGCTGTGTGGCACTACCACTGTGCTAAATGGGAGACTTAGAACAGATCTAACAACTCAACACGTAACATCCATGAGGAACTTTGGGCAACAATAACAAAAAATGCTGGAAAAGTTCAGGTGGTCTGACAGCATCTGTGGAGGGAGAAACAAAGTTAACATTTTTGGTCCGTATGATTCTTCTTCAGGAACTTTGGGCTGTCAGCAGCAGCAGAATTGTATTCAACTACAATCTGTAATCTCATGGCCAGGCACTTCTCTCACTCTACCATCAAGCCAGGGGATCAATCCTTGTTCAAGTATGTGGTAATCAGCAGAGATTTCCTAATGCCATGAGAATTCATGAGGCCTGGAGTCAATGTTCAAGACTCCCCGGGCAGCTCCATCCTGACTGTACACACTCTGCCTCTACCTCAGGTGGGTGTGTCCTGCCGGTAGGACAGGACATTCCCAGAGCTGCTGATGGAGAAGTCGGGGACATTGGCTGTAAGGTGTTATTCGGTGACTATGACTATACCAGGCTGTTTCTTGACTAGGTCGTGGGACAGCTCTCCCAATATTGGCACAAGTTTTCAGATGTTAGTAAGGAGGACTTTACAGGGTCAACCTGGCATTGTGTGGTATTGTCATTTTGGGTGCTTAGGTCAATGCCAAGTGGTCTGTTTAATTTTATTCTTATTCAACTTGATAACTTAAATTCTGGTACCTCTTTGCCAATAATTAAATAATTCTGTTTGCCATAGTCAGATCATTTCCATTCATTCTTATGCAAACAGCAGAATAGCATATGGTTCTAAGGAGGATGATGAACAAACTAGAAAACACATTCTGTTTACATTGCCCACAGTCAAGAAATCCACAGCTGGGGAGATCTTGCCTTCTTATCTCATAGAAGGTTATAAGGAATCATCAAACTACAATGTGTTGGTGGAATGGAGTTTTAATTACTTATATTGTACAGTTACTGATCTCAGGTGTGACTTTCTGAAGGGTTAATGTAATTGTGGCTGGGCTCTAGTCAGTACATGGTGGTGCTGTATTGCAGTTCACTCAGTGAGTCCGGGGTGCTTTGGCAACATACGCTTATACATGCATGTTGTAGTCTGGAGCTATGGATAGTGACGGTAGAGGCTCCAACATTCTTTCCAGCACATGGCTGACCATCTTTCCCATTCTTACTGCCTGCCACAGGCATGCGTTGGAAGGATTTACAGGTTGATACTCAACCTGTTTAGCCATGTTACGAATGTACCTTCTTTGCCCATCAAGTCCTGGGGTGGGACTCGAACCTGAAGCTTCTGACGCAAAGGCAGTGAAGCTACCCACCTCACCACAAGGCCTCCTATAGCCAGTATGTGAGTCATATATAATTGAATATTAAAGCATTGCCATGTATTCTGTCTACTGCATGCTGGCTAAATAATTAAATTGATATAAGTCAAAAATATATAAAGCTAAAAGTTGGATAGCAGCATTTTTTGGGCGTAGGTTCTTGTTTCACAACTTGCTAATTCCCGTTGCCATGAGACAGGCAGCATGCAAACTTGGCGCTGCCTCCTCATTTACCTTTTGTTGCGTTAGTTGCAGAGCCAACGCTGCTGGCATCCTGAGCACTCAGCACAGGTCTGAGCAGTGTTCACAGGATTCAGCCAGCCTGCTCCTCCTAAAGACAGTTTGCCCCTTTTAAAGGAAAGCTCACTGAATCATAAAAGGCAACTGCTGAATGCTATTGCTGCAATTCTAAACAAGGAAAATGGAACAGGGCAGAGAGAATGCTCTCAGGTTTGCAGCTGCAGGGCTGGAGGCCTAAGTGGTGAAGATAGACAGAAGAGGAAATGTCATTCGTCTATAAAGGGGCCGGAGGTCTTCAAGGACCACCCATAGAAAGGAATGGGAGCAGTGGCCAGGGCAGTCAATTCTCAAAATCTGGCCCCGAGGACCTGACAGATAGTGCCATAAGAAG
This sequence comes from Carcharodon carcharias, assembly GCF_017639515.1. Lineage (NCBI taxonomy): Eukaryota > Metazoa > Chordata > Chondrichthyes > Lamniformes > Lamnidae > Carcharodon > Carcharodon carcharias. Next base: position 162,653,511 of record NC_054468.1, read on the forward strand.
TCTAATGACCTCATGTCGGTGGTCAAGGCGAGTGAACGCATCTTCACTTGATATCTCCTACTTATCGCTCCACCAACGTCTCATGCTGCTTAATGCGCCAGACACTTATCACTCACTCAGCAGCACTCCCTGGCAGTCAAGACACAGGCCTACTATCCAGAACTCCACCACACCCTCATACACTTTCCAATCATGCCAACTTCACATCCAGCTACTGCTGCTTCCTGATATCTCCAAGTATTCAGCAGTGGCAAGCACATCACCCAAACACAATGCAACACAACTACTGACATTCTTCCCTCTCTCTTGCAGGACAAGGTGGTCCATAACAGGAGGGACAGGGCAGAACCAATGGGGGATCAAGGATGCCTGAATCTCCTTAGTCCTTCGGAGGAGATGGTTCACCATATCATAGAGCCAGCTACGACAGCCATAACATCTGACATCACTGAAAATATTCAGGATGATGGTCTATTACTGCTTTATACCCTTATCAACTCTCAGCTCACCCTCATCCTGCTACCTGGCCAGATGAGCAGGCTGCATATGATGTGACCATGAACCTTTTGCATTCCCCTTCTGATCTTCCATTCTCAGATACCCAAGAACTGTCACCTGCCCAGCCACAATATACTGAGAAGGAAGAGAGAGAGAGCAACAGCACGGTAGATAAAAGGGAACCAGTAGACGCAGAATATTTGGATTTCCAACAGGCATTTGATAAAGTGCCACATGAAAGGTTAATGTGTAAGATAAGAGTTGGGGATAATGTATTAGAATCCATGGAGGGTGGGTTAATGGACAGGAAACAGAGAGTAGGGATAAAGAGCGCATTTTCAAGTTGGCAGGCTGTAACAAGTAGAGTGCCACAAGGATCAGTGCTGGAGCTTCAGCTTTTCACAATCTATATTAATGACTTAGATGAAGAGACCAAAGGTAATATATCTAAGTTTGCTGATGATACAAAGTTAGGTAGGTATGTAAGCTGTGAAGTTATTCATTTTGGTGGTAAGAACAGAAAAGCAGAATATTTTTGAAAGGTGTGAAACCTTTCAATATTGATGCTCAGAGAGACTTTGGTGTACTAATGCAAGGAATAGAGGCATGTAGGTATAATAAGCAATGGGGAAGGCAAATGGCATATTTGCCTTCATTACAAGGGGATTGGAGTACAAAAATAAGGAAATCTTGCTACAATTGTATAGGGCTTTGGTGAGACCACACTTGAAATACTATATTCAGTTTTGGTCTCCATATTTAAGGATGGGTATATTTGCCTTGGAGGTTCACTACAAGGTTCACTAGGCTGGTTCCTGGGGTGAGAAGATTGTCCTATGATGAGAGGCTGAATAAGTTGGGCCTTTCTGGAGTTTAGAAAAATTAAAAGTGATCTAACTGAAACAGACAAGACTTTGAACAGACTTGACAGGGTAGACACTGAGGAGTTGTTTCCCCTGATTGGGGATCTAGAACACAGGAGCACAGCCTCAGGATCAGGGATCAAGCATTTAGGCTGAAATCAAGAGAGATTTCATCACTCATGGGGGTTGTGAATCGTTGGAATCCATCATTGAGTATATTCAAAACTGAGATTGATAGATTTTTGATCTCTCAGGGAATCAAGAGATATGGAGAGCGGGCAGGAAAGTGGATCTGAGGTAAAAGATAAACCTTAATTGTGTTGAATTTTTAAAAATTATTCATTCACGGGATGTGGACATCACTGGCAAGACAAACGTTTATCGCTCATCCCTTGTTCAGAGGGCATTTAAGAGTCAACCACATTATTGTGGACGTGGAGTCACACGTAGGCCAGACCAGTTAAGGACAGCAGATTTCCTTCTCTAAGGGACATTAGTGAACCAGATGGGTTTTTTTGACAATCAACAATGGTTTCATGGTCATAGGCTTAATTCCAGATTTTTATTGAATTCAAATTCCACCATCTGCCATGGTGGGGTTCAAACTTGGGTCCCCAGAACATTATCCTGAGTCTCTGGATGACCAGTCCAGTGACAATACCACTATGTCACCATTGAAAGGCGGAACAGGCCGAAGGGGCTGAATGATTTACTTCTGTTCCTTTTTTTAAAATGCTTATGTGCTATGCAAAGCATGCCCCATCACTTAATCTGACACTCGTAGCCAACAATTCAGATCCTGGCATTACATGTATCTTAGGGGCAAGTATAGGATTGGGATCTGCACATGATGAGCCACCAGATACAAATGAGCTGCAGCCAGGCCGGAGGAAAGGATAGCTTGTGTGTCAGCTCACTGGAGAGCAACGACATAGGTGAGTTTTAATATAAGGAACTCAGATGAGGACATAGCTGGGGTGAGATACAGAATAACGCTGATAAAGATGCACATTGAAATGCTGAATGTGTTGGCTGGCTTGTCAGACAGCCGCCTGTCACTGTCAAGGAGCACAGAGGAATCCAGCTCCAACTTGGCAGAGGAGATTGTGTAGAGCTTACACTCCGCAAATCCACAGGCCTATCTCCATGTCATGAAATGACCTAGAGGCAACTGCAGCCCCCATGTCTGTTGCACCAGGTAACAAATCCTCTGCCCTCCCTGTGAGGATACAGCAACACTCCCTGCCAAATCCAGGAACTCACAACATCTCCAAAAACATTCCACTGTACTTCCAGAGCCTTTGCATTCGCAGAAATTATTCTAAATGATCTTACCTATAAGTTGGATGTCTGGTCCTTTAAATATCACTACTGATGGCCCTCTCTTGCAGCTTACCACATGTCTTTTGGTGAGTGGCAAGTGAATAAGTTGAATGGATCAGCAAGGTCCAAGTTTGTACGTGAAGCATCAAATCACCCAGTAGAGCTGTTTGACGTCTTGAGTACACAAGTTCGAAGGCTTCGAACACTTGTAGGGGATGCCTAAAGGAGTGCCCTTCCCAGCATGGGGTGGCATGCAAGATGCACTGGAAGTCTGACTTTGAGTGTCTGTTGGCTTCTGTCATGCGCTTGGAGACAAATTTTTCACTGCTATATATTGATTGTGTCTGGTGATGATACAGTGAGCCATTTTTTATCATGATGGTGTTTGCATTTATTTCTGATCAACAAGCTGCAAAGGGGTAGGGTATAGAGAAAACCAACAAGGTTAAACTCTAATTCTAGAGAACCGAGTTGTGAAGAAAGATTACACAAATTTAAGATATTGAGGGAAGATCTCATATCAAATAACATACCTGTATATGAAGGACAAATCTGGAACACTATATCAAATTCAGTATGACAATAGCAAAAGGATAGTGTTATGATTATGAGGTTTATAGATTGTTATGTTTTGGGACTGTGCCCAGGATTTTCCGTGCCCGCTGATGTTGGACACATTTGGTGGCGAGAGCGGACAATATGGCTAGAAGGCCAAAAATCAGTTTGTGATTGTCCATTCCGCCCACTGATGCCAGGCCACGCTTCCCGCCATCGGACGTCAAGAACCTTATTGTAACATATCTCCATATTATTATAAACCCAGCCTGCCAGAACCGGCCCCCTGCCCCCCACCCCCCCGACAAGATCTCCGTCCTCATCATGCAGATGTGTTTCACAACAGCATATAAAAGGCGTGCACTTGGCGGGCTGCACTTTGAGGGGAACTCAGAGGTGAGTACACAGTAACGTTGTGGAGCACTTGCCTGTTGAATTTTAAAGTTGAGGCACGTTGGGGGATGGGGGGAAAGGTTTGCCCTGCGGTTGAGGTGCATTGAGGGGGGGACCAAAGGCTGCCCTGCGGTTGAGGTGACTTAGGGTGGGGGGCTGGGCGGGGCAAGGGCTGCCCTACGGTTGAGGATAGCACACAAGCACGTGCAGGGTGGTGGGGGTGAGTGAGGGAAGCAGCCACACATTAGAGGAACCTTGTATAAAGTGACCATTCCTCTGCTGCTGAGACAGTTCAGGCGCAGCCAGATTAATATGATTGGAGATGGGCCTCTACCTTTTCTCCCCACTCAACAACACAAAGACATCAAAGTGTCACCAAGTCCTCCAGAGCTTTTCACCCCCTCAGGCACAGACAGCAAAGTTATGAGTGTTATTGTGGACTGCAGAACAGTTGGACAACTGAGAACGTTGTACAATCTCCTTGCTAAAGCTGGCCATGGAGCAGTCACTGGTAGAGGTGCTCACAGCCCCTTGTGATGTCATCATCCCGGTTTGGACCAGTCTCCTCCATGGTTCAAGTTAACAGTGCAGCCTTGCAGCATGGGTTAGGAGAATGCCTGTGCCTGAGCTGAGAGCACAGTATGCAGTCTAATGGAGAAAGCTGCCGGCAATCGGGCAGATGGAGTGGGGCGTAGCTGGGTGGGATTCTGGAGAGCGGCGCACTAATCTCTGGCCATCCACGCGTCACTCTCTTTCATCCTGCAGGAGGAGTACATCAGGATCATGGAGCTTGGTGAACGAGCTGTATGCCTCATGGCGTACAGGGAGCAAAGATGATGGAGAGGAGAGCAACTTAGGTGCCCGGCTGTGCAGAGGGAGGTGCAGCACCCTCTGGAAGAAGTGGTGACTGGGGCTCCTGCACACGCCACCGAAGAGCCACAGATTGGTGCCCAGCTAGAGCCAGGGTCTATAAATGCTGCCTGAAGATGACTGGGAACAAATGTCACTGAAGACTGTGCAAGTCTAGGGAACTAGTCAGTCACATCTTCCAGCTACTGCAGGATTTGGTGTCATGGGGGACAGGGAGGGCATCAACTGCCAGTGACCGTGAAAGTGACTGCGGCACTCAATTTCTACCCCAGTGGCTCCTTTCAGGGCTCCACAGGTGACCACCACCCACAAATGCATCCATGTGGTCACGGATGCCATCTTTGGGAGGCACACAGCCTTGTGCATTTCACCCAGGTCCGGGAGAGCCAGGAGGCAAGGGCGATTGGATTCACCCAGATCTTGGGTTTCCTACAGGTACAGGGTGTTATCGACTGCACTCATGTAGTACTCAGATCTCTGTCGCAACACACGCTCAACTATGTCAACTGGAAGGGATTCCATTCACTGAATATACAGCTGGTGTGCAACCATCACCAACATGTCCTGCAGGTCTACGCATGGTTTCCAGGAAGTGTGCACGACTGCTACATTCTCAGTTGATCACAGATCCCCGAAATCTTCCAGGGGCCACAGAAGCTGCAGGGATGGCTTCTCGGGGACAAGGGCTACCTGCAGAGGATGTGGCTAATGACACCCGTGCAGCAGCCTCAGACTGCAGCAGAGCGATGGTATAATGAAGCTCATGCAGCAACTTGCAACTTGGTGGAGCAAACCATCGGGATGCTGAAAATGAGATTTTGGTGCCTGGACAAGTCTGGTGGAGCCCTGCAATACAGACCACAGAGGGGGTGACACAGCATTGTCGTCTGCTGCGCCCTTTACAACCTGGCGCTGCAACGGGAAGAGGAGCTGTCTGAGGAGCAGATGGAGGAGATGGATGTCTCCTCTGATGAGGACGAGGACAACACCAACAGGGATGAGGGTGAGGAGGTCCTCGAAGGCAACGATGACAGGGATGAGGCCCTCGCACTGGCCAGATGAGGCAGGCGTGTTCGGGAGGCCCTCATGGCTGCTAGATTTATGGAAGATGATGACACCATGCAGTGAGGAGACACTATAGATCCTCACATTGCTTCTGTGAATGTTTGACTCCAGTTTGGCTTACGGCAATGCACATGCCCTCTGTAATAATGCTCCTGTCATGGAGATGCAATAAAGGCCCTAACAGACGCTTGATTGCAGACAGAAGGTGACAACACAAAGTGAGGACACTCCATAAATCTTCACACAGCCTCTGAGAATGTCTGACTCCTCTGGCTTGAGCTCTATGATCAGAGTCATATCATAGAGACACAGCCATGAAGCTTTAAAAGCATCTGATCCTTTGTTCGCCTTCAGCACCTGACCCCTTCAGAACCACAGCATCACTGGTCACAGATGCTGAAGAGATGGGGGCCAGCCCCACTTAAAGGTGCTGAGAGCACCAAGAGGGAATGACGGTACTCCGTGATACCTGCCTGCAACATTCTGGCAGCAATGCCTTCGAGGTGCAGGCATCAGTAATGTATCCAGGGCATGTGATACCGGACCATCACTTTGGTCTGAAGGTTGCACAAAGAACAGGGAAGAGGCCCTGGACTGATACGTCTGCCTTCATCTTGTGCAGAAAGGTTTCATATCTGAGTAACATGAACGCTGCTCATCAGAACAAGGAACCACAGGCAGGGAAACATTCTTGTGAGTTTAGTGAACAATATGTACAAGTGATCAACACCCGTGCCCAGGCTGTGCAGCTACATCTTCTTAACTGTCCTAACTCTGCTGCCACATGTTGGTGCTCCCCGGCCATCTACAGCAGAGGTAGAGGCAGCCTGTTAACTGCTATGCCCTGTCTGTGATCACCTTGGCGAGCGTCTTCTGGAGGGCAGAGACCTGAAGGGCCCCGGCCTGCTTTTGGGGTCCTATGTGGCAGTGGCACCCCCTTCGGCCTGTGGAGCTAGTGCTGCTGAGGCCACAGGAGAGGGGATTTGGATGGGCTGGACATTCCCGGAATCACCTGGATGGATGGTCCCAGGCAGTACACCTACTGATCCTCCTCTCTATCGGTGCCCAAGGAGAAGGGGTAGCGGAGTGAGATTGAGCTGCCCCTCACCCCTCTTGCATACACACTGTTGGAAGCCAACCATGACATTGGTGATGGAGTTGAGCCCACGCAGCTGTGCAGGAGTGACGGCCAGGACCAAGGTCTCCATGGCAGCCGCCATCCTACCAGTGTTGACCTCGGTGCGTTGGCATGCCGGTGCTATCACCTCAGCCTGAAGATGGACAGACTCCTCCATCGTGCCTTGCAATATGAGGAGTGCAGCAGACATTCCTTCCTGATGTTCCTGTGCTTGTCTTTGAAGCTCCTTGCTGACAGAGTCCAGAGGCTCATCATCTGACTCAGACTCAGGAAATGTCTGGCCTCCAGCTGTCCTCCAATTGCTGGACACCTGGAAAGTCCCTGCTGCCGCCTGCTGCGGATCAGACGGTGTGGTGTGCTCACCAGACTGTGATCCCGAGGCTACTCTAAAGCTACGTCCCAACAAGGTGCATGAGTCTGTGCTGGTGAAAGGTGTGGGTGAATGATGTGAAGGGTTTCATCTTCTGAGCTTCCCTCGGGGCTTGATTGGAGGCCCTAGGTCGTGGACTCTGTCGGCTGTTTCCCAGGTGTGCCTGCGGAAGGAAGGAGAGGTCATTAGTGGACGGCAGTGGCCTGTGAAACAAGACACATCACTCATGGCATGGTGGTCGGATGGATGTTGCACTGCTGGAACCTCACTGGGTAGAGCACCGCTGACCTCACCATCAGCACAGGAACGGTCCAGATCCTCGCTATCCAGCTGGATTTGACTGTTTTCAAAGTCCATGAGGTCCTTGATTTCAGGCATTTATCCACTACTCTGCAACCTCTCCCTCTTGTTGTATGCCAGCTTGTCCTGAATGAATAGAGATGGAGATAGTATAAGCAGGATGCCTGCCAGGCCAGATGATAAGTATGCCTGGCAAATGCGGGTGGTGAATGGTCCCATGGATGGGATGACGACATTGAAGGAGTGTGTGAGACAGTGAATGGTGATGTCCCTTGAACTGGCAGTGAGTGAGATCCCTGTGGATGTGTGACAGGTTTGTGAGTGTATGAGTTGAGAGTGATGAGAAGAGTGACTTACCCTGGCGAAATGGCGAAGATCATTCATCCTCTTGCAGCACTGGGTGGCTATCCTCTTTTGAAGAGCATTGGCGCTGAGCACCGCTGCCACCCCTTCCCAAACTGGATTAGTGAGGTTGCTGCCAACCCTGCAGCCAGAGCAGTGGTAGATGGTATCATGGCAAATCTCTCCTGCATCCAAAAGGCACTCGAGGGACACTTCATTGAAGATGGGGGCTGCAGTTTTATTGCCTTTCAGGGGCATATCTGCTTTGCAGAAGTCATGGACTTGAATCACTGTGATGTGTGTACACGCTAGACTTTAAATATGGCGCCCAGCTTGCTGAAGCGGCGAGATTATGGCATGGTGGGCAAATGAGAGCCTGCCCACCATGGAAATGGTGTGTTTCCCAGTAATGCATAATTAATGTGGTGGGTCTGGGACAATACAGCATGAAAAGTCACCATTTTGGCTGGGCTGCTACCGCACTTAGTGCAAATCTGGGACAATTCCGCTGTGAGACATTAATTCAAGATAAAAGGAAAGGGGGTCATTTGACCTGTTCAAAAGTCTGCCTGACAGCAAGCCTGGTGGTTTTATTGTTAGAGATTAAAGGGGCCCAAATTGTTTACAAGGTGTTTACATCTGAAGACAATGGCACCTGCTAACAGTGAATAGACTGAGGCTCTCCAAAGTCCTAGAAAAGTGTTGAGAATGTAAGGTTGTGAACAGCTGTGTTTTAAACTGTCCATTTATGTACAAGATAAACCAGAGTTGAGGTCTCAAGGATAGCTAATCAGCATTTCTGATTCCAGGAGAATTAAATGATTGCTTAAAGGACAGTGTAAAGTATATCTGTGAATTGTATTTTTCATTTTCCAAAAAGAAAAAGGGGAATGTTCTGTTTTGTGGTTTAAAGTATAAGTTGCCTACAAAAATAGTGTTTAGTCATAAATGCATTTATTCTTTTTGTTACAGTAAAAACCTTAAAAAGGAAAATTCTGTCATGTCACCCTTTCAGCTATTAACAGGAAGTTTGAATTTATTTTTAAAAGTTATCGGCTTCCATGAAAATCATAACAATGGACAAGTTTAAACCTGCAAGATCAAACTTCATAATTGCTATCACAAGTTCTAATTTACTCAAAAGAGTGAGCAACATGTGGAGTCAATTTGCACGTGGTGTAGTGAAAATTATGTAGGAAAAAGTTAGATTCTGTTCTTGGAGAACTTAGGTTATTTTTTTGGATGAATTACTTTCCTAAATCCTAATGCCTTTCAGCTCCTTTCTCCTCCCTTGAGTCACTCCTTAAAACCTACCTCTTTAACCAAGCTTTTGGTCATCTATCCTAATAACTCTATGGCCTGAATTTAACCCTTGATGGGTGCGCGCAATTGGCATGCCTGTGACCGGTCGGGAAACAGGCTGCTGCCCATGATCGCCACCCCCTCCCCGACCGTTAATTGACCGTCAGTGTGAAACGCATCTTCCCAATGGTCAGGAAGGGCTGAGCGGTGGCGGAAGCCTGTCGAGTCCAATGGTAACCTGGCGGGCTGTTTAAAAACGGCCCAGGCAGCTCCTTGAAGGCTGCCAGGGAAGAACATATTTGCTGCATGCTGACGTCCGAAGCTATGGCCTCAAGTGCAGCTGGAGAGGCCAGGCGGGAGGGCAGGTCAGGTGAGCACTTGCGCCCCCCCCCCCCGCCCCGGGTTTTCGGATGAGAGTCTCGCAGTCCTCCTGGAGGAAGTGGCTGCCAGTAGGGACACCCTCGTCCCCAGACACGGAAGCCCAGGTCAGCAGCCACAACATTGTGCGGTGTGCATGGGTGCAATGCCGCAAAAGGTTTAACAACATGCTGCGCTCGGCAAGGGTGAGTACCGTCTTGGCATGGATCAGCATGTTGAAGTGTTAAGGGCTCGCCAATTCCGCCCCCCCTGACCGTAGAGCTGAGGGGTGTTAGAGTCCGAGTGACAATTGTCAATGATGCCAAAGCTGGCCAAAGGGGTGAGCCCTGGCTGCTTCGACTGAGTGCCTTGTGGCTCAAGTGCCACTATTAGGATGTGCCCTGCAAGGTGTTCCTCAGGTGGAATTGGCCAGGCTGCAATGGTGCTGCAGGTAGAGAGTGGGCTAATCAATGCTCCTCTGTACTTTCAGGAGAAGACAACCCGTAACAACATAGAGAGGCCATGGACAGGCGGAGGCCCCCCAAACCTCCTAATCCTTACGAGATTTGAGCAGGACGCCTTGGAGCTGGGGAGGCACCTCGCACCTTGGTCAGCCAGTTGCAGAGAGGCGAGGGTGTCAGATGAAGGTAAGACTGCAGTGCACAGAGGTGAGAGTTTTAGATGGTGCAAACCTTCTCGTGTAGTCTCATCATTAATGGGAGCCTCAAAACTGGAGTCTCCATTGATTATATGAAAAACAAGGCACCATGATGCACATCTCCACTGTCTCACCAGGGTGTCTGGAACGCAAAGTGACAGTGTGATGACATAAACTAATGACATGTCATTGTTCTCCCTTAGATTCGCCAACACGCACTCATTCTCAGGACCCTGGAGAGCCATGCCTGATGCTAGAGGACTGCCGGGTTTCAGCTGCACCTGCATCACACCCGGTCTCTGAACCAGACACAAGTGCAGAAACCAGAGCTTGATGGGTGTTAGATCTTCAGCTCTAATGTTGGAGCACAGCGGCGAGGGAACCTCACACTCGCTTGAGGAGCAGGCGGAGGCAGAGGGTGCCCAGGGCGCCAGCAGTCGGAGGGCTGCTGGGGATCAGGATGATGCTGAGTTGAAATGAGCCTCTGGAGTCATCCATTAGGCGGCAGATGTTGAATGCCCAGCTGCTGTGGAGGATCTGGCGGAGACCCATGAGGGTGTGTGTGCCATCGTCTCTCTTGTGGAGAAGCCCATGCCGAGCATAAGCACTGCGTTAACCCACATAGCCGAACACACTGCGCCCTCAATTGAGAGAGTGGCTACTCTCATTGAGAGGCAGCTCCAGGGACAGAAACAGGGGTCCCTGCGGTTACGCTCGGATCTGAAAGCCCTCACACAGGCAATGAGATCAGGTGGTCAGTGCTAGTGTGGGAGATGGATGATAGGTGCCCGTCCATCATTGGAGAGTAGGGAGGTCCAGAGCAACCTCATGTTGGCGCACGAGCTGCCTGTCATCCCTGTGAGCTCCTCTAAGGGTGCTCTGGATGATAGCAGCAGCTCCTCTGCCCCTCTGCCAGTAACCATGACATCTGATGAGCTGACGATGACTGGGGAAATGCCAGCCATGGCACTAGCCACTCCCTGCCAGTTGGGGCCAGCACAGGTTCCACTGGCCAGAGGACGACTGCCGAAGTCATGAAAGCCAACAAGACAGCAGAGTCAGCAGGCTGCCTTCAATTCTGCTTCAAGCGACGGGGGAGCACCAAGATATAGCACACGCAAACAGAAGTGTAAGGCACCATGAGCACAAGAGGGACTGTTCACGGGTGATCATCTGTTCTGTAATGTTTTGTTTATGTTTACTGGTCTGGGAATGAAGACCAGAGAAGGTTATGTTATGTTAATTTGTTTGGATTGTGAAAATGAGATAAATTTTGTTTTTGTCATAATGGCCTGAGAATGCTTCATTTTTTATTTTTTTGGTCCAGGGTATGCCAGTATGTAATGCTAGACTTGAGTGGCTCTAAACTTTATTGCCCAGGCACTGAGTGGATTTTGTGTTCAAAGGAAAGTGTCATTTCAGACATCCGGGATGGAGGCAGCAGCCCTAGCATGAGGTGGAAGCAGATCTTTGGCAGCCTAGCTGAAGGAGCGTTGGCTCAAGGCACCCCTGGTGTCCCTGCCTCCCTGACGGATCCAGAGGTCTGCATCCACATCCTCACCAGACTCCGCTTTTGACTCACTTCTGGATTCATCCTCTGTGGCCTGTGGAGCTATGTCAAGGTCCTCTTCCTCCAATGGGTCCCCACTTGCCAGTGCCAGATTGTGGAGAGTGCAGCATGCAACCACTATCAGTGCCACCCACTCTGGGGTGTATTGTAGTGCTTCCCCTGAATGGTCCAGACATCGGAAGTACATGTTCAAAAGATCTATGATCCTCTCCATCTCTGCCCTTGTGGAGGAAGGCACCTATTATAATGCTGCTCTGCCTCTGTTCTTGGGTGGCAGAGAGGCATCATAAGCCACTTTTTCAACAGATAGCCCTTGTTACCCAGCAGCTGTCCATCCAGTTGGGCTGGAGCACTGAATGGCCTCAGTACCTGGGAGTGTCTCAGGATATAAGCATCATGGTTGCTGCCAGGGTACCTTGCACAGACTTACAAAATTTGTATCCTGCGGCCACACACTACCTGGGCGTTCATCCGGTGGAAGCCCTTCCTGTTGACGAAGGCATCCGGCTGATCCGCTGGTGCCTTGATGGCCACATGTGGGCAGTCAATTGCACCCTGGATGCAGGGGAACCCAGAAATCGCTGCAAACCCAGTTTAAAACAACGAGAGGGGAGCTGGGATTTTCACAGTTTAAAACAGCAAGATGAGAGCCGGGAACATGCAGAGAATGGACCTGTGTGAGAAGGGCGGCAGGAGATAAAAACCGGCGGCAGAGAGGAATGCCCCTTCAACCTGTTTCTACCTGTCAGAGCCAAAGTATGACCTCACTGGAAAACAGGTAGGTGATTGGTGGCCATCTCTTCCCTGTCTCTTTTGATTGGCCAAGTGATTTAAATCAAGAGATGTTATTTACAGCTGAAGAGTACAGTTAAGAAATTCACTTTTAAAATATTTATCATACAAATTAATTAATTAAATAGACTATAGATGGCTAGGCAAGTGATGTGTTGCAGCTGTAGCATGTGGGAGCTGGTGGACGTCGGTGTGATCCACATTGACCACATCTGCAGCAAGTGTTGGCTGCTTGAGGAACTTCGGCTCAGAGTTGATGAGCTGGAGACCGAACTGCGGACACTGCGACACATCAGGGAGGGGGAGAGTTACCTGGATACCATGTTTCAGGGGGCAGTCACTCCCCTTAAATTAATTACATCAAATTTGGTCCATGGTCAGGGACAGGAGGCAGGTGACTGTGAATGAGGCAGGTATGGGGATCCAGAATTTAACTTTGGAGGTGCCTCAGCTGGTGCCCTTGTCCAATAGGTACGAGGTTCTTGGTCCCAGTGTGGACCAGGGCACAGACTGCAGGGAGGATGAACGAACTGGCCAGAGCACCATGGTACAGAGCGCCATTCAAGTGGGGGGAGAAAAGAAAATGTAGTAGCAATAGGGGATGGCATAGTTAAGGGAATAGATATTGTTCTCTGCAGCAAAGGCAGAGAATCCCGATGGCTGTGTTGCTGACTTGGTGCCAAGGTTAAGACATCTCTTCTGGGCTGGAAGGAATATGGAGTGGGAGGGGAAGGATCCAGTTGTGGTCCAATGACATAGGCAGGACTAGGAAAGATGTTCTGCTGAGGGACAACGAGCAGCTCAGGGCTAACTTAAAAAGCAGAACCACAAAGGTAATAGCCTCCAGATTACTACCTGAGCCACATGAAAATTGGTGTAAGGTAAATAAGATTAGAGGTAAATGCGTGGCTCAAAGATTGATGTGGGAGAAATGGGTTCCAATTCATCGGGCACTGGCATCAGTACTGGGGAAGGAGAGAGCTGTTCTGTTGGGACAGGCTTAATTTGAACCACACTGGGACCAGAGTCCTTGTGAATCATATAACCAGAGTTGTAGATAGGGCTTTAAACCAATTAGTTGGGGGGAGGGTTCAATTGAGAGAGCAGAGGTGCAGGGTAGTGGAGAGGCGAAAGATAATCAAAGCATGACATGAAGGGGCAGAAAATAAAAGCAGAAGAGTGCAGCAGAAATTAGAGCCAGAAGTAATAATGGTAAAAAGTCAAAGCTTAAGTCTCTTTATCTGAATGCATGCAGTACTTGTAACAAGATAGATGAGTTGACGGTACAAATAGAACTAAATGGATATGACTTGATAGCTGTAACAGAGATGTGGTTGCAGGGTGACCAAGACTGGGAACTCAATATTCAAGGGTATTCGACGTTCCAGAACAATAGGCAAAATAAAAAAGGAGGTAGCATAGCTTTGTTAATAAAGGAAAGTATCACTGTGATGGTGAGTAATGATATAGGCGCAATAGATTGTGATGTGGAATTAATTTGGGTGGAAATAATGAATAGCAAGGAGAAGAAGTCATGGATGGGAGTCGTCTATAGGCCCCTGAAGAATTGCCTCACTGTAGGACAAAGTATAAATCAGGAAATAATGGAGGCGTGTAAAAAGGGCGCTACAATAGTTATGGGTGATTTTAATTTGCATATTGACTGGACAAATCAGATTGGCAGGGATAACATGGAAGACAAATTTGTAAAGTGCATCAGGGATTGTTTCCTAGAGCAATAAGTTGCAAAGCCTACCTGGGAACAGGCTATTTTAGATCTAGTAATGTGTAGTGAGGTAGAATTAATAAGATATCTCATAGTTAAGGTCCTCTAGGGCGTAGAGATCACACCATCGTGGAATTTCAAATTCAGTTTGAGGGCAAGCAACTCGGACCTCAAACCAGTGTCCTCAACTTAAATATGGGCGATTACAGAGGTATGAAGAAAGAGTTGTCTAAAGCAGGCTGGGAAAATAGCCTAAGGGGAAGGTCAGTGGATGGGCGTTGGAGACATATAAGCAGATATTTCATAATGCTCAGCAAATTTTTATCCGGTCAAAAAGAAGGACTCGATGAGAAGGATGAACCACCCGTGGTTAACAAATGTGGTCAAGTAGAGTATCCAATCAAAAACAAAAGCATACAAAACAGCAAAAACTAGTGGTAGGCTGGAGGATTGGGAATGTGTTAGGACTCAGCAGCGGATGATTAAAAAGGTAATAAAAACGGAGAAAATTGATTATGAAAGTAAATTGGCAAGAAACATAAAAACAAACAGCAAGAGCTTCTACAGGTTTATAAAAAGACAGTAGCTAAAGTGAGCGTGGGATACTTGGATAATGCTACTGGAGAATTGATAACAAGGAACAGGGAAATGGCAGATAATTTAAACCAATATTTTGCATTGGTCTCCACAGTGGAGGACACTATAAACATTCCAAAGATATCAGATAAGCAAGGAGCTAATGGGAGGAAAGGTCTTGCAACAGTCTCTATCATGAGGGACAAGGTATTTGAGAAGCTAATGGGATTAAAGGCAGACAAGTCGCTAGGTCCTGATGGCCTGCATCCAAGAGTTTTAAAGCAAGAGGCTGCAAAAATAATGGAGGCATTGGTCGAAATATTCCAGAACTTACTGGATTCTGGGAGGGTCCCAGAGGATTGGAAAACCGCTAATGTGACGCCCCTACTCAGGAAGGGAGGGAGACAAATAGCAGGAAACTATAGGCCAGTCAGCCATACACCTGTCATTGGGAAAATGCTAGAGTCCATTATTAAGAAAGAAATAGCAGGATTTTTTGAAAGGTTTAATGCAGTCAAACAAAGTCAACATGGTTTTGTGAAAGAGAAATCATGTTTGACAAATTTGCTAGAGTCCTTTGAGGATATAACAAGCAGAGTTGATAATGGTAGATGTAGTGTATTTGGATTTCCAGAAGGCATTTAATAAGGTACCACATAAAAGGTTATTGCACAGGATAAGAGCTCACAGTATTGGGAGTAATGCATGGTTGGAAAGATGTAACTAGCGGAGTGCCACTAGGATCAGTCCTAGGGCCTCAATTATTTACTATCTATATTAATGACTTGGAGGAAGGGGCAGAATGTAATGTATCCAAATTTGTTGATGATACAAAAATAGATGGAAGGGCATGTTGTGATGAGGACATAAGGAATCTGCAAGGGGATATAGGTAGGCTGAGTGAGTGGGCAAAAACTTGGCAGATGGAGTTTAATGTAGGAAAATATGAGGTCATGCACTTTGGTAGGAAAAATCAAAAGGCAGACTATTATTTAAATGGATAGAGACTCCAAAATAGTGCAGCACAGAGGGATCTGGGTGTTCTTCTGCATGAAACACAAAATGTTAGCATGTAGGTGCAGCAAGTAATTAAGAAGGCAAATGGAATTTTGGCCTGTATTGCTAGGGGGTTGGAGTTTAAAAACAGGGAAGTCTTGTTACAACTGTACAGAGTGTTGGTGAGACCACACCTGGAGTACTGTGTATAGTTTTGTTCCCCGTATTTAAGAAAGGATATACTGGCATTGGAGGCAGTTCAGAAGAGATTCACTAGGCTGATTCCTGGGATGAAGAGGTTGACTTATCAAGATTGGCTAAACAGATTAGGCCTTTATTCATTAGAGTTTAGAAGAATGAGGGGTGATCTTGTTGAAGTGTACAAGGTTCTGAGGGGACTTGTCAGGGTAGATGTTGAGAAGATGTTTCCACTAGTGGGCAATCTCAAACTAGGGGACATAGTTACAGAATAAGGGGACAATCATTTAAAACTGAGATGCAAAGGAATTTCTTCTCTCAGAGCGTAGTGAATGTCTGGAGTTCTCTATCTCTGAGAGTTGTGGAGGCTAGCTCACTTGAAAGTATTTAAAGAGGAGGTAGGTGGATTTTTGAAATATTAGGGAGTTGAGGGCTATGAGGATCTGGCACAAAAAAAGAGTTGAGGCCTGGGGCAGATCAGCCATGATCTTATTGAATGGCAGCGCAGGCTTGAGGGGCTGAATGGCCTACTCCTGCTCCTATTTCTTATGTTCTTATGTTCTCTGGCTCGCTAAGCATTGCTGGCCTTGTCTCTACGGAAATGAATAAATGTCATTACCCGTCTGAACAAAGCTTCTGTCACCAGCTTGACTCAACAGTGGACAGCTGATTGGGACACTCCACACAGATCTCCCACTGACTCCTGGAAAGAGCCACAGGCATAGAAGCTGAGGGCCACTGTGACTTTCAAAGCCATTAGCATGGGGTTTCCACCCACACAACTGGAGGTGATCTCAGACCCAATCATCTGATAGATGGAGGTCACGGGCTCCCTGGAGAGTCTCCCCTCCTTCAGCATTGAACCTCGGCATATGGAAGTATCTGCATTGCCACCTGTAAACCCTGGCAGCAGGATAGTGGTGTCTTCTGCTGCCCGTTATGCCTTTGACTACCTGTGCCTGTGCCTCTCCTCCCACAGGTCACTCCCCTGGAAGTTGCATTGGGACACCTGACCTCCTCTCCCTTCTGCCCCTCCCTTCCTCCTCAGAGGAGATGCCTCCAGCAGAGAACACAATCCCATTACCAGGGTTACAGATGGCTGTCTGATACCTGAAATGGTCCACATGGTCAAAACCCTCCGGGGCCCTTGAAGGCACGAATGAGGCCTGAAATGAAGCTTAGAAAGGTCAGAATGAAGCTCAGAACAGAGATGAAGTTGTCAAGTTCAAATAAGCAAGCAGCAGCAGACTATCTCCTAAGCTCCTCACTACTCACAATGGAAATGCTGCTGACCCTTTTTATCCTGCCCTTGGATGAGGTTTTGCAAAATGTGGGCTGCCCGCCTGCCCGTTTTGCCCAAGTGACAAGCGCAAAATTGCATGGGCAACATGAAATCGGGTTCAATTGGGTTTTTACTGGCCTTAAAAGTGTGGCCTTTTAATTGATGACTGGCGCGGCTCCAACACCCGCAAGCGCCTACCAACCTGAATATTGCCCGCGTGCAGGATGACGTTGGGATGCTTGCTTGACGTCTTTTCGTGCTATTTTATATCTGATCAGGTTAGGGTGCGCCCGCCCATGAGGTGTTAAATTCTGCTCTATTTGTGTCTCAGTTTCAAATTTTGTCTGTTCATTGATAATCTTCTTGCAAAAACATTTTTGGACAATTTTCTATGTTAAAGCCACTTATTGTTGTTGTTGTTGTTAAATAAGCTAAAATGGGTTGAGTGACCTTTTCCATGAGCATATATCTTATGACCTTGATAATGTTATTAGCAGAGTACAGCTTTGAATGAACAAGACCATTACAGTCCCAATTAGTCATTCTCTTGAATGAGGTGCAGGTTTAGTGTGAATATTGAATTCCATGACACCACAAAAAGACAATGGGAATATGCAGCAATAAAGAGACTTGCACGAGAAATATAGATTAACATTAACTTTCATGAAATTACATTTTACTTGTTAACCTATTTTTCTCTTTTAGACACACTGACCTGAAGTGTATTTGCAAAATTTTATGTTTTTATTTCATTTAGATTTTGTTGCTAAATTTCCTATTGACAACAATGCAGTACTACAACCGCAAACAGAAGGTTTTTAAGTATATGGAGAGTAAGAGGGAGAAATGTATTCAGTTGTTGCGTAAAAATTGAATGTTGAAAGTTGAAATAGATGAATTGTGGAGTTTCTTCTTACAAAGTATTTCTCCATTTCTAGCATTTCCTCCTTTGCTTAATCCAGTGTAACTAGCAGTTAAAGACATTTCCAGGAAAATTCAGGTTTACTTGTTGAAGTTTTGTTAAAGGGCACTTAAAGGCACCTTGTGCAAAATACTGCAGCTTTGGGCATCCTGTGTAAAGTGCGCATGAACGCACAATAAAAGCTGGTGCTAGAGCAGAGGATGGAGCTGACCAAGTTGCACCAGGCAAAAGAGCAGCCACACAGATGCTAATACAACATGGAAGAAGTATTGGAGGGAGAAGATGAAGAGCACAGAGATCAGAGGAGGGAAATCTGGAGCATCAGAAAAAGGCAGCTGGCTTATGATAACAGAATTAGCTTTTGGTTCTTTGAAGAACATCAGTGCCAGATTTTGCTCTAGCTTAAGACAGAGGCTGTCACCAATCTATTTTCCCTGATAAAACAGGACCTGGAGCACAGCCCACCATTTATTTTACTCTAACGGTGGGTACAAATGTCACCAGATTCCTTAGCTTAATGCTCTGGAGCATTCCAACCACCACCAGGAGAAAAATTCTATGGTCAGCCAGTTGGTCATGTGGTAAAAATTGTATAGACATCGACATCAAGATGAAGAGTTGGGGTACAAATTAAAAAGCAGAACCTTAAAAATAATATCTCCGGATTTCTACCTGATCCATGTGTAAATTGCCATTGGAACAAACAAATTAGAGATTCAAACACATGGCTGAAAGGGGCACTGGCACTAGTTTTACGGAAAGAGGATCTGTTCCATTGAGGCAGATTCCATTTAAATGGGACTGAGAACAGTTGCAGACAGATTGACTGACTACAGCTTTCGATGAGATTTAAACTAATAACAAATAGGGAGAGTTCAAAGGAGGGTAAATTCATGACTGAAGAGAAAAGTCAAGGCTGTAAGGCAGAGTTGCAGTTTGGGTAAAATCATACACACTGGGCAGAATTTTCTGCCTGCTGGGCAAGTGGGCCTGACCCAATCTCTGGTGGTTGGGGAGCCGATCCCTGCCGGAGAAGAGGGCCCCGCCGCCATTTTATGTGGGCCGGCCAATTAAGGCCCGCCCAACATGACATTCGGCGGGAAGCGATGTGTGCTCCCTGCGTGGGCGGGGGGATTCCCCAAAAGCGAGAGTGCGCTCTTGGGCGGGGGGGATTCCCCAAAAGCAAGAGTGCACTCTTTCATGCATGCGCATGAAAGAGCGTACATCTCTCTGAGGCTAAGTGCTGCCTCAGGGAGATTGCTGACACTTTTAAAAACGTTAAAAATAGAGAAAAAAAATCCTTAACATGTCCCCCTCATGTGACGATGTCACATGAGGTGGGACATTTTCATAAATTACAGTAAAATTTTATTAAACTTGTTAAATCCCGACATGAAACCTCATCCTGCCGGTGGATGAGGTTTCATGTTTTTTCTACTGCCCGCTGGGGCTCCTGGCCGCCAACCAACCTTAAGGTTGGACGGGCAGGTCCGTTAACTGTTTCAGTGATCCTGTCAATGGCCTCAATTGGTCATTGACAGGTTGGCGGGCCCGCAGCTGATTTTGCTGTGGCCCCGCCTTCCAGAACATTTAAATGGGCCGGGATGATGTCAGGGGTTCCCCCCAATGTCATTCCGTGTCGGCGAGCGGGCCCCACCCCCTGCTCACTGACCGCAAAATTCAGCCCACTGAGTAAAGGAGGGCAGAGAGTTTAATAAAAGCAATAAAGCATTAGCAAGTAAAGTTTTATTAGGGGAAAATAGTAAAATGTTAAAATTAAAGTTGTGATATCTAAATGAACAAAGCATTCATCACAAGATAGTTAAAATAAATGCCACAAATAAAGAAAATAGGTCTGAACCAGTGGCAACTCACCAAGGTTCTTTCGATAGCGCCTTCCAAACCCACGACCTTTACCACCTAGAAGGACAAGGGCAACAAATAAATGGGAAGACCACCACATGCAAGGTCGCGTCCAAGCCACACACCATCCTGACTTGGAAGTATAAGAGGTGGGAGGGGCAAGTTGACTGAGGAAGGATTTAGGTTAAAAGTTATGATGGCAGAAAAGTAATGGGAAACATTAAAAATAAAGAAATAAAGAAAGCTTGGTCAAAGAGGTTATTTTTAAGGATTGACAAAGAGAGGGAGAGGCAGAAAGGTTAACAACAACAACTTATATTTATATAGAGCACTTAATATAATAAAGCACCCAAGGCACTTCACAGGAGCATTGTAAAACAAAATATGACACTAACCCACATAAGGAGATATTAGGTCAGATGACTAAAAACTTGGTCAAAGAGGTAGGTTTTAAGGACCATTTTAAAGGAAGAAAACAATGCAGATAGATGGAGAAGTTTAGGGAGGGAATTCCAAAGCTCAGCACCAAGCAGCTGAAGGCCTGGCCACCAATGGCAGAACAATTAAAATTGAGGATGCTCAAGTGGCCAATATTAGAGCACAGATATCTCGGAGGGTTGTGGGGCTGAAAGAGATTATAGAGAAAGGGTGAGGTGCATGGAGGGATTTGAAAACAAGGATGAGAATTTTAAAGTCAAGATGTTGCTTGATCAGAAGCCAGTGTAGGTTAGCAAGTACAGGGCCAATAGGTTGAACAGGAGGATACGTGAGTTAAGACAGGGGCAACAGAATTTTGGATCACCCCAAGTTTACAGAGGGCAGAATGTGGGAGATCAACCAGGAATGCATTGAAATAGCCAAGAATAGAGGTAACAAAGGCATGAATGAGGGTTTTAGCAGCTGGTCAGCTGAGACAAGAGTGAAGTTGAACAATGTTATGCAGGTGAAAATAGCAGTCTTAGAGATGAGGTCCATGAGGTCTGAAATCATTGCAGGATCAAATGTGACAACAAGGTTGGGAGAGGGTTGGAGTTGGTAGTTAGGGAATAGAGTTTGGGGCAGGGGCCGAAAACAATAACTTCAGTCTCCATAATATTTAATTTAAGCAAATTTCTGCTCATCTAGTACTGAGTGTTAGATAAGCACATCATTAAATGGCTCATCTTGACACTTTGCATGTATTCATAATTTATTTTTGCTCTGTATTTGAACCATAATTCTTGATAAAATCTTGATAACTTCTCATCATAAAGCTATTCAGCTATAATCTTTGTAGATTGCAATTTCCTATAAGCCCTGTTTAACTAATGCATATTAACCCCCATTGCTTACATCCTGCCTTGTCCATGTTTTGATTACATACTTTTACGAAGGATTACAATACACAGGATTACATAGGATATATGGCACAGAAACAGGCCACTTGGCCCAACTAGTCCGTGCTGACATTTATGCTCCACTTAAAGTGCCTCCCATCTCTTCTCATCTAAAGCTATTATTGCAACCCTTTACTCCCTTCTCCATCATTTGATTGTTTAGCTTCCCCTAAATACATCCATGCAATTTGATTCAACCATTCCATGTGCTTGCAAGTCCATTCTTTGGGTAAAGAAGTTTCTTCTGAATTCCCTGTTGGATTTCTTGACTTTCTAATATTGATCACCTTTAGTTATGCTCTTCCCCACAGGTGGAACCATTGGGCTAGATTTTACGTGCCTTGGGTGGTATGTTTGAAGGCAGGGGCCTCATAAAATGCATTGCATGCCCTTCCCACCACCTTCCTGCCCGCCCCTGACCTGTTCTCATTTTACAGTGGGCATTAACACCAACTTAAGTGCCCCCTTCTACTTGCACTGCTATTTTATCTATGGTAGGGGGAGGATCACACTAGGCAGGTAGTCCAGTAGCTTTTGCTGCTTGGGTTGATGTCAGGCAAGATGAGGGGTCCTCCTTTGAGGGTCCCATGTGTCCATTGGAGGCATCCTCCACAAGATCATAATCCCTCTAATCCTCCCCACCTAGTCTCTCAAACCTAGCCCCCAACCCCCTCATCACCCTCGCTGGAGTCTGCCAGCCAGCCCCCACCAATACTCCAGACTTGCCTTGATGTCTGGCTCCATAACCACCTCTTGTCCAGGGACTGCCTGCAGTCGAATTTGGTGCTGCTGGGACCACAGAACTGTTAGTCAATCAGACTGGTCGATTCCAGCGTAAAATGGGTGCAGGGCAACTGGCTTTTTGGTGGGTGGGCTCCCTATTGACTTTTTAGTAGGGAGGGGGCGAGGCGGGGAATACGGCAAAATATCCAATTGTCTCTGTATCTGCTCTATCAAAACCTTCCATAAACTCAAAGACTTCTATTGGGTCATTTCTCTGTCTTTTTTCACGAGAGATCCGGCCTGTTCATCCTTTCTTGATACGTACATGCAACCATTTTTTGTAAATCCTCTCTGCAACCTCTCCAGTGCCTCTATAACCTTTTTATAATTTGACACACAGTACTCTAAAGTGCAGTCTAACCAAGGTTCAATACATATTTAGCATAACTTCCCTACTTTTCAGTTTGATCCCTCTAGAAATAAAGCCAGTACCTGGTTAGCTTTTTTCTATGACTGCTAACTTGTGGTGCAAATTTTAATGATTGATATATTTGTACCCTGAGGTCCCTTTGTTCTTCTACCCCACATACATCTGCACCTTCCAGGTAATAGGTGACCTCCCAATTCCTTCTATCTGGGCTTTTTTGATTCTTCTCATTAATGTGCATGAATTAACCTTTCTTTTAATTAAGGTCAGAAACTATTAATTGCTAGGTCTATATGATATTTGACATTGGATTTATTATGTACTACTCTGAGCACAAACTTTAGCTCAATCATATCATCCATAGTAACCTAAAGAATCTCTTTGCTAAAGTGTTAATTTATTCTATTCTCTTCCATTCTATTAGTGCATATGATAGTAGAAATAAAGACACATTTCTTTAGCACCTTTCACAACTTCCAGATGTCCCACATGCTTTTCAGCCCACGATGTACTTGTTTTGAATTGTAATCACTGTTGTAGGAAACGTGGTAGCCAATTTGCACACTGAGTTCCCATGAATGATCAGATTCCCATAATGATCAGATTAATCTGTTTTTAGTGATGGCAATTGAGGAATAAATATTGTTCATGACACAAGCGGTAACTACTGCTTTTCTTCG
The DNA here is from genome assembly GCF_017639515.1 of Carcharodon carcharias. Lineage (NCBI taxonomy): Eukaryota > Metazoa > Chordata > Chondrichthyes > Lamniformes > Lamnidae > Carcharodon > Carcharodon carcharias. Next base: position 162,676,676 of record NC_054468.1, read on the forward strand.
AAATAATGCCATTGGATTTCTTTTACATGCATTTAAAAGAGCTGACAAACCTGGGTTTAAGGACTCATCCGAAAAAAAGCATCTCCTGGAGTGCAGGAGTTCTGCCAGCTAAACCACTGCTAATATGGTACACATTTGATACAGATTAATTGGTTCCTCTAAAGTTCAACTAAGTGCTCCTGCACTACAGCTGCAGGTGTGTTCTGGCCATGCATACATTTCCTCTCAAGTCTGACAAGAATCACAAATAATGTATTCCTGTCGGATTCCTGTCTGTTCACATGATCTACAAATTAAAAAGTGTTACACTTCATATTTTCCAGATGCAGAGGATTTTCCCCCCTCTTCCCCCATATCTAATTGCTGCTGTAATAATGCTGGATCTGGCAAATTTATGGCAAAAGCCATTGTCGAAAATAGTGTTTGTTATAATGTTTATCAGGCTGTGTGGTAAATTTGCAATCACGTTAAGGATTTTTGATCTCGCCCGCAATTTTTCAAACGACATTATAGAAAATGGCTTTTGATTTTAGGTCCATGAGGTATTTGTTCGATTAACGAGATTAATCAACTTGTTTGCAATTTTAAACATCTTTGCGAAATAAAACAGATCTTTTCAATTTGTATCTCAGATTCTTTGAATACCAATATAATTTCCAGGAAAAAAGCGGTTGTGGTTAGGGAGAGGTTTAGAGAAGTTCATTTGATGACATGGAACTGTACCAATTTAAAAGCCTGTCTATCTGCTTGTGGGATTTCTTTTCGCGATTGAGAATTAAGATTAAAGTTGTAGATCTAACTCATTCCGTCTGTCTCGACTTTGTTCACTTGATTTTTTAAAAATATGAACGACCTTGATATATTAAATTTTGATATATGCAAGCCAGTTCAGTTGATGACTTAAATCCAACATTTTGAACTTGTCATAATAACGAACTGGAGATTTGTCTGCAAGACTGGTTGGCTCGAGTCAGAATGTTTAGACTTGAAGAATTAGCTAGATGTGATTTTTTTTACAGTACGAACTCTGTGATTGTGATGAAAAGCGTAGGATGCCGTTGAGATGGAACGAAAATACCATGTCTATCGTAACATTTTTTTCAAAATATGTTACTGATCATATGGATAAGTTCGTTTCCTCGCTAATTTATTATTTCTTATGATTAGAAATATATGTGTTATTTCAAATAATCCTTTTGGATACTGTGTCACTAAGCTTTCATATGAAGAGGTACATTACTGCAATCAGACATGAGGGGCCATCTGTATTGGATATTATTCTTTTGCCTCCTTACAAAACTGTAGTGGAGATCCGATCCCAAATGCAGATGATCGCCTAGAGCCTGTGTTTCAATCGGCTCCGAAAAAGAACCCAAAACCAAAACTGAACTACAGGTTAGATATGCTTGCACTTAATAACACATAAGAAAGGTGAAAATAAGTAAAACGAAATATCTTAATTGAGTTTTATTCTTTGCAATTTGTGTGTGTGGGAAGCGGGCGGGATGTTGCAATTCAAACTTCATTGCTTTGAAACTAACTATAGGACACCGTTCATCCACGGATATTTTACAGTTTTGTCACATTATTGCGTTATAAAATATTAGCCTGATTGTGTTTACAAAAATGATTTTTTTTATTCCTGATCAAAATTTAAAATACAGCCTCAAAATGATGGTTAGAATCTAGTTCTAAAAAGTTTGTTTTGACTTTGCTGTTCTTTCTTTAACATCTGAAACAAACATCAGAGAGACCAGTGAATGAGAGGCACTTGTATGTTGAAATAATTTAAAGGGAAAATGCCCAAACACTGGAAGATGTTTTAACTTTTTTCAGTTGTATGTGACACATCTAGAATCCGTTTTAAATTTCCAGCCCTGTCAAGAACGCCATCGGCATGGCAAAACTGATCGGCACAGTCATTTTGTAGAGAAATGCAAAATAGGGGTATTTACTTGTTGCGCCTGAACCCGCTAATCCAAACTGGCAATTAAATATTGAGCGGATCCACCTCTAGACATGTTTAATTCGCTTTAACAAGTCAATTGCTGTATGTTTGTTTGGTAACTCGACTGTACCTGTGTATAAACTCCGTTCTCAAGCATTTATTTCAGTCATAAATTTATATTGTTTTCTAAGATGTTTTACATACTGTGAAATAACGTTAGGAATCACTCAGTTTCCCGGTTTGAATTAGTCTTCCAGTTGTGCAGTGGTTGAAGGATGGCTTTTAGTTTAAAAAGTTGGGTGAGGGAGAAGAGCCATGTATTAGATATACATTCTGCATTCATAACTAAATGTCTTAATATTGAATTCCACTTTAACACTAAATGTGAGATGTTTATAGGTACACATTCATTTGTCACTTTGGACAGCTTCAACAGCTGTAAGGCAATATAAGTTAAATACATATTTCATTTCCATTTAAGGCGGCAGTTTAGTTCACGTTGTGCTAATTGTTAGAGGATGTAATACGTTGAGGTTTAAAATTACCAGTTGAATAAATTAATGGTTTGACCTAATCTCTCCCACACTCTCTCTGGTAGTCCCTCCCATCTAACATTATCAAAACTCCGGTAAACCAAAGCTGCTGAATTGTCAAAATGCAAGAATACATTTTTTCTGACATGTGCGTGGTTAGAATTTTAGGAAATTGGAGCTAAAGTCGGAGTTCATCACTATAAAAGGTTAATTTTGCATGATTTGAAGTTCACGTTACAATATTGCACGTCATGACTTCGAGAATAAATCAGAATTAACAAATTGTGTAGCATCATATATTGACCATCAATATGACACTCAATACGAAATCCAATAGAGAATTCAGAAGAAACTTCTTTACCCAAAGAGTGTTGAGAATGTACAACTCGCTACCACAGGCAGTGGTTGAAGCGGAAAGTATCAAGGGGAAAGCTAGACAAGCACATGGGGGAGAGGTGAATAGAGGGTTAGGATGGTAGATTTAGACCTGAAAAGTTGGGAGTAGGCTCGAGTGGAGCATCAACGCTGGCATGGACTAAAAGGCTTGTTTCCGCGCCTTATATCCTATGTCAGCTATATTTTATGTTTTTTTCATGATTAATTATTGTCTTTAACTATTTGAAATTTAAGTGTTATAGGACAGGATGTGCTTACTTTCACATCTTTTGGTAAAAGCCGGAGGCTCTTCGTCCATTATTTTTCCACAGGATAAGGTATAGACTCCAAAGGCAGTTAAAGCCGTAAGAGACTGTGTGGGGCCCAACAGACGTCAGCAAGACGTAAATGGCACATCTGCAGGAAATCCCTTGCATAGCTTCTCCCACAACACAATACACAGCGAGACTTCGCGTTTCTTCTGTCACATTAAAATGAATTACAACGCGGTTTATTGCTTTATGTAGACACAAGCTAAGCATCAGAAACGGACCCGTGTTAATAATGCAATTTCCTAATGTCAATTATCTTTTATCAAGATTAAAGGATAGTATGACTGCATGTTATCCCTTGGGATTCTTTTTAAGTTGATACAAAAATCGAAAACGCATACCAATGTTGGATTAAAGGACATGATTAAGGTGCAACTTTTCGAAAAAGAATATGACTTTTCACTGTATTTAAATCGAACGCTATTATTCTTGCCTCTATTGGGTCTGTAGGTCAAATGAAATTACGGGAGTGCATATTGAAAAAAAATGAAATTAAGGTGTTGAACTTTATAACATTTTGAATCAAATGGGATCATTAATTTTAAATCCTCAGTACACCGAAACTCAAAATGGCATTTTGCGTGTTTATGTGAACACAAAAGCTTCGTGCCTGTCACAGCAGAGCTTTGAGAGCTTATTCAACAGGCACTAACAAAGCTTAAGGTTGGCTGCCAGGCTGCCTGCACTGTGCTAATGTATGCTGTGTGTAAATTGATGACTCATAATGTATCCCTAGACACACCTGTTTTCTTTTTTCTCCTTCATCTTCTATAATGAAGTGAGCAGTTTATGTAGCTATCTCCTTATATCCTAACATATGTATTTGTCGCATTCTGTACTATGCACGATCTGATCACACTGCAGCATATTCAGAACAAAACGTGTCTTGCAAAAAGACTGAAAAAGAGGCGAAGAATAATTTTTGCAAGGTTAGATGCCACGATCTCACTGAGTCCCTCTTTAAAGCTTGGCATTTATTGAATAAATGCCTCATTCCTAGCCAGTCATTAATAAATTGCCCATGTATTAGTTTAAAAAAGATAATTATGAGTAAAAAGTGGACCGCGGCTTCGTTTCGTGTTTTCAGGTTTTCGAAATATATTGATTTGTTGCAAAAAGAAGCGCCTGATGCGATTCTGATCCCGCCAGCGGGCGTCTTCCTTTCGAATTGATGTCGAGAGCGAAAACACCCGCTGCGGTGATTTAACCCGCGTTAAGGAACTTTTGTGAGAAAATTTAGAAGAAAAACAACAAACTAGGAACGGCAGCTATCAAAATAAATCGGGGGGAGAAGGGCACACAAAGTTAAAACTTGAAGGGATTTGACAGCAAAGTGAGGTTCTGCACAGGGGGAGTGAACCCTGTGATTTTGCTTTGCTCCATCCCCCGCCCCTCCCCCCTCCTCACCCCCCACCCATCCCCCCCCCCCCCACCCCCACCCCCAGTCCGGGCTCTGGATGTTGTCCGCCTCTCAGCAACAGATCCGCCCTTCCAGCACCTTCCTCCTCCCCGAGCAGCATCCTCACTACCGGGAGCAGCACTCTCCTCCCTCCCACTCCCGAAGCCGGCAGTTCGGATCAATTTCGGATCAACTGCCTCCTCAGGATTAAAACGAGCGGGAAACGGAGCGATCGGCGGAGCCGGGGCCCCCTCCCGGAACGGCGTCCACCGGGCAGACATGGCAGAGACAGAGGAGACCTCCCCGGGCTGCTTGCGGAGATTTGCCAACTGCCTCCTACGCAACGGTAGGTTTCCCCAGCCGCCTCCCGCCGGTTTATCTCAGTGTGTGCCCGCTAATTTGGGGAGTAACATTCCCCCGCCGAAGTGTGGGTGCTTCTTGTAGAGGAGTAGGGTTATGTGGGAGGGAGGGCCGGGGGGAGGGGAATGTCGGGGGCGGGGGGGGGGGGTGATGAAAGGGAGAGGGGGTGATGAGGGGGCGGGGGGATGAGAGTGGTAAAGAGGGCATTAAGTGGGGGAGCGGGTGAAAGGGACGGGGGTGAAGGGGTGAGGAAGGGGGCGAAGGGGGAGGGGAGAGGGGGAAGAGGTGATGGGAGTGGGGGTCTGGGGAGGGGTGAGGGGAGGGTGTAGGGAAGGGGGAGGGGTGAGATGGAAGGGGGAGAGGGGAGGGGAAGGGATGTGAGGGGGAGGGGAAAATGAAAGGTGTAGGAGTGATGAAGTGGGGCTGGGGGTGATGAAGAGGGCATTAAGTCAGGGAGGGGGGTGAAGTGGATAGGAGTAAAGGGGAAGGAAAGGGGTGAAGGGGAGGGGTTAAAGGATGGTAAAGGGGTGATGAAGAGGGCATGAAGTGGAGAGGGGAATGAGGGAGGGGAAGTGAGGGGGAGGGTAATGATGGGGGTGAGGGGGAGGGAGGGGGAGTGACCAGGGGAGGGGGGAATGAGGGAGGGGTTAATGAGGGATGGGAGGGGGGAATGAGGGAGGGAGGAGGTAATGAGGGATGGAAGATGGGAGGGGGGAATGAGGAGGGGAGGGGGAAGGAGAAGAGGGGAGGGAAAAGAGGGGGAGGGAGAAGAAGTGGGGGAGGGGAGGGAGAAGTGGGAGGAAGGAAGGGGAGGGGAGGGGTAGGAGGGAGGGGAGGTGGGGGGAAGGGGAGGGAGGTGGGGAGGAGGAGGGAGGGGGAGAGGTGGGGAGGACGAGGGGACGGAGGGGATAGGAGGGAAGGAGAAGGGGAGCAAGGGGGAGGAATGAGGGAGGGGTGGAGGAGGAAAGTGGGCGTGGAGAGAGGAGAAAGGGAGAGAGGGGAAAGAGGGAGGGAGGGGAAAGAGGGAGGGAGGGGAAAGAGGGAGGGAGGGGAAACAGGGGAGGGAGGAGGAGGGGAAGACAGAGGGGGAGGGTGGAGGGGAAGAGGTGGAAGGAGGGGGAGGGTGAGGGAGCGGGGCAGGGGGAGGGAAAGGGAGGCTGGAAGTGTGAGGTAGTGGTTGATGAGAAGGAGCATGAGAGCAGAGATGGCTAGGGGTGACCCTGTCCTGGGGTGGGTTTGGCAGTAAGCTGGTCCTGGCGTTGGGGTTGAGAGTGGCCTGTGGTTTAGGCTGGCCTGGTCCTTGGGCTCGAGGGAGGTGGGGGTGAAACAAGCGAGGGGGGGAGACGGTGGAGAAGGAGTGGTTTAAGATGGGGAGAGGGAGGGGTCCAAGTTGTGGGGTTCAAGGCGATGATCTAGCCAGGGGTGGGGGTGGGGATGACCTGGTCCGGGGAAGGGAGGGGGGGACAGGGTCCGGGGTGGGGGGGGGTGGTGAGACTGGGTCCATGGTGGGGTGGGGGGGGAATGGAGTTGACCCAGGGTGGGGGAGGGTGGGTGTGGAGGTGACCCGTGGGGTTGGGTGCGGGAGGTGGTGGTTGGGGTGGAGTGACCCGGTCCCGGGGGTGACCTGGAGAGTCGGTTGGGTGGGGGGTGGCCTGGTGCAGGGGGGTGGGGCAGGGTGGGGGCAGTGCAGTTTGGGGGGGGTGGTGGGGGGGTGGGATGGTGAGATGGTCCAGGAGGTGGGGGTGAGATTGCCCGGCGGGGGGGTGCGGTGGCCCCAGTCGGGGGTGGGTTGAGATGGTTGGGTTGGCCTGGTCATAAGAGAGAAGGGGTTTGGAAGAAGGGAAAAAAAAAACCCTTTACAGAACAATCTACAAACTCTGAAGATTGACTTTTATTTCCCCAATTCAAAAGATAATTTGGGGGGGGGGGGTGGTTTGGGGGGTTGAGATGGTCCGGGGTGTTGGGGGGGGGGGGGTGGTTGGGGGGGGTGAGATGGTTGGGTTGGTCCGGGGTGTGGGGTGGGGGTGAGATGATCCGGGAGGTGGGGGGTGAAATAGTTGGGTTGGCCCGGTCCAGTGGCGGGGGGTGAGATGGTTTGGGGTGGGGGTGTGAGATGGTCAGACGGGGGTGGGGTGGTGGGGTGGGGGGGAGGGGGGTGGGATGGTCCATGGTGGGGGGAGGGGGTGAGATAGTTCGGGGTTGGGGGGGGTGAGATGGTCAGGCGTGGGGGGTCGTTGGGGGTGTGAGATGGTCAGGCGGTGGGTGGGGGGGTGGTGGTTGGGGGCGGTGAGCTGGTCCGGGGTGGGGGACGGGTGGTGAGATGGTCCGGGGTGGGGGGGGGGGTGAGATGGTCAGGCAGGTGGGGGGGGGGGGGGGTGGTGAGGTGGTCCGGGGTTGGGGGGGTGTGATTGTCTGGGGGGGGGCCTGTGATGGTCCAGGGTGGGTGGGGGGGTGGTGGTGGGTGGGGGGTTGATGGTCCGGGGTAGGGGGGGGGGGGGGGGTGAGATGGTCCGGGGTAGGGGGGGGGGTGAGATGGTCCAGGGTGGGGGGGGCAGGTGAGATGGTCCGGGGTTGGGGGGAGGTGTGATGGTCTGTGGTTGGGGGGTGTGATGGTCCGGGGCGGTGGGGGGGGGGGGGGGGGGGGGGCGGCGGGTGTGATGGTCCGGGGCGTGTGTGATGGTCCGGTGTGTGGGGGGGGGGGGGGGGGGTGGTGTGATGGTCCGGGGCGGGTGTGATGGTCCGGTGTGTGGGGGGGGGGGGGGGGGGGGTGGTGTGATGGTCCGGGGCGGGTGTGATGGTCCGGTGTGTGTGGGGGGGGGGGGGGGTGGTGGTGTGATGGTCCGGTGTGGGGGGTGGGGGGGGGTGCTTTGCGTGGGTGATGATGTTGTGTTTGTGATGGGGGAGCCGCCCTCAGTGGGTTCCGGGTTGTGCCGATATCTGGACGGGCCGCCCTGGTTTCCGTGTCTCTAGGTCGGGTCGGCCTGTGAATTTCTTTCTGTTATTTGGAGCCACGAGTCGAGTCAGGTTATTCAGTTCCGTTAAGCTTCACGCTGCCATGATTTCCTCTTTTAACCAGAGAAAACCACGTTTGAAATCGGCGCCTCGCCACAAAGCGCGACCAGGTGCGAGGAACCGCTTTTATTCACAATAATATCCATTAATAAGCAATACCTTGATATTGAGAGAAGGGCAGTAATCTGGGAGAGGAATTGGAAAAAGATCCACGTGAGAGGAATCGCGGTGGCGGTGGGGTCAGGGAGGTGGCAGGTTCCCGCCGAGGCTCCACCCTCCCACCTCAATACCTTAGTCTGTTAGGCCCTAGAGAAATGGGGAAGCATAGCAGTGACCTGCTCAAATCTGCACACAAATATGTGCTCCAGCACTTTGTGGAGGTTTCCAAGACTGAAGAATTTATGCATGATCTGTGTTAGTTTTCATGGGACGGAACATAATAACGACAACGATGTTGAATTAAATAATAAGTTTCACTCCTTATAAAATGAAGGAATTTTGTTTTAACGGCTTCATACAAAGGCAACAGATGTAGCTGAATTTGCTGACGATTCGAAGGGATCGTTTTTAGTTTTGGGTTGTGATAAGTTGACTGAGCTTGATTCTTGTGAACGAATAAGTTAATTTTTCAAAGAAAAAGTTAGGAGTGTAAGTGTTGTCTTTAACACGAGTGAACTTAAATGTTGACATTATAATATTTAACACGGAGACCTCAGTTTTTAAATAGTCTTTCTCAATTTGGCACCAGTCTTCAGTGTTGCATGTTTTTATGGACGTCTTTTGGAGAGTCTGTAGTCCAGGAACATTTTTTTTAATATATTGTCAGTGTTCTTATGGGTTTTATATTTGCAATAATTTGCTTGTGGAAAAAAAGTCACAGCAGACTGCTTGAATATTAACAATTACATCAACATATATTTTATTTTTAACTAATTAAAGATTCATTGGGTTTGCATTTCTTTGCACTGATGCATTTTGCAACAAGGTAGTAGTAAAATTCCTCATCAACCAGGGAGTAATATTTCAAATTTTCGTATGTTTCAGTATATACATGGGAATTTTTCTAGAGTTGAAAACATTAGTTCTTTGCTAAGATACAGTTTCACAATATCTATTGGTATTTCAGCTGATGGGAAATATAAAGAGCCTCACAAACTAGATGAATGTACTCCCAGTGAAGATGGTCTATGCTTCCAGAACAAGATTAACATGGAGATCCATGGTTGCCAATTCCATCTTAGGGCATGATACCTGAAGAAACAGAGATTAGTACCTTGGCCAGATGACCTTCTTCCTGCACCAAGAATATTGGTGATTAAACTTGTATGGGAGTGGTGGTGTGGCAGTGGGGCCTTCCCCTTTAGGTAGTCCCTCAGAATCAAGGATGACTTGCGTCCACTCTGGTTTGATGGGTTCTGAAATGGATATGTCCACTGCACAGTCTGCAGACTCTGCCACATGCAGGGCAGGTGGTGCTTAATATGTTGGGTGGATGAGTTGTTGGGAGGTTTGTGTGCTCTTTCTAAAGCCCAGCTTTACCTCCAGTGTGTTCCCAGTGACATCTGTGTTTGGTGCCTTCCTGAATGAACCTTTTCCAATTTTGTCAGTCATGAGCCAGGAACTCCCACAAATCAGTGGGATGTTTGACCTCTTCAGGAAGGCTTTGAAGGACATGCCTAATGTATTTCTGTTGTCTTCTGGGAGTCTCCTGCCACAACATGCACCCAGGTCATTGTCGATGACTCCTCCAAAGCACATGAGAAAAGTTACTCATATAGTTGACCTTGAATGTTTGAGGTTTAAAAATTAAATCTACTTACAAATTGTTCCAGACCCTGACATTATGCAATGGGATGCTAGTGGGCAAATACTACTACTTGCCTTAAAGTTCCTATATGTAATTTTGCTAAAGGCTAGTTGTTTTAAAATAAATTAGTTCATTATTTCATTCAAATAAACTTGAAATTACAGTGAAGGCTATGAGAAGGAAAAAGCCATGAAGAGCATACTATCATTTTTATCATCATTGTCATAGGCATCATATCAGCGACATTAAATTACAACACAATTTAGGATGATTCCCCAAAGCTTTTTTGTTCAACCTTTCAGCATTATCAATGGCACTTAATGTGCAAAATTGTGGTTTAAACATTTAACTACCTTCATGTATAAGTGGCAAACTTATTACATCTTGAGAGAGAGAGAATTGCTGTATGTTAACCTGCTGAGCAGACACCTGGTAAAGGAAGAAGCCGGAGTCAGTCTATCTTCAGAATACGTTATACTGGCTTTTGAGAATAGACCCAAGTGCAGACTACTATAATAAAATAAGAGCAAAATACTGTGGGTGCTGGAAATCTGAAACAAAAACAGAAAATGCTGGAGAACTCAGCAGGTTGGGCAGCATCTGTAGAGAGAGAAACAGTGTTAATATTTCAAGCCTGTGTAACTTCTTATACAAGTGCAAACTACTTTTCCCTTCTGCACAATTTCTCCCCACGCAGGTGCAAACTGGTTCTTATATATGTGCCCTAATCTTTTCCCAATTAGTATCAGCTGCTCTTAATAATAACTAGAGCATGCACTCAATTGTCACGGCATTTGCAACATTAACACCGTGAGCTAGTTTTTTGACATTGACACTGACGTTTTGACATGTTTACATTTGTGATTGTCTTGTGCATTTGCAGATAAAAGCTGTTTTGTATGGGAGAATAACTCTAATTTTTGTCACAATATGTAAATAAGTTTTTGAGTTTGAATGTGTATTTGCAAATGAAAACTGGCTATGTTAAACATTCTTGAAGATAATATCTCTTATAGATAAAGGAGAACCAGTGGATGTGGTGTATTTGGATTTCTGGAAAGCCTTTGATAAAGTTCCACATAAGAGGTTAGTGTGCAAAATTAAAGCACATGGGATTGGGGATAATATATTGGCATGGATTGAGAATTGGTTAGCAGACAGGAAACAGTAGGAATAAATGGGTCTTTTTCAGAATGACAGGCAGTGACCAGTGGGGTACCGCAGGGATCGGTGCTTGGGCCCCAGCTATTCACAATATGTATCAATGACTTGGATAAGGAAACCAAATGTAATATTTCTAAGTTTGCTGCCAACACAAAACTAGGTGGGAATGTGAGTGGTGAGGAGGATGTTAAGAGGCTTCAAGGCAACTTAGACAAGTTGAGTGAGTGGGCAAATACATGGCAGATGCAGTATAACGTGGATAAGGTGAAGTTATCCACTTTGGTAGGAGAAACAGAATGGCAGAGTACTATTTAAATGGTGATAGATTGGAAAATATTGATGTACAGAGGGACTTGGTTGTCCTTGTACACCAATCACTGAAAGCAAGCATGCAGGTGCAGCAAGCAGTTAAGGCAAATAGTATGTTGGTCTTCATTGCGAGAGGACTTGAGTACAGAAGCAAGGATGTCTTACTACAACTAAACAGGGCCATGTTGAGACCACACCTGGAGTAATGTGTGCAGCTTTGGTCGTCTTATCTAAGAAAGGATATACTTATCGTTGAGGGAGTACAGCAAAGGATCACCAGACTGATTCCTGGGATGGCAGTATTGTCGTATCAGGAGAGATTGGGCTGACTAGGCCTGTATAAACTGGAGTTTAGAAGAATGAGAGGGGATCTCATTGAAACGTATAAAATTTTGACAGGGCTGGACAGGCAGGGATGATGTTTCCTCTGGCTTGGGGGTCTAGAAGATGGGGTCACAATCTCAGGAGATGGGGTAGGCCATTTAGGACTGAAATGAGGAGAAACTTCTTCTCTCAGAGGGTGATGAACCTGTGGAATTCGCTTTCACAGAGGGCTGTGGAGACCAAGTCACTGAATATATTTAAGAAGGAAATAGATTTCTAGACTCTAAAGGCATCAAGGGGTATGGGGAGAGCACAGGAGTATGGGAGCATGGTGTTGAGATAGAGGATCAGCCATGATCATATTGAGCAGGCTCGAAGGGCTGAATGACCTACTCTTGTTTCTACTTTTCTATATTTCTTCTGTCCAAGACTATCTCCAAACCTTTTCTTTGATATAGATTATTGAACAAACCCTAAGATAGTTTGTTCCATTGTTCTTCAATCTGTCACCTGATTAAATCTAGTTGAGTGAATGTGAAAGGTTCGTCTTCATGTGCTGCCTGGGAATTGGTTTTGGGTGCAGGTGTGCAAGAATACATTACTAATAAGATAGTCAATTTGACTATCTTACTCAAAATTAAAACTCTGGATTAGATAGCATGATTGAAACTGTTGTTTCCATTCTCTATACATAAAATAAAGAAATCTAAATTGATAGGTTGCTTGAAGAATTCTGTTGGGAATATAAAGCGATTGAACCACCAATATTGTGTATTAAGGTATGCCTTCTTAAAAATCTTGCATTCTAAGATCACAAAATTATATACAGCTTCTTTATGGCTTGGCATTGCAACATTGTAAAACTGCAGTATGATGGGCTAATAGTGAGATTGGGCTGCAATTGGTTTGAAGCTATTTGAAGATTATCCAGGTAGTTCCATTGGATGCTTTTACATATTTAACATGAGATGATGGTGCATCTTTCACATTAGCAAAGAACTGACGAGACTTAAATGTAATTGGTATCTAAGTGGAGCTTTACGTTCAGCTTTATTTGTACATATGTGTAGATTTGTGGTGGTGTGCTTAGCTGAGTACAGGGCAGTCTGAATCCAGTGATTTCTAGGTTTGTAATTTGGTTTAGTTTAGCATTATGAGAATGTGAATATAAGTTCCAGAGCTTATGAGACTGCTAGTTAAAAGCTGTGTTGCTATAAATCAGGTGAAGTATTATGTTGTAATTCAGGTGAAATAGTAATAGAATTTAATATTCACTTAGTAACAGTTACATCAAGTGACTGTTAATATTGTTATGTCCAACCTGGTCTATTTTACTGGATGCCTTTATGTGTGAAAATAATTGACATATATTCCATTTGTTCCATATCTGTAGAGAAACAAAAAAACCCGAGAATCTGGATTTACTTCTATCTTCAGAAAAGACCTGGATGTAAACTTCCTACTCTAACTTGTAAAGTTAAGTTTTTGACTGATTGTTTCGGCTTTTAAAAAGTCTGCTTGGTCCCTGTTAACCAAAGGTACTTGGTTAAGTTTTTGCACGTAACTCTTTTGAGTAAGGCTGGGAATATTTGTTGTGTGTACTGCAAATTTTGAGAAATAGGGAGTTGATTTGCTGATGAGAATTTGTGACTAAAGCAGTGGTTGAATAAAGGTACTGGAGCTTTTTTGTTGTTCTAATATAATCTACATAACATGTTTTACAGTTTTTCAGATGCATTTTGTGAAGAGATTTTGGTGATTGCTGCGGGAAATGACACAGTTTGAGAGTACAGGAATTCAACCATTATTCAAATTCAGGATTTCTGCAGATGTTTTAGGTTGTATTTGCATTACAGCTGTTGTTTCGATGCCAAATGGTTTTGCTGCAATTGTGTAAATGGAGATGGAGTCTTATTTCACTTTTCTTGTCTGGACATAAACCCTGGTTATGTTACCAAAATCTAGTGCCAGTGCAAAGCTAAATCTGTTTTACATTAATATTAAACTCATAGTGTAAATGCACACATTGGTTTTAGTGATTCTGTCTAATTCAAAAACAAGTTTCTCATCGTTTCAATATAATAGCAAATCCCTGGACAGTTTCCTAGAAATTGACTGGTAGTTATTTCCTCTGAAGAAAAAATTGTATACTTTTCTTTGCTAAAAGGTTTGATCAATGATAGGAAATAGCTCCTTGGGTCCCATCTGCCTTTTAGTCTCCTGACTTTATTGGAGCCTAGATAGTGAATGTTGGCAGCAACTTTATTTTAAAGACATCATAACTGTGCCCATCCTCTGCCCTCCCCTATCTCACAAGTGCACTTTTCTGCTGTGGTCACTGGATAGCAATGAGAAACATAAGTTGTGGACAATTTTCTCCCAGACCTGAAAAAAGTGAAATGAATTGAAGTATCGTCTACAGTTAGCCTAGTTTATGTAGAATAAAGATTGCATGTGACACCTTACTAGTCTGTTGGGTAAAACATCACACTGCATTTTGCATTCACCCACTGAGCCTTCAGGGCAATTCTTGACAAAGTTTGTACAACTGAAAGCCCTGAATTACAAAATATTTTCTGATTATCCTTTGCTATCACTTTGGTTTTATGTCTCGATTTATATCACAATTAGTATAACTTCCCTTTGAGAAGTGCAATATAATTTCTCTTTGAAATATTGGTGTTCCAAAAATACGTGTTTTTCTCTGTATCCTGTTGCATTGAGTTATTTTATGTAGATTAATTCAGGATGGGTGTGATTAGGGAGGGTATACAGATGGAGTCTGAGCAAGTACGTACGAACATACAAATTAGGAGCAGGAGTAGTCCACTCCGCCCTTTGAGCCTACTCTGCCATTCAATAAGATTGTGGCTGATCTGATTGTAATCTCAACCCCACACCCCTGCCTACCCATGATAACATTTAACCTCCTTGTTAATCTAGAATCTACCCAGCTCTGCCTTAAAAATATTGAATGACTGTTTTCACCGCCTTTTGAGGATGAGAGTTCCAAAGACTCACGACCCTTTGAGAGAAAAAAATTCTCCTCATCTCTATCTTAAAAGAGCAACCCTTTATTTTCACAAAGTGACCCCTAGTTCTAGATTCTCCCACAAGAGGAAGCATCCTCTCCACATCCACCCTGTCAAGATCCCTCAGGATCTTGAAGGTTTCAATCAAGTTGCCTCTTTACCTTCTAAACTCCAGTGGATACAAGCCTAACCTGTCCAACCTTTCCTCATGAGACAACCTGCCCATTCCTGGTATTAGCCTTTTAAACGTTCTCTGAACTGTTTCTAAAGCATTTACATCTTGAGACCAATACTATACACAAGGGGATCCGAATCAAGCCCGTTGCTTAATTTCATTTGGCCTACAGCAAGATTTCTAAAAATATAGACTTAGGACAGTAGCGCTTTCAAAATAGCATTTATCACCACTGTTACAAATTTTCTTTGGCTAAAAATGTCAGCTAAGTAACTACAATAATATTTAACAATATAATATTTAGATTCAGCCATTGCATTAAAACAGTGGGTGAGTTGAACATTTCTGTATTCTCTCAAAAGTCAACTTAGTTTAGTTTTTTTTAATGTGTGTTTGGCCTGCAACTGATTTTGTCTATGTGCGAATGGCTCGTGATAAGAAAAATGTTCCCCACCCCTACTGTATACGGCAATCCAGATGTGGTCTCACCAGCACCCGATACAACTGAAGCATAATCTCCCTACTTTTGTAATCAATTCCCCTCACAATAATTGATAAAATTCTATTAGCTTTCCTAATTACTTGCTGTACCTGCATACTAGTCTTTTATGTTTCATGCGCGAGGACACTCAGGTCCCTCTGAATCTCAGAGCTCTGCAACCTCTCACCATTTAGATAATATGCTTCATATTCTTCCTGCCAAAATAGACAATTTCGCATTTGCCCACATTATCCTCCATTTGCCAGGTCTTTGTCCACTCATTCAACCTATCTATTTCCCTTTGTAGCCCCCTTATGTCCTCTTCACAACTTACTTTCCCACCTATCTTTGTCTCATCAACAAATTTAGCAACCATACCTTTGGTCCCTTCATCTAAATCATTTGTATAAATAGTAAAAAATTTGAAGCCCCAGCACTAATCCCTGTGGCACACACTCATTACATCCTGCCAACCAGAAAAAGACCCATTTATGGCAAGAAACACATGATTGACAAGAAGGCCACACTTTTTCTTGATTTACTATCGGCCAAACATCCTCTTACAAATGTGAAATGCCCTTTGTCTTGTGGTTAATGCAAACCAATCACATTTGTGATAAATGATTATTTTAATGGCATTTGTAATGCATGGTAGTGTAGCTCACCAAAGGTCTGTGAAAGACTGGTTGATCAATCATTGGTTCCCCTCATTTCCCTGCCTCTTTACTTGCTTAATATCTGTTACATCTCTAAATTTTTCTAGCTCTGATGAAAGGTCATCGACCTGAAACACTAAACTGTTTCTATCCACAAATGCTGTCTGACCTGCTGTGTATGTCCAGTACTTAATGTTTCTATTTCAGATTTTCAGCATTAGCAGTATTTTGTTTTTATTTTAGTGTTTAAAATCCTTTCTCTTCCACAAATGCCCTTCTGAAGAGGTTCTGCCCTTGTCTCATGTGGAACTTCCATTTGTCTCTTTTATCTTGTTCAAATTCATTGTTTCTGTTTCCCTTCTCATGTTTGATCAGGTATCAACTCTCTTTCACAGTCATGTCTCGTTCCTCGGCAACTGACTCTAGTTATGACTTCTTCCATGCGGATTCATACTGAAATTCCACTCCTTGTGTTTCAGGTCCACCTATGACACAGATATCCCCAAGACATTCAACATTTCTCAAACTCCTGCCCTCACCACATCCTGAGACCCAGACTCAGCACCATGCGCCACCAAATTTATGGTCTTGACCTTTGTCTTCATTAGCGCTGGCTCACTATCACAAAGCAGTTCCTGTTTATTATTCACCATATCCGGCGCTTTAAAAATTTTTTTCGTTCAGGTGTCAAGGATTGTAAACTTCAACAACTCTTGGGTACCAATGGCCCTCCAGACCCTTCTTCCCCTTTACTTTCATCTAATCCCATATCTTTTTCCCTTCTTGATCCATGAAGGGTCAGTGCTTAGCAACGACCTTGGCTTCATTCCCTTGTGACCCCACCTCAATGAATTCTGAGCTTGGCATAATGCTGAGCACTTTTTTTTTTACTGTTACCTTCATCCAACCCCTCCACTCACAGACAAAGTGGATCCTTTCTCCCATCTTCAGAATTCTAGTTACTCCTGCACCTCTCCTTTCAGCCTCGCTAGATCTTTTCATTGAGAATTGCCGGCATAACATTGACTGTCTCAATTTCTCTGCTCTCCTCACTAATCTAATCCACTGCCCATTATCATTCCATTCTCTCGGGTCCAACCCTGATATTGTAATTAAACCTGCTGACAAAGTGGTGCTCTTTGGTGAACTGACATCTACCTAGCAAAAGCTGAATAGCAACTCTCTGACACCTCCCCCAGACCATAACCCAACCACTGAATATCAAGTCATAGTTGTGTTTTTCTTCTCCTTGTGCTTACTTAGTAGATAAACAAAAGGCACCAACCACATATAAGAGATTGGTCAACACAAAAATATGTAGATTCATTAATTAAGGATTTGAGAAGCTGGTAGCAGTATGACACAGTTGGAGACCTCGCAATAAACTAAAACTAAGGGTGGAATTATCCCACATTTATACTAAGTGTAGTAGAGGGGGGGTAATACGACATTTTACCCGCCGGCCACGATGGTGGCATTTCACTCCGTATTGTCCCAAGCCCGCTACATTAATTATGCATTCCCCAGAAACACACCATTTCCACAGCAGGCAGGCTCTTATTCGACCTCCACGCCATCACCTCGCTGCTTCATCACGCCAGGTACCGTATTTAGGTAGAAAGAGGGGTGAGGTCCTGCAAGTAGAATTTAGGAAGCAGATTAAAAAACAGGATCTCAAAGGTAGTAATCCCTGGATTACTTCCAGTGCCACACGCTAGTGAGTATAGAAATAGGAGGTTAGCCCAGATGAATGTGTGGCTGGAGAGATGGTGCAGGAGGGAAGACTTTAGATTTCCGGGACATTGAGACTGTTTTTGGGGTCGGTGGGACCCGTACAAGGTGGACGGGTTGCATCTGAACTGGACTGGGACTAACATCCTTGCGGGGAGGTTTGCTAATGCTGTTGGGGAGGGTCTAAACTAACTTGGCAGGGGGATGGGATCCTGAGAGGAGGTTCAGCAGGGGGAAGATGCACAGCTAAAATTAGAAGAGAGAGCAAGTGAGTCTGGAAGGCATAGAAATTATAGGCCAGTTAAGGTACAAGGGAATTTGGCAAGGTTGGATGGTATTTATTTTAATGCAAGGAGTCTGATGAATAAGGCAGATGAGTTGAGGGCACAAATTGACACATGGAAGTATGATATAATTGCTGTCACAGAGACCATGGTTGAGAGAGGGGCAGGATTGGCTGCTCAATATTCCAGGATATAGGGTCTTCAGGCAAGACAGGGAAGGAGGTAAAAGAGGAGGGGGTATCCCAATATCCCAACATTGTTTGAGGAATCAATTACAGCAGTAAGGAGAGATTACATCTTAGAAGGCTCCTCAAATTAAGCCATATGGGTAGAGCTTAAAAACAAAAGAGGAGCAATCACATTACTGGGAGTGTTCTATAGGCCCCCAAACAGTCAGAGAGAAATAGAAGAGCAGATATGTAGACAAATTTCAAATGTGTAAAAAGAATAGGGTAGTAATAGTGGGGGATTTCAACTTCCCCAACATTAACTGGATTAGTCATAGTGTGATAGGTTTAAAGGGAGCGGAATTCTTAAGGTGCATCCAGGCGAGCTTTTTAAGCCAGTACATAGAAGGTCCTACAAGAGAGGGGGTGGTCCTGGACTTAATTTTAGTGAATGAAGCCGGGCAAGTGGTTGAGGTATTGGTGGGGGAGCATTTTGCAGATAGTGGACATAATTCCGTTAGATTCAAGGTTGTTATGGAAAAGGACAAAGATGGGCCAGAAATCAGAGTTCTAAATTGGGGGAAGGCCGATTTTAATAAGATCAGATGTGATTTGGCCAGAATGGACTGGGAGCAGCTACTTTTAGGTAAATATGCGACAGGGTAGTGGGACTCATCCAAGCACGAAATAGGGAGAGTACAGGGCCAGCATATTCCAGTAAAGACAAAGGGTGGGATCAACAAATCCAGGGAACCCTGGATGTTGAGAGATATACAGGTTTGGATAAAGAGAAAAAGGGAGGCTTATGGCAGATATTGAGGACTCAAAACAGAAGAAGCCCTAGAGGAGAATAGAATGTGTATAGGGGAACTTAAAAAGGAAATTCGGAGAGCAAAAAGGGGGCATGAAAAAGCATTGGCAGGTTAAAATAAAGAAAAGTCCAAAGTTATTTTACAAGTACATGAAAAGTAAGAGAATAACTAGGGAAAGAGTAGGGCCCATTAAGGACCATAGTGGTAATTTGTGTGTGGAGCCGGAAGATGTAGATAGGGTTCTAAATGAATACTTTGTGTCGGTGTTCACAAGTGAGAGGGACAACGTAGGTATGGAAATCAGGCAGAAGGACTGTGATATAATTAGCATAGAAAGGGAGGAGGTTCTAAGTGGTCTGGCAGGCTTAAAAGTAGATAAATCTCCAGGCCCGGATGAAATATACCGCAGGCTCTTGAGTGAGGTAAGGGAAGAGATAACAGGGGCGCTGGCAATAATTTTCAATACCTCCCTGGCCACAGGAGAGGTGCCAGAGGACTGGAGGACAGCCAATGTGGTACGTTTTTCAAGAAGCGAGGAAGGGATAAACCAGGGAACCACAAGGGTCAGCTTAACCTCAGTGGTGGGGAAACTATTGGAAGCAATTCTGAGGGACAGAATTAATCTACACTTGAAGAGGCAGGAATTAATCAAGGATAGTCAGCATGGTTTTGTTAAGCGAGGTCATGTCTGACTATTTTGATTGAATTTTTCGAAGAGGTGACCAGGTGCGTAGATGAGGACAATGCATTTAACATAGTCTATTTGGACTTCAGCAAGGCTTTTGATAAGATCCCACATGGGAGACTGATAACGAAGGTAAGAGCCCGTGGGATCCAAGGCAATTTGGCAAATTGGATCCAGAATTGGCTGAGTGGCAGGAAGCAGAAGGTGACGTTGGAGGGGTGTTTTTGTGACTGGATGCCTCTGTCCAGTGGGGTTCCACAGGGATCGGTGTTGGGTCCGTTGCTGTTTTGTGGTATATATAAATGATTTAGACTTGAATGTAGGAGGGTTGATCAGTAAGTTCATGGATGACACAAAAATTGGTGGGGTGATAAATAGTGAAGAGGATAGCCTCAGATTACAGGAGGGTATAGAAGGGCTGGTCAGATGGGCTGATCAGTGGCAAATGGAATTTAATCCAGACAAGCGTGAGGTGATGCACTTGGGCAGGACAAACAAGGCATGGGAATACACTATGAATGGTAGGACCCTGGGAAGTACTGAGGATCAGAGGGACCTTGGTGTACATGTCCACCGGTCCCTTAAGGTAGCAGGACAGTTAGATAAGGTGGTTAAGAAGGCATATGGGATACCTGCCTTTATTAGCCGAGGCATAGAACATAAGAGCAGGGAGGTTATGCTGGAACTGTATAAAGCGCTGGTTAGGCCACAGCTAGAGTATTGCGTGCAGTTCTGGAATCCGCATTATAGGAAGGACGTGATTGCACTCGAGAGAGTGCAGAGGAGATTTACCAGGATGTTGCCTGGACTGGAGAGTTTTAGTTATGAGAGATTGGATAGACTGGGGTTATTTTCCCTGGAGCAGAGGAGATTAAGGGGGGACATGATTGATGTGGCGATGAATATGGAAGGTCAATTGATTCTGTACTGCTCTTCCAAGATTGCTCAGATCCTTTTGGTCATCTTTCGTGACCCTGTGATGTGTTGAGCCATTTCATAGAACAGAACCATAGGAAGTTCATGGGACAGAAAGAGGCCACCTGGCCCATCGTGTTTGTGCTGGCCGAAAAATGAGCTACCTAGCCCAATCCCACTTTCCAGCATTTAGTCTGTAGCCCTGCAGGTTATAGCACTTGAGGTGATATCTAGACAACTTTTAAATGAGTTGAGGGTTTCTGCCTGTACTACCCTTTCAGGCAGTGAGTTCCAGACCCCTACCATATCCAATTGCTAAAGAAATCTTTATGGTCTACTTTTCTGACTCAGATGCACCTGAGTTGACAAACCATAATTCTGTGCATTGATTAAATAGTCGAAACTCAAAGAGTAGGTCAAGCTGCCTTGCCGCAGAACTTGGGATGAGTGGCGCAGTTGCTTGTGTGCACGTTTCTGAAGCTCAGTCCATGAAGCTGAGATGTGGCAGGAATGCATTACGGTGCTCCACAGAACAAATAATGGCCGAAGACTTTTCTAGCTTTTATCAGCTCTTGATTTCGCTCGTTGCCTTCACAGCCTTACTCGGCCCAATATTTCTCATTTCTTCCTTGCCTGCAATTGATCTAGCTCGTGTGCCAGCTGCTTGCTTTTCCTGACTCAGCGCCACCTGGTGCTGAACCTCTTGATGTGCTGTCACTGTCTGTTGAACTCAGACTGTGCGCTCCTGTCTCTAGTTAGAGACTACAAACATTGCATTGCATTGACTGAACAGTTTTAAACTTTAAGTTATTTTCTACTTACAAGTTTCTACCATCAGCACTATCACAACATTATGTATGGTGTACTTGAAAACAAAAAATTCTCCATAGCTGGTATCATATTGTGTTTTTTTCCACCTTGTTGCATACTTAGTAGATAAACATTAAAGCACCAGCCACACATGAAGGATTGGTTAACATAAAAATATATAGAGATAAAAACAAAAAACTGTGGATGCTGGAAATCCAAAACAAAAACAGAATTACCTGGAAAAACTCAGCAGGTCTGGCAGCATCGGCGGAGAAAAGAGTTGATGTTTCAAGTCCTCATGACCCTTCAGCAGAACTGGGTGAATCCAAGGAGAGGGGTGAAATATAAGCTGGTTTAAGGTGGGGCGGGGGAGGGGGGGGTGCGGGTTGGGTGGGGGGAGAGAAGTGGAGGGGGGTGGTGTGGTTGTAGGGACAAGCAAGCAGTGATAGGAGCAGATAATCAAAAGATGTCACAGACAAAAGAACAAAAGAACACAGAGGTGTTGAAGTTGATGATATTATCTAAACGAATGTGCTAATTTAGAATGGATGGTAGGGCACTCAAGGTATAGCTCTGGTGGGGGTGGGGGGGTCATAAAAGATTTAAAACTAATGGAAATAGGTGGGAAAAGAAAAATCTATATAATTGGAAAAAACAAAAGGAAGGGGGAAGAAACAGAAAGGGGGTGGGGATGGAGGAGGGAGTTCAAGATCTAAAGTTGTTGAATTCAATATTCAGTCCGGAAGGCTGTAAAGTGCCTAGTCGAAAGATGAGCTGCTGTTCCTCCAGTTTGCGTTGGGCTTCACTGGAACAATGCAGCAAGCCAAGGACAGACATATGGGCAAGAGAGCAGGGTGGAGTGTTAAAATGGCAAGCAACAGGGAGGTTTGGGTCATTCTTGCGGACAGACTGCAGGTGTTCTGTAAAGTGGTCGCCCAGTTTACGTTTGGTCTCTCCAATGTAGAGGAGACCGCATTGGGAGCAACGAATGCAGTAGACTAAGTTGGGGGAAATGCAAGTGAAATGCTGCTTCATTTGAAAGGAGTATTTGGGCCCTTGGACAGTGAGGAGAGAGGAAGTGAAGGGGCAGGTGTTGCATCTTTTGCGTGGGCATGGGGAGGTGCCATAGGTGGGGGTTGAGGAGTAGGGGGTGATGGAGGAGTGGACCAGGGTGTCCCGGAAGGAACGATCCTCCAGAATACCGCCGGGGGGGGGGTGAAGGGAAGATGTGTTTGGTGGTGGCATCATGCTGGAGTTGGCGGAAATGGCAGAGGATGATCCTTTGAATGCGGAGGCTGGTGGGGTGATAAGTGAGGACAAGGGGGACCCTATCATGTTTCTGGGAGGGAGGAGAAGGCGTGAGGGCGGATGCGCGGGAGATGGACCGGACATGGTTGAGGGCCCTGTCAACGACCGTGGGTGGAAAACCTTGGTTAAGGAAGAAAGAGGACATGTCAGAGGAACTGTTTTTGAAGGTAGCATCATCAGAACGGAGGCGAAGGAACTGAGAGAATAGGATTGAGTCCTTACAGGAAGCGGGGTGTGAGGAGCTGTAGTCGAGGTAGCTGTGGGAGTCGGTAGGCTTGTAAAGGATATTTGTGGACAGTCTATCACCAGAGATTGAGACAGAGAGGTGAAGGAAGGGAAGGGAAGTGTCTGAGATGGACCACATGAAAATGATAGAGGGGTGGAGATTGGAAGCAAAATTAATACATTTTTCCAAGTCCCGACGAGAGCATGAAGCAGCACCGAAGTAATCATCGATGTACCGGAGAAAGAGTTGTAGAAGGGGGCCGGTTTAGGACTGGAACAAGGAATGTTCCACATACTCCATAAAGAGACAGGCATATCTGGGGCTCATGCAGGTACCCATAGCCACACCTTTTATTTGGAGGAAGTGAGAGGAGTTAAAGGAGAAATTGTTCAGTGTGAGAACAAGTTCAACCAGACGGAGGAGAGTAGTGGTGGATGGGGATTGTTTGGGCTTCTGTTCGAGGAAGAAGCTAAGGGCCCTCAGACCATCCTGGTGGGGGATGGACGTGTAGAGGGATTAGACGTCCATGGTGAAGACGAAGCGGTTGGGGCCAGGGAACTGGAAATTGTTGATGTGACGTAAGGTGTCAGAGGAATCACGGATGTAGGTGGGAAGGGACTGGACAAGGGTAAAGAGAAGGGAGTCAAGATAACGAGAAATGAGTTCCGTGGGGCAGGAGCAAGCTGACACGATCAGTCTACCGGGACAGTTCTGTTTGTGGATTTTGGGTAGGAGGTAGAAGCGGGCCGTCCGAGGTTGGGTGACTATCAGGTTGGTAGCTGTGGGAGGAAGATCTCCAGAGGAGATGAGGTCAGTGACAGTCCTGGAAACATAAAAATACATAGGTTCATTTATTAAAAATTTGAGAAGTTGGTAGCAGTATTACACAGTTGGAGAGCTTGTATGCATGTCTCAGTTGGTAGCTCCCTCAGAACAAACTAAGTTTGAACCACATGTTACATTGCCTTATTTCGTCTCTGGTGATAACTTACACCCATTTAAATGATATAACAGCATGATGCAAGTGGTGATAAAATGGTAAATTCACCCTAGTTGCAGGGAGAAATTGTGTACTAAAAGACAAAAATATCCTGTTACCTTATTCTCTGTGGTTAACTTATGGCAGTACAGTTCAGGAGTTGTACTGCTGGATAAGATTCTTGTCCGTTAAAGTAGGAAGAGTGAAAATTTCTTAGTAGTTCACAGGCCTCAGTATAAATCTTGTCTCCTGAAGTTTAGAAGTACATGGCATTGGTAAATCGGTTACCTACAACACATCATCAATAAAATATATTAAGATTTTTTGTACCAATATCAACTATTTTTTAGCAAAGTTTCCTTCTCTCTGAATCCAAGTAATAACAGTAACTGAAATTAGTTTGCAGTTGCCTAAGGAAGGAGATGAGTGAGCAACTGCAAAGTCTTCCATCTTAGACAGACTTAATTGATTTGGCCTTTTTTGCCCCAAAGCCTGATCACTTTGTCTGCATATTGTGCAATTCTGTCAACATTTACTTCAGTCATTCATTGACGCTTCACCTTTTTGATGGGAGTTGACCATTGTACGTATGGAGAAGTGAAGCAGTGTCACTTCTAAGGAATTAAAAACAAAAAACTGCGGATGCTGGAAATCCAAAACAAAAACAGAATTACCTGGAAAAAATCAGCAGGTCTGGCAGCATTGGCAGAGAAGAAAAGAGTTGACGTTTCGAGTCCTCGTGACCCTTCAACAGAACTGGGTGAATCCAAGGAGAGGGGTGAAATATAAGCTGGTTTAAGTTTGAGGGGGGGTGGTGTTGGTTGGGGGGAGAGAAGTGGAGGGGGGTGGTCTGGTTGTAGGGACAAGCAAGCAGTGATAGGAGCAGATAATCAAAAGATGTCACAGACAAAAGAACAAAAGAACACAGAGGTGTTGAAGTTGGTGATATTATCTAAACGAATGTGCTAATTAAGAATGGATGGTATGGCACTCAAGGTACAGCTCTGGTGGGGGTGGGGGGCATAAAAGATTTAAAACTAATGGAAATAGGTGGGAAAAGAAAAATCTATATAAATTATTGGAAAAAACAGAAGGAAGGGGGAAGAAACAGAAAGGGGGTGGGGATGGAGGAGGGAGTTCAAGATCTAAAGTTGTTGAATTCACTATTCAGTCCGGAAGGCTGTAAAGTGCCTAGTTGGAAGATGAGGTGCTGTTCCTCCAGTTTGGGCTTCACTGGAACAATGCAGCAAGCCAAGGACAGACATTGTGGGCAAGAGAGCAGGGTGGAGTATTAAAATGGCAAGCGACAGGGAGGTTTGGGCGATTCTTGCGGACAGACTGCAGGTGTTCTGCAAAGCGGTCGCCCAGTTTATGTTTGGTCTCTCCAATGTAGAGGAGACCGCATTGGGAGCAACGAATGCAGACAATGTGGCAGGAGCTGAAAAATCAGTTTCCCGCTGGTTTGAAATGACAGCCAGAATGTGCACTCCCGCTCATCATGGTAGGTCACTCTTCCTTGGCGGAATGGATGAGGTCATTCATCCATATCCTGCACTGCAGGGCAGTCCTCTGATGAAGGCCCTGGACACTGACCTCGTGGGAGACTTTCTCCCGTGCAGGGTTAGTCTCATGCCTCGGCCGCCTCCTTCCATCCTCTGGGTAGAGGACAACCCTCCTGGCTTCCACTGCAGCAGCTCGAGGGAGGTGTCACTGAATCTGGGGAACCAGAGCTCCCTGGGATTGGCAGGCCATCTGCTCTTTCAATGGTTAGTAAGTTGATGTCTGGGCCCCTTTTAAATTTGGCGTCCACATATGACAGTGGGCGCGCCATCCAGCCCGCTCTGCAATGCAAAACATCGGGAAACCCCTGACTACATAATTAATTAGGCCAGCATCATGTAATAAGGCCTGAATTCCTAGTGGCCTCTGTGGCAGGAAACACTCCCTGTTCCAGCCCCTGCCATGGGACTTAGTCTGGGAATGGAAAATTCTGCCCCAAGCATTTCAAAATGCACTTAGGGTTTCTGCCTGTACCACCCTTTCAGGCAGTGAGTTCCAGATCCCTACCACCCTCTCAGTGAAACAATGTTTCCTCAACTCCCCTCTAACCCTTCCATCAGTTACTTTAAAGCTATGGTCTCTTTGCTAATGGAAATAGCCCTTCTTATTCACTCTGTCTAGGCCTCATAATTTTATAAATTTCAATTAAATCTTCCCCCAGCTTCCTCTGTTCCAAAGAAAACAAACCCACACCCAGTCTATACAATCTTTTCTTATTGCGTTCCTGGCACCAAAAATCTCTATTTTACCCTTTCTGGTGTGATCATATCCTTCCCATAATGCAGTGACCAAAACTGTGTGCAGTACTGTAGCTGTGGTCTAACTAGTGTTTCATAGAGTTCTCGCATAATCTCCCTGCTCTTATAAGGAAAGTATCCTGTATGTCGCCTTGACCAGTTTATGGAAATCTGATTCAAAAATGGAATTCTGGGAATGGATTTGGAGCACAACATCTCTTTTAAGGATTTTGAAGAGGAAAGGGAGGTTGGAGATGGGATGGTAGTTTACAAGGATGGTGGGACTAGTTCTTAATATCATAGTAAAGAAAATTCAACCAGATTGTACAGATTTGAAAATCTGACTTGTTGATTGAAGATCTCTGCTTAGTTCACATTTTAATCACATTGCTATGGTGGGAGTAGCAATCATATAACTTGTTTCACTGAATGTTTGGAAAGCTATTTAGGTGACTTAAATTCTTCAGTAAATACAAGTGCAAAAACTATAATTTAAATTCATGACCCAAGTCACAAGAAAATAATTAAGAACTTTTTGGGGTAGAAGTTAAGCTCGTTCCCAAATTTCAAATTCAGTATTGGCCACAGTATCATGATTCAATATAATCCCGTAAAGCAGAGGCCACATCCATGCACGTTACTGCTTACTTACAAAGATCGTGGTACCTCTTTGAATCATATGGTTTATGCTAATAGTTATTAGTGATACTATGAAATAATTCTGTATTCCCTTCCTCTTGGGATTGAGGATGACTTGCTTCCATTCTAGTTCGATTGGTGCTAAGTTGGCTAATAAGCCCAATGCACAATCTGCAGATTCTGCCACGTATTGGGCAGGTTATTTGGAGGTTTGTGTCTCCCACCAACATCTCGACTTTGCCTCTTCCCGTTCCCAATGAAGTCTCTCAATGTGTTTGGTGCTTTCCCAAATGAGCCCTCTCCATCTTGATTGGTCACAAGCTAGGGTCTCCCATGAGTCAGGAGGCATGTTTGACCTCTTCAGGAATGCTTTGAGGACATCCCTAAAATGTTTCCAATGTCCTAGGAATCAATTTTGTACTAGAACTAAACGAGGAAAAACTAAGCTACAATGTCTCCAACAGTTTACAACATCACCGGCATAAGGTTTAATGCCCCAAACATGATGTCCCATGAGATAATTTTCATTAAACTGTAGTTCTGAACACACTGTTATAACATCAAACTCAATGAATTAATAACACTAAAATTTAAAGAGGTTAACATTATAGTTTCCCTCCCTTCCCAGTCCTAAGCTTTAAAAAAACCCCTAAAATTGCATTAAAAGGAATTCTTTCTTTTCCAGCAAGTATTAGATTATTTTCCTAACAGTCCACTTTTATAACAATCCAACATACGTTCTCACGAACACATGAATTAGGAGCAGGAATAGGCAATTCAACCCCTCGAGCCTGCTCCGCCATTGGATAAGATCATTGCTGATCTGATTGTGGCCAGAACTTCACTTTCCTGTCCATCCCCCATAATCCTTGACTCCCTTTTCTCCCTTGTTGATCAAAAATCTATGTAACTCAGCCTTGAATATATCCAATGGTTCAGCCTCCACTGCTCTCTGGGAAGAGAATTCAAGTCTAAAACACCCATCTAAGAGGAAAAAAGGTTCTCCTT
Source organism: Carcharodon carcharias (assembly GCF_017639515.1). Taxonomy (NCBI): domain Eukaryota; kingdom Metazoa; phylum Chordata; class Chondrichthyes; order Lamniformes; family Lamnidae; genus Carcharodon; species Carcharodon carcharias. Next base: position 162,704,444 of record NC_054468.1, read on the forward strand.
GTCTTAGTCTTAAATGGGAGACCCCTAATTTTTAAATTGTGTCTCCTAGTTCTAGCCTCCCCACCAGGGGAAACATCCTCTCAGCATCCATCCTGTCAAGTTCCTTCAGGATTTTATATGTCTCAGTAATATCACCTCTCTTGTTCTTCTAAACTCCAATGGGTATACGTCCAACCTGCTCAATCTTTCCTCATAAGGTAACGCCCTTATCCCAGGAATCACTTGAGTGAACCTTCTCCAAACTGCTTCTAATGTAATTTTATCCTTACCTAAGCAAGGAAACCAAAACTATTCACACTACTCAAGGTGCGGTCTCACTAAGGCCCTTTATGCAGCTGCAGCAACACCTCCCTACCTTTATACTCGTTGCCCCTTGCCAACATTCCATTTGCCTTGCTAATTGATTGCTGTACCTGCATACCAACTTTTTGTGATTTATGTACCAGGACACCCAGATCCCTTTGTACTGTAGAGTTCTGCAGTCTCTCTCCATTCACTTAACCAATCTAAATCCTTTTGCAGACTTTTAATGTCCTCTTAACAACTTTCTTTCCTACTTTGTGTCATCATCAAATTTTGGTCCCTTCATCCAAGTTATTGATTTAGATTGTAAATAGTTAAGGCTGTAGCACTGATCCCTGTAACACTCCATTAGTAACTGCTGGCCAACCCAAAAATAAGCCAGTTATCCCTACTTTCTGCTTCCTATTAACTAACCAACCCTCTATCCATCCAAGTACACTGGCTTTATAAGTTTCCCTTAAAGTCATTTGATGGTACAGAACTTAAGCATTGCTAAGAAAGAGACATTTTTTGCAGCTTTTTGTCTTGTACTCATCAGGACAGCTACACAAGATAAACCAACAGTAAAGGAAACAATAATTTATACTCAATGAGAAGAGAGTGCTGATTGGTTGGCAAGTGGACTCTACGGGATGCTGGCTATCCTGATCACATCACTGCTCGCTGTATATCGTGCAAACTCATGAACGGGCCTAAGGCCGCCGCTTTTGGCCCTGAAAAGTGCCCAGTCTGCCTCGGATTACCCTGGAAAGGTAAGCTGTCTCGAAAATTTGAGCAACAGGTAAAGCTAGCCAATGCGTGCTGTTACTATGCCATCGCAACATGAGTGTTACTCTCAACTAACAGGATGCTGCCATCAATCCAGAAAGACATTCTGCCATTACACAAATGAGTAATGTGGCATATTAATTTCAGTGCCACTGTCATGCCAGGTGCATAGGCCATACATCCCAATGACTGGCAGCGGATTGTATCAAATAGCATGTCCCTTCAGCTGTTCACAACAGGCAAAGAACTGCCCGTGCTTGCAATACTCCAATATAGGTCTAACACTAGATGTGATTCAGTGATTGCAGAGCACTTGCTAAACAATCCTGATTGTGCTAAGAATTACACAGAAAACCAATTTAAGATTATCAGTCAAGCTTGCAGTGTAGTTCACTTACACATGCTAGAAGCCACATATCTTCACACACAGGGCCCTGTCCTTTCCAAACAGCATTATGTCCATGCATTATGCCTTTTCCAGCTAAACAAAAGCTTGGGGGACAGCCATCCCCTGGTTAATTCCCAATGGTGATGCCTTGACCAATCAGAGTCGATCTGCCTGGTTTGAATCTGAAACAAAAGTTTGGCAGTTAACTGTTCTCTGCTGCATTCCCCATGGCAACATCTCTACCAATCAGCACTCTCTTCTCATGCAGCATTAATTGTTCTTCCCTTTAATGTTGTTTTATCTTGTGTAGCTGTCCTGATGAGTGCAAGACGAAAAGCTTCGATAGCATGTCTCTTCTTTTTGAAGTACTCAAATTCCCCTTTATCCACCTTGCTTGTAACATCCTCCAAAGAACTCTAATAAGTAAAACATGATTTCCCCTTCACAAAATCATGTCGACTCTGCCTGGTTATATTATGATTTTCTAAATGTCCTGCCTTTACCTCCTTAATAATGGATTCTAGCATTTTCCCTATGATAGATGTTAGGCTAACTGGCCGATAGTTTCCTGCTTTCTGTCTCGCTCCTTTCTTGAATAAAGGTATTACTTTGGGGATATTCCAGTCGGCTGGGACCTTTCCAGAATCTAGGGAATTTTGGAAGATACAACCAATGTATCTACTATTTTGCAACCACTTCTTTTCAGAGCCTCGGATGAAAGATATTAAGTCTGGGGGACTTGTCAATCTTTAGGTCTAATAGGTTTCCCAATATCTTTTCCCTTGTGATTGTTTTCAGTTCCTCCCCTTTCCCTCTTGATTTTTAAGTATTCTTGGGATGTTTTTGTGTCTTCTACAGTTAAGACAGGCTCAACATACTTGTTCAGCATTTCTGGCATTTCCTTGTTTTCCATTGTTAATTTCCCCATATCACCCTTTAAGGGACCAATGCTCACTTTCATTTCTCTTTCCTTATCTTAAATACTTGTAGAAGCTCTTGCTGCCTGTTTTCATATTTCTAGATAGCTTTCTCTCATACACCAATTTCTCTATCCTTTTTTTTAGTTATTTTTTGCTGGTTTCTAAAGTCTGCCTAATCCTCTGACCTGCCATTAATCTTCACAGTATTGTACACTTTATCTTTCAATTTGATATTATCCTTAACTATCCTTAGCCATTCAGACATGGGGCATCCTTTTCTTTCTCAATGGAATATATCTTTGCTGAGAGTTATGAAATGTCTCCTTAAATGCCTGCCATTGTTTCTCTACTGTCCTAACTTTTAACTTATTTTCCCAGTTCACATTAGCTACTCTGACCTTATACCCTTGTAATTGCCTTTATCTATCTTTAAGGTACTAGTCCCAGACCCACGCTTCTCACTCTCAAACTGAATGTAAAAATCTATCATGTTATGATCACTGTTGCCCAGAGACTCCTTTACTATGAGTATACTGTAGCTACTTCATTGAAATATGAAGACAACATCTCCAGCTAATTGGTTACTTAAGTGTGATTTCAGCCAAGCTCTTGTAATTGTTAGGTTTCCCATAATTCCCCATAATACTTCTGTGGGAATCTGTTCAAAAAAAATCAGTATTAAATTTTGCAAAATTTTTGATTTGGTTTTGCTGGAGAAGAGTGGTTTTATGTTAGTCTGTACTGAAGCATACGGCTTCTTTATTTATTGCAAGTTCTTCACCGATATAGTGTTTTCTGAATAGAGTAGTTAAAAAACCCCTCAGTGGCTCATGGCTAACTTCTGCAACTATATTGCGTTATCTTTCATTATTAACTTGCCTCATTAAAACTTAGTTTTTTTTGTTAAACTGTAGTCATTCAGACCTTTTTGAGCCCCATTGAGTCTTAACGAACTCAAGGAAAGTGTAACATCTAATGAACAAGAAGTTGAAGATTTGTTTTCAGAATGTAAATCGAACATAATTATCAAGTGAACTGCAATCAAAAATACTGTTTCCTTACAAAAAACTAATGATTATTATTTAGCATATAGTGCCCAAACCTTTTGTTATTCACTAATGGTATGTGAGCATCACTGACAGGGCCAGCATTTATTGCCCACCCATAATTGCTTTTGAGAAGGTGGTGGTGAACTACCTTGAACCGCTGCAGTCTGTCTGATGTTGGTACACCCATAGTGCTGTTAGGAAGGGTGTTCAAGATTTTGAGACAGCAGTAATGAAGGAATGGTGATTATAGTTTCAAGTCAGGCTGCTGTGTGGCTTGAGGGGAACTTTCAGGCGCTGGTGTTCTCAATAATCTGCTGCTCTGGTCCTTTTGGGTGGCAGTGGTCATGGATTTGGAAGGTATTGTCAAAGAAGGCTTGATGTGTTGTTACTGTGCATCCTGTAGATTGTACACATTGCTGCCACTGTGCATGTGTGGTGGGGGGATTGAATATTTAAGATGATGGATGGGCTGCTTTGTCCTGGATGGTGTTGAGCTTGAGTGTTGTTGGAGCTGCACTCATCCAGGCAAATCGAGAGTATTCCATCATACTCCTGACGTGCCTTGTAGATGATGGACAGGATTTGGGGAGTCAGGAGGTGTGTCATTCAGTGCTGTCCTATCCTGCTGTTGTAGTCAGTGTATTTATATGGCTGACTCAGTTAAGCTTCTGGTCAATGGTAACCCCCCAGGATGTCGATGGTGGGGAATTCAGCGACAGTAACGATGTTGAATACCAAGAGGAAGTGGTTAAATTCTTTCTTATTGGAAATGATTGTTGCCTTACACTTGTGTGGTGTGAATGTTACTTTCCACCTATAGGGGGGCAGATTTCCTTCCTTAAATGGCATTTGTGACCAGTTGAATTTTTCTAACATGGTCACTATTACTGAGACCAGTTTTTAATTTGAGATTCTTAATTAATTTTAAATTCCACCAGCTGCCATGGTGGGCTTTGAACTCATTTCCCAGAAAATTATTTGATGCTCTGGATTACTAACCTATTCATATTACCACTATGCTAATATCCCCCATGAACATTACGTCCATTGCATTTCTTCCATTTACGCTATTTGTTATGTTAAAGAATTCTATATTTGTCAAGCACAATTGTTCCCATTGTTATCCAATGCTAAGTAGTTCTTACTTTTTTCTTTATTTCAATTTGTGACAATTCCTTCCTTAATTAAATTTTCTCTACTTCAGCTGTTAAGCTAATTAGACCTGCATCCTCTTTTAAAATGGGTACTACGTTCGCCATTTTCCAATCATCTGATATTTCAGGACTCTTGAGTGTGGATATAAGTAATTTCTAGGGCCTTGACAAATTTCCCTCTCCTTGCCTTAGGATCCCAAGATGTACCCACTGCTACCTGATCTTTGTCTTCTTTAGCTTAACCATTAACACAGTATAATTGAATACTTGAAAAGAAGCGGAAAGACACCTGATTATAAATGGGATGAAGGTTATAAGGATAAGTTTGGGCAGAAATGATCAAATAGAACACCGTAGTGATATGGATCGAAAAAATATAATCTCTGGAAAGCAACCATTCAAGTCAGAATAGTGAGGTGTAATGAAAAATACATGGCTGGAGCTTTGCCTCAGTGTTGAGGAGGAACTTTATAGAATTTTCCAGTGGGAAATTATAATGGATGGGAACAGAAATGCTAGCGATACTGCATCTGGGAAGAGAGATTCAGAAGGCAGATACATTGGAACCTTGATCATCTACTGCAAAGGGGAAGCTCATCTTCAATCTTGCTGCAGGTAAAGGAAATTGGTGGATAATTGACAATATACCTGTGTTTATTGTGACACAGTGAAGTTTTAGATTTGGACCGGACCATTTACTTCAATAACTTGTATTTAATATAAAAAGGAAAATCCAATGTAGCATACAGGAAAACTATTGTTGAGTCAGGAAAGCAGGGATTTGGAGAAACAAGCTGAAGAGATATATAGGGGGCCTGCCAGTAGAAGTCTCTTTGCCAATGATGGAATGATGCCAAGGGGAGGGAGTGATGCCAGGATCAGAGGAACAGGCTGTTTGGAGGGAAGAGAAAAACATAATAGGAGTAGGAGTAATAATAATCCACACGGCCCCTTGAATTTGCTCTGCCATTCAGTACAATCAGGGTTGAACTTCTGCCTCAACTCCACTTTCCTGCCCACTCACAAACATCCCTTGATTCCTTGAGAGACCAAAAATCTGTCTATCTCAGTCTTAAATAAACTTAATAATGAAGTATCCACAACCCTAAGGGGTAGAAAATTTCAAAGATTCATAACCCTCTGAGTGCAGAAATCTTTCCTCATCTGAGTCCTAAATTATTAACCTCTTACCCTGAGACTGCCTCTGCCCCAACCAGGTTCCCCAACCTGTTAACCCTGTCATGCCTGTTCAGAATCTTGTATGTTTCACTGAGATTTTCTCTCATTCTTCTAAACTCCAGAAAAATTAGGCCCAATTTACTCAATGTCTCATCACAGAACAATTTTATCATTTCAGGAACCAATTTAGTGAACCTGCACCGTAATGTCGCCAATGTAGGTATTGTCCTTCTTTAAATATGGGGGCCAAAACTGCACACAGTATTCCTGGTGTAGTTTCACCAAAGCCCTATACAAAAAATTGTCGTAAGATTTCCATATTCCTGTACACTAATTCCCTGGCAGTAAAGGCCAACATGCCATTTACCTTCTTAATTGTTTGCTGGACCTGCATGCTAATTCTGTGTGCTTTGTACGAGTACATCCAAGTCTGTCTGAACATGAGCACTTACTAGTTTCACACCTTCTAAAAAAAAATTCTACTTTTCTGTTCTTAACACCAAAGTAAATAACTTTCACATTTCCACGTTGTATTCTATCTGACACCTTGCTGCTTCTTTAACCTGTCTACATCTCGTGGTAGCCTCTTTGTGTCCTTCTTACGGCTTATATTCCCAGCTAGCTTTATATTGTCAGCAAACTTGGATCCATTGCTCTCGGTCTCCTTGTCTAAGTCATTAACATAGATTGTAAATATCTGTGGCCCCAGCACTAGTATTTCTACCACTTCACTAGTTAGAGCCTGTCAACTTGAAAATTTCTTTTATATCCCTGCTCAATGCTTCCTGTCCCTTAAAGGCACATCGAGCTGGTTGAAATTAGAGGTAGGATGGGCTGAGTCCATGGAGGGGTTAAAGGCAAGGGATTCCTATAGGACAGTGAGGACAGATATAATGGGTGAGAGAGACTTAATGTGGGATTGGATATTTGCAGCAGAATTTAGGGCAAATTAGAGTTTACGGAGTTGGGATCTTGCAATGAGAGTGTTGGATTAGTCGAATCAGCAGTGAAACAGTAGAGATGAGGAATATTGTGGAGGTGGAAGTAAACAACCTTTCTAGGGCCTGAAACTCAGTTCAGTCGAACAAGATAACAATAGGCTGGCTCAACGTAAGACAGGGATGCAGGCGGGGGAAGAAATTTGTGATAGAGTGATAGTTGTAGTGGGAGCTGAAAATGGTGGCTTCAGATGCTTTGTTATGGATCTTTAGGGATTATAACTTTGGGTAGAATCTTTGGGTCGGCGAGCGAGGGTGGGCCCCACTCGCCAAAGTGTAAAATGACATCACCAAACATCACGAAAGAGTGCAGGCCCCGACTCAGCCTACTCCCCCTGCCCAAACAGGGAGCGTACAGCGCTTCCGGGTGCGCGTCACGCTGGGCGGGTCTTAATTGGCCCGCCCATGCAAAATAGCAGTGCGCAGCTGATCGGGGGCAGCAATTGACTGCGCGCCCACCTGTGCCTGCTCCCACCTAACCCTCCCAACCAGGAGAAGATTCTCCCCTTTGTCTCTATCTTCACTAAGGAGAGGGTTGATGAAGACATTCTAGTTAGAGAGGAGGAGTGTGAAATATTAGTTACAATAAGCATAATGAGAGAGGGACTCGACATCCTTGAAGGTGGATGAATCAGCAGGGCCGGATGGAATGTAGCCCAGGCTGTTAAAGGAAGCCAGGGAGGAAATAGCGAATGTTCTGGGGATCATTTTCCAATCTTCACTAGATACGGGCAAGGTACCAGAGGATTGGAGGTTACCGAACGTTGTACCAGTATTTAAAAATGGTGCGAGGGATGGACCGAATAATTATAGGCTGATCAGTCTGATTTTGGTGGTGGGCAAATTATTGGAATCAATTCTGTGAGACAGGATAAACCGTCACTTCGAAAGGCATGGACTGATAAAGGATAGTCACCATGGTTTCGCTAGGAGAAGATCATGTCTTACTAACTTGATCAAATTTTTTGAGGAAATAACAAGAAGGATTGATGAGGGTGGTGCAGTGGAAGTCATCTACATGGACTTTAGTAAAGCATTTGACAATGTTCCACATGGCAGACTGGTCAGAAAAGTGAAATCCCATGGGGTACAGGGGAAGCTGCTGAGTCAGATCCAAAATTGGCTCATTAACACGAAGTGAAGGGCAATGATCAGTGGATGTTTTTGCGAATGGAAAGCGGTTTCCAGTGGCATTCCACAGGGCTCAGTGTTGGGGCCTTGCTGTTTGTTGTATAAATTAATGATTTGGGCTTAAATGTGGGAGACATGATTGAGAAATTTGCAGGTGATGCAAAAATTGGCTGTGTTGTTGATAGTAAAGAGGATAGCTGTTGTCTCCAGAATGACATCATTGGTTTGGTTGAGTGAGTGGAAAAGTGACAAATGGAATTCAATCTGGAGAAGTGTAAGGTAATTCATTTAGGGAGAGCAAACAAAGCAAGGGAATACTCAATAAACAGAGAATATTGAGAGGGGTAGAGGAAGTGAGAGACCTTGGAGTGCATGTCCACAGGTCCCTGAAGGACAGGTGGATAAGGTGGTAAAGAAAGCATATGGAATGCTTCCCTTTATCAGATGAGAAATTTAATACAAAAGCAGGGATGTAATGCTGGAACTGTATAAAATGCTGCTTAGGCCACTGCTGGAATTTTGTGTACAGTTTTGGTCATCACATTACAAGAAGGACATAATTGTTTTGGCGAGAGTATAGGGGAGTTTTATAAGAATGTTGCCAGGGCTTGAAGATTGCAGCTATAAAGAAAGATTGGATAGCCTAGGGTTGTTTTCCTTAGAACAGAGGAGGCTAAGGGGTGACCTATAATTATGAGGGGCCTTGATTGGGTGGACAGGAAAGACCTGTTTCCCATAACTGAGTGGTCAATTGAAGATGATTGAAAGAAGGATTAGAGGGGACATGAGGAAGAACATTTGCACCCAGAGGGTGGTGGACTTCTAGAATTCACTGCCTGAATTGGTGGTTGAGGCTGAGATGCTCAATTCATTTAAAGGGTACCTGGATATGCACCTGAGGTGCTGTAACCTGCAAAGCTACAGACCAGGTGCTGCTAATTTTTTTCTCTTTTCTTTGGCTAGCACAGATGCGATGGGCTGAATGCCCTATTTCTGTGTTGTAACTTTTTCATGGAACTGTCCTATGGTTCTATAACTTACCCAGGACCAGATATTGGATTTGATTCTGTAAGTGTAATGGAAGTTGAGATGTCAAGAAAGGTTATGAATTAGAGCTGTATCAGTAGAATTTATGACATTACCAGAGGAAAGCATGTGGATGAAGATGAGGGGACTGAGGATAAATCCTAGAGATATGGTGCAAGGGAACAATGAAGTAATTGTTTGATATGCTCTGTCTATGTTCAGGTAGGTAGGCATTGAATTGTTTAATGTAGTTTGCAGCTTATGCGGGAGACATGCAAATGCACAATGAATTACTTTGAAGTACAATGACTATTCTCATATAGGGCAGTGTTTCAGCCATTTTGAGTACTACAATGTTATGACCGATGCAATTGGTAAAGCAGAATTATTTAAAAATCCCAGAAGGAAACTTCAAACAACTGTCATAACCAATAATTTTAAGTGTTATGTTTGAGATGCGATTCTAAATTTAGGAATCAGACCCCCAGTTCTTGAGATTTTACATGAAACTAACGGAAACATTTTATTAATTTACGCAAGTTAAAATATATGTACACATGGCTACGAATTACTAATATCATAACTTTTCACAAATTCCCAAACTAATCTCCATTAAGGCAACAGCAACCATACACTTAACCAAATACCGGACAAAACATTTTCACCTTGCAAATTCAAAATGAGGTTCTTTTCACTGTGGAACCAGTTGGAGGCTTGCAGCTGCCTTTTGATCTTACATTGCCTCAGCTCTGTACATCTGAAAACTACTGAAGCTATACCTGCTACTACTGATTGAATTCAAATTTTAATTGTCTCACCAGTCCCTTCCAACTTTACCTTTTAAAAATGAAACCCCATTCATTGTACCAATTTTATTAGCAATAAAACATATGGCTTGGTAGCTGCTAGAAAGGCGTCAAGTTTTCACCCCACTTCTTGAATGCTCTATTCAAAAAATGCAAATGTACGCTATCTCTCTTCCATATCAAAACTAGTACTATCAAAGCACCCAGACTAGCTGGCTTTAATCCAGTTAAGACACACCCGCAGACTAAACCTATATTTTAAAAGAAAAATATTTTCCAAAATATTATACACATTAATAGCTTCATGAGATACAATAAAATGAGCAGTTCATATTACAGTTGATTGAGGGAGGAATGTTGGACAGAGTAGATATGGAGAAACTTCCCGCTCATGAACAGATCGAGAACGAGGGGGCACATTTAAAGTAATTGGCAAAAGAAGCAATAGTGAAATGAGAAAGAACTTCTTCACACACCGAATGGTTAGGATATAGAATACAATGCCTGAGGGTATGATTGAGGCAGGTTTAATTGAAGCATTCAAAAGGGAATTAGACTGTTGTCTAAAAAGGAAGAATATGCAGGGTTATGGGGAGAAGGCAGGGAAATAGTACTAGGTTAATGCAGACATGATGGACCAAATGGCCTCTTTCTGTGCCATAACAACCCCATAATTCTATGGGCAGATAATTTTCCACACCTGCCTGCCACCGGGATCTTCCGCTCCCGCCGCAAGTCAATAGACTTCTGGCTGGGGCCCACCTCACCTATCGATGGGGCTGGAAATCCCGGCCTATGATTCTAAGGCACTGAGACAGCACCTATTCCTCTTCCTCAATTATTGCCATGGAATCAAAGAATAGTTGCAACACAGAAGGAGGCCATTTGGCCTGTTGTGTCTATGCCAGCTCTGTAAGACCAGCTTACCTAGTGCCACTACCCTACCTTTTCCCCATAGCCTTGCAGTGTTTTAGTTTCAGATAATTATCCAGTTCTCCTTTGAAAACCATGATTGAATCTGCCTCCACCACCCAGTGCACTTCAGATCCTAACCACTTGCTGCACAAGGCTTTTCCCCATTTCGTGGTTGCTTCTTATGCCAATCATCTCAAATCAGTGTCCTCTGGCTCTCGTATCTTTTGCCAACAGGAACATTTTCTCTCTGCTCTTTCGAGACCCCTCGTGATTTTGAATGCATATCAGATCTCTTCTCAGTTTTCCCTTCTCTAAGGAGAACAGTTCCAACTTCTCCAGTCTATACATTTAACTCAAATCCCTCAGCCCTGAACTATTCTCAAATTTTTTTTTCAATCTCTCTAATGCCTTCATATCCTTCCAAAAGTGTGGTGCCCAGAATTGTACACAATACACCAGTTGAGGCTGAACCAATGTTTTATAAAGGTTCATGATAACTTCCTTGCTATTGTACTCTATGCCTCTATTTTTAAAGCTCAGAATCTTGTATGCTTTATTAACTGCTTTCTCCATCTGGCCTGCCACCTTTGTGCACATATACTCCCAGGTCCCTCTGCTTCTTCATTCTCTTTGTTCCTTTATTTTATATTGCCCCTCATTTATTATGTCAAAATATATCACTTCACACTTCTCTGTATTAAATTTCATCTGCCACATGTCCAGCCTTCCGCCAGCCTGACTACATCCTCTTGAAGCCTATCACTGGCCTCCTCACAATTCACATACTTCCAAGGTTTATGTCATCTGCAAATTTTGAAATTGAGCCCTGTACACCGAAGTCTATGTCATTAATCCTGATCCAGAAAAGTAGTAATACTGATCCTTGGGGACTATTTACTTTCGTCCAGTCTTCTTGTCACTCAGCCAAATTTGTATCCGTGCTGCCACTGCCCCTCGATTCCTTGGACTTTAGCATTGCTGAAAAGCCTTTTGTGTGGGAACTTATCAAGCGTCTTTTGGAAGCTGATGTACACCATTATCAACTGCATTACCCTCATCAACCTCCTGTTACCTAATCAAAAAAACACAATTCTCCCTTAACAGATTCCTGCTGACTTCCCTTAATTTGGCCCTGTAACTGTTGATTTTGTCCCCAATAATCTGAAAGTTTTCCTGAGGGTAAACTAACTGGTCTGCAATTGCTGGGCTTATCCTTACGCCTTTTTTTTTGAACAAGGGTATAACGTTTGTAATTCTCCAGTCCAGTCCTCTGTCATCACCCCTGTATCTGAGGAGGATTGGACAGTTATGATCAGTGCCTCTGCAATTTCCCTTCTCACTTCAGCATCAAATTTTAATCATCCAGTTGCTCAACTACCTCCTCTTTCACTATGACTAGGGCAGCATCATCTTCCATGATAAAGACCAAAGCAACGTGCTGATTTAGTACCTCAGCCATACTCTCTGCCTCCATGTGTAAATCTCCTTTTAGGCCCCTAATCAACTCCACTCCTCCTTTTACTATCTAAGCCTATAGAAAACTTTTAGATTCACTTTTATGTTAGCTGCCAGTCTCTTCTCATACTGTAAAAGTAGCAGATATTGAGCAAGTCCTCACTTAAAGTTGTGGTTATGTTCCTGAAAATCGCGACTTTAAGTGAAACAACTTTAAGGGAATCATAGGCTCCCATAGGAATCAATGTTAAAGCCAGAGTTAAGTTCCTTTGGACATTTCTTGCCTGAAAGAAGCAATGTACAAGTATCATACATGTGCAGCACTGTGCATTCCTAGCTTAAATAACTTAAAAAATAAAATGTCACTAAATATAAGAAATACTGTGTAATACAGTACACAATAAAAAAACTCACCATACTTTTAGATCCGTGACAACGTTCCACGAACCCCTTTCATGAAAATACCAAATTTCGCGAATCCATTCCTAACAATAAATATCTTCCAGGGATTTTCTCCCTTATCCGAGTATAAATTATAAAAGCAGTGATCTTGGAAATATAATATTTGTTTTTCTAATGATACTTTATTTCCCCCCTCCATTGGAATGTACCTCGACTGTACCTGAACTATGCCCTCTTTAGAGGTAGTCCTTGTTTCATTATTGTTTTCACTGCCAATCTTTGATTCCAATTTACTTGGGCCAGATCTGTTCTCACCTAATTTAATTTTGCCCTACCTCAGTTAGTTTTCACTCTGGATTGCTCCTTGTCCTTTTCTATAACTAACCTAATGCTTATGATATAATGATCACTGTTCTGCAAATGATTCTCCACTGATGTTTGATCCACCTCATTGCCCAGAATCAGGTCCAGGAAGGCCTCCTTCCTCGTTGGGCTGGAAACATACTAACAAATGAGCATACGTACGAACATATGAATTAGGAGCAAGAGTAGGCTATTCTGCCCCTCGAGCCTACTCCACTGTTCAATAAGACCACGGCTGATCTGATTGTGGCCTCAACTCCACATTCTGTCTACCCCCTGATAACCTTTGACTCCTTTATTAGTCAAGAATCTACCTACCTCTGCCTTAAAAATATTCAACGACCTTGCCTCCACGCTATCTGAGGAAGAGAGTTCCAAAAATTTATGACCCTCTGAGAAAAAAAACTTCTCATTTCTGTCTCGAATAGGAGACCCCTTATTTTTAAACTGTGTCCCCTAGCAAAACTGGAGTCATTGGGAATTGGGGGAACCTCTCCACTGGTTGAAGTCATACCTAGCACAAAGGAAGATGGTTGTTGAGGGTGAGTCATCTCAGTTCCAGGACATCATTGCAGGAGTTCCTCAGGGCAGTGTCCTAAGTCCAACCATCTTTAGCTGCTTCATCAATGACCTTCCTTCCATTACAAGGTCAGAAGTGGGGATGTTCGCTGATAATTGACTATGTTCAGCACCATTCGTGACTCCTCAGAAACTGAAGCAGTCCATGTCTAAATACAGCAAGATCTGGACAATATCCAGGCTTGGGCTGTCAAGTGGCAAGTAACATTCGCGCCACACAAATGTCAGGTAGTGACCATTTCCAACAAGAAAGAATCTAACCATCGCCCTCTGACATTCCATGGCATTACCATCGCTGAATCCCCTACTATCAACATCCTGGGGGGGGGGTACCATTGACCAGAAACTTAACTAGACTAGTCGTATAAATACTGTGGTTACAAGAGCAGGTCAGTTGCGAGTAACTCACCGCCTGACTCCCTGAAGCCAGTCCACCATCTACAAGGCACAAGTCAGGAATGTGTTGGAATACTCCCCACTTGCCTGGATGAGTGCAGCTCCCACAGCACTCAAGAAGCTGACACTATCCAGGACAAAGAAGCCCACTTGATTGGTGCTCCATCCACCAGCATTCAGTCCCTCCACCACCCAAAAATAGTAGCAGCAATGTGTACCACTTATAAAATGCACTGCAGAAACGACAGCACCTTCCAAACCCACAACTGCTAACATCTAGAAGGACAAGGGTAGCAGACTTATGGGAACACCACACAGCTGAAAGTTCCCCTCCAAGATACTCACCATACTGGCTTGGAAATATATCACCGTTCCTTCACTGACGCTGGGTGAAATTCCTGGAACTTCCTCCCTAACAGGACTGTGGCTGTACCTACATGACAGGATCTGCAGCGGTTCAAGAAGGCAGCACACCACCACCTACTAAAGGGCAATTATGGATGGGCAATATATGCTGCTCTAGCCAGCGACACCCACATCCCATATATGAATAATAAAATGTTCTAGTCTCTCCCACAAGGGGAAACATCCTTTCAGCATCCACCCTGTCAAGTCCCTCATTATTCCAAACTTTGGTGGATACAGGCCCAGCTTGTCCAACCTTTTTTCTTAACATAACCTCCCTATTCCAGATATCCAACGAGCAAACCTTTTCTTAACTGCTTCTAGCCCATTTCTATCCTTTCTTAAATGAGACCAAAGCCATACACAGTACTCCAGATGTAGTCTCACCAATACCTTGTATAACTATAACAAAACATCTCTACAGTACTTTTATATTCCCTTGCAAAAACAACATTCCATTTGCCTTCCTAATCGCTTACTGTACCTGCATACTAACCTTTCTTGATTCGTGTACCTCTCTGTAGCTCAGAGTTCTGCAATCTCTCTTTATTTAAATAATATACTGCTTTTCTATTCTTCCTTCCAAAGTGGATACATTCACATTTTCCCACATTATTCACTACCTGCCAAATGTTTGCTCACTGACTTAACCTGTCCTTGTCTTTTTGCAGACTCCTTATGTCCTTTCAACAACTTACTTTCCTACCTATCTTTCTATCACCAGAAAAGTTAGTAACCATACATTCTAGAAAATTCTCCTGAACACACTTCAGAACCTCTTCCTCCTCTCTGTCCTTTACACTATGACTATCCCAATCTATATTAAGATAATTGAAGACACGCATTATAATTACTTTATAATTATTTCACCACTCTGTAATTTCCTTGCAAATTTGTTTCTCTATATATCTTCCCACCATAATGTAATGACATCTCTTGATTCTTAGCACTGACCAAATATTCCTCTAGGACACTCTCTCTCCAGCACTGTAGAATTCTCAATAATTGATACTGCCATACCTCCTTCCTTCACTATCTTTCTTGAACCCCCTGTAATCAGGAATATTTAAAACCCAGTCCTTGCCCTTTTCTGAGCCATCTTTAACCTCCATATGCAACTCTGGAAAAGGCAGCTGGGGCCTTGATTTTAACAGCTTATTTGAAGGACGGTACTTCTAAGAATATACTGCTCTCAGTGTCATAGCGAAGCTTCAACCTAAATTTATTGGAAAATAGTGGTATCCGTGTCTATGGGCAGAATCTTCTGGTTGGCGTGTGGGGGTGAGCCCGACACACTGACGCAACAATATTTCGGAGGGTGGGCGCTATAAGTTTCGAGGCTCGCTCGCCATTAATTAATGGGTCACTTAAAGCCCTTGAGGCAGTAATACACAGCGATTTTTCTCAGCCCGTGCAATTTTCAGAGCGCCGCATGGGCACAACAGGTAGGCCACATTTTTAAAAACCTCATCCATGGGCAGGATAAGAGGGGTGAGTGGGCTCGCGAATGCGAGTTGTTAATCATTTGCTTTAAAAATTTACTGCTATTTGCTTGTGTGAACAGGAGAACTTCAAATCTCTTTAGAGCTGCTTTGACAGTAATAACAGGCTTCAGGTCAGGACTCTGGAGGGAACATAATTCTTGGGGCCTTGCAGGTTTCAGGCAGCCTTCCCTTACCCTGGGAATGGGGATTGTGCTCTCCACTGGAGGCACCTCCTCTGAGGAGGAAGAGAGGGCCAGAAGTGGGAGGAGGCCAGGCATGTGCTGATAGTGTGTGATCACAGGATGCTGATTCTACAAGTCTGTCAGATTCCCAGGCTGCTCCTATGATGCCTGCATACTGAGACACTCTGAGGTGCCGGGGCTCTTCAGTGCTCCAGCCTGGCTGGATGGATGGCTGCTGGGTGACAAGGGCTATCCCCTCAGAAGGTGGCTCATGACGCTTCTCCGCCATCCAAGAACAGAGGCTGAGCAGTGGTACAAAAGTACAAGAGTAGATGCACTTCCCATGCCTGGACCGTTCAGGGGGCACGCTGCAATACTCCCCAGGTCGTGTGACACTGATAGTGGTTGCATGCTGCACTCTCTACAATCTGGCGCTGGAAAGGGGGGACGCAGTGGAGCAAGAAGATGTAGACGCAGATGCTCTAGCAGCAGACGATGAGACCAGTAGTGAGTCCGAGGATGAGCATGCTCAGGAGAATGCCGAGTGGATAGACGCTGACCCGGGCAACCTCCAGGGAGGCAGGGATACTTGTGAGGCTTTGATCCAACGATCCTTCAGCTAGCCTACCACAGATGCCTCCAACACATGCCAGGGCTGCAGGCTCCATACTTGAAACCTGACAGCAACATTTGCCTGGTTAGGAACAAAAATATGTGACTTGTCAATAAAGCTCAATGACAAACAAGTCACTCATAACATCATGGGGTCCCCTTCACCTGCAGAAGTAATGACGCACCCAGAGGCTTGTTGGGAACTAAAACATTTAATGATTGCATTGTACAATACAGAAATAAAAGTACATAAAAAGGTGTTGAGCAGCACAGCTAATGAAAAGCAACTAATACGGGGGCAAAAGAAAACCACCAGTGATAAGCCCGTGGTGTGCCTAAGTTGATATACATTTATGTTTGCGGGTGCTACGTCTAGGTGCTTCCCCCTCGCTGGTACTGGCATTGGAGACAGCCTGTTCACACTGTTGTCCTGTTGGCCTTGATTACCTTGGCAGACATCCTCTGGCCCGTGGAGCCTGTGCTAGCCTTGACTGGGAGGGCATCTCCCCAGTCGCCGCAGCCTCCTCAGATGCCACGGTCACTGGCAGAGGAGCCGCAGCCCTCATGCGGAACGCCCTGAGAGGAGCCCGCAGAGACCACAGGTAGCTCATGCGCCAACATGAGGTCGCTTTGGACATCCCTGCTCACCGTAGATGGATGGGCACCGAGTTGGGATACTGGGAGCCCAATCTATCTCGCACACTGACACTGACAATCTGAGATCAATGCTGCTGTGAGGACTCGCATGTCCAAGCGCTTCCCCAGGAAGCCTGATTGTTCTCCTGGAGGAGCCTCTCCATGAGAGTCGCCATTCTCTCCGTGGAGGAGGCATTGCGCTCGGTCGTGAGAGTCATTGCATTGCTTATGCTCCGCATGGACTCATCCATCACGGAGACCATGGCATGCATTCTCTCATGTATCTCCGCCAGATCCTCCCGCACACCCTGCTGGACTTCCAGCATCTGCTGCCTCAGAGACGACTCCAGAGGCACATCATCAGCCATCCACTGAGCATGTTCTTGGTCCCCAGCTGTCCTCCAACTGCCGGCGCCCTGGGCACTCTGCCACCGCTTGTATCTCAAGCGAGTGTGAAGTGTCCTCACTGCTGTGCATCGGGACACTCATTTTCATCGAGATGCTGGTATCTGCACTGGTGCCTGCCTGGCTGAGATGGTGTGATGCTGGTGTGTGTATATCTTCAGGGCCCTCAGGGGTCAGTGGCGACCCCTCTGCCTCCTGAGTGTGGGCATGCTCCGGAGAGGCTGAAAGGAAGAACAGGAACATTTGATTAGTTGAAGCCATTACACTGTTAATGTGCATGCCTGGCACTCGTATCAGGATGTGCTCCTCCTTCCATTATCAATGGTCAACCCATGTTGGGTGCTGAAATCAACATACAGTCAACAGTGGAATAGTTGCAGTGATACACATTGTGACTTCAGGGCACGGCAGTCTTATCTTCCACTGGCACCCCGACCTCACATGGCTGGTAGACCTGGGTGCATGGCGTCTCTCCAGCTCGAGAGCCTCCTGCTTGTATCTGGTCAATATGAGTAGGTGGGCCTGCCCTCCTCCAGTATGCATCTGTTCAGCATTATTGTGTGTGGTCTTCTCCTGAAAGGAGAGAGGAGCATTGATTAGTCCACCCTGCATCTGCATTGCCATTGCAGCCCTGCCACCCCCAACCCTGAGTGAAACATTGCAGGGCTCATCCGATTCGTGACCCTGGAGCTTCCATACACTCACTCCAAGCAGCCAAGGCTGACCCTCTTGCCCAGATGCTGCCTCCATCACATTTGCCATTCACACTGTAAGATCTTCCAAACCAAGGAGCACTACTACCTAGAAGGACAAGAGCAGCAGATAGATGGCTGCCCCGCCACCTGGAAGTTCCCCTCCAAGTAGGTCAGCATCCTGACTTTGAAATGTTTCGGCGTTCCACCACTGTGCCTAAGTCCAGATCCTGGAGCTCGCCCCCAAAACAGTACTGTGGGTGTACCTGCACCACATGTAGCAGATACAGAAGGCAGCTCACCACCGCCATCTCAGGGGCAGCTAGGCATAGGCAATTAATGCTGGCCACGTGCTGCAAATTAACGAATGCAATAACAAAATTCAGAGTTTGGGTGGGGGGAGGGGGTGGGTGGGGTGGGATGGGGGGTGCGGTGGTGGTGGAGCAGGGGGGTGTACCTAACTGCTGTGCTAAGTGACCCATGTCAACATGGTACTCACCCTGCCCGAATGCAAGAGATCATTGTGGCACTGCATCCAGGTGCGACTCACTACATCGTGGGAGCTGACCCTTTCTGCCACCTCCTCCCAGGCACGTTTCATCATGTGGGAGGTGCTCCTCTTCCCGTCCCTTGGCACTATGATGTTGCGCCACGCTGCCACCTCCTCGAGGAGAGCAGTGAGGCACTCATCTGAAAATCTCAGGGCACACTGCCCCGCTGACCTGCCCTCCTGCCTGGCCTGTTCTCTGAGAGCGCTCTCGGACATCCTCCTGTGCGCCATCATTGGCAGCCTTTGAAAGGCTGCCCGCCCCATTTTTAAACAGGCTGCCGGGCCACCATGGGACCTGGCAGCCATTGGACTCCTGCCGCCGCCCACCCCTTCCTGCTATTCTCGGGAGCAGCGGTTCACCCTGGGCGGGCCTTAATTGGCCCGCCTGGGTAAAATGGTGGTGCGGAGCCGATCGTGAACGGCGATTGGCTGTGTGCCCACCCGCTCCTAGAGAGCCCACCCACCATAGGAAAATTCTACCCTGTGTGTGTGAGTGTGTGTGTGTGTGTGTGTGTGTGTGTGTGTGTGTGTGTGTGCGTGTGTGTGTCTTAATTAGATTAAAGGCAGCTGCTCTGGAGGCTTTGATTTAACAAAAGATAAGCTAGGTTTGAAATGTTAAGTAGGTAAACGTGGGGGAAGTTTAGAATGTAAGTCAACAAAGGACATTTGCATTTTTAAATAATCTAGACCAGATTGTTTTCAAAGGAGGGGTGAAATGTATCACCTGGCCAGGTGAAGTTCAGAAACAGTGTGTGTTTTTCCGAAAGATTACTATAAAATTGGTACTATGATATATTTTTGTGATCAGGGAGGTAAAGTCCAAAGACATAGTGAAACAATGGGGATTTGCATTCAGAAGGGAAAATATGTATAAAGGGGAGAAGGTTGTGTGTAAAGGTAGGCATTTTAAGATCCAACAACTGTGAAACGCCTTCAGTATCTCTGCCTCAAGCTGCTGTCTTCAAAGTACTGAAGTTAAGAAAACTCACTTTGAATTGGAATGTTGCCTAGGTCTTTTAAAATCTACGTGTCTCACTGTTGCCTGAACAAAAGTGTAACTGGGAGTTAAATTAATTAGGGGATTAGAAGTTATCATAGCAGTAATTTGTAGATCTACATATGTATTTAAAATCATTCCTTCTATTAATAAAATTTTAATTTAGCTTTGTAAGAAACCTGTAAGACTTGGTGGTCTAATTCAAGGCACGCATTTTGAAATTCATACAAATTTCAAATCAGTTGTGGCAGTTGTTTCAAGTTTCCCTTTGGGATTTGAGCAGCTCAGCATTTACCATCGGCTGTGCCATAACATAGTTGGGGGATCTTTGCGAGATATATTTGAAATTCCTTGATTGGGTTGGAGTTGATGAATCTTAAGGTTATAAGTACGAGAAGCACTTTGAATTCAGGAGTTGGTTTTAGGTCTCTTTGAAGTTTTGAGACTGCAATATGGCTTTGGCAGTTGTTAAAACTTGTTTGGGAGTTGGAGTTATAACCATAATTAGCTTTTGTAAACCAGCCATAGTTAAGTTAATGGAATTGGTGGATCAGTTACAATTGGGATTACCTGCAGGGGCTAAGAAAGCAGATGTAATTGAAGGTATAGCACAGCATTTAAAGTCGGAAGTGATCCCTGATATTAGTGAATCACAGCAGGAGGTAGTGAGACTTCAGTTAGAAATGAAGAGGCTTGAATTTGAACAAGCAAAGGAACTAGGAAAACTTGAATTGGAGGCAACCAAAAAAAAGGAAAAAGAATTGGAAATGAAAAAACTGGAAGTAGAAGCAGCAGAAAAAGAGAGATTATTTCAGAAAGAAATGGAAATGAGAAAATTTGCTCTCCAGAGGGAAAAGTTAGCAATGGAAAAGAGAATGAAGGAAAGGGACAGAGAATTTTGGCTTAAAAAGCTGGATTTTAAAAAGGAGACATCAGATGCTGAGGAAAGTTCTGATGATGAAAACACCTTTAACCTAAAAGCCAGTGGGGAGATGTTTAAATTTGTACAAGCTCTTCCAGAGTTTGAGGAAAGAGATGTAGAAGCATTCTTTATTTCATTTGAGATGAAATGAAATGGCCACAAGAAAACTGGACATTGTTGTTACAATCCAGGTTGGTGGGTAGAGCACATGAGGCTTAGCTTCACTGTCAGAAGCAATGTTGGTGAACTATGATGTGATAAAAAAAATATTACTTTGAGTGCATATGAGTTGGTTCCTGAGTGAGTTCGAGCTGCCTAGCACCTCGGGTACACACTGTTGGAAGCCAACTATGGCATCAGAAATGGAATTAAGCCCACGTTGCAGTGTAGGAGTGATGTCCTGGACCAAGGCCTCCATGGTGGCCGTCATCCTACCAATGTTGACCTCGGTGCATTGCCATACCAGCACTATCAACTCAGCCTGAAGACAGACGGACTTCTCCATCGAGCCTTGCGATCTGAGGAGTGTAGTGGACATCCCTTCCTGATGTTCCCTAGCTTGCTTTTGCAGCTCCAGCAACTGTGACATGACCTAGTCCAGAGGCTCGTCATCTGATTCAGACTCAGCAACCAGCGTCCAGCAGTCCTCCGAGTGCTAGGGACCTGGGAAGTCCCTGCCTCCACCTGCTGTGGATCAGAAAGTGCGATGTGCCTGCCGGATTGTGATCCCGAGGCCACTCTAAAGCTAGGTCGCACAGAGGTGTGTGTCTCTGCACTGGTGGAGGGTGTGAGTGAGTGCTGCAATGGGAGTTCAGGGAGGGTGCCTTTAGATTCCTCTTCAGAGGTTTCTTCAGAGCTTGTTTAGAGGTCCTGGGTCACGGGCTCTGTCGGCTATTTGGCAGATGTGCCTATGAAAGCAAGGGGAGATAATTAGTGCATGGCAGTGGCCTGTGAAAGAGGACACATCAATCATGGCAGGGTTATCTGATGGATGTTGCACTGCTGGACCCTCACTTGGTAGAGCAATGACGACCTCACCGTCAGAACAGGACCGGTCCCAGTCATCGTCAGCCAGCTGCATGGCTCTGTTTTCAAATTCCGTCAGAATTTGGATCTCCAGCATCCCTCAACCTGTCTGTGACCTTTCCCTCCTGTTGTGTGCCAGTTTGTCCTGCATGGATAGAGATGGGGAGAGTGTATCAGGACGCCTGCCGGGCCAGATGATAAGTATGCCTGGCCTGTGTGGGTGGTGAGCGGTCGCATGGCCATGATGAGGACAATGGAAGTGTGTGTGAAAGAGTGAATGGTGATGCCCCTTGCACTGGCAGTGAGTGAGGGCCCTGTGGATGTATGATGGGTTTTTCCAGCACTTTTTGTTCATATTTTTGTCTTCATACACTTGTGATTCCCTTTATTTAAGTTTTAGATGATAGATTTAGATCCGAATTTCTCACCCTCAAACCGAATGTGAAATTCAATCATGTTAAGATCACGCTTGCCTAAAGGACCCTTTACTATTGAGTTATTTATTAATCTAATCCCATTACACCTTACCAGGTCTAAAATAGCCTGTTCCATGATTGGTTCCAGAACATATTGTTCTAAGAAACTGTCCTGAATGCACTCTATGAACTCATCCTCCAGGCTACCTTTGCTAATTTGATTCTTCCAGTCTATATGAAGATTAAAATCTCTCACGATTATTGCAGTACCTTTTTTACAAGCTCCCATTATTTCTTGATTTATGCTCTATCTGACAGTAGCTACTGTCAGTGGACCTAGAAACCACTCCCACTAGTGACTTTGCCACCAACTCTGTATATGAGGATAGTTGGGAAGATTATGGCCAGTGCCTCTGCAATTGCCTCCCTTACTTCCCTCTGTATCCTTGGATGCATCTGATTAGTTCTGGTGACTGTTGTGATCCTTGGTTTGTTAATATAGATGAAGTTTGAGACTAGTGAATAAAGCCACAAGATTGGTTTTGAACAAACAAAAATAAATTTTATTATACAAGTTCAAAAAGATAAAACAATTTACCATATCTATCTTATACACTAATATTCAGGCTAAGTATGAGGCATATGTGAATTAACAGGCAAACTGTGGTCAGACATAGCACACTGCACAATAGATGACAGTTGCAACCAAAACAGATTCCAGAGATTTCTCAAAAGCCCTCCCAGACTTTGTCACATTGTGAGCCAACCAATCTCACCGAAATTTCGTCTTTCTGATGAGGGTTTCCATTCTCCAACTTTGGCGATCTCGCCTTGGAATTCTGCCCAAAAGGCACTCCCACTTGGACGGCTTCAACGAAGATCCACCTCACAGGGTTTCAATCTCACTTTCCAAGATTCCTTTCCCCGGATCTCTGAGTACACTCCAGTTGCACATTCCAAGCACAGTTTCAGATCTTTGACTATGCCAAACAGAACACCATTACTCCAAAGGGGCACCTTTGCCCATTGGCCCGCAGCACGGAGTCACCAACCTTCGGCTGCCTTCTTGGGTCTTCAGGGCTTCTCTCATGCCAGTTTCGCCTACAGTCTGCTCCTTCTTGAATTCAGAGCCTTGCTCCTTCCTTGTAACTTTACTTAATGGAACCTATTCCTATCCCCTGTCTTCATCTATTACCTGGGACTACCTTTTTGGGACCTCCCCCGGTTATCTCCCTGGTTTGGGACCTTCTCCCTGTCCCCCTCCCATGTCCTGCTCCCTGGGACACACTCTTATAGGGGTGTTCCCTTCCAGGTCATCTGACCTGCCTCTTCACGCTGCTTTCTCTTTTCCCTTCTGTGCAGGCGCGGGGCCGATCCCTGGCCTGAAGAATGTAAAAATAACTAGACTGCTTATGTGCAGCTAGTTCCCGGCCGGCAAGTGCATAGGAGGCCCGAGGTTTGTCGGGAACCGGAGTTTCTGACCTAAGAACTATAGAAGGTAAGCTTAGGTTTCATCATGTGACTTACTTACTAAGTACAGCCAGCCTTTCTAGCCTCATCTTTATCAATTTTTGGCCCATCCAGTGTTTTGACTACCTCCTCTTTTACTATGACTGGCTGCATCATCTTGGTAAGACAGATGCAATGTTCTCATGTAGTACCTCAGCCATGCCTTCTGCTTCCATGCATAGACTGCTTTTTGGTCCCTAATCAACCCTTGCATTCCTCTTCCTGCCTTTTTTTTTAAACTATTGATATACCCAAAGGAACATTTTGGATTCTCTTTTTGCTAGCTGCATGCCTCTTCTAATGATCTCTGTCTGCTCTTAGTTCCTTTTTCACTTGCTCTCTAAACCTCCTATATTCAGCCTGGTTCTCACTTGTATGATAAACTTTGACACCTGTAATACCCACCTTTTCTCTGCTTCATCTTACTCTCTTTCTCTCTTCATCCAGGGAGTTCTATTTTTGTTTGTCCTACCTTTTCCCCTTGTAGGAATGTACCTTGATTGTACCTGGACCATCTCTTTAAAGGCAGCTCATTGATCCATGACAGTTTTACCTGGCAACCTTTGCTTCCTGGAACAGATCAGTTCGCACTGCATTGAAATTGGCCCTCCTCCAATTATTTTTTTACTCTATATTTCTCCTTGTCCTTCTGCATAGCTAACCTAACCTCATGATACTGTGATCAGTGTTCCCTAAATGTTCCCGTACTGACACTTGATCCACTTGAGCCATCTCATTCCCCAGAACCAACTCAGCAAGCATCCTTCATTGGGCCAGAAATATACCATCAAAAAAATTCTCCTGAACATGCTTGAAAAACCCTTTCCTCCTCTCTGCCCTTTAAACCAATAGTATGCTAGTTGTTATGATACGGCAGATAATACTTGCTAGGCTGATCAAATCCACAAGGGAAAGTTGGCTATGCTATCACAATGGTTTTGCAATTTGTATTTATTACAAGAAGATTACAAGTCCACTAACACCTTTAGAGTTTTTAAAAGTTAAACTAAAACATTTATTATCAAAAGAAAAGACTAAAACATATACACAAGATTACAGTTACACAGTTACTTAATATTGTAACAAATACCAAAATTCTTGCTTAACCAGACTCCCAACAGTACACCCCCTTTAAGGCAACAGTCCAAAATTAGATTTTAAATTTATAGAGACAATCCAGCAAGGTTACCACAAGCACCCACTCGAGAGTGGAATTTCAGAGGCTTTTAACACAACTTTGGTTATGGGAATAGCAGACTTCTGCAAAGTGGTTAGAGACTTTTCCCCAAGTCTGTTTCACATGATGTATCTTTCAGATCTCCCATGGCCACACCTCATACAGCCTTCCATCTTTCTTCAAATATATTTCTTCCCTTTTAATCTGTAAATTCCATTGTTCCCCGTGTCTTTGGAAGTTACTTTTCCCATTATATAAACTTTTTTATGTTGTCAATATGGTCAGCACTTTTGTGAAAAATCAATGTAATAACCTTGCACTATTTAACTTGCCAGTCATAAAAGCTTTATCATTGTCTTTGAAAATCCAACAACTTTTGCCCTTATCTAAAAATGCAAATTCCCCTTTCTTCATCTCATCCATTAGCATTTCAAGTGCCTTTTTACAGCCAACTCTTTTTTGATCATTTTTAAACCTTGCAGTGTACCTGTCCCTAATTTAGTTAAATCAGCACAAAAGAAACACACACACAAGCCTACTTTACATTAAACCACAGTAATATTATGAAATATATGACAGTTTCATGACATAATCTATATTAGGATAATTAAAGTCCCCCAATGTAGCTACACTATAGTTTTTGAACCCCATTGCAATTTCCTTATTAATTGTTCCTCAATATCTTTCCCACTCATTGGTGTCCAATAGAATATGCCCAGTAGTGTGTTGGCACTTCTATTTTTTATTAACTGTAACCCATTTGATTCTGCCCTTGACACCTCTGTGACATCCTCTCTCTACAGCACTGTAATATTCTTCATAGTCAATACTGCCACCCCTCCTCATTTCTTCCCCATCTTTCCTGAACACTTTGTATCCAGGAATATTTAGTACCCAGTACTCCCCTCGTTTGAGCCAGGTTTTCGTTATTTCCAAAATAGCATATTCCCATGTAGTTTTCTGCACCTGCAGTTCAACAGTCCTACTTACCATGCTTTGTGGTTTACCAAAATGCACGGTCAACACAATTTAGACTGTATTGCTTTCCCTCTTACTCTGGCCCCAGCTAATTCCTTACAATTTCTTACTCTGGTGCTATCTGTCTCTTTGATGCTTTGCACACCTTGTTTCTCCTTTCTAATGTTACCTAATAGTCCCCATCCCCTGCCAAGTTATTTTAAACTCTCCCCACAGCACTAGCAAACAGGCACGTAAAGACATTGGATGGCTTGCATCTCAGTGACCAGCTTGTGTGGTCCCATCTACCCCAAAACTGGTCTCAATGCATTAGGAATCTAAAGCAGTCCTTCCTGCACTAGCTCTACAGCCATGTATTCATCTGCTCCATTCTTCCATTTCTACATTCACTAGTATGTCGCACCATGAGTAATCCGGAGCTTACTGCTTTTGGAGTCCTGCTTGCTAGTCTCCTTCCTATCTCCCTAAAATTTGCCTGCATGATCTCATTCCACTTTGTACCTATGTCATTGGTGTTGACATGGACCATAACCTCTGGCTGTTTACCCTGCCCTCTCCTCAGGGTGTTCTGCAGGCACTTGGTGAAATCCTTGACCCTGACACCAGGAAGACAACATACCACCTGGATTTACAACTCTGGCCACAGAAACACAAGTTTGTTCCCCTAACTATAGAATCCCCTATCGCTATGGCAATGGCAACTTTCCTCATGCACCTCTGTACAGCTGAGGTGTGGACCTCGCTCTGGCTGCACACTCCAGATGAACCATCACTCTCACCAGTATTCAGAACTGAATACTGGTTGGAATGTGAGATGCACTCAGTACCTGCCTGTTCTCCTTGACGTGGTCACCCATTCCCTCTCTGCCTGCACATCCTTAAGCTACAGGATGGCTATATCTCTGAAATAATAGAAATATTGTTGACATAATCACACAACGAGATTGGATACTATAATGCAAGCTTTATCCCCCAACAGTTTATTTGCTAATTTTGTTTAAGTTCATATGCAGGAAATGTATGAATATTCCCAAAGTTGGTTACAAGATATTCAAAGTCTGATCAGCTCCTGCATTATCGACTGTTGGTATGCTTAATGTGATGTTTAATCTCCCACGAGAATATTTTATGATTTTACTGCTGTTTCTGCCTCAACACTGATGCTACTGCTATATCTTCCTCGGGTATACTTCTGAAATCTTATTTGAGACATTTTATAGGATCCAGAAAGAACTCAGTAAATTCAGATGGCCACAAAATAACTAGAAATGGATATGCATATGAATCCACACTCCTGAGATGATTACATGAGAAAAACAGTGGTTCCTTTTAATGTTTTCTTTGGTGCTTTTACATTTCATCTTCAGCTAAAGTCTATATTTTTAAACTGATTTAGAGACCAACATAATTGCAATAAAAGTTAGTGTGGGATCTTGAACTATAATGACTTATAAGTTTTAGAATGATCAACCAAAGGAGGAGTGAATTACAGACTTGGGTTGGAATTTTACGGCTCCATCGCAGCAGGGATGAGGCCGCAAAATGCAGCGAGCCAATCTAAACTCCATTCGCTTTGGCAGGACTGTAAAATCCCACTGGTGTAAAATTCTACCCATAGGGTTATGTCCTTACAGGCTGCCCAAAGAATAGGCAGACAGTTAATCCACTGAAGATGGCATTGGCCAGGAGAGAGCTGAATCCTTAAAAGACTAAAAATTGTTAGTTTATCAATCACTTCTATTTTGTTGACCTAATGGGGTGAGGGTGGGTCGCAGTGTCATTACAGCACAGAAGGCTCATTGGATCCGTACTGGTTCTCTGAAGGGCAATCTAGTCAGTCCCAATTTCCTGCTCTAGTCCCATAAACCTGAAAATTTATTTCCCTCAATTTCCTTTTGAAATCATTGATCATCTGTGCTTCCATCATCTTCGTAGGCAGCAATTTTCAGATCATTACCACTCGTTGCTTAAAAAAAGTTCTTTCTCACATCCCCCATTTCAACGCCATCCCCCCACATCTTTCAATTTGTGTCTCCTAAACTAGTGGGAACCATTTTTTTTTGCCTACCTTATCTGAATCTGCCATAATCTTGGATACCTCTATCAAATCTCTCCTCAACCTCCTTTGCTCAAGGAGAAGAACCCTAGCTTCTCCAACCTAATCTCGTAGCTAAATTCTCCCATCCCTTGAACTATTCTGGTAAATCTCCTCAGCTCCTTCTTAACGACCCTCGCATCTTTCTTAAAAGTGTGGTGACCAACTGTGGCCTAACCAGAGCTTGATCAAGGTTCAGCATAACTTCCCTACTTTTGTACTCAATATCTCTATTTATGAAGCCCAAGATCCCATATGCTTTGCTAACTACTCTCTCAATATGTCCTGCTGCCTTCAAATATCAATGCATGTGAATCCCCAGTTTCCTCTGTCGCTGTACATTCTTTAGAACTGTACCATTGAGTCAATATTGCCTCTTCCTATCTCATATGCCAAAATGCATCACCTCACACTTCTCTGTATTAAATTTCATCTGCCACTTGTCTACCCATTCTGCTAGCCTGTCCATGCCCTATTGCAGTTGATTCGTATCATTGCAATTGCTCACCACATCTCGTGTATCCAAAAATGGCCATGGTCCCAGCACTGACCTTTGGAAAATAGCACAATCTACCATCCTCCAGCCTGAAAAAACAACCAATTTCTACAACTCACTGTTTTCTAACCTTCAGCCAATTTTTAAAATCCAAGCTGACACTGATCCTCCTTTCCACGAGTTTCAGTTTTATTATCTAGTCTTTTATATGGTACTTAGTCAAACACTCATGAAATCCATACAGACAACATCCACTGCATTCAACCTTCTCTATTACTTCATCAAAAAATTCAATTAGATTCATCATACACAATCTGCCTTTTGTAAATCTCTGTTGGCTCTCCTTAATTAACTCAAACCTGTCCAAGTGCCTGTTCATTTTTTCTAAAACCTTACCTACCATTGATGGCTGTCCTGTAGTTATGAAGAATGTCCTTACATGCTTTTTTGAACAAGGGTGTCATGTTTGGAACCCCTCATGTATCTAGAAAACATTGGAAAATTATGGCAAACCTGCCTGCGGTCTCCACACCCACTTACTTCCCTTAGCGACCTGGGACGCAAGCTATCCAGGACCAGGTAACTTATCCATTCTAACCATAGCCTGCCTTTCTGGTATATCCTGCCAATCAGTTTTCCCCATTCATTACCACTACCATCTCCACTTCTACTGATATTTTGTCAGCATCCTCTTCCTTAATAAACTGATACAAAGTACTGATAAACTATTCTAGCCTTGCCCTGCACCTCTAAGGATATATCAAGTTCTTTGTCCCTTATAGGCCCCACCCCAC
Source organism: Carcharodon carcharias (assembly GCF_017639515.1). NCBI lineage: Eukaryota > Metazoa > Chordata > Chondrichthyes > Lamniformes > Lamnidae > Carcharodon > Carcharodon carcharias. The sequence goes on from NC_054468.1 coordinate 162,733,652, forward strand.
CTATTACTATCGACAGGCATGCCAGTAGAAGAATTTTGGGTTCCTTTTTTGTTAGCTGCCATTCTATTCTCTTATTCTCTCCTTTCCAGTTTTATTTCCCTCTTCACTTTGCCTCTCATCTTATTGTATTTGGCCTGGTTCATAATTGAAAAATTCACCCAACATGCATCATGCACCATCTTTTTTTGTTCCATCATATCCTCCATCTCCCTTGCCATAGCTCTGGTTCCTCTACTTTACATCCCTGTTGGAATGTACTGACCATTAGATAAGATCCAAAGGATCCTTCAGTTTAAAGGATGACGCGACTGGAGGCATCTCTATTAAGCAACTGGTGCGAGCTGGACTCAGATATATACTATAAACCCCCCAGAAACAAAAAAAAAAGCCACTCGAGGGAGCAGTTCCCTAAAGAAATAAACAGCATGTATGTGTTATTCATCACAAAATAAAATTTAAGTAATTAACAAGGTAGAAAAGTAGACACTGCAAGAATGAGAACGTTTAGGCAGGGTTTGGGGTGGCTAGAGACAGAGGTGGAAGATGTAAAGCAATGGAGAAAATGGTTTTTGAAGGGAAAGAGGGGAACTTTTTAGTCTAATATTTGGACAATATTAAGGCGTGAACTGACAAAAGTAGCAAGTAACATTCACACTGCACAGGTGCCAGGGAATGACCATCTCTAACAAGAGAGAACCTAACCATTTCCCCATGACATTCAGTGGCACTACCGTCACTGAATCCCCTGCTATCAACGTCCTAGGGGTTACCATTGACCAGAAACTGAACTGGACCAGCCATATAAACACTATGGCTACAACAACAGGTCAATGACTAGGAATCCTGCGGCGAGTAACTCACCTCCTGACTTCCCAAAGCCAGTCCACCATCTACAAGGCAGAAGTCAGGTGTATAATGGAATACTCTCCATTTGCCTGGATGAAGGCAGCTCCAACAACACTCAAGAAGCTCAACGCCAGGACAAAGCAGCTTGCTTGATTGGTACCCCATCCACCACCTGAAAATTCACTCACTCCACAACCAACACACGGTGGCAGCAGTGTGTACCATATACAAGGTACACAGCGGCAACTCACTGAGGCTCCTTTGACAGTACCTTCCAAACCTACAACCTCTACCACCTAGAAGGACAAGGGCAGCAGATACATGGGAACATCATCACCTGCAAGTCCCCCCACAAGCTGCACACCATCCTGACTTGGAACGATATTGCCATTCCTTCACTGTCAAAATCCTGAATTTCCTCCCTAACAGCATTGTGGCTAAACCTATACCATATAGACTGCAGTGGTTCAAGAAGGTGGCTCACACCACCTTCTCAAGGGTAATTAGGGATACTTTAGAACTCTCTGCCTCCGAAGGCAGCGGAGACAGGGTCATTGAATATCTTTAAGGCAGAGTTAGAAAGATTCTTGTCAGGCAAGGTAATCAAAGGTTATCAGGGATGGATGGGAACGTGAAATTCAAAACACAAACAGATCACCTTTGACTTTATTGAATCATGGAGCAAGCTCAGGGAGCCGATTGGCCTACTTCTGCTCCTATTTCAAACGTTCATTTGACAATAAATACTGGTCTAGCCAGTGATGCCCATGTCATGTTAAAAATACAAAAAAAAAATGGAGCTTTAATTATTTGAATTGTGTTACAATCTCCCTAGAGACTGTTGACTCTGTGTTTTAAGTTCTGCCATCCCATTCATGGCAATTAATTCTGTTCACCAACATCGCTCTTATCTCTCCAGCTTCTCTGTGGCTATGCAAACTAAGGTTTGCTGCCACCTATCTGTTTGTGGGACAGTTTGTAACCATCAGTCAAAAACAGCTTCTTCCCTTATTTGAGAGACTTTACACTCTTCTAGGTGGGACCTGATTCCTAAGAATACTGATTTTAAATTGTTCCAGTAACCACTCTTCTCTTAAGGTTTTCAAAATCTTATCTAGCTTCATTGCCCTATATCAAACACCATTTTTCTTCTCTACCTTGTTACATAAAAGTCTGATTCTGAACTTTTGCCTAGAAGTTTCTGAATCTAACTTACACACATGAAGCACATATCACATTCTGCATACTCTTCAGATGATAGAGTCGAATAAACCACCAATGTTTTTCCTACTAAAACGCTTTACAAAAGGATTGTCCAAATTTCTTTTGGCCAATTTAACTTCATAGCATTTTTCTCATTCGAGACAAAATACATTTCAATTCCTTCCTCTGTAAGTTAAGGCACTAGGTGAATATTTCTTGCAAAATCAAAACCAAAGGGCAAAATTTTCAGGTGCTGCTAGTGATGGGTTTTGTGGCAGGCAGATTTCCGCCAGCAGGAAACCAGTTCGGAATTTTCCCCTCACCACCTTCATGGTGAGCTAATGGGTTGGGTTTCTTGCTGATCCATGTCAGGAACAGCATTTGCAGATATTACCATGTCTTGAATGCTCATTAGAAACGCTACTCACTGGAATCATGTTCCGCCTCCCAGTTTTGCGCCACACCAATGGGAAATTAGACCGGTCTAAATAATGTGGGGAAATGGGGTGCAGCTGCCCGCCCTCACTTCGCTTGTGACTTTGAGTTGAGTCTACCTGCAACAGCGCTGCTCCAGTTTCTCAGCAATGGCATTGTAATGCCACACTGGTGAAGGTGTACAGTTGGTTTGCTCATGGTGGGTGCCTCCGTACTCTGGAAGGACAGTGTTCATTGTATGCTGTGGCTCTCAAGCAGGGCTGCACTCTGAAACAGAGACCAGCATTGTGACTGGGAGTGGTGGGTCGGGGAGGGGCGGTGGCGCAGGTGGGGGGCGGGGAGTGGTGGAGGATGACGAAGATATGGGCTCAATGGGGTATGGTGGGGTTGGGCTGTGGCAGGGAAGGATAGCAGAGGCATAGGGGTCAATGGGGTATGGTGGGGGAGAGGATGGCAGAGACATGGGGGTGAATGGGATATGATGGGTTGAGGGTGGGAACAATAACAGGCAGAGGAGAAACCAAGGATGGGAAGCCGGAGCCCGACGTGGAAGACTAGAACGCGGACACAGAAGTGGGTGGATGGGAATTGAAATATATGAATGGGAGGGGATGCACACAGACTCCGGAATAGGAGTGGGGGGCTGTTGTGTTAATGTGGCAAAGAGGGATGGAGGGATGGGATATACAGAGAAATATGCAGTGTCGGGTGGGGGTTGGTGGAGGGGGGGCGGGGTGGCGGCATGGGTGCATGGGTGGGATGGGTGGGAAGGGATACTATGTTGTGATCAGTCATGAAGGAATAAGAAAACTCATTGAAAGACAGTCATAGTCCCTGGTCTGGAGCCAAGAGGTCAGAGTGAGAGATTAAAGGCCGTCCTGGGTCTTTGTGCACCTCATAATTAGGGTGAGAGATTGAAAGCAGTCCTGGGGTTTTGTGGACCATGCTTTAGGTCCATGCATGGCACGCATGTCATAGTCCTGCTTGAGGGAGGGGCAAGGTCTGTGTGCTCAATTGGGATAAGGCATAGTTTGGTGTACAGGACATGTTCATTGTCTTACATTTGGTGGCGATGAGCTTATCTGGCTTGGTACTGGGTTGCAGATGGGATGATCACAGTTAGGGGAGGCATCTGCAATCTGTATATGGAGAAAATGTAATAAAAGAGGGGATACTCAAAGCTCTCCTGGAGGGTTCTACATTGTATGTGACCGTGCACACAGCTTCGAGATAGAAGTCCACATGGGGCATGCAGACATCAACAGTGACAATGGGATCCAGGGTTACTGTGGGAGATTAGAGAATAACCGGAGGGCGACTACCTGCACGTAGTGAAATTCCAGGGAGATTGGAGGGACCCAAACAATGACAGGGAGGGTCAAAGCTGGTCTCAAAATACAAATGCAGCACCACCATATTGAAACCCCGAACCTATTGCAAAGTTTTAATTTGAAACTGGAAAAAAATCTGCACAGGAGGGGTCTGAGATGGTGTGGAAGGAGCCCACAGCTGAACTAAGTGGCCTTTTCAGGGGGCACCCTCAAACTGCTTAGAGTCACAACATTGATATGGAGTCAGAGCTGAGAAGGTGCAATTGGAACCCATGCCTTTTGGTGCACTTTAACTAGAGACTGCAGGAATCATTGGCTTCATAATACAATTGCTCCATTTGAACATTAACACAGAGGTATGTGAGAATGGAAAATGTAAGCAACCATTAAGGAAGTACAGCTGCTGCATATCTGCTGGATCATCAATGTAAGTCTCTAATGTGCTTCCCCAAATTGCATGGATAACAGGCCAAAGGGCATCCAGTCATTGCTGAAGTGCAAGTTGAGCTTAATCATTATATCAGATCAGTGACACTTTTCATGAATGTGTCCAAACCTCATATATCCTCTGTAGAATTGAGATGTCAAGTATCAAGGTTGACACCTTAGGCAACTAGATATGTAAGTTAGCGCCTTAGCTACAAGGCTGTATCAGTGATGAGACAAGCACAGGGGCAGCTCCAGGGCATGACAGTGGCTTTCTCTTTGCAAGTGGGAGGTCTACTACATTTGCCCAGTATTCATTAACCTGTTGCATCTATCAGCCTGTGGGGGTGGGAGGAGGATTGAATAATGGACCCTGTGCTCAATGGTGGCTTTTTAAAAAAATCATTCATGGGATACGCGCGTCGCTGGCTAGGTCAGCATTTATTGCCCATCCCTAATTGCCCTTGAGAAGGTGGTGATGAGCTGCCTTCTTGAACTGCTGCAGTCCCTGTGGTGTAGGTACACCCAAAGTGCTTATTAATTAATTTCATGCTTTTCAGTTTTCATTTTTGAGCTATAGAGGTGGTGTGGAGCTGCACCTGGCTCACATTCTGAAATTTCCAGTCTGGACCAATGTTAAAGAGCACTCAGTCAATATTTTTGATCAAGGCAGTTTATATAAATCTCTTCCTATACATTCACAGTTTAACTTATTTAGCTTTCTGGAATTCTAGCCTGTCATCCAGTGGTGTCCCACTGCTGTGCAGCTTATCAGAATATTAACTTATTAGGAAAATAATCTACAATCTTAAAGAAGTTTCACACACTCATGTTCCTTGGGATGTTGTTTTAAAGATAGTTGATATTGTATTGATATAACTCCTTTAAGCTGAGTTCCCTGATGACAGTTGGAAGAGGTTGAGGGACTAAATGGTCTACTCTTGTTCCCATTTTTAAAAATTAATTTATGGGATTCATTTATGGGTGTCACTAACTCAGCCAGCATTTATTGCCCATCTCTAATTGCCCTTGAGAAGGTGGTGGTGACTAGCCTTCTTGAACTGCAGTAGTCCCTTTGCCATAGGTACACCCACAGTGCTGTTAGGGTGGGAGTTCTTGGATTTTGATCCAGCAACAGTGAAGGAATGGCAATATATTTCCAAATCAGGATGGTCAGAATTGGAGGGGAACTTCCAGAAGGTGGTGTTCCCATGTGCATGCTGCCCTTGTCCTTCTAGGTGGTAGTGGTCATGGGTTTAGAAGATGCTGCCCCTAAGGAGACTTGGTGACTTTCTGCTGTGCATCTTGTAGACTTTTTTTTGTTTTGTGATTTTTTTTGTTTATTTTGTTAAGTAACAAGCACTTAAACATAGAGATAAAAACAAAAAAACTGCGGATGCTGGAAATCCAAAACAAAAACAGAATTACCTGGAAAAACTCAGCAGGTCTGGCAGCATCGGCGGAGAAGAAAAGAGTTGACGTTTCGAGTCCTTATGACCCTTCCTAAGGGTCATGAGGACTCGAAACGTCAACTCTTTTCTTCTCCGCCGATGCTGCCAGACCTGCTGAGTTTTTCCAGGTAATTCTGTTTTTGTTAAGCACTTAAACATGTCTAATCAGCTTACTTCGTCCACAGTATGGCTGTCCAGGTATAAACTCTACTGCATTAACCCAGTCCTCTAGGTTTGAGCTTGTTGCAGGATTGCATTCCGCAATCACTGTTTTTGTGCTCGTTTCACCATTTAATTTAATAAGTGGAGTAAGTTTGGTAGCTGCTGCGGTGGCAGAATCCTTTGGGATCAATGGCATATGACCACTCTAAACCTCTGACAATCCTTGGTTTGATGGCTTCACATGGTCGTACCTGCAATGGTCTTCATAGGTGCAGCATCCCTTCTGGAAGTACTTGCAAATCAGTGAAGGCTTGCTGGTTGTAAGATCGTGGGAATAGCAGCAATCGTTTCCTTCTTTGCAAACGCCATGCATGAAGTACCTGCAAGTGACCTTGTTTAGTCCAGCCAACAACACCACAACCGCTGCGTCCTCCTGCTTCTGCTGCCACCGTTGTCATCCCCATGGATGCCGCTGCCTCCACCATTATCCACCACTGTCACCGTGTGGCTACAGATGATGCACACTGCTGTCACTGTTTGTCAGTGGTGGAGGGAGTGAATGTTTGTAGAAGGAGTGCCAATGAAGCAGACTGCTTTGTCATGGATGGTGTCAAGCTTCTGGCAAGTGGAAAGTATTCCATCACACTCCTGACTTGTGCCTTGTTGTCAGGCTTTGGGGCGTCAGGAGGAGTTGCTCACCATAGGATTCCTAGCCTCTGACCTGTTGTAGCCACAGTATTTATGTGACTGGCTCAGTTCAGTTTCTGGTCAATGGTAACTCCCAGGATATTGATAATGGGGGAATCAGCGATGGTAATGCCATTGAATGTGAAGGGGTGATGCTTAGATTCTCTGTTGTTGGAGATGGTCACTGCCTGGCACTTGTGTAGCGCGATTGTTATTTGCCACTTGTCAGCCCAAGCCTGGATATTGTCCAGGCCTTGCTGTATTTGGACATGGACTTCTTCCGTATCGGAGGAGTTGCAAATGGTGCTGAACATTGTGCAATCATCAGCGAACATCCCCACTTCTGACCTTATGATGGAAGGAGGGTCATTGATGAAGCAACTGAAGATGATTGGACTTAGGACTCCAGTAAGTAACTCAGCTATACAATCTGGGAAGATGCCGGGCTTGATCTCTGATCATTGCTGAATTAGTTGATGGATGTAGTGCATTGCAATTGGTCTCATGGCAACATATGGACAAGATGTAATCCAACTGTTGATGCCCTCCACAACCAATTAGCATGCTGATACTTATTCATTGGGATTGATCATTTGCTGGAAAGGCGTCAGCGCTGATCAAACTGTACCCTGCCAAGATGTTACTGCTTTGAGCAGAGGATGAGAGAAGTGGAAGACAGAGATCGGCAGAAGAGTGACATCACAGAAAAACTGTAGATTAATTGGTTGGTAAGAAACTGCTGTTAGGGAGTGTCCTTAAATAGCTGTTAATTAGAAAAGTGTATTATTTTTAAAGTAGCAGCTACTTGGAGTTGAGTAAGAAACATAGGAATAAGGGGAAGTAAGGGCCAGTAATGTAAAGTAATATAAGTAAACCAAAGTAAAATAAAGTTAACGTAAAGGAAATAAAGTTAAGACATGGCAGAGCAGCTCGGTCATGTAGAATGTATGTTCTGTAATATGTGGGAAGTTGTGGACATTACTGGTGACCTAGATGACCATATGTTCAAGAATTGCTGCCAGCTGCAGAAGTTTGAGCCTTGGGTTTCACCACTCGAGTGGCGGCTGGAGTCACCGTGGTGCATCCGCAAGGCTAAGAGGTACGTGGATAGCATGTTGATAGAGGGGTCACACTGCAGGTTAGGAGCTTGGAGGCAGAAAGGAAATGGGTGACTGCCAGGAAATCCAAGAGAACGATGCAAGTAGTACAGGCGTCCTCTGGGAACCCGCTCGCTAATTTCCATTTTGGATACTGGTGAGGCCATTGGTTCCTCAGAGTGCAGTCAGAGCTAAGTTTGTGGCACCACAAGTGGCTCGGCTGTACAGAAGGGGAGGAAGAAGAAAGCAAGAGCACTAGTGATAGGGGATTCGTTAATTAGGGGAACAGAGAGGCATTTCTGCGGCCGTAGATGTGACTGCAGGATGGTATGTTGCCTCTCTGATGCCCAGGTCAAGGATGTCTCTGATGTCACATATGATGTTGACATAATGACCGGCAAGATTGTGTATTGTTGGGGAACTACGCTACAAGATGATTTTGGATTATTACATCAGCCAATTTCACTATATTTATTTTCAAAGGAGAGTTTAATTTAATGTAGTTTAAACAGTAGTGCATAATTTTGGCTGAGTTTCTTCCCAGGTTGAACATAATGGCTTGCATGGATAAATGAATTATTTGTAATCAAAAATAATCATTTATGATTATTTGTGATTACAGTAATTTCCTGTTGGTTCAGTGGCCTGAAATGCAGCATCCTTTCCTTATCCCTCTTCCCTTCTCCCTGCTTTTTGGATTTTTGATTGAAATAAACCAAATAGTGACAGTAGATCAGCCCTGATCCTCATATAAGATAGTACAATGAACCCATGCCTAAGAACAGTTAGTTGGGGGTCCCTACCATGTCTGTTGACACAAAGCACTCTTTTTGTCAGCCAACTAATAAATTGTACCCTGGCTTTACGCCTGCATTATAGTGCCAAATCTTCTAACCTGTTTAACTATGTAAATGGTGAAGGTTTTTGTATTTTGCATGGCACATGATCATTTCCTGTGCAAGATATAATTATGTAATCATAATTATTAGTGGTTTTCTAAAAATATAAGTGCTGTTTTCCCCCCTACTTTGAAACCCTCCTGTGGAAGATTTGATTCTTACTGTGGTAGAGTTCCAGGGCCAAACACTCTCTATCATCTTGCCCAAAAGCCCATTCTGCAGTTCCGAACAATCACATTGGGCTTGAATCCATGTCTCTGTTTCTCTCTCCACAGATGCTGCCAGCCCTGCTGAGATTTTCCAGCATTTTCTGTTTTTATTTCATTCTTCATAGGTGAAACTAAAAGGTTGCCGCAATTGAGCCCAATTTGTTCCTGCCTGTTACATGCACTATCCAGCTGAAGTTGTTGGATAGCAATTGAGAGATGCTATTCACTCCCCAGTCAAGTAAATAGTGAAGACATGTGAAAAGTAACCTTTACCTACCTGGGCAGTTTAAAATGATTCTTGCAATGGGCCTCATGTTTTGTGTCTAGCATGAGTCTGACCTTGTGATTTTTCTGTCAGGTGGGAGGAGCATGGCGTCCTGAACGTACACTTTTTTTTAGGTGTAGAAGGAATTGTGAAACAAATACATGGATATACCTGGTCATATGTATACTGCTTCATTTTGAAAAGTGAATTGGTTTTCGAAAAGCTTTTTAACTTTCTTGTTTATTTTAAAATGTATTTTCTTCATTCCTGTCTAGTTCTTCAGCACATGCTAGATTCTAACACAGAGAGCAGGCAGGAGATTTGCACTTGGACTTCTGCTGAAGCCATACTTGAGAGCAATGTTCCTGTCGTTTTTTTGTTTCCCAGTATCGAGATGGATTAGCTGGTGCTTGAAACTATGGAATAAATCCAACCCGCTCCACCAGTCTACTCTCCATCATCAATAAATTGATGGAAGAGGTCATCAACAGTGATGTCATGTGGAACTTGCTCAGCAATGAGCTGTTCATCAATGCTCAGTTTGGGTTCCGCCAGTGCATTATGAATCCAGACCTTGTTGCAGCCTTGGTCCAAATATGGACCAAAGAACTGAATTCCAGAAGTGAGGTGAGAGTGACTGCCCCTGACATTGTCAGCATTTGACCGTGTGCGGTACCAAGGAGCCCTAGCAAAATTAAAGTCAGTGGGAATCAGGGAAAAGCTCCCCACTGGTTGGGGTCATACCTGTTGGACGCCAATTGTCTCATCCATAGCTAAACTATTCCAGCACAGGTACAACACAGGAATTTACCCAGCAATGTGGAAAATCATCAGTAAAGTGATGGAAGGGGTCATCAACAGTGCTATCAAGTGACACTTGCTTAGCAATCACCTGCTCACTGATGCTTAACTTGGGTCCTGCCAGGGTCACACAGCTTCTGACCTCATTAACGCCTTGATTCAAACATGGACATTCCAGAGGTGAGGTGAGAGTGACTTTTTTTAAAATTCATCTACGGGATGTGGGCCTTGCTGGCTGGGCCAGCATTTATTGCCCATCCCTAGTTGAGAAGGTGGTGAGCTTCCTTCTTGAACTGCTGCAGTCCCTGTGGTGTAAGTGCACCCACAGTGCTATGAGGGAGATAGTTCCAGGATTTTGACACAGAGACAGTGAAGGAACGGCGATGTATTTCCAAGTCAGAATGGTGAGTGGGTTGGAGGGGAACTTCCAGGTGGTGGTATTCCCTTGTCCTTCTAGACAGTAACAGTCGTGGGTTTGGAAGGTGCTGCTTAAAGAGCCTTGGTGAGTTTCTGCAGTGCATCTTCTAGGTGGTACACACTGCTGCCACTGTTTGTCGGCGATAGAGGGAGTGAATGTTTATGGATGTGGTGTCAATCAAGTGGACTGTTTTGTCCTGGACTGTGTTCTGGGAGTTGCACTCATCCAGGCAAGTGGGGAGTATTCCATCACACTCCTGACTTGTGTCTTGTAGATGGTGTACAGGCTTTGGGGAGACAGAAGGTGAGTTACTCGTTGCATGATTCCTAGCCTCTGACCTGCTCTTGTAGCCACAGTATTTATATGGCTAGTCCAGTTCAGTTTCTGGTCAGTGGTAATCCCCAGGATGTTGATAGTGGGCGATTCAGTGATGGTAATACCATTGAACATCAAGGGGCAATGGTTAGATTCTCACTTTTTGGAGATGGTCATTGCCTGGCAGTTGAGTAGCGTGAATGTTACTTGCCACTTGTCAGCCCAAACCTGGATCTTGTCCAGATCTTGCTGCATTTAGACATGGACTGCTTCAGTATCTGAGGAGCCGCGAATGTTGAACATAGTGCAATCATCAGCGAACATCCCCACTTCTGACCCTATGATTGAAGGAAGGTCATTGATGAAGCAGCTGAAAGTGGTTGGGCCGAGGACCCTACCATGAGGAACTCCTGCAGTGATGTCCTGGAGCTGAGATGACTGACTTAAAACAACCACAACCGTCTTCCTTTATGCTAGGTATGACTCCAACCAGTGGAGAGTTTTCCACCTGATTCCCATTGACTGCAATAAAACTTATAATTTAATCCATAGTTTGATGGCTCCTTGATGCCACACTCAGTCAAATGTGGCCTTGATGGCAAGGGCAGTCACTCTCACCTCACCTCGGGAGTTCGGCTCTTTTGTCCATGTTTGAACCAAGGCTATAATGAGGTCAGGAGCTGAATGACCCAAACTGGGCGTCAGTGAGCAGGTTATTGCTGAGCATGTGCCACTTGATGGCATTGTTGATGACCCCTTCCAATAATTTACTGCTGATGGAGAGTAGGCTGATGGGACGGTAATTGGCCGGGTTGGATTTGTCCTGCTTTTTGTGTACAGGACATACCTGGGCAATTTCTCACATAACTGGGTAGATGCTATTGTGTTGTAGCTGTACTGGAACAGCTTGGCTAAGGGCACAGCAAGTTCTGGAGCACAAGTCTTCAGTACAATTGCCGGAATATTGTCAGGGCCCATAGCCTTTGCAGTATTCAGTGCCTTCAGCCATTTCTTGATATCACGTGGAGTGAATTGAATTGGTTGAAGACTGGCACCTGTGATGCTGGGGACCTCTGGAGGAGGCTGAGATTGATCATCCACTCGGTACTTCTGGCTAAAGATTGTAGCAAATGCTTCAGCCTTATCTTTTGCACTAATGTGCTAGGCACCCCCACCATTGAGGATGGGGATAGTTATGGAGCCTCCTCCTCCTCCAGTGAGTTGTTTAATTGTCCACTACCATTCACAGCTGGATGTGGCAGGACTGCAGAGCTTATATCTGATCCATTGATTGTGGAATCGCTTAGCACCGTCTAACACTTGCTACTTATGCTGTTTGGCATACAAGTAGTCTTGTTTTATAGCTTCAGCAGGTTGACACTTCATTTTTAGGTATGCCTGGTGCTGCTCCTGGCATGCCCTCCTGTACTCTTCATTGAACCAGGATTGATCCCCTGGCTTGATGTCAGTGGTAGAGTCAGGGATAAGCCAGGCCATGAGGTTACAGATTATGGTTGAGTACAATTCTGCTGATGGCCCAAAGTGCCTCATGGATGCCCAGACTTGAGTTGCTAGATCTGTTCGAAATCTATTCCATTTAGCATGGGTGGTAGTGCCAAACAACACGATGGAGGGTATCCATAATGTGCAGGTGGGACCTTGTCTCTGCAATGACTGCGCAGTGATTACTCCTGCCGATACTGTCATGGACAGAGGCATCTGCGGCAGGCAGATTGGTGAGGATGAGCTTAAGTGTATTTTTCCCTCCTGTTGATTTCCTCACCACCTGCTGATATTTCATTTAGGACTTGGCCAGCTCGGTCAGTAGTGGTGCTACCAAGCCACTTTTGCTGATGGACATTGAAGACCTCCACCCAGAGTACTCGCTCCCAGATGTTCATAAGGAGGACTTAACAGGGTCCACAGGGCTGCGATTGCCATTGATGTTTCCAGTGCCTAGGTCGATGCCGGGTGATCTGTCCGGTTTCATTCCTTTTTTGTGACTTTGTAGTGGTTTGTTACAACTGAGTGGCTTGCTAGGCTATTTCAGAGGGCATGTAAGAGTCAACCATATTGCTGTGTGTCTGGAGTCACATGTAGGTCAGACCAGGTAAGGACAACAAATTTCCTTCCCTAAAGGTTTTTACAACAATGGTTTTATGGTCATCATTAGACTTTTAATTCCAGATTTTTATTGAATTCAAATTCCACCATCTGCTGTGGCAGGATTCAAACCCGGGTCCCCAGAACACTACCCTGGGTCTCTGGATTTGTTTGTAGAAACATGGTGCCTAGAAATGGACCTACATAATCTATATGCACTCTCACCCAGGGTCGACAGGCCATTCCCACTGTGGCGTTGTAACAGGCAACTCCTGTAGTTGTTGGCACTGGAGAGAGTGTTTAACCATTTCTTCTATATCACTGTCTATACTTGGCCACCAGATATAGCTTCTTGCAAGCATTTTAATTTTGGAAATTCCAGGAAGGGCGCTATGCAACTCAGTTAAGAGCAGTTGCCTTCTTGTGAAGGAACGACGACTCATGCACCCCATAATGGAACACCATCCTGACTACTCAATTCATTCCTTCGAGTGAAGAACGGCTTCAATTCTTCGAGGACTGGTTCCTGGGACCATCCTTTCAATATTTAGTTTCGTAGTCTAGACAAGACTGGATCAAGGCTCGTCCTGTTTCTTATTTGTCTTGAGCGAAAAATCCAGGAAATTCATCGCTAATACAATCTCTTGGGGAGTTGGAGCATATTCAGTGCTCTCCTGCAAAGGAAGGTGACTTGGGGAATCTACATTGGTTATATGCACCCCTGGTTTTTGCATAAAAGTATATTCATATGCTGATAAAGTCAAAGCCCAAGTTTGAATTCTTGCAGAAGCTATGGGAGGGATAGCTTTTTCTTCGCTAAACAGACCCAAGAGTGGTTTGTGATCAGATACTGTAGTAAAGTGTTGGCCATGTACATACTGATTAAATTTTTTAACACCAAAAATAATCGATAATCCTTCTTTCTCGATTTGTGAATAACCCTTCTCGGCCTTAGTGAGGGTTCTGGATACATAGCCTATTGGTCTTTCTGAACCGTTGTCCATATTGTGAGGTTGTACCGCTCCCACACAAGTTCGCACCAATTCTTTTGTCAGGTCATAGTGTACTAACAAGTTTGAAGAATGCAAGAGCTGTTTAACTTTCGTGAAGGCACCTTCTTGAGGTGACTTCCAAGATCAATGTTAGTTTTTCTTTAATAATGAATGTAGAGGGGCTAGGATCGTTGCTAAGTTGGGTAGGAGTCGACCATAGTATTTATCATACTCAAGAATGACTTGAGCTCTGAGACACTTGTGGGCGAAGGTACCTCCTTAATAGCTTCAACTTTTTCTTCTACCGAGTGTAAGCCTTGGGCATCCTCCCGATGGCCCAAGTAAACGACTTCACCTGCCTTTTCCTTTTTCAAGCACCCCCCTGCTTCTAAGAATCGTTTAAAGACTTCCTACATGTTAGCCGAGTGTTCCGCTTTCATTAACCCAGTTATTAGGACATCAGCTAGGCAGACCACGACTTGAGGTGGTCCTTGCGGCAAGCTCTTCTTCATCCTCTGGAAAATTGCATAGGCTGAAGAAACACCGAAAGGCAGGCACATGTATCGATACAACCCTTCGTGTGTGTTTATGGTTAAAAATCCTCTGGATATATCTTCCAGCTCCAACTGCTGATATGCATGACTCATATCTAATTTAGTGTAAGTTCTCCCTCCTGCTAATTTGGCATACAGATCCTTGATCCTGGGATAGGGTACTTGCCTAACTTGGCGGCTTTGTTTACTGTTAACTTGTAATCCCCACAAATACAGATGGTCTGATCCGGTTTCAAGACAGGGACTATGGGGTACTGCCCATTCTGAAAATTGAAACGGCTGAATGATACTCAGCTTCTCTAAATGGATTAATTCAGTGCAAACCTTCTCTCTCAGGGCATAAGGCACAGGCCTGGCTTTAAAAAAAAGACGAGTTGCTTCAGAGTCAACATAGATCTTAGTCTGCAGGCCCTTGATTTTCCTCAGTTCCTCGCGAAAGACCTTGTCATATTTCTTTAGCAGCTTTGGCAGTCCTCCAACTCTCAGCTGGAAAATTTCAGACCAATTTAGTTTAATTTCTTTTAACCAATCATGACTTAGAAGGCTTTGTCCTTCACCTTCCACTACAATTACAGGGAGCTTGGCCTAAATAGCCAAGTGGTCATGGTACTGGGTTTGTAACCCCCAGATCAAGAGTTCAAATCTCACAATGGCAAACTATGAAACAATGTAACTTCATCTGAAACAGATGGAAACAGGTTTACTCAAAAGAGTATCAAGAGTTCAAATCTCACAATGGCAAACTATAAAACAATGTAACTTCATCTGAATAGGAGCATATAGAAACATGTTTGTACTCAAAAGAGTTACCTTGAGTCCAAAGTGAACCAGAGCGAGACTCCCCTGGAAGAAAGAAGTGGTCACTGTCACTTCAGTTAATGGCAGATGGATCCCCTACCCGAGGAGCTCAGGCCTTTCACCTGGAGCAGGACCAGCCTCCTCTACCTGGGGGTCCATCTCTGCCCCGCTGAGGAATCCTGGCCGGCAAACTGGCAGGAACTGGAGACGAAAGTCACTGCTCGCCTGCGGCGCTGGACAGGACTGCTCCGAGTGCTATCTTACTGAGGTCGAGTTCTGGTCATAAACCAGCTGATCGCCGCCATGTTGTGGTATCGGCTGGTCACTTTGACCCCTCCCCCGGACTTTATCACAAGAATCCAGAGATTGTTAGTCGACTTCTTCTGGGACAAAAGATTGCACTTGGTCGCTGCCGAGGTTCTGAGTCTCCCGCTTAGGGAGGGTGGTCAGGCGCTAGTGTGCCTACGCACACAGGTGGCGGCTTTCCGCCTTCAGACCCTGCAGCGATACCTCTACGTCGAGCCTCCTCCTAGATGGTGTGCCCTGATGACGTATTTCTTCCGTCAGGTGCACGGCCTGAATTATGGCGTGCAGCTCCTGTTTATAGAACAGCTGGGCCTCGGTGGCTCCTTGCAGGCGTTGCCCGTCTTTTACCAGGACCTGATCAAAGTCTGGAAAGTGGTCGCCTCGCGACGCAGCTCTCCCCCGTCAGGAGTAGTGGCTATCGTCAGAAAGCCGCTGCTCAGGAATCCGCCCCTCCGTTCTTTTCAGTGGTTGGCGGAGAGGAGGGCTGTGGCCGCAGGGGTGACCAGGATCGGGGACGTGCTGGGTGGCGGAGGACTGGGCTGGATGCTCCCGCAGGAGTTGGCGCGACGCGCGTCTGTGAGTGTCCAGGTCGCAGCCGATGCCATCCAAGACTTGAGAACGGTCGTGCTCGGACCCGACGTTATTTTGGGTCTTGAGGTGGCCCAGGTGCGCGGTGGTCTTCCGTCTGAGCGTTCCCCTGTTCGGACGGAATTCCACATTGGCCCCAAGCCCCGAACCCTCCCTCGAGTGCTGGTGCCCCGCAATATGAGCCGCCTCGGGGACATGCCCTCTGTGCCTTTTGGCACGGCAAAGAGGGGCTTTTTGTACGGACTGCTGCTGCACACCTTCCATTTTCTCGCCCTTGTCCGTCGACCGGACACGCCCTGGCGTGCCTTGTTGCCGTCCGGCGGCGGAGGCCCCCGATGGGAGGCCCTCTACGGAGGTGTCCTCCCCCTTTCTATCGGGGACCTGGGTTGGAGGGTGTTGCATGCAGCAGTCCCTTATAATAAGAGGATGCATATGTTCACGGACTCTCTGGACACGTGCCCTTTTTGCTGTCTTGTGGAGTCCGTGGACCATGTATACATAAGGTGTTGTAGGCTGCGCTCCCTTTTTAGTTATTTGAAAAACCTTTTATTGATGTTTTGTTTGCACTTCAGCCCCACGCTCCTGATCTATGGGCACCCGGTGCGGAAGGGGGTCGGGAAGGAGGAGGACCTCCTCGTGAACCTGCTCCTGGGCCTGGCCAAGTTGGCCATTAACAGGTCCAGGCAGCGGGCGATCGACGGGGGAGTCCCGCCCGATTGTTTGTCCCTCTTCCGCGGCTACGTTCGCTGCCGGATGTCCCTGGAGAAGGAGCACGCGGTGTCTGCCGGCACTCTCGAGGCCTTCCGTGCTCGGTGGGCACTGCGGGGACTGGGGTGTTTTGTTGACCCCTTTAATCACATTTTGATTTAAAATTTGTAAGTTTCCTTTAAACTTTGTTCTTGGTTTTACAGCTGACCTGAATTAGGGGCTGTGCCTGATTTATCCCAATTTTGTTGATTTGGTTTTCATTTAAAAGATTATCAAGAGTTCAAATCTCACAATGGCAAACTATGAAACTAACGTAACTTCATCTGAAACAGATGGAAACGGGTTTGTACTCGAAAGAGTTACAATTACAGGGAGCTGTCCTGTCTGGTGCTGGTACAGTGGTAATACCTTTCAGTTGTATGGCTTCACCAGTGTACGTTTTCAATTTGGCTGAAATCTGCTCCATATTCAATTGTTGCATACCCTTGTTTACATATTTGAATGTGTGTTCCCCCACTACAATGGTTGATGCATCGGTATCCGCTTCCTTAAAGGTTTTCCATTGACCTGCAGAGTAACAGTGATTGGCTCTGTTTTCCCTACTTTCACATTAAATAGAGAAAAAACATTGGAATTAGTGGTCCTTCCATATTATGTACTTTGATCAGTTTAGTTTGCTGCCTGGGAGTCTGTCTCAATCTTGCTTTACATTGATTCAGTTTGTGACCTCTTTTATGACAATAATGACACTCCACCTATTTAAAACGACAAATTTCAGGGATTTGGTTATTTCTACATTGGTAACAATTCATTTTCAGATTTGCTGCTGAGTTATCTCCTGTATATTTTTTAAATTTTTAGGTAGTAGGCACTGTCTCTCACTTCACGGCTGACTTCCTGGTTTTCGCGCCACGCCCGGTGGTCTGTTCCCGCTCCGACTGAAAAATGGCGCCATTTTGTACACTCTGTAAGGCCTATGAATCCCTCTCGATGCTTTCCATCGCAAGTGCTATTTTCAATGCTCTTTTAAAACCAATATTTACTTCAGCTAATCACCATCGTTGAACGGCATCATCGTGCACACCGCAGACCAAACAATCCCTTAACATATCACTTAGGGTCTCCCTGAAGTCACAATGTTTAGTTAGCTGTTTTAACTCTGCTACGTATGTTGCTGTGGTCTCCCCCAGGGCTCTTATTCTCGAATTAAATTTGAACCCCTGAATGATTATGGAAGGTTTGGGTTGAAAATGACATTTTACGAGGTCTACCAATTTGCTGAAGGTCTTCGAATTGGGAGCATTCTGGGCCATCAAACTACGGATTAAATTATAAGTTTTACTCCCACAGATGCTTAGGAGAATTACTTTCCTTTTTCCCTCCACCGTTATTTCGTTTGCTTGGAAAAAGAAATGGAGTCTTTCTATATATTGACCCAATCCTCTGTGGATGAGTTGAAGGGGTCGATCCTGTCCAAATATGGCATACCTGGTGAGCATATTTTCCCTTTCTTCTGTTTAAAACAAGATCCTGATATTCACTGGGCGAGGGACAGCGCTAGAACCAATTTATCCTTGTCGCTAGATGTTAGGCGAATGATTTTCTCGACAGGTTTCTCATAAGAAACAGTGAACTTTATTTACAGGGCTTCAGCAGCCATTACATGCTTCCATCAAGATCCTCACCTATACACAAACTCCATCCCTAAGGTTGCCCACACTTAGGGCTGATTCATTCACACTGTCACATGATACTACACAGTACAATAAGTCTTAAAGCTACAGTCACTACATTCCTTAAAGCTACAGTTACTACACATATATATGTGTGCATCTGAATGTATATATATATATAATATATGTATAAATTAAATCTTCTGCTCCTCAAGAAAGTTTCAAGTTGCCCACAATAATTGTGCAAAGTGCAAACAGTTTGTAAGATAAAATAAACATGATTTCATTACCTAAATACAATGTCCAATTTGCAATAATAAACTAAGATCAAATTCATCTAAAATTTTTGAAATGTAACAAATCAGATAGGCATAAGTAGTTCACGTAAGTTAGTGAAAGTGTTTTACTACAAGACCAAATGAACCTGCATGGTTCTCTTTTTCATTTCTCATTGCCTAATGACTCTCCTAGCCTGTCCCCGTATTCACCCACCATCACGAATATGACTGACCTCTCTCCTGGCTGCTGCTTCTGTTTTTGATAGGAGGTCCTTTGGGCCTGGCTCCAGGCCTTCTTTTCCGGCTGCCTCCATCCTTTTTCTCTTTTTTCTCCTGGGCTCTGTCCCAGTCCCGAAGGATGTCGAAATTTCGACTGAAAGTGGTGGCCCTGGTCCCAAAGGGTTTAGAATGTTCCAGTGAAACAGGTCATCGTCTAATGCTGCTTGTCCAATTCCTCCAATGACAGGTTCCCTACCACCTGCCCTTGCTGCTCCTCCAATCATAGCGTTTGAGTGTAGAGGAGTAGCAAGATAGGGAGGGAAGGAGTCTGTCATTTCAGGAGCTGGAGCAGCAGCATTAGAGACAGAGGGCAGAATTTAGCCCTTGGCTGGCAGGCAGGCCCCACCGGCTCGGCGGCAGGGTTCGGCATACGCATGAAATAGCACACTGCTCCCTGAGGCAAAGTCCTGTCTCAGGGAGTTTAGTGAAAGGTAAGTAAAGTCAAAATATAGAGACGTTTTAAAATTATTAACATGTCCCCCTCAGGTGACAATGTCACATGAGATGGGAAATGTTGATAACAAACTCATAAAATTTATTAAATTTTTACAAAATGGTAATGAAACTTCATCCCACCAGTAGATGAAGTTTCATTAATAATCCTCAGGCCGCTGGGGCTCCTGGCCTGCCTGCCAACCCTAGGTTGGCCGGGCAGGCAGTTAACTATCTTAATGAGCCTGTCAATGGTCTTAATTGGCCATTGACAAGTCGGCGGGCGGACAGCTGATTTTGCTGTCCACCCGCTTTCCTTAAGATTTAAATGGCCCGGGATGATGTCGGGGATTCCCCCCGATGTTATCCCGGGTAATTTTCTCCTTGGCGAGCGGGCCCCACCCCCAAATCGCCGAGGGGAAAATCCTGGTCAGAATCTTTGATTAGAGCTGCAGCACCTCACAGATTCTGCCACTAGGCCTTGCTCACTGCTGTTCCTCCATTTAAATGAACATGGTTTTCTGGCTTTCTACATGTGTGCCTTCAAATTATCACGGAGTCGCCAGAGGAGCAATATTGTATGTCAGTATGGAACTGCTGCATTTAAACCGAATGTTGCTTTTCTGTGCCTGCACTGCTTCAGCTTCATTCATTCAGTTCAATTCGGAGGAGCTGTATTCCATGGATATTTGGAATGGGGTGACAAGGTCAAGAAAGGTTGCCCCCATCTTTAAATTTTCGCAGGTTACTGGAGGCATTTCAGGGTGGATTCACTTGCCGCCCCCATTTATTTTGAACGCTGATGTATTATTTTGTTGCTCACTGCTCCCTGTGCCTCAGCTCCTCCAGCTCTATAGCCATCCAATTTATCTGTGTTCCTCCAACTCTTGCATCTTCAGCATTCCTGATTTAATTGCGCTACCATTGGCAACAGCACTTTCAGCTGTCCTGCTCACCCATCCGTCATCCTTGCTGACCTGTGTAAACGTCTCCAATTTAAAAACTATTATCCTTGTGTTTATATTCCTTTCTATAACAATTTCCCTCTGTAACAATCCCTGATCTCACCATTCCTCTGTCTCTGGCCTCCTCTGCTTCCTCCCTCCCTTTGCCCCACTATCGACATTTGTGCCTACAACCATTTTACCCACATTCCAAAATTTGCTTCCAAAATCCACCTGCCTCTCACTTTTGCTCTCCTCCTTTAGAACCCCTCGAAACCCACTTCTTTAACCAAACTTTTAGTGACAATTCCTAATACTACCTCCTTTGAATTTGTGTCTTTTTTTTCATTGTTCCTTTGTAGAGGCGCCTTGGGACATTTTCCTATGTCAAAGGTGCTATGTAAATATAGGTTGTAGATGGGCATGCATTAAAATTTCCTGTTGTCCAACATGCTTCCAGTTTCACATTTCATGCTACACTAACCTCTTAAACCCTGACATTTGCATTTCATGGCATTAGCTGAAATTTTGCCTTTGTAAAACTGGCAAATCACTACTGAATAAATAGATAGTATTAATTGACAAGCAGGCTTGAAATCAACTAAATGTAATTTTTTTTTAAAAAGCCACAAATTTAAACTAGGATGCCAGGAATAGCTGAAGTTAGAGGAAGGAAAAAGGGAACCTTTTGAATATTTCCCCCATTTTTTTTCCTCTGACTCTGGCATTAAAAAAGTTTTAACTTAAAAATATTAAGGGCAGAATTTTTCTCTCATCAGGTGGATGTGCACCCAACTCAAACTGGAGTAAAATAGTGTGCGATGACGTCGGGTGAGCTTCTGAATCCCATTGCGCACTCGCGATATTTTGTTCGGTGGGTGCGTGTGGACAATTAAGAGGCCTATTAAGGACCTTAATCAATTAACTAAATTGAATTTTTCACTGCCTGTCCAATCGCATGGTTGGCGGGTGCACGACTAGGCCAGGTGGCCTTTGTATTTTTAACGAAACCTCATCCACGGGCAGAATGAGGTTTCGAACAGTGATTTAAAAAAAGAATAAAAATTTTTAAAACTCATTTTTAACATGTCCCTGCTCATATGGCAGAGTCATATAAGGGGACATGTTTTTCTTATTTTTGAATTCTTTATTTTTATTGTTAGAAATCTTCAGCTCCCTGAGGCAGCTCTGTACCTTCAGGGAGCTTTCACTGAGCGCACCTGCTGCACATGCGCAAACTTCAGCACTCGCGCTTCTTCTGCCCCCACCCCAGTAGCGCTGAGGTTATCAGCGCGCGTTTCATGCTGGCTGGCTGTTAATTGGCCCTGCCAGCATGAAATCGCTGTTGGGGCCCGATCGCGGATGGCGGCCAATTGTACCGCCACACCCAGGCCCGCCCGCCATGCCCGCCCAATGGGGTAAAAATTCTGCCCTTAAGAGTGCATATTGCATTTTGTCTTTGAGTACCCTTCATTAAGGTTTTAACTTGCAAGCTTCAGTCATTCTTTAAAAAAAGAATTGGAGTTGCTGTTGATTAATTTTTTTCTAGCTCTTTCATTCTGTTATCAACTAACTTATGCCCAAAATTCACAGGATTCTGCAGTCTGAACATGCACATTCGGAAGGATATCCCAGAATGTATACCTCAGATTCTCCCCATCCAAATACGTCAAAAGCAGCTTTTAGTTTTCATTTTTTCAAGCAATTTTGTAAGAAAAAAGCTTTAGAATGAGTTTTGTCTAGCCACAAGTTCTGGAATGTCCTCACTATGCTTCTATACATTTCTTATTTGTAATACTGTTCTGGAAACTTAAATGGAGATTTTTAAGAAAAGGCACACACAAAAGTATTTGTGGCTTTTTAAACCTGAAATTGATTATTTCTGGCTGGAAGAAACTGACCAGCAAACAAAAATGAAAGATGTTATAGAATTACATGTTGCCTTGTTTATAATTAATTAATTTAATGCTTTTCAGTTTTCATTTTTGAGCTGTAGAGGTGGTGTAGAGCTGTACCTGGCTCACATTCTGAAATTTCCAGTCTGGACCAATGTTAAAGAGCACTCAGTCAATATTTTTGATCAAGGCAGTTTATATAAACCTCTTCCAATACGTTCACTGTTTAACTTATTTAGCTGTCCGGAATTCTAGCCTGACATCCAGTGGTGTCTCACTGCTGTGAAGCTTATCAGAATATTACCTTGTTAGGAAAATAATCTACAATCTTAAAGAAGTTTCACACACTAATGTTCCTTGGGATGTTGGTTTAAAGATAGTTGATACTGCATTGATATAACAACTTTAAGCTGAGTTCCCTGATGACAGTTGAAAGAGGCTTGAGGGACTAAATGGCTTACTCTTGTTCATATTTTTAAAAAAATACATTTACGGGATGTGGGTGTCACTAACTCAGCCAGCATTTATTGACCATCTCTAATTGCCCTTGAGAAGGTGGTGAGCTGCTTTCTTGAACTGCTGCAGTCCCTTTGCTGTAGTGCTGTTAGGGAGGGAGTTTCTGGATTTTGGCCCAGTGACAGAGAAGGAATGGCAATATATTTCCAAATCAGGATTTGAGTGGCTTGGAGGGGAATTTCCAGGTGGTGGTGCTCCCATGTGCCTGCTGCCCTTGTCCTTCTAGATGGTAGCGGTCATGGGTTTGGAAGGTGTTGCCCCTAAGGAGCCTTGGTGACTTTCTGTATTGCATTTTGTAGATAGTGCACACTACTGCCACTGTTTGGCAGTGGTGGAGGGAGTGAATGCTTGTAGAAGGGGTGCCAATCAAGCAGACTGCTTTGTCCTGGATGGTGTCATGCTTCTGGCAAATAGACAGTATTCCATCACACTCCTGACTTGTGCCTTGTTGTCAGGCTTTGGGGAGTCAGAAGGAGTTATTTACCACAGGATTCCTAGCTGCCGACCTGCTGCTGTAGGCACAGTATTTATGTGACTGGCTCAGTTCAGTTTCTGGTCAATGGTAACCCCCAGGATATTGACAGTGGTGAATTCAGCGATGGTAATGTCATTGAATGTGAAGGGGTGATGCTTAGATTTTCTCTTGTTGGAGATGGTCATTGCCTGGCCCTTGTGTAGCATGAGTGTTACTTGCCACTTGTCAGCCCTAGCCTGGATATTGCCCAGGTCTAGCTGCATTTGGACATGGATTGCTTCAGTATCGGAGGAATTGCAAATGGTGCTGAACATTGTGCAATCATCAGTGAACATCCCACTTCTGACCTTATGATGGAAGGAGGGTCATAGATGAAGCAGCTGAAGATGATTGGGCTTAGAACCCAGTAAGTACCTCAGCTATACAATCTGGGAAGATGCCAGGCTTGATCTCTGATCATTGCTGAATTAGTTGATGGATGTAGTGCACTGCAATTGGTCTCATGACAACATGTGGAGAAGATGTAATCCAGCTGTTGATGCCCTCCACAAAAAATTAGCATGCTGATACTTATTCATTGGGATTGATCATTTGCACGAAACTGGAAGAGTGCCAGCACTGATCAAACTGTACCCTGCCAAGATGTTACTGCTTTGAGCAGAGGAGGAGAGAAGTGGAAGAGAGAGAATCGGCAGAAGAGTGACATCACAGAAAAACCGTAAATTCATTGATCGGTAAGAAACTGTTGTTAGGAAGTGTCTTTAAATAGCTGTTAATTAGAAAAGTGTATTATTTTTAAAGAAGTAGCTACTTAGATTTGAGTAAGGAACAATAGGAATAAGGGGAAGTCAGGGCCAGTAACGTAAAGTAATATATGTAATCCAAAGTAAAATAAAGTTAATGTAAAGGAAATAAAGTTAAGACATGGCAGAGCAGCTCAGTCATTTAGAATGGATGATCCCCAATATGTGGGAAGTCGTGAACACTACAGATGACCTAGTCGACCATGTGCAGGAATTGCTGTCAGCTGCAGAAATCTGAGTCTGGGTTTCAGCGCTCAAGCGGCGGCTGGAGTCACTGTGGTTCATCAGCAAGGCTGAGAACTACTTGGATAGCATGTTGAGAGAGGTGGTCACACTGCAGGTTAGGAGCATGGAGGCAGAAAGGAAATGGGTGACTGTCAGGAAGTCCAATGGAACCATGCAGGTAGTGCAGGAATCTTCTGGGATCCCGTTGCTATTTTCCATTTTGGATACTGGTGAAGGCATTGGTTCCACAGAGGAATGCAGTCAGAGCTAAGTTTGTGGCACCACAAGTGGCTCGGCTGTACAGGAGGAGAGGAAGAAGAAAGCAAGAGCAATAGTGATAGGGGATTTGTTAATTAGGGGAACAGAGAGGCATTTCTGTGGTCGTGGATTTGACCCCAGGATGGTATGTTGCCTCCCTGGTGCCAGGGTCAAGGATGCTACCGAGCAGTTACAGGACATACTTCTGGGGGAAGGTGAACAGCCACTGGTCGTGGTCCACATTTGTACCAATGACGTAGGTAGGAAGGGAGATGTGGTCCTGTAGACAGAATTTAGGGAGCTAGGTCGAAAATTAGTAAGCAGGACCTCAAAGGTAGTAATCTCCGAATTAATCCCAATGCCACATGCAAGTGAGTACAGAAATAGGAAGATAGGGCAGATGAATGTGTGGCTGCAGGATATTCTTCTAGGGGGGAGGGTGAACAGCCAGAGCTTATGGTCCACGTTGGTGCCAATGACTTAGATAGGAAGGGGGATGTGGCCAGACAGCATTTAAGGAGCTAGGTAGAAAATTAGCAAGCAGGACCTCAAAAGTAGTAATCTCTGGATTACTCCCAGTGCCATGTGCAAGTGAGTACAGAAATAGGAGGACAGGGCAGATGAATGCATGGCTAGAAAGATGCTCCAGGAGGGAGGGCTTTAGATTCCTGGGACACGGGGACTGGCTCTGGGGGAGATGGCACCTGTACAAGCCAGAAGTATTGCACCTGAATAGAGCCAGGACTGAGTTCCTTGCGGGATATTTTGCTACTGCTGTTAGGGGCCTTTAAGCTGACTTGGCAGGGGTGTGGGAACCAGGAGAGAATATTAGATAGTAATACCAAGGCGCACAAAATATTGGCAGAGACAGATAACACTGGAATAGAGAATAGCAAGTTAATAGTCAGAGTTAAAGTAAAGGAGAAAGTAATGAAGTCTAAATCAGGGTTACTGTGCATGTAAGTGAATGCAATGAGTATAGTAAATAATATTGGTGAGTTACAGGCGCAGATTGCCATGCAGAATTATGATATAGTGGTGATGACAGAGACATGGCTCAAGGAAGGGCAGGACTGGGTGTTAAATATTCCTGGGTACAAAGTGTTCAGGAATGTTAGGCCAGAAAGAAAGAAAAGGAGGAGGTGTAGCTGTATTGTCTAAGGAAAGCATTGCAGTGCTGGAGAAAGAGGATGTCCCCGAGGGTTCAAGGACAGAATCAATTTGGCTAAAGCAAAGGAACAAAAAGGGTGCAATTACATTGCTCGGTGTAGTCTATAGGCCACCAACTAGTGGGAAGGATGTAGAGGAACAAATCTACAGAGAAATTACAGAGAAGTGCAAACATTATAGGGTAGTTATAATGGGGGACTTTAATTGCCCAAATATAGACTGGGATAGTGGTAGTGTAAAGAGCAGAGAGCAGCAAGAGTTCTTAGAGTGTGTTCAGGAGAATTTTTTACAGGAGTGTTTGACCAGTCCAACAAGAAAAGAGGCACTGCTAGACCTAGTTCTTGGAAATTTGTTGGGCCAAGTGGATCCAGTGTCAGTGGGGGAACATTTAGGAGACAGTGATCATTGTGAATAAGGTTTAGGATGACGGTAGAAAAGGATAATGGCCAATCCAAAGTAAGAATAATTAACTGGGGGAGAGCCAATTTCAATGGGGCAAGAATGGAGCTGGGCCACACTTTAGGAAGAATATGAATACATTGAAGAGCGTGAAGAAGATGTATACAAAAATGTTTCCAGAGATGAGAAACTTTAGTTATGCAGGTAGATTGGAGAAGTTGGGACTGGTTTCCTTGGAGAGGAGAAGGCTAAGAGGAAATTTGATAGAGATGTTCAAAGTCATGAGGGGACTGGACTGTGTAGATAGGGAGAATCTGTTCTTACTCGTAAAATGATTGAGAATAAGAGGGCACAGATTTAAAGTGATTTGCAAAAGAAGCAAATGAGATGGGAGAAAAAACTTTTTCACACAGTGAGTGGTTCTGGTCTGGAATGCACTGCCTGGAAGTGTGGTGGAGGCAAGTTCAATCGAGGCATTCAAGAGGGCATTAGATGATTATTTCAATAGAAACAATGTGCAGGGTTACAGCGAAAAGGCAGGAGAATGACATTGACTCATAATGCTCATTCACAGAGCAGGTGTAGACACGATGGATCGAAAGGCCTCCTCCTGCACCGTAACAGTTCTGTGATTAATTGTAATACTACAAATGCTGTATCAAAATCATACTTGTGTAAATTTAACTCCCATTGTATTATCTGTACCAAATTCTGGCAAGATCTTCTTGAATAATTGGTAATATTTAATGCACGAATATCACTATTAAGTAATGCCACAGGATAGCAAGGTCATTAAAAAAAGTAAATCAAGCAATAGTCTTTATGGCTAGAAGGATAGAATGCAAAAGTAAGGAAGTTATGCTCAACCTGTATCCAATCTTGATTAAACCACAGTCATAGAGTACTATGTGCAGTTCTGGTCATCATATGGTAAAAGGAGATAGAGACACTGAAGAGGGTACAGAGAAGATTTACAAGGATAATACCAGAAATGTGTGGGTATATATATGAGGGAAAGGATTGACAGGCTGAATAACTCTCTTGAAAAAAGGCTGAAGGATGACCTCATAGAGGTTTTTAAAATTATGAACAGTTTTGATAAAGTCGATGTGGAGAGAATGATTTTCTTATGGGGAAGAGCATAACTACAGGCCATCAATATAGGATAGTCATCAAGAAATCCAACATACATACGAACATAGGAATTAGGAGCAGGAGTAAGCCATTTGGCCCCTCGAGCTTGTTCCGCCATTCATTAAGATCATGGCTGATCTGATTGTGGCCTCAACTCCACACTTCACCTACCCCCGATAACCTTTGACTCTCTTGTCAATCAAGAATCTATCTACCTATGCCTTAAAAATATTCATTGACCTTGCCTCCACCACTCTCTGGGGAGAGAGTTCCAAAGATTCACAACCATCTGAGAGAAAGAATTTCTTCTTATCTCTGTCTTAAATGGGAGACCCTTTATTTTTAAACTGTGTACCCAAGCTCTAGTCTCTCCCACAAGGGGACACATCCTTTCAGCATCTACCCTGTCAAGTTCCCTCAGGAGCTTATATGTTTCAATAAGATCACCTCTTAATTTTCTAAACTCCAATGGATACAGACCCAGCCTGTCCAACCTTTCCCCATAAGATCACTCCCCCATCCCAGGTGAACTTTCTCTGAACTGCTTCTAATGCATTTATATCCTCCTTTAATTAAGGAGACCAAAACTGTACACACTGCTCTAGATGTGATCTCACCAACACCCTGTACTACTGTAGCAAAACATCCCTACCTTTATATTCCATTCCCCTTTCAATAAACAACAACATTCTGTTTGCCTTCCTAATCACTTGCTGTCCCTGCATACTAACTTATCCTCATTCATGTACCAGGACAATCAGATTCCTCTGTACCTAAGAATTCCGCAATCTCTCTCCATTTAAATAATGTGGACTTTGACCAGGCTTCTTTCAATTAACAACAAACTTATTAGCTTATTATAAAACCAATCTTGTCGAATAGACAGGCAAAGCTTATCGACATAAAATATGGAATATGAAATTATGTTAATTATTCTTTCGCAATACCCTAAGTCGCACACTGAAATGAAAATAGAAATGGAGGAATTCCATTAAAGGTCAATAGTTCAAAGGCAAAGGATAGATGGTGTCCGGGATATATGGCTGGTCTCTCAGCACTGACCCATGAAACAATCGATGAATCTGGCACTGCTTTTCACTGCTTGAGGACCACTCGCAGGTACTCTATCCCAGCATGTAGCAACTTCGGAGCAGCTTATATTCATGTCCAGCTGTGGACTGCAAAAAGACTGCTGTTTTCCTTCTCAAGCAGTTGGTCCTTCTCTTAAAGCAAAACTAAAACGCACTTTTTAAAACACATTTCCTTGCATGGGCCAGAATTTTCCACACCCGTTAGCACTGGGTGTCATGGAAGATGTGAGTGGACAATATGGCAAGAAGGCCAAAAATCAGTTTTAAGCCATCGTGAAACCAGTTTGCAACTGTCCGCTCCGCTTGTCAGTGGCGGGCCACCTTTGCTGCCGTCCAATGACAGGAACCTAATTTCAATGCATTTACATCTCATCATCATGCCTGCTCATTGAAATCATCACCCCCACCCACCATCAATTTTACTGCCCACGTCAGCAGGAAAACACGGCGACCAAGAACACGTCTGGACAAGTATGATGTACAGAAGTCAGGACTTACTGTTAGGGCCTTGCTCACATCACAGACATCCAAGGAGCACAATATGCTGGAACAGCTGCCGGACCCTGGAGGAACAGGTGCATCGTAGGCTGGGTGGATTCTCATGGACATGGATCCGCCGTGAAGCATCTCATGGAAGGTGAGAGGTCTCCATTGATGTCTGGGGTCTGCTTCAGGACATCATGGTCTTGGCCATGGGCTGCTACAGATGATCGGTGAGGCAGGTGGGAGGAAGGAATTCGTCCATGGCTACTGTAATGGAGTGCAGGCCTGCGCACATCTCCACATTCTGCTGGATCAGGGTCTCCATGGCATCAGCCATCCTTCACATGGAGACCTCCATACACTTCATCAGAGAGCAGGCAGACGCACTCCTCCGTCTCATGTGCCACTCTGTTGAGGGATTCCAACAGCTCTGTGTGATGTTCCCACGCCTTCTGCTGACTCTCCACGATGAGTTGGAAGGTCGAATCCAGAGGCTCGTCATCTGACTTGGACCTCACAGATGCCTCTTCCCCAGCAGTCCTCTCAGTTCCAGGGAGCTCAGCTGAACCTGCCACCTCCTGCTGTGGACACATGTCCATGCAGTGACCACCAGATTGTGAACCCAGGCCTGCTCTAGATCTAGGTCCCACCAAGGTGTGTGTCTCTGTGCTGGTGCAGGGTGTGGGTAAGCGCTGTGATGGATCTTCTAGGCTGCTTATTTCCCACTCTTCAATGGAGGAGGTGTCCTCTTGGCTGGAGGTGAGGACCTGGATGGAGCTGAGTGACTGGCTGGCTGAGGGTGTCATTCGCTTGGCAGAGCTCTCTGTGCACCAAAGTAGAGATAATTAGTGCATGGCAGTAGAATCAAAAGCATGGGGGAGAGCATTTACAGTTGCGTTGAGGGAGGGATGATGTGGTGCAGGATGCTCATGTGGGTGTTCGCCGCCGACCTCACCGTTGCTGCAGGCACAATCCACGTCCTCACGAGTCAGCGCAATGGCATGCTCCTCGAGTGAGTGAGGGGTCTAATGTGGGCCACTCCACCCCCATTCTGGGACCTCTTCCTGCTGTTATGAGCCAGCTTCTCCTGCATGAAAACAGGTGGAGAAAGTGTGAGCAGGACGCATGACACTGCATGGAATGTTTATGTGGTGAGCGGAGCCATGAATGGGGTGAGGTCGTGAGCTCCAGAGGATATGAGCCTGATGGAGATGTAAGAGTTTGTGTGAGAAGTAGCGGTGTTGTCCCTTGATGTGTGAGATCCCTGTTAGTGTGTGATGGGTTTGTGAGTGTGTGAATTGAGAATGATGAGGTGGTTGATTTATCCTGGTAGAACGGATGAGAGCATTCATGTTCTACCTGCACTAGGTGACCTCCTCTGTGCTCCGATGGCGCTGACTGCAGTTGCCACTGCCTCCCAGGCCAGATTGGTGACTCTGGTGGACCTCCTGTGGCCAGAGGTCATTGTGGTGGCCTTCCACTGCATCCAGCAGGTGACCCCAGAGAGGTGTCACTAAATTTGGGGGCTGCCGTCTTCTTTGTTTTTGCAGCCAGCTGTAGCCTGGAGCAGCCCGGGTCTGAAGACATGAAATAAGCATGCCCTCTGGTGCACTTTAAACATGGCACCCGGAGTGAGAAGCGCCTAGGTCATGGAGCGATGGGCAAATCTGAGCCCGCCCTCCAGTGAGCCGGCATGTTCCCCGTGAATGCATAATTAATGAGGCAGGATGGGACAGGAATGGGACGATACGGCGTGAAAAGCCACCATTGCGATTGGCAGGTAAAACGTCCTTCTTCCCTCCCGCTACTGCGCTTAGTGCAAATCTGGGATAATTCCGCCCATGGTTCTTTTTCAGAGCTATAAAACCCATGTGACCCCCCCTTTACACACAGTCCATGAGCACAAGAGGTTTACTGTTTTTTTTAAACAACTGCTAATTACCCTTTCTTAAAAAAGGATGATTTTACTAGGAATAAAAATGCAGAGTCCTGCATTAAACCTTTAAGGGACAGTGGCTTTTAAAACACGAATTATTCCAGAATGTCCTTAGTCCTTGAAGACGAACCATCTTTTGTGATTTAAGTGATCATGACACTTCCCGACATATTTATATGCATTTCATTACAACGTGTAATAAAAACAAAAATACTTAAACACACCCACACACTCACTCATTCACTTTTTATACAAAGCGAATACAGTTACTCTCAATGTCATTTTGGCCTTTAGCAAATTTAAGGCAAAATGAATTTCAAGACAAAGCATCAGCAATTACGTTGTCCACATCGTGGGGAAAAACAATCTTTAAGTGATAATTCTGTAATAATAAACTCCATTGAAATAATCTGACATTCCACCTTTTAAATTTGTCCACAAAGGCCAATGGGTTGTGATCAGTATTCACCAGTGTCTCCCTGTATCCTTGGAGGACATACACATCAAAATGTTTCAGAGCTATTAGCAAGCCTGAGTTTCCTTTTCTACTGTAGAGTATCTTTTTTGGTGTCGATTCAGCTTTTTGGAAAAGTATCCCACTGGCCTTTCTATGCCCAATTCATCTTGTAACAGGACTGCAACCATAACCAGGCCGCTAGCATAATTTGCTACTTTGAAAGGTTTAGTAAAATTTGGAGCAGTCAGGCAATACTGGTTCATTGATCAAAACCGCTTTCAGCCTTTCAGAAGGTCTTTGGCACTCTCCTGTCCATACTCCCTTGGTTTTCTTTTGTAACAAGTCTGTCAGTGGAGCAGCTATAGCACTGAAATTTGGTACAAATTTGCAGTAAAATTCACACATCCCCAAAAACCTCATGATCTCCCGCTTAGTTTTAGGGGCAGGGATCTCCACCGATGCCTGTACTTCTGCTCCTCTTGGCAATGCTTGTCCTTGCCCTAAGATATGCCCTAGATAAGTTACTTGCGCTTTCACGATTTCACTTTTGGCAAGGTTTATTACCAAATCTGCTAACTCCAGTTTTTTTAAACAGGGCTTCTAGCTGTTTCAGATGGAATTTCCAAGTATCACTATATATCAGTATGCCATCAAGAAAAACCATGCAGTTAGGAGCATTGGCCACCATTTGGTTCATTAACTCTGAAAAGTTGCTGGGCCTTTTTTACCTGAATTGCATCATTCAGCATTGGAAAAGACCGTCTGGCGTGACAAAGGTTGATACTTCTTTAGTTTGGGGAGTTAAAGGAACCTGCCAATATTCCTTTTGGTAAGAAACATAGCACTGCCAGATCTGTCAATACAGTCTTTGAAGTGAGGAATTGGGTAGGAATTTGCTTTTGTTACTGCATTGACCTTTCTGTAGTCTATAGAGAATCTGGTCGAACTCTATGGTTTAGGCACTTAACACAACAGAGGAACTGCAGCTACTTTGGCTGGGTTCAGTGAGGTGATTTTCGAACATGTTCTGGATCTCTGCTTTCACCTGAGCCTGTTTCTGTGGCCCTAAGCGATAAGGAAGCTGTTTTATAGGAGAGGATTCTCCTACATACACATCATGTGTGGCTAAGATTATGTATCCTGGTTTGTCCCTGTTGATCCCTTTAAATTCTGTAAGTAACCTCACTAGACCTTCTCGTTGTCCTGCCTCTAGGTATGAAAATATGGTATCTAACTGTGCCCTAATATTTCAGTGTTAGCTAACTGGATAGTAGGAGGTTCAATTTGTGAACTGTCTAAGTCTCCATATGGCTCACTCTCACTGTCTCTCTCGTCCTCTACCGTGCTTACCACCTGACATACTTGCTCCTTCTTAACTTCCTCCTTAGGATGGTATTGTTTTAACATATTGATATGATAGAGTTGATTCTTTTTCCTGCGATCTGGGGTGCCTATCAAATAATTTGCTTCACCAACCCTCTTCAATACCTTGTATGGACCACTGAACCGTGCATTCAGAGGTTCCCCTGTAAAGGTAATAACACTAACACTTCATCCCCTAGTTGTAATGTTCAGGTCATAGCTTGCTTATCTACCCATTCCTTCATCTTTGTTTGAGCAACTTTAAGGTCTGTGGATGATATGCTGTGGACTTTAACTGTTTTATACCCAAAGTACTCATTGGGCAGAATTTTTAGATCGGCAGCGTGCGGGATCGGTGAGCTTGGGATCGGCCAGGGAATGGACCACCGACCGCGTTCGGCCCCCGACCGCGATTTCACATTGGCTGGCCAATTAACAGTCAGCCAGCATGAAATGTGCGATGAGAAGCTCAGCGCTGCCAGGGTGGGGGCAGGAAGAGAGCGGGCACTGGCTTCAGCGCAGGCGTAGGTGAGCGCTGACAGATAGCTGCCTCAGGGAGCTGAAGATCTGAAAAGCATTAAATAAAGTTTTTAAAATCGGGAAAAAAATGTGCAAGCGTCACAATCAGTCACTTGAGCATATACATGATAAAAATGCAGTCTATAGATTTTTACTTTTCTTTCATTTAATAACAGAAACCTAACCCTGCCCTTGGATGGTGATTCCTGAAAAATGCAAAGTCCGCCTGGCCGATTTGCTTGTCCGCCAACCATAAAGTTGTATGGACCACAAAAAATCTGAGACAATTGCACCTTTAATTACCTTAATTGGCCTCTTAATTGTCAGCAGGCACGCTTTGACTTTTGTGCGCACCCACCGACTGAAATATCGCGCGAGCCCTGGATGACATCAGGATGCTTGTCCGATGTCATCTCGTGCAATTTTGCGTCCAATCAGATCAGGTGCAGAGCTAAAAATTCTGCCCATTATATTTTGAAAAATTTTAGACTTAAAATTGGAACCTTGATCTGACTGGATCTCTTTCAGTAACCCATAACAAGTAAAAAAAAATTTGGTTAACTTCTCTATCACTACTTTAGCTGTAATTGATCTTAAAGGAAATTGAGTTGTCATATTCATAATAGTAAGGATATATTGGTGTCTGGCTTTCATTTTTGGTAACGGCCCCACACAATCTACCAATACCCTAATAATTCTTCTTCAAAAACTGATAAGGGAATTAAAGGTGCCGGTTTGATTGCATTTGTGGCTTTCCCACCATCTGGCATGAATACCATGTTTTATAAAACTGCACCACATTCTTCTGAAGACCTGGCTGGTAAAGCTGCAGGTTGATCTACTCTTGAGTTTTCCCTATCCCTACATGTCCTACTATAGGAATTTCATGTGCTTTCCATAATTTCTTTCTGAACTATTTGGATGATACTACTACCTGATGAACAGTTATCCACTCTTCATCTGCAGGTCTGTGAGGAGGTTGCCACTTCCTCATTAATATCCCATTTTTATTATAATAACATTCTGGAACTTCCTCAGCCTCAGCTACAGTTTGGGCTGATTGTGCTACCTTACTTAACTCCTGATTGGCTTCTTGAGCCTCAACTAGAGAAGATTTATTAAACATCTCTTTTGGATATCTAAATCTTAAAAAAAAATTTCAGCTAGCCAAATATTCATCTGTGGTATCACTTTGACTTCCGATGATGGACTTTGTTTAGCCATTGCTCGGGTCATCCCACATGAAAGAAAAGTTCCGGGAACCTTTTCCTGTAACCACTCCATCTCTTTAACCTCACTTGGGCTTTCCATAATTATGGGAGAAGCTATTACTTCGCTCCAGCTAACTCAACTCCAACTACGGGTAACTTCTGAACAACCTCTACCGTCACTGTCCCAGACGTTAGGTCACACTCCAAGTGCACCCAGTACAAAGGTACAGGTATATATTCCTAGCCAAAGCCATTTATTAAAACTTTGGCTTTTCATGCGCTTTCTGTGGGAAAATTTATGCCTCTCCCCAACATAAGTGCTCGAATGGCTCCCGTGTTTCTTAATAGGTTTAGCTGTCTCATTTGAGGGAAGAGTGGTTACTTTTCCCCTTGACAAAAATTCTTTATAACTCTCATGTATCTCATTCACTTCTCCTGAACTTTCAACAGTGTTCACAGTCAGTTTCACAGCTGCATTTAATGCCACAACTCGATCCGTTGTATTTTCAGCCAGGGTTCCTTTTCATGAATCGCCCTTATGTACCCCAGTAAGTCACATGGATTTCCTGCTCAGCTTCTACCAATCTGCATGAATGTGTCCTACCTCGTTACAATGAAAATGCTTAAGCCTCCGAATATCACTTCCGCCTTCAGCATCTTCCTTTCTGGTCTGAGGAGAAATTCCAGGGGCATTCCCATTTGCCCCTTCTCTTCCCTAGCTACTTGCTTTCCTTTCAGCTTCCCATCTTCTATCCTTCTTGGGTTTGTGGGGGTGACGGGAAAAGGGTTTGGATTTATGGACCAGCTCATAATCATCAGCCACCTTCGCTGCCTGTCTAGCTGTTGCAACCCTCTGGTCTTCAACATGGGTTCTAACTACTGGAGGAAGTGAACTTTTAAATTCTTGCAGGAGAATAATTTCCCTAAGAGCCTCATGTGTTGTCTCTACTTTTAATGCTGGTATCCAACGGTCAAAATTACTTTGCTTTACCCTCTCAAATTCAATATGGGTCTGCCCAGGCTGTTTCCTTATGTTACAAAATACCTGCCTGTATGCCTTAGGAACTAACTCAAACGCATTAAGAACAGCCTTTTTTACTGCATCATAATCCACAAAAAGTTCTTCTGAAAGTGAAGCATAAACCTCATGAGCTCTACCCAACAACCTACTCTGTAGGAGCAATGTCCAGATTTCTTTCGTTGACATCATTTGCTTAGTTACCTTCTCAAACAAAATGAAGAATGCCTCTACATCCTTTTCCTCAAACTTTGGGAGGGCTTGTACAAATTTAAACATCTCTTCACTGCGCTTTGGGTTGGAGGTGGCTTTTTCATCATCAGAACCTTCTTGAATATCTGAGGTCACTTTTATAAATTCTAACCTTTTAAGCCGGTATTCCCTTTCTCATTCCTTCTCTCTTGCCTGAAATTCCAGTTCGAGCTTCTTAAATGCTCTTCCTTTTCCCTTTTCTTCCCTCTCTCTTTTTCTTTTTTGTTTGCCTCCAATTCAAGTTTTTTCATTTGTAACTGAATCTTAGCCAATTTGATTGACTCACCCCCTGGAGAACGTGGTCTCTCTAGTATCTCTTCCAATTTGAAATGCTGTGCTACAACTATCCTCGCCCTTACAGTTAATTCTGACTCCAATTTATCTGCCAATTCCATTAGCTTAGTCTTGGTTACTTTTTGTAAATCAGTCAGGTTTAAGTCTTCCATCTTTAGAAAAATCTTAGCAGATTCCAATACAATTTTGGTTTACCAGTGTATAAGAAACCTGGTATCCGATCTCTTATTCATTATCAATTATTGTAATTCCACGTCCAGTAACCTGCTGTCCACATTTCAAACCCCGCAAGAGCCCCCAATATATGTCACAACTGAGATGGGAGGAGTGTGCAGTTGATCCAGCCCCACCACTCCACTGGTCGCAACATTAGTTTAAATGTTCAATTCACTCACCAAAATGGCCAATTATTTACCTTCACTACTGTTACCCAGAATAGAAGAGACTTTAACCAGGCTTCTTTCAAAATGCAACAAACTTATTAGCTTATTATAAAACCAAACCAGTAGAAAGGCAAAGCTTATCAACAAACAGTATGGAATATGAAATTATACTAAATACCTTTGAGATACCCTAGGTTGCGCGCACACACACACATACACGCGCACACATCAACACAAAGAATGCAATAAAAATAGAAATGGAGGAATTCTGCCAAAGGTTAAAAGTCAATAGTTCAAAGGCAAAGGATAGATGGTGGAGTCTTGAAATGGTGTCCGGGCTATACTGTTGGTCCCTAGCACTGATCCGCGAAACAATCAGTGACTCTGGCACTGCTTTTCAGGTGGGCTGAAGGAACACGAGCAGGTACTCTGCCTTAGCATGTAACAACATCGGAGCAGCTTATATTTATGTCCGGCTGTGAACTGGCTCTAGACTGCCCAAAGGCTGCTTTCTTCCTTCTCAAGCATTTGGTCCTTCTCTTACATACAAACATATGAATTAGAAGCAGGAATAGGCCACTCTGCTCCTCAAGCCTGCTCCACCATTCAATAAGATCATGGTTGATCTGATTGTAACCTCAACCCCACATTCCTGCTTACCCTCGATAACCTTTCACCATCTTGTTAATCAAGACTCTGTCTAGCTCTGCCTTAAAAATATTCAAAGACTTTGGGTGGAAATTTCCATTAATGAGACTAAGTGGAGTGGTGGACAGTTTCAGCGGGGCCCAGCCCACTGGGCAGAATGGCGGGAACTTATGCCTGATTCCGTGCTTGGAAGCTAATTAATTATGCACAGGTGAGTATCGGTCCAAATCACCTGGCGGGTTGGTTGCTGATTTGTTCACCCACTGTCAGCTGTCAGGGTCAAAGGTCCGGATGCCAAATTTAAACACCAGTCTAATGCATTATCTCTCGCTCCAGTGCACCTATTTTCCGGCACCTGCAAAAATGCCTTGAAGCCACAAGGTGAAGGCTGAAAGCCTTAAGGAGAAGGCAACACCCGTCAGGTCCTCCAGGCCTTCATCAGAAGAATGCAGGCGCGCAGGCAAGTCCTGTGCCCCAGGAATGGCTACAGGAAGCACAGCAGCCTCACGTCTCTGGCCTTGGAGCCTGTCACAAAGCAGGTGAGTGCAACTGGCAACTGGGGCCGAAATACCATCCAGTGCAGGAAGACGATGAATGATTAACTCCCTCCAAGACCAAACTCTCATCACGGCTTCATGTACTACAACGGCTACCCTCTTCAGGGATCTCGGACAACCATTAGCCGGGACACATATCAACACATTCTCTCAATGAAACTTTCACATCATCACCAGCCCATCTATAATGTTGCTCACACTCTATTTTCTGCCCCTTCTGGGGAGGGCTGACCACACACAGGTGACATGCCTCTCACCCAACTTCTGCTCCATCCCTTCTCATCACATGCCTTTCTTTCTTCTTCATACAGGCTAAGCGGGCACCTTAACTGAAACTCTATTTTCTAGGCACCAGCAGATCGAGGCCCCCAAGCCAGTCAAGCGCCAGTCCGAGCCCCCAGACCACGTCCAAAGAGGAAGCTCTGGGAAATCTATCGGTGCTCACACACACCCTCACCAGCTCAGAGACACACATCGTAGCTGTAGATTAGGCTTGGGCTCATTTCTGAAGAACATCTCTCTGACATGTCCCTGCAGCAGGCGGAGATAGGGACAGCCCAGGTCTCCGGCACTTGGAGGGCTGCTGGAGACCAGCTACCTGCTCAGTCCAAGTCAGATGATGAGCCTCTGAGCCGCCAACTCAATGCCAGAGATGCCATGATATGCCACGGAAAATCAGGCAGAGATTCGGCAGCTACCCAGAAGACTAGAGCGAATAACGGAAAAGTCCATCCGTGTTCTGTCCGATGTTGTGGCTCTGACATGCGAGCGTCTTGAGGCCGCAATCGGAAGGATGGTGACCACCAAGAGACCTTGGTCCAGCAGGTCTTGCTGGGTTTGTATTCATCCCTGCACTCCATGACCACACACCCTGGTGGGCACAATCAGGATGTAGGCGACATGGGGTCAAGGCATCTTAATCTTCCTCCAGGTGGACCATCTCCTGCAGGAGTCATGACGGGACCCTCAGGCACCCACAGGGAAGATGAGCATCATTCGGGCACCTCTGCTGTGGATGTCGGGGCTGCACCCAGGCATAGCGGTAGAGTTAGGAAAGTTAAGAAAAATTGATGTCACTTTTGGGTCACGGGTGCTATACATGTAAAGCAATGCACTTTTGTGAATACATTTGATGGTTATGTGAATGTTTTGGGCAACAGAAGGCATTGTGATTTTGTATATTGGAATCCTCTTATGTGGAGGTTTAGCCTTCCTCCCACACATTGATAGTGTCTCACTGTGAGATTAACATGCTTATGATGTCAACCTCAGTTGAACTAGTCTCCTCGCCCTCGTGTGATGTCAGGGAGATGTGTTTAAACCTTTATTTGAAGTGTGTGATGTAAGCATTTCTAACCCTTCTTCCTCAAGGAATACCATAGAATGAGGGTGACTCATCAGCATTGACATTCTAATGGCATTTGTGTCTCCTCAGTGGTAGCGGCAGAAGAAAAGCCTTGCATGGGAGGAGAAGATCCCTACCCAGAAGGAAAAACAACAGTAAAAACTGGTAAATAAGAATACTGGTCTGAACGGGTTTTGTATACCTTAAAATGGATCACCAGTAAAAACTAGGAAATAAGAGTCCTGGTCCGAGCTGTTTTTTCCCTTCTGGGTAGGTATGCCAATGTCTCAGTCGCAGCAGTGTTTGCGTCACTAGGTGGCGGCGAAAGCTTCAAGTTTTCTTGCTCTTGTTCCTGAGTGGGCTCTCAGTTCTCAGATTGAGCTCAGTTATAGAGCACCACGGATCAAAGGATCATGGCCTTGCAATTCATGAGGCCAGAATGTGCAAGTGTGAATGCAGGGCTCGTTTTCGTGGCAAGTGTTGGACATCTCAAGATGAAAGTAAATTGCATTGAGGGCTAGGAGAGATGTGGCCATATGCCCTCACTTAACTTTACTCTTCCTGGAACCTGTCAGCAATTAGCATATCACAGGCATGTCTCCCACATCTTCCTTCCTCCATGGCGTGATCGCGCTCATGATGACCCTTAGCAGCCTCCTGAGGTTCCTGGGCCTCTAGATCGTCATCCTTCGATGAGCTCTCATGCTCCTCTAGTTCATCCTCTGGCAGGAGCTCACTTCTTTGCATTGCCAGATTGTGAAGGGCACAACACACTGCGATAATGCAGGAAACCCTGTCAGGAGTGTATTATAGTGAGCCATCTGAGCGGTCCAAACATCTGAAGCGCATCTTCAGAAGTTATATAGTCTGCTCTATAAGGGAGCGAGCGAAGCTGTGAGCAGCGTTGTAATTCTCTTCGGAACGACTCTGAGGGCGACACACCGGTGTCGTCAGCCAGCGTTTTAGTGGGTACCCCTTATTCCCAAGCAGCCACCCCTGCAGATGTAATGGCCCCTCGAAAACCTCAGGCACCTGGGAGTGACTCAGGATGTAGGAGTCATGGCAATTCCCAGGGTACCGTGTGCAAAGGTGCATTATGTGCTTCTGGTGATCACACACCAGTTGTACATTGATGGAATGGTAGCCCTTGCGGTTTATAAACATTAGTGGCTGCTGCCGTGAAGCTCGTGTAGTCACATGGGTACAGTCTATTGCACTCTGCACTCTTGGGTAGCCTGAAATGGCAGTGAAGCTGGTGAATCTTGCAGCCTGGCTTTCTTCGTCCAAAGCAAACCTGACATAATGATGGGCCTTCCTGTAAAGGGCATCTGTGACCTTTATGCATTGATCTGTTGTGGACTGAGAGATGCCACTGGGTCCCTTGTTGATCCTTGGAAAAAAACCAAAGGCCAAGAAATTGAGTACTGTGGTCACCTTCAAAACCAGTGGCAACTCCACGTGGCATCAGGTCTTCATGAAGAATGTGGCATACATGATGTACCAGAGCTTGGGACAAGTGCAGACGTGCATGGCATTGCCTCGCACTTATTTGTAAATAGGAGGGTCTTCTATGATAAACCCTAGATCTGGCGATTCGCCTCCATTGTCTGGGTCTTACTTGACCCTCCTGTTCATGCTCTGGCTCACTTGACCATGTCCCTCCTGCTGCAGCTGCAGTGTGGCATCACCTCTGCCTCCTTCGCCTGCTCCATTGTATTAGGACCCGAACAAAGGCAGCATTGAGCTCTGGATCCATATCTGCTTTTGCCTTCTCTCTGAAAGGAAAGAAAAGAGTCTTTTTACTATTTTTGTAAGTTCCAGCTTCATCTGCTGGTGCACTCTTGGGGTGTGCACTCTGTCCTTTCCTGCCATGCTCTGATCATCAATACGAGGTGATCTTATCCACGGGTGGGATGACGTTT
The DNA here is from genome assembly GCF_017639515.1 of Carcharodon carcharias. Classification (NCBI taxonomy): domain Eukaryota; kingdom Metazoa; phylum Chordata; class Chondrichthyes; order Lamniformes; family Lamnidae; genus Carcharodon; species Carcharodon carcharias. Next base: position 162,774,205 of record NC_054468.1, read on the forward strand.
CCAAAAACATATAAAAATAAAATAAAAATTTTAAAATTCAATTAATAACATGTCCCTGCTCATATGACAAAGTCACATCAGGGAGCATGTTTCATAACATTTAAAAAAAATTTTTTGAAAACTCTTCATCTCCCTGAGACAGCTCTGTGCCTCAGAGAGAGTCTCAAGCGTGCATTCGCACGCATGCGCGAAGTTCATGCTTGCTCCCCTTGACCTCCTCCCCGCCCCCCACACTGGCAGTAATGAGCGCTGCCGCTTGTGTTTCACACTGGGCAGGCCTTAATTGGCCCGCCAGCATGAAATCACCTTCTAGCCTTGATCGTGGGTGACGGTTGGCTTCTTGCCCACCCCTGCTGGGCTCGCCCAGGGGCTAAATTTTGCCCTATAACCTAGAATTTTGCTCACAAGTCTGTTGTGTGGCACTGTATCAAATGCCTTTTGAAAATCCGTATACACCACATCAGCCGTGTTTCCCTTATCAGCCTTCTCTGTTACCTCCTCAAAAAGTTCCAGCAAGTTAGCTAAACATGATTTTCCCTTAATGAATCCATGCTGGCTTTCTTTAATTATTCTGCACTTCACTGCCCACGATCGATGCCGGATGGCGATTTCACACTGGCAGGCCAATTAAGGCCCACCCAGCATGAAACGCAAGTGTCAGCACTGTCTGTGTTGGGGGTGGGGGGAAGGAGGCTGAGTGGGGCGAGCATGAACTTTGCGCATGTACGCAAATGTGCGCTTGAGAATCTCCCTGTGGCACAGAGCTGCCTCAGGGAGATGGAGAGTTTTTTAAAAAAAATAAAGACTAGAAAAATGTTATAAAACATGTCCACTCATGTGACTCTGTCACATGAGTAGGGATATGTTACAAATGAAATTTGAAAAAGTTTTTGAAAAATTTTATTTCATTTTTATTTGATGTTGGAAACCTCATTCTGTCCATCGATGAGGTTTCCAAAAAAGTGCAAACGTCACTTGGGCTTTTTCGCCTGCCCGAAAGGTTGAACGGACAACAAAAAATTTCAGTTAATTGATCCTTTAATGGCCTTAATATGCCTTTTAATTGTAGGCAAGTGCACTGTCGATTCCCGCGCATGTCCGCCGACCAGACTATCGTGTAACCCTCGCTCGACGTCAATGCGCGTCATTTCATGCTCAAACGGGTCAGACGTGTGCCCGCCCACTGAGGTGAAAAACCTTCCCATAATTTCCAGAAGTTTCTCAATCTCTGAGGTCAAACTGACTGGTCTGTAGTTGCCAGCTTTATCCTTGCATCTCTTTTTGAATAAGGGTGTAACATTTGCAATTGTCCAGCCCTCTGGCACCTCCCCAGTGTCTAAGGAAGACTGGAAAATTATCACTATTGCCTCTGAAATTTCTACTCTCATTTCCTTCAGTATCCTTGGATGCATCTCATCCAGTCCTGGTACTTTCTCTATTTTAAGTAAAGATAAGCTTTCCAACACCTCCTTCCTCTTGATTGTAAGTTCTTCTAATGTACCAGTAGCTCCTCTCTCTTCACGGCCTGGGTAGCATCTACTTCCTTTGTAAAGACAGATGCAAAGTACGCGTTCAACACCTCCGCTATTTCTCCAGCCTCCACATGCAAGTCCCCTTTTTTGTTCCTAATCTGTCCTAGTCTTTCTTTTACTACCCTTTTATTATTTACATGCTTATAGAAGACCATGGGATTCCCTTTTATGCTTATCGCCAGCCTCTTTTCATTATCTCTCCTTGTTTTTCCTATTAGTTTCTTCACTTCCCTTCTGGTCCTTCTATATTCGGCCTAATTCTCCAATTCATTTTCTATCTGACATCCATTGTATGCGCACTTCTTCCTTTTCATTTTTACCTCTATCTCTCTCGTCATCCTGGGTGCTTTGGATTTATTTGTCCTGCCTTTCCTCTTCAAGAGAATAATCCTTGACATTGTCTGCAGTACTTTTTCTTTGAAGGTGGCCCATTGTTCAGCCATTGTCTTTTCTCCCAACATTTGATTTCAACTCACTCGACTCAGATGCATTCTCATCCCACTGAAATTGAATTTCCCCTAATTATTTATCCCTGCTCTGGATTGTTCCCTGTCTTTTTTTATGATTAACCTAAACCTTATGATACATTGGTCACTGTCCCCTGGAGGCCCTCTCACTGATATTTGATCCACTTGGGCCAATTAATTCCTCAGAACCAGGTCCAAAAGCGCATGTCTTCTAGTTGGACTTGAAACATACTGCTGCAGAAATTATCTTGAACACACTCCAGGAACTCTCGCCCCTCGTTCCTTACTATTCGCATCCCTGTCTATATTTGGATAATTGAAATCCCCCACTATGATTACTCTATAAATCTTGCACCTCTCCGTAATTTCTTTGCAGATTTATTTCTCCACATCACTTCCACTAGTTGGTGATCTATATACTACACCAATCAATGTTACTGCACCTTTATCATTCCTTAACTCTAGCCAGAAAGATTCTGTCCTTGAACCCTCTGGAACATCCTCTCTCTAATACTGTAATGCCATCTTTAATCAATATTGCCACTCTTTCCCCCCCCCCCGCCCACACCTTTTCTTCTTTTCCTATCTCTCATAAATACCTTGTACCCAGGAATATTTAAATCCTAGTCCTGCCCTTCTTTGAGCTAGGTCTCTGTTATAGCAATAATATCATAATTCCATTTGTCAACCTGTGCCTGCAGTTCACCAATCTTATTAACCACACTTGTGCATTCACATACATGCACATTAGCCCTGATTTAGGCTTTTCTATTTTCCCCCTTATTCTGACCCATCTAATGATTTACTATTGCCTACTCTAATTTTGTCAAACTCTCCAAGTATTCTGTCTACCTTGATACTACTCTCTGATATATCCTCATTATCAGTTGATGCTTCACTACTTCCCACTGCCAGTTTTTTCTCCTCTGCATTCTGAATTTCCCTTCAGTTTCCCACCCCCTGTCAATCTAGTTTAAACCCTCCCCAACGGCACTAGCAAACCTCCCCGTGAGGACATTAGTTCCAGTCCTGTTAAGGCATAACCCGTCCTTCTTGTACAGGTCCCGCCTATCTCAGAACCAATCCCAATACCTCAGAAATCTAAAGCCCTCTCTCTTAGTCCATTTCTCCAGCCACGTTTTGAACTGCTCAATCTTCTTATTCTTATGCTCACTAGCACGTGGCACTGGGAGTAATCCTGAGGTTACTACTCTTGAGGTCCTGTTTTTTAATTCCCTTCCTAATTCCCTAAAATCTGCTTTCAAGACCTCATCCCTTTTCCTATCTCTGTCAATGGTCCCAATGTGGATCACAACCTTTGGCTGCTCCCCCTCCCCCAAAAGAATGTCCTGCAGCCGCTCTGTGACATCCTTGAACCTGGCACCAGAGAGATAACAGACAATCCTAGAGTCATGTCTACGGCTGCAGAAACAGATGTCTCTTCCTGTAACTATAGAAGCCCGTACCACTATAGCACTTACACTCTTCCTCCTCTCCTCCTGTGCAGCTGAGCCACCTGTGGTGTCACAAAATTGGCTCTTGCTACAGCCCTTTAAGGAACCATCTCGCTCACCATTATCCAAAATGGAAAAGAGGTTAGAGAGTGAGATAGCCTCGGGGGATTCCTCCACTACCTGCCTGTTTCTCTTAGATACTCTGGCAGTCACCCATTTCTTCTCTGCCTGTGTGCTCCTTAGCTGCGTTGTGACCACCTCTCTGAACATGCTATCCACATAATCCTCAGCCTTGCACCACAGTGACTCCAGCCACTGCTTGAGTTCCATAACCTAGAGCTCAAGTTCCTGCAGCTGATGAAAGTTCCTGCAGTTGTAGTCATCGAGGGCACTTTGTGCTTGCACGATTTCCCACATCCCGCAGGATGCACATTCCACATGGCCGAGTTGCACTGACATACCTTAGCCTTATATAAAGTGTTTACTCACCTGTCACTTACTAATCATCCCTTCCTTTCTCTTGTATCTCTTTATGAAGCCCCGCTGCTCTCACCTCGTGCTCTTTTATCTCTTGGGCTCTTCTCTAGTTCCCTATGACATCACACTTGATTTTCTCCAAATCTGGTCAGTCCACTAAGACCCACCACCAGTACCACAGCGAGCTCCTTTCTTGGTCCTTTTGAACTCCCGGCTTCTCTCATGCTCCTTTTGAACTCCTGGCTCCTCTTGTGCACTTTTATTATGTGTTAATTAATTTAATTATTTTTCTTAATTTATTTATAATCAACAAATCCTACTACCCAGGATAACCATACTACTATTTATAAACTGCACTGATGCTAATAAAACCTTACAATTATAAATAAATTACCAATTTGAAAGACCATCAAGCAAAGCCAATGGACACTCACCAACCAATCACCTACCTGTTCCCCTGTGATGTCACATCTTGATTTTTGCTTCAGAATGCAGAAACTAGTTAGAGGTCAGCCCCTGCTGTTCTCAATGACGTTAGGAGTGAACTCCCGTTCTCTCTCTCTCTCCGCAATTTTAGCCCCCCACTGTTTTCACTGACTCAGTGAACTCCTGCTCTCTCTCTTCACATTTTTAGCCTTTGCTGTTCTCACTGATTTTCGGAGTGAACTCCCGCTCTCTCTCTTCGCACTTTTAGCCCCTGCTGCTCTCAGTGACTTTCAGAATGAACTCCCACTCGCTCTCTCTCTCTCTCTCTCTTCACAATTTTAGTCCCTGCTGTTCTCACCAACTTTCGGAGTGAACTCCTGCTCTCTCCACACTTTTAGCTCCCGCTGTTCTCACTGACTCTCAAACTGAACTCCCGCTCTCTCTCTTTTTCTTCGCACTTTTAGTCTCCGCTGTTCTCACTGACTTTCGGAGTGAACTCCCGCTCTCTCTCTGCGCTTTCAGCCCCCGCTATTCTTGCTGACTCACGCCCACGCCCTCTCTGAGGGTATCTGTGCTGCCATCAGCAATACAAATTTTCACAGATGCAAGCTAAACTATGAGTGATTCTGGACTTTCCTGTTCCCAGAACAAAACAGGAAATTCTATGGAGTGGATTTTACTGGAAATTTGTTCCAAATTTAGGCACTGTAGTCACTCCTCTGACAACCTTGTTAAAAAAGACAGTTAAGTTCACTGGACAGAGACTTGTCATACTGCTTTTGAAGGCTTGAAAGCCGCATTAATGATGGGACCTTGGCTGCGCCAAACTACAATAAGTTGTTCAAAATAGCTATTGAAACCAGTGATATGGGCTTATCAATGGTGTTGTTACAAGAGGGTGATGGTGGAATTGAGCATCCAATCAGTTATTTTTGAAAAAACTTAACTCTTATCAATGGAAATACTGCGCAATTGAAAAGGAAACACTAAGTCTGGCCTTGGCTCTTTAACAATTTGAAATATATGTTTCAATTAATAGATATAGTAGTTTACACAGATCATAATCCTTTAGTGTTTTTGAAGAAGATGGACAAAACATGTTTGCACCATCACTTTCAAAGTCTTCCTCCTCGCTTAACTTCTGAAGGATAGTCCCAGATAACTGAACCTCTAAACCATCCTCCATCTCCAAGGATTCCTCTTCCTCCTGTCTAATCTCATGAGCCTGAGACCTGGTTATCACACAGTCTGGAAACAATCCGGGATGTCCCTCCTGCAACATCTCAGCTTCTTCCACCTCTACCAGTTCTTCCAATACTCCTGGAGAAGCCATGGTTCTCAAACCTGCCAGATTATTTCCCAGTACAAAATCTATTCCTTCAATAGACAAACTAGGAACCACTCCAACAGTAACATCCCCATTCACTATATCACTCTTTAGCTTAACTCATTACAATGGAACTGATTTGTAACTCCCATGAATACCCCCAATCAATATTTTCTCTTTTATCAACTCACCTGGAAGACAATTTGTATCATCAGCTGCTATCAATGACTGAAGTGCTCCAGTATCCCTTAATATATTAATTTGCTTACCTACTTTATTGCAAGAATAAGGGAATACCTTTATAACCTTCTGTAAATTGTTTCTCAGCATCCTTGCTTGGTGAAGAATCCACCTGACTAACTTGAGGAACCACCCCTGCTGCTTTGGTAGGTCCTGAGAACTCACTTTGCACTTGTTCTATTGTCACTGTTTTATCACTCAATCCCTTCTCTAAACCAGCCTTTTCTGAAGACTCTTCAGGCATCCCTACTACTGCAACTGAGCTTACAACAAGTTGTTTTGACATGTCTGGATTTATTACAATAGGCACATACTAACTTCTTTACTTCACTTCTAGGTTCTGAGTTATTACTTTTGCAAACTTAACCCACATCTATGTTTTTTCTAATGTCAGCACTTTACCCATGACCAAAATTTTCTCCAGTTTCCCTGTTGTTTTCCATATGACAACTTACTAACACAATTGAATGTGAGAAATATTATCTGCATATCTGCCTGAGCTGCAGCCTCTTTGATTTTAGATACCTGATGCTCATTTGGGTAGGATTTAATTCATGGTGTAGTGGTAATGTCGCTGGACTAGTGACCCAGGGTAATGCCCTGGGGACCCGAGTTTGAATCCCACCATGGCAGACGGTGGAATTTGAATTCAATAAAAATCTGGAATTAAAGTTGAATGATGACCATGTAAGCATTGTCGATTGTTGTAAAAACCCATCTGGTTCACTTATACCCTTTGGGAAGGAAATCTATGTCCTTGCCTGGCCTACATGTGACTCCAGACCCACTTTTAACTGTCCTCTGAAATGGCTGAGGAAGCCACTCAGTTGTATCAAATTACAAAGTTTGTGACTAAAAAGTCACAAAAAAGGAATGAAACCAGACAGACAACCCGGCATCAACAACGGCAATCTCAGCCCTGTTGACCTTGCAAAGCCCTCCTTACTAAGATCTGGAGGCTTACAAAGAGGAGGACGCTCCACAAATATCCCCATCCTCAATGAAGGAGGAGTTCAGCATATTAGTGCAAAAAATAAGGCTACCATCTTCAGCCAGAAGTGCCGAGTGGATGATCCATCTTGGCTTCTTCCGGCATTCCCAGCATCACAGATGCCAGTCTTCAGGCAATTTGATTCACTCCATGTGATATCAAGAAACAACTGAAGGCACTGGATAGTGTAAAGGCTATGGGCCCTGACAATATTCTGGCAGCAGTACTGAAGACTTGTGCTCCAGAATTTGTCACACCCCTAGCCACCACATCCCTAGCCAAGCTGATCCAGTACAGCTACAACACCAACTATGTGGAAAATTGCTCAGGTACCTGTGCCAAAAAGCTAGATAAATCCAACCCAGCCAATTACCAGCCCATTAATCTACTCTCGATCATCAGTAAAGTAATGGAAGGGGTCATCAACAGTGCTATCAAGCGGCACTTGCTTAGTAATAACCTGCTCAATGATGCTCAGTTTGGCTTCCGCCAGGGCTACTCAGCTCCAGACCTCATTACAGCCTTGGTTCAAACATGGACAAAAGAGCTGAGCTCCCAAGGAGAGGTGAGAGTGACCACCCTTGACATCAAGGCCGCATTTAACTGAGTGTGGCATCAAGGAGCCCTAGCAAAACTGGAGTCAATGGGAATCAGGGGGAAAACTCTCCGCTGGTTGGAGTCATACTTAGCACAAAGGAAGATGGTTGTGGTTGTTGGAGGTCAGTCATCTTAGCTCCAGGACATTACTGCAGGAGTTCTTCAGGATAGTGTCCTCGGCCCAACTGCCTTCAGCTGCTTCATCCATCATAAGGTCTTCCTTCCATCATAAGGTCAGAAGTGAGGATGTTCACTGATAATTGCATGATGTTCAGCGCAATTCACGACTCAGATGCAGAAGCAGTCCATTTCCAAATACAGCAGGACCTGGGCAATATCCAAACTTGGGCTGAGAAGTGGCAAGTAACATTTGCGCCACACAAGTGTCAGGCAATGACCATCTCCAACAAGAGAGTATCCAACCCCATCACCCCTTAATGTTCAATGGCATTACCATCACTGAATCCCCCACTATCAACATCCTAGGGATTACCATTGACCAAGGCACAAGCCAGGAGTGTGATGGAATACTCCCCGCTTGCCTGGATGAGTGCAGCAACACAGCACTGAAAATGCTTGATACCATCCAGGACAAAGTAGCCTGCTTCATTGGCACCACATCCACAAACATTCATTCCCTCCACCACTGATGCACAGTAGCAGCAGTATGTACCATCTACAGCCTAAGGTACATGGTCCAGGGGAGCCCCAGCAACACCCAGAGGATGAGGAGGTTAGACCCACTCCACATAGATGACTCGCATGACCAATATCTGGAAATGGGCAACAGACAACGCTGCGCACATCTTGCTTGTCAAGAGTGGTGGTGGATCATATCTGCCACATTCTGTGGGAGGATCTAACGCCCCATGGACTGGGAGGGCATCTCTTGCTAGTAGCCCTGAAGGCCAGCACCGTACTCCTTTTTTTGCCAAGGATCGTTCCAGGGATGCACATGGGACCTATGCGGCACCTTGCAGTTCTCAGCACATAAATGTGTCAAGGAGGTGACAGGTGCCCTCTACAGGAAGGCTCATCATTATGTGAATTTCACTCACGATGAAGCTAGCCAGGCTGTTAGATTTCTGGGATTTGTAGCTATGCCAGCCTTCTCTAGAGTACAGGGTGCAATCGATTGCACAGATGTGGCTTTAAGGGCTCCATGGCACGAGCCGCTAATGTTCATTAACAGGAAAGGGTACCACTCTCTGAACGTTCAACTGCTGTGCAATCATCAGAAGTACATGATGCATATTTGTGCCAGGTACCCAGAGAGTTGCCATGACACATACATCCTGAGTCATTCCCAGGTGCCTCACATATTAGAAAGCCCTCAGGGAATACAGGGATGGCTGCTTGGGGATAAGGGATACCCACTCAAAGGATGGCTCATGACAGCAGAACATTGTCCTCTGAGTCACTTGGAGGAGAGATACAACAAAGCGCATAAGGCAACACGATCCATTATCGAGCAGACTGTTGGCATCCTGAAGATGAGCTTCTGATGTTTGGACCACTCAGGTGGGGCTCTGTAGTACTTTCCATAGAGAATGCCCCACATCATTGTGGACTGTTGCGTTCTTCACAACCTGGTGCTTCAAAGTGGGGATCCCTTACCAGAGGGAAACCTGGAGTAGAGGTCCTCGGACGATGAAGAGAAGGAAGGGCAGGAACCTGAATTGGGGAAATGAGAGTCTGCTTCCATGTGAGGATGCCCTCAAAGAAGTACAATGTGGAAGACGTGTCTGTGCCACACTGATAGCCACACGATTTCAGGATGATTATGGTACAGGCAATTGGAGGGACAGTTAGAGCTACCCCTCCAAGGCCAGTGAAGATGCCTAGCTCCATGCTGTCTTGTAAAGAGTATGATTGCTAACGCATTTTGCTGAAACTTCAGTGAAGAGTTTGACACATCTCCCTGATAAAACTTAAGAGTAAAGTAGTTATCATGACTCAGTTACACATCACATGAGTGTGAGGCTCACAAAGGGAAGCGATCACAGATTGGAGCATGGATCACCCTTGCAATAAGAGGGCACATAGATGCATATGTACAACGCTTTCAAATAACAAGACCATTCTCCTAAACAGCACATGTATTTACAAAGGTACATTATATTAACAGTGAGCACCCATGACCCAGAAGTGATTTAAAAGCTTCTTAATTTTTCTAATTCTACTGCTATGTATCCTCGACATCTGCAGCAGAGGTGGCGGCAGCCTGCTTTGGCAGGCATCTTCTAGAAGGCCGAGAGCTGCAGGGCCCTGGCCTGCTTTGGGCCTCCTGCTGTATGGCAGGTGCACCCTCCTCGCCTGTATAGCTGAAGGTGATGGGGTCACAGGCAGAGGGATTGTGATCGGCTGGACTCTCTCGGAGTTACCTGCGTGGATGGCCCTGGAGTCTCCAGCTGCTGGTCCTCCTCCCTATGGATGCCTGTGGGCTCCTGCCTGACTCCCTGAGGTGAAGGCGCTCCTGGAGGGAGATCAAGGTGCCCACCCCCCTCTTGCCTAGCCACTGATGGATCCCACCAACGTCTATATTGATGGAGTGCAATTCCAAGTGCAAATACGGCAGGATCTGCTGGACCCAGGCTTCCAAGGCAGTTGCCACCCTTCCCATGGAGACCTCAAGATGCTCACATGTTGGAGCATCAGAGAGAACAGACGGACTTTATCCATCCTTCACTCTAGGCTGTTGACTGCCTCTCGCAACTCTACCTGATCTTCTTCCCACCTGTCCATGCATCTCCAGCATGTGTGACACGGCTGTTTCCAGAGGCTCATCATCAGACTCAGATTCAGCGGGTGCTTGATCTCCAGCAGTCCTTCAAGTGCCAGAGACCTGAACTGTCACTGCCTCCGACTGCTGTGTAGATATGCCCGAGAGGTGTTCCCCAGAATGTGAGCCTACTCTATAACTAAGACCCACCAGGTCGTATGTTTCTGCGCTGTTTGAGGGTGCAGTTGAATGCAGTGATGGGTCCTCTAATGGCTCCTCAGCTTCCTCATTTGAGGTGTCCTGGGGGCTCGGGCTTATGGGGTCTGGTGGTGTGTCAGGACCTGCTGGTGCCTGTAGGAGAGAGTAGATAGAATTAGTTCATGAACAAGCTGAATACAACATTTCATGTCACTCACTGAGAATGTCAGGATGTGATCAACCCATGGAGGGCTCATCTGTACTGGCTTGCTGAGAGGCTGACCTCACCTTCCCCACAGGAGTGGGCTCTGCCCTCACCTGCCAACTCAGCGGCATCCACCTCAAATTTGATTCAGTCCAGAATGTCAGCCATCCTTCCTGCAGTCTGGGGTCTCTCCCTCCTGTTATGTAAAAGCTTGGCCTGCATGAAGACAAATAAATGAAATATGATGAGAAGAATGGAGCAGAGGTTGGGAAGCACGCATGCCTACTGTTTGTGCTGAATCTTCCCCAGTAAGGGGATGGAGTTTGTGCAACATGATAGATGAGATGCTTGTGATGTTAACATGCCTGTGAGACAATCGATGGTGATTTGTCCCCCGCTAATATTGGGTGAGATCCCTGAGCAGTTTAACCCTTTCAGTGCATGATGCCATTATGAGAGGGTGAGATTGGAGTGAGTTGGAGGTTGATTTACCCTCTTGGAGCCATCTCTGGGATAGAGGACATTCCGGGATTGCCACACACCATTGATGAGGGCCTCCAGGGAATCATTATTGAACTTCAGGGCAGCTCTTTTCTTTGGGGCAGCCATCTGGAAACATCTTCTTCACATAGCTGGGCTGGAGAGAGTGAGGGTGGAGTTTAAATATGGCGCCCGGATAGTTGACCCTGTTAGGTGATGGTGGGGTGGACGAATCAGCTCCCAGCCTGCCATGTGATTTGGAGAGAAACTCACCTGTACATAATTAATTAGCTTCTGAGTGTGAAATTGGGTGCAATATCCCTCCACGCTATCCAGCGGGAAACTTGCTACGGAACCCACCCACTTAGTTTCAAGAATGGAAAATTCTGCCCTTGGTGTCTACCCTGTCAACCCCCTTCAGATTCTTATGTGTGTTTCAATGACCTCATCTCTCATTCTTCTAAGCTCCAAAGAGTATAGGCCCAATTTACTCAGCCTTTCATCATAGGACAACCCTCTCATCCCTGGAATTAATCTAATGAAACTTTGTTGTCCCAGCTTCAAGCTCCAGTATCATTCTGTTGAGTCTGCATGATACATTCTCTGAGGCCTTGTCCTTGCTTAGTGCAGAGCCCAAAACTCAACAAATTACTCCAGATAGGGTTTGACTGAGGCTGTGTATGAGCTCCCCTTTGTATTCCAACCCTCTTGAGGTAAAGGCTAATATTACAGTAGCATTTTAATTGTGTTTCATATCTGCCAGTCTTTAATGATTTGTATATCGGTATTCCTAAATATCTTTGTGCACCTACACTTCCTAATTCCTCACCATTTAAAAAACACTTGATTTATCTTTCTTGAGTCCAAAATGGATGACCTCACACTTGTCCATTATGAACTCCAATCTACTGTAGTTTTACAAAGTAATGTTTCACCTGTGTATGTTTCTGCAACTTCCTGCTCCCCCCTTCTGCATGCACCATTTACTGTTCCTGCTAACATTGTGCAAACTTGAGAAAGACCAGATATGGTGAAAAATTGAGATCCTAGATACAGGTCAGTGAGGAACACCATTTGCCAGATCCTGCCATCAGATACATACCTGTTGATCATTGGGACTCTAATATGGGAGCAGTAGTAGGCCACTTAGCCCCTCAATCGTGTTCTGCTATCTGTAGCTTATCTGTGAGCTTGCTTCATATAACCACCTTTGCTCCTTATCCCTTAATACCTTTGGCTAACAGAAATCTATCTATTTAAAATTTATAATTGATCAAGCATTAACTGCCATTTGCAGAAATGTGTTAGAAACATCTACCAACCTTTGTGTGTAGAAGTGTTTCCTAACTTCACTCCTGAAAGGTCTGACTAATTTTTAGGCAATGTCCCCTAATCCTAGATTCCTATACCAGAAGAAATACTTTCTATTTATCCAATCAGTTCCCCTTAATATCTTGAAAACTTTGATGGAATTAGCTGTTAACCTTTTAAATTCCAGGACATTAAGCCATTGTATTCATTTAGGCAGTTGCATATTTGAAATTGATTCATATTCAGAGTTACTGTGTTCTGTCAAGCTGGATAAGCAGTACAAGCCAATTTGAGAACCAACTCAGTCCCACCCTGTGGCAGGGCCTATAGGATAGATTTCCCTATATGGATGACTGACAGGCACAGCATACCTCAGTAATGCTGTGTTCTCAAAGGAGGAAGGAAGTAGATCATGTGACTTTACATTTCCTGGGCTATTTGCAAGGCTTGGTGCACTCCTGGGGCAGGCCCAACCATTGATTGGGTTTTGCAGTGGAAAGCAGAACAGGAATTTGAAGCATAACTGCTGGCCTAAGAGATCTGCAGCTGCAACCCTGGACACTGACCTTAAGATTGTCTGAGAAGAGGTTAAAATACTTGCTGATAAAGTTTTTGTGTTTTAGCCAGGATCACTGCACAACCACCACTTCACAGGTACAAGCTTCCTGAGACAAGTTCTAGAGCTAGATTTCTTAAGGGATGCCAAACTCTAGGCACTTGTCCCATGTTGTCAATTTGGGAAGCCCAGGAAGTCATGAGTTAGTGCAATGACGATGGAGACCTGACTTAATTGGTCTCTATTTCTTTTGTTTTCTTCATGGTGCTTTGGGAATGCCAAAGAGGAAAAAAATCACCCTTATAATTTTCAAAATGGCTCTAGACTTTTCCATTTTAGAATGACCTGTACACAATTTTTGATAATGGTGCAAGGCTGTAGTTCTGTAAATAATATTCTTGTCATGCAATGTACCTACAAGTTTTCATGTGACTAGTTGGAGTTTCACCCTCTCTTTTCGTTGCCCGCAACGTTCTTTGGATTTCTATTGATCAACCAGGAATTGGTATGGTCAGGATGCCTTTCCTGCAGAAATGATCTCGAGGGCATCTATTCCAGATTTTATGCACAGCTTTAGGGAGTGCTTGCACTCTCTTACTCTTATTGTCTTTTACCTTTGCAGGTCTGACAGATGAAAAAGTAAAGTCGTACTTATCCCTTCATTCAAATGTACTCGATGAATTTGTGGCAGAAAATGTTAATATTGAAACAGTGGAGAGATGGCTGCTGAAAAAACAGAGCAGACAAGACGGTAAGCTTACTGCTCTATGCTCGTTATTGAGGAGCTATATATTTGGCATAATCTACAGTTCATGCAGTGCAATGTTTTAATTAACATATGCAGCAAAAGCATTCTGCACAATATATCCCTGCACAGTTATTGATAGTGTTGATAGTACTGGAAAATGTAGACTGGGTAATGGGTGTATTTTCACATGCAAACCTGTGCTGTCTGGGTCCTTGCACCAACACAATCAGTTTTGGTTGGTATTGGTTCAACTAAAGCCAATATTTTCAAAATAGTAGAAAGTAGTTAACAAATAAATATAAATTACATTTTAAATACTGCAACGGAAAGCCACTCGAACCTTAAAATGTGTGTTTTTGAGTCATGGAAACAATTATTTATATCAGTATACAAACAAACAATCTATGTGTTACTGTGCACCCTTGTGATGAAGACTTTTGCTGTGCACCATTTTCCTCTATTTTCTCCACACCTGTTTACTCAGTATGCATGAAATGTGAATACACCAAGCAAAATATGAATAAATGAATTTTCTCCATGCAATTTTGCAGACTATATTTTCAAATCTCTTACTATTTTTTTTCACTTTGCTTCTTAGCTGTTTCTCCCCTTAATTGCTTTATTATTTTATTTTCCTTGCTGTTCTAATTTCCTTACTTGATCTCACTACTTCTGTAGCTTTCTTTTGGCTTGAGACATTGAGCAGCAACAAAATAACCACGAAGCAATTTGGGAATTTTAGTGACTACTTTGGAAGCTTCCCAATTGTGTAGAAATCCTAGAGAAACACAATCAGAATTTGTTTTGGAATCACATTGAATGGGAGCATTTCTATTCTTTGTGGTACAGTATTTTCTACAATTTTCTAAATCATGCGTTTTGCATTTATTTAGTTGTTCTTATGTATTTTCAGAAGTTAATTCAACATGGGAATTTTCTGCCATCCCATTTCTGATTATTTTCTCGATAGTACAAATGATCTTATATGCAACTTGTTAATTGTATATTGAGTGTTTTATTTGTATTCAGGTATTAGCTGGAAGTCACTTGTGCACGGTGAAACTGCAGTTGCTGAGTTTGGAGGTGCATTTTTGTAAAGTGTAACTCTTTTAAATAAAAGCTTATAGGTGTGTAAAAATCAGGCTCCGGTTCTACCCTTCACCACCTGGCGATCTAGAATAGAACACTATTACAACATTACAGTGGATGGCAGAACAATACTGTTTTAGTTTGTCAAAATGCTCGAAATTTGAAGTAATTTAGCCTTCAAAGAAGAATATTCATTTTCAATTGGCTTGAATTCAACAAATCAGTAATGGGTGCGTGAGGAAACAGGCAACTACACTGGAGTGAGAACCCAGTGAGTAGCGAATTAGGCTCACATGGGAATTTGGTGCATGAGGGAAAGAGTTGTGTTATACATAGGAATTATTCTAAGTAGGGACAGGAGCAGTTGAGCAGAAACTTACCTGGGTGTAAACCTCACCTTCGGAGCTGAGTTTGAAATAAAAATCAAGCAGTGACATCACAGGAAAACCATAATTTCATTGGTTGGTAAGAAACTGCTATTAGGGAGTGTCTTTAAATAGCTGTAAATTAGAAAAGTATATAATTTTTAAAGAAGGTGCTACTTGGATTTGAGTAAGAAACACCAGGAATACGGTGAAGTCAGGGCCAGTAACCTAAAGTAATATAAGTAAACCAAAGTAAAATGAAGTTACCATAGAGGAAGTAAAGATAAGACATGGCAGGGCAGCTTGGTCATGTGGAATGTATGTTTTGTAATGTGTGGGGAGTTGTGGTTACTACTGGTGAGCTAGACAACCACATGTGCAGGAATTGCTTCTGGCTGCAGAAACTTGAGCTGTGGGTTTCAAAGCTCGAGCGGTGGCTGAAGGTACTGTGATGCATCCAGGAGGCTGAGATCTGCGTGGATAGCACGTTGAAAGAGGCAGTCACACCACATAATTGGAGCATGGAGGGAGAAAGGGAATAGGTGACCCCCAGGCAGCCCAACCAGGCAGGTAGTGCAGGAGACCCCTGGGGTCCCACTCGCTAATCGGTTTACTGTCTTGGATACAGGTGAAGACGTGGTTCCTCTGAGGAGTGAAGTTAGACCCAAGTTTGTGGCACCACGAGTGGCTCGGCTGTACAGTAGGGATGAAGAAGAAAGGAAGAGCAATAGTGATAGGAGATTCATTATTTAGAGAACAAACAGGCATTTCTGCGGCCGTAGACGTGACTCCAGGATGGTATGTTGTGTCCCTGGTGTCAGGGTCAAGGATGTCACTGTGCAGCTGCAGGACATTGTTCTGGGGGAGCGTGAACAGCCAGAGGCCATGGTCCATGTTGGTACCAATGACTTAGGTAGGAAGGGGGATGTGGTCATGCAGGCGGCATTTAAGGAGCTAGGTAGAAAATTAGCAAGCAGGACCTCAAAAGTATTAATCTCTGGATTACTCCCAGTGCCACGTGCAAGTGAGTACAGAAATAGGAGGACAGGGCAGATGAATGCGTGGCTGGAAAGATGCTGTAGGAGGGAGGGCTTTGGACTCGGGTCACTAGGACTGACTGTGGGGGAGATGGCACCTGTACAAGCTGGATGGGTTGCACCTGAATAGAGCCAGGACTGAGTTCCTTGCGGGGCGTTTTCCTAGTGCTATTGGGGTGACTTTGAACTAGTTCAGCAGGGGCGTGGGAACCAGGAGAGAATATTAGAGAGTAATACCAAGGTGCACAAAATACTGGGAGAGACGGATAGCAGTAGAGCAGAGAATAGTAAGTTAATAGGCAGAGTTAGAGTGAGAGAGAAAGAAATGAAGTCTAAATCAGAGTTATAATACATATATGTGAATGCACTGAGTATAGTAAATAAGATTGGCGAGTTCCAGGCACAGATTGCCATGCAGAATTATGATGTTGTGGCGATAACAGATACCTGACCCAAGGAAGGACAGGACTGGGTGTTAAATATTCCTGGGTGCAAGGTGTTCAGGAAAGATAGGGCAGGAAGAAAAGGAGGAGGCGTGGGTATTGGTTAAGGAGAACATTGCAGTGCTGGAGAAAGAGTATTGTCCCAGAGGGTTCAAGGACAGAATCAATTTGGCTAGAGCTAAGGATCAAAAAGGGTGCAATTATATTGCCCAGTGTAGTCTATAGGCTGTCAATTAGTGGGAAGGATGTAGAAGAACAAATCTGCAGTAAAATTACAGAGATGTGCAAACATTATAGATTAGTTATAATGGGGGCCTTTAATTACCCGAATATAGACTAGGATAGCGTTAGTGTAAAGGGCAGAGAGGGGTAAGAATTCCTGGAGTGTGTCCAGGCAAATTTTCTACAGGAGTATGTGTCCAATCAAACAAGAAAAGAGGCACTGTTAGAGAAGATTCCTGGAAATGAGTTAGGGCAAGTGGATCAACTGTCAGTGAGAGAACATTTAGGAGACAGTGATCATTGTATCATAAGGTTCAGGATGATGGTAGAAAAGGACAAGAGGCAATCCAGTGTAAGAATAATTAACTGGGTGTTATGATGCGGCAGATGATATGTGCCAGGTGGACCAAATCCACAAGGGAAACTTGGTTGCGCTGTTACAAAGGTTTTGCAATTTGTATTTATTTCGAAATGCGTGCACTGAATTGAGAAGTAATAAGTCCACCGAGACTTTTAGAGATTTTTTAAAAAGTTAAATTAAAATATTTATTAACAACAGGAAAGATTTCAAGCACACACATAAGACTATATATTTCTACTATAATAACTCCTAGAATTCCTAATTAACCTAACTCCCAGTTACACCCCCTTTAAGGCGCCGGTCTAAAAATACATTTTAAATTTTAAACTGATCCAGCAAATTAACGCAATAACTTGGATAGTGGAATTTCAAATGACTTTCTCCAGCTTCAGTTTCGGTAGACAGCAGGTTTAAGCACAAATGCTGGAGGCTTCATTAAGGCTATTTCACACACTTCTGTTAGACCTCACAGGGCCTTCTCCTGACACATAGCCCCATTCTCCTTTATATATGTTTCTCGCTTTTTAAGATGTAAATTCTGTTGTTTCATATGTCTTTGAAACTGCATCTTCCTCACAATATAAACATTTTCATGTTGCTGCTATTCACTGTCAGTAACCTTTGGGAAAAAATAAGCATTCCTTAGCCTTGCTTATCTGGCTAGTTGTAAACAGACTAAAATCTCTTTGAAATCCAAATCTCCCTTCATCTATCTAAAAATGAAAATTCCCTTCTCACCTTACATGTTAAAACAGCATCCATGTTTATTCATTAGCATGCCAAGCACCTGGCTTCTTTTGATGAGTTAAAGCTTACTGTCTACTTGACTCCAAATGTAATTAAATCACACACAGACAGACCCGACTATACTTACCCCCATAAACCTACTTCACAATGAACCAGAAAAATATGATGAAAATTATTATTCTTTCATGACATGTGGAGCAGACCTCAATGGGGCCAGAACGGAGCTGGGCTGGACAGACTAGAACCAAAGGCTGGTGGGAAAATTAGCTGAACAATGGTCTACGTTCAAAAAAGAAATGGTTTGGCCACAGACAAGGTATATTCCCTTAAAAGGGAAAGGTAGCGCAGACAAACCCAGAAGCTCCCTGGATGAAAAAGGAGATAGAAATTAAGATAAAGAAGAAAAAGTGTGCTTATGACAGGTGTCAGGTAGAAAATATAATTAAGAACCAAGCTGAATTCAGTAAATTCAGATGAGAGGTGATGAAGCAAATAAGAGAAGCAAAGAGAGATTGAGAAAAGACTGGCAGCCAACATAAAGGGGAACCCCAAAGTCTTCTGTAAGCACATAAATAGTAAAAGGGGGGTAAAAGGATGAGTAGGGGTGATTAGGGATCAAAAAGGGGATTTACACATGGAGGCAGGGGGCATGGCTGAGGTGTTAAATGAATACTTTGCATCTGTCTTTACCAAAAAAGCAGATGCTACCCAGGCCATGGTGACAGAGGAGGAAACACTGTCATTAGAAGGGTTCAAAATTGACAAGGAGGAGGTATTGGATAAACTGTCGATACTTAAAGTTGACAAGGACTGGATGAGATGCATCCAAAAATATTGAAGGAAGTGAGAGTGGAAATTACAGGGGCACTGGCCATAATCTTTCAGTCTTCCCTATACTCAGGGGAGGTGCCAGAGGACTGGAGAATAGCAAACGTTACACCCTTGTCCAAAAAAGCTTGTTGTAAGGGTAAGTCCAGCAATTACAGACCAGTTAGTTTAACTTCAGTGGTCAGGAAGCTTCTAGAAATAATTATTTGGGATAGAATTTATAGTCACATGGAAACTCCAGAAAAATTGGATAGTGTTTACTACCAAAGTCAAAGTGGCGATTGCAAGAAACCCTTGGCAAATCACCACAATCTACATTTTGCTAATTGCTTCATCATATAACTAACTATATCTGATAGGAGTGTGCATATTTATGTTTCTTCCTTGATAAATTACAAAAATTAGTTTGTCTTTGGATGGCTACTGAATTACAGATGTGTGATATATCTCAGTTGGGCATTATGCGGATTTTATTTGCATCCTGTCCATTTTGATTTCTCATTGCTATTTCTCCCCACTGTATTTTATCACTTGAGGAATAAGCATTAGCAATGGTGAAATGCAAACTGCTTTTAAGACTGATATGTTTGAGTACCAGCTAAAGTTGCATTTTGAACTTGTGACCTTTTGATTTGCAATAGTGTCTATTGACTACCAACTGGTGTTGGAAATGAATTTTTCCTTCAAGCACCAATGCAGAGGTTCACCTTGCACACCAGCACTAATTCTGTACCATTCCTGACCTTTCCACAACATTACTTTTTTCCTGCATCACTATAGACTTATTATTAATGACAGTATTAGAAATGCAGGTCCCTTTTAAGAGTAAACCAGGACAAGCTTCAGAGTAAATTGACAGCAGGTGATGCCCATTGTAGTCTGTGCTTAAGAGCTAGGTTTTTCCCCATTTGAGGGAATTTTTCTTTCGGACAAGGTAAGGATCCAGAAAGGAAGAGTGAAAACTGGTATTTGTATTGAACTCGTGTTTAACCATAAAACAGTTGTGATTCACAGAATGTCTTCTGCCTGATTTGGTAAATGGATGTCCACCTATTAGACAGTTAACACAATATGCACATTGGCTTGGGATAACACACATTTATGATAAAGGAAACTATAACTTCAAAGTTGACATTTACATGAGGTAATTAATTATAGCTTAATAATTATAGTTGCAAATTTTGAAGATGACACAAAGCTAGGTTGGAAATTAATTTGTAAAGAGGACGAAAGGAGTCTGCAAAGGAGTATAGATAGGTTAAGTGAGTGAGCAAACATTTGGCAGATGGAGTAAAATATGGGAAAATGTGAACTTGTCCACTTTGGCAGGAAGAATAGAAGAACGGCAGATTATCTAAATGGAGAGAGATTTCAGAACTCTGAGATAGAGAGGAATCTAGGTGTCTTGGTGCATGAATCACAAAAAGTTAGTATGCAGGTAGAGTACGTGGTCAAGAAGACAAATAGAATATTGTTGTCTATGGCAAGGGGAATGGAATATGCAAGTAGGGATGTATTGCTACAGTTGTACGGTGCATTGGTGAGACACATCTATAGTATTCTGTACAGTTTTTGTCTCTTTATTTAAGAAAGGACATATTGCATTAGAAACAGTTCAGAGAAGATTCATTCGACTGATTCCTGGGATGACAGGGTTATCTTATGAAGAAAGGTTGGACAGGTTATGTTAATATCCATTTGAGTTTAGAAGAATGAGAAGTAATCTTATTGAAACATATGAGATCTTGAAGGAACTTGACAGAGTGGATGCTGAGAGGATGTTTCCCTCTGTGGGAGAGGCCAGAACTAGGGGATACAGTTTAAAAATAAGGGGTCTCCCATTTAAGATGGAGATGAGGAGAAATTTTCTCTCAAAGGGCCATGAGTCTGTGGAATCACAGGGTCATTGAATATTTTTAAGGCAGAGGTAGATAGATTCTTGACTAACAAGGGAGTGAAGGGTATCAGGGTTAGGTAGGAAAGTGGCTTTGGGGCTGCAATCAGATCAGCCATGATCTTACTGAATTGTGGATCAGGCTCAAGGGGAAAAATGGCCTACTCCCACTCCTAATTCTTATATTTGTATGTATGTATTTTCATTCCTTAAAGATTCTCATGCTTTTTTAATCTGTCCTAGTGACATTAAAACGGTAGCTCCCTCTTTAAACCTTACAACATCTACCAGAGAGTTTTTCGTTGGTTTTGTTTTGTGTTATGTTTTTGGGTTAAAAGTTGAATATGTAAAAATTTTACTTTTCACACAAAAGATTTATTTGATGTCTGTGCCACATTGGTTGAATGGTTTAGGCCCATACAGCGATGATAAAGTCCACTAGATGTAGTGCATTCATCCTGTCCAGCTTATGTTTTCATGTTGTTATGATCTTGTTATACAGACTGATAACTTTTAAAGAGAAATTTGAACTTCCAGTTAATAGCTTAAGAATAATACTTCAAGATTTCATGTTTTAAAAATTTCTATGGTAACAAATGACTAAAAACTCTATTGACTAAACACTATTTTCTTTTCATAAGCAACTTATGAACTACAAAAAAGAGTTAGCACAACCACAAATTACCTGCTACAGTTATATGTTACACTGTCCTGTAAGTGGACAGTTCATCCTCCAGGTACCCAGTCTAAAATAATTCTCCACTCCCGATGGCTTGTTTCCTTTTTTACTTTTCCAGTTGGGTAACTTCTGATTCCTGACTGACTTGCACTGTGAGAGTTACACTATAGATTCTTTTGCTCTAGCTCAAGCTAGGCAAAACTTTCAGCCTCCTTTAAATCCTCATGAACTCAGTCAATCTAAGCATGAGCACCCACCCACCTTCTGTGTGGTCAATAATATAATCAGCACTGTCTTTCCTTTAGGTGCAAGATTGTAGGGAAACCTGTAACCTAATCTCAAAAATGGCTTCCTCTGCCTGCTTCCCCCTGACAACTTGAAATCAATTGATTATAGATTGAATCATTGCTCTCAGTTTTTTCAGTGCCTTAGAAGCAAGTCTGCCTCCCAAATAGGGGAGGGTTACAATTTGTGCCCAATTCAAACCATCAGCAACTAATATCCCTTCAGCCACTATGTATAATAATACACCGTGGATGTTTTCAAAAGGCACAATCTCAATTTGTTGTTGTAATTCAGGATTTCTGTTCAGCTCATTCCCAATTTTCTGCAAGCTCTTACACTAGCCTTGTTACTCGGTAGAGTTGCTAATTAGCTGCCTTTGGTCTCAACTCCCTTTCACCTTAGAAGTAAATGGATAATTTATAGCACAACTGTTTACAACCTGATTTTATCAAGGGAGCATGTGAACTACAGAAATTTGAAGCCCTGCCTGGTGAAATGAGGTGGCAGAATGGGGGATGGCAAGGAGATTGGGGTAAGTGCTGGCTCTCTGACAAAGCCATCAGGATAGTCAGTTTACTGTGGCAGGAAGGGTGGTGCAGAAAAGGAATCGCCAAATGGTAGTACAAAGTGGGAGAAGGTACTAGGCTTTTGATACTGGTTCCAGCTTCTGACATTGTCCTCTCTGCAATCTATTGGTCCCCCTGCATTCCTTAATTAGCGTAACACAAATGGAAATGACACCCGCTTCCAGTGTCATTTCCATGAGCCGCGCCACTGTGATCAATTCAGCCTATTATCTTAATCCTTATGTTAAACATTAGCTCACCAGGAGGTTCTGACTTGACAACTAAAATGAATTTCTGACGTTTCTTGATTGAAATCTTTAAGCGGTTATAATAAATTTTCTGTGATCTCTTATGTCAATGTTTCAATGTTTACTTGGACAAGTTTAAGAGGTATGAAGTGTATGAAGCCTTTGTTATTGATACAAGAACATGAAGTAGGAGCAGGGATAGACCGTATGGCCTGTTGAGCCTGCTCCGCTATTCAACATGATCATGGCTGATCTTAGGCTTCAACTCCATTTTTTCACCTGCTCTCGATACCCCTTAATTCCCTGAGAGACCAAAAGTCTGTCTATCCCAGTGTTAAATTCAACGATAGAGCATCCATAACCCTCTGGTGTAGAGCATTTCAAATATTCACAACCCTTTTTGTGAAGTAATTTCTCCTCATTTCCATCCTAAATGATTGGCCCCTTATTGTGATGTTAAAATGTTACCCCCAACTCCATGAACCCTTTTGTTGCCTATGACCCTATTATGTGGCACTTTATTGAATGCCTTTTGGAAATCCAGGTATACTACATAAACTGGTTCCCCTTTATCTACGGTGTCCCTGTGTTTTAGACTCCCCGATAAGTGGTAACAATCTCTCAGTGTCTACCTTATCAAGCCCCTTCAGAATTTTGTAGGTTTCAATGAGATCACCTCTCAATATTCTAAACTGCAGAGAATATAAGCCCAATTTACTTAGCCTCTCATGAGAAGACAACCCTGTCATCCTAAGGACCAATTCAGTGAACCTTTGCTGTACCACCTCCGATGCAAGTATATACTTTCGTAAATGTGGAGGCCAAAATGACACACAATACTCCAGATGTGTACAATTGTAATAAGATTTATTTATCCTTGTGCTCCAATCCACTTGCAGCAAAAGCCAACATGGCTTTTGCTGCACCTGCATGCTAACTCTTTGAGTTTCTTATATGAGCATACACAAATTTCACACCCTTAAAAAAAATATTATTTTCTATTCTTACAACCAAAGTGAATAAGTTCACACGTCCCTTCATTTTATTGCATCAGCCATATTGTTGTCCGCTCACTTAACCTGTCTATATCTCTTTGCAACCTCTCTGTGTCCTCTACACAGCTTGCCTTCCCACCTAGCTTGATATCATTAGAAAAACTTTGATACATTACTGTCTGTTTCTTCATCTAAGTCATTAATGTAGCTTGCAAGTAGCTGAGGCCCCAGCACCGATCCTTGCGGCGCTCCACTATTCACTGCCTGTCAGCTTGAATTGCCATTATCCTCTATTGCCGCAGAGGCATCTGCACTACTACCAGCAAGTTAAGCCTGGCACAAAATGTATTCTCATTTGCACGGTATCCTGAGAATGCAGTCTTTTTTTTGTGACCTGTGCTTTCAATTCCATTCTGAAGGGGCACCCACCTTGCCACACACTGGACGTTTTCTGGATGTGGAACCAATGATTGTAAATCACTCAAGATTCTTTGCATTATTTTAGCGGTAGATCACTTAAGAGAAAGTAATTGGAAAATGGATAGGCTGACATATAGCTCATCTAGAATAGAGTTGTTATGAGTACGTTAGTTCTGTAATTTTTGAAGGCCCAGCTTTGAGGTTGCGTGGGAGCTTTATACCCTTTAAAAGAAAGTGACTCAGTTCTT
Organism: Carcharodon carcharias; assembly: GCF_017639515.1. Taxonomy (NCBI): domain Eukaryota; kingdom Metazoa; phylum Chordata; class Chondrichthyes; order Lamniformes; family Lamnidae; genus Carcharodon; species Carcharodon carcharias. The sequence continues at coordinate 162,798,363 of NC_054468.1, forward strand.
CAGTAAAGCAATGGTCAGGAATGGTTTCCTCTTCCTCTTCCCACCGATGCTTATTGATGGAATGGTCCTTACCAAAGATGTGCTTTTCCTTCGGGGTAAATAGCATCAGCTGTGATTCAGTCTGAGTCAGAAAATTGTGGGTTTAAGTCCCACTCCAGGACTTGAGCACAAAAATCAAGGCTGGCCCTCTAGCGCAGCTCTAAGGGAGTGCTGTACTGTCAGAGGTGCTGACTTGCTGATAAGACATGAAACCAAGGCCATGCCTGTCCTCTAAGATGGACTTAAAAGGTCACATGGCACAATTTCACAGACGAACAAGGAGTTATCCCTGGTGTCTTTATCAATCAACATTCCTAAAACAGATGATCTGGCATGTGTGCGAGCTTGTTGTGTGCAAATCGACTGTCGTGTTTCCTACATTGGAATAGTGACTACACTTCAAAATTGCTTCATTGATTGTAAAATTCTTTGAGACATCTAGTGGACAGCAACTTTGGACAGGATCAATTCAAAACTGTGATTCTATCAGTACTAGTTTCATTTGAAGTATCAGACTAGAGGAAAAGTTAAAATAGCTATCGAAACAAACGTTTGCCAATTGTTGCATAGTTTGCTATGACAGAAAACATGATATGGTACAGCCCTTCAGATACTTCTAAGAACGGCCCTTTTGTCAACCATTTGTAGTTGCAGCTGTGTTCGCTTTTAAATAAGAAGAGCATGAAGTTTTTGCATTACAAGAATTGCATTTAGACATTTTGGGCAGAATTTTGCACTGGCAGGATTTTAAGGTCCCACCAAAGTCAATCAACTTTTGAATGGCTGGCACATTTTATGGCCCTGCCCCCACCACAACATCACTGGGAAAAATCTGAGTCATTCAACATTTGACTTGTGTCTTAGAACGGGCATTGACTGAAGATTGTTAGCTATTTGGTTACAACAGACCCAGATGTACAAGACTGGACTTTGAATAGTCAGTTGTTGAATATATTCAAGACTTAGATCGATAGATTCTTGGGCACAAGGGATATGGGAAAGAATGGGAACGTGGAGTTGAATAGAACAGGAAGGGCCGGAGGGCCACTTCTGGGTATGTACATTGTATGGGAGGGCTGGCTATAAACTCTTAAGAAGCGAACAGCTATAATAGAGATAAATGTTTGTATAAATAAACATGAAACCTTTATCATAATAATTATATCATCATAATGATGCATTACAGACAATAATGAAACCAAACCTACCTCTTTTTGCACCACATCTTAGCTTAATGCGAATAATGCAGTTGATCATCCATCTTTACAATGGCATCAAAGTCTGATGTCACTCTTTTCTTTCTCCACAGATGTTGCCTGAGCTGCATTTTCTATTTTTATTTCTGATTTCCAGTATCTGTACTGTTTTGCTTTTGTCTTGCCAATATAAATGCTGCTTTACTGTGATCTACAACATGGTGCTGCAAGAACCACCCAGGGAAAAACAGTAAAGAGAAGTAAATTGTGGAGAGACTAAAAGGCACCTTAGCATCTTATGGGGATTGCAACAATCTGTATCTTCTCTCTACATCTTATCCCTGGAGCTGGGATTTAATAATCTCACGGCACATTTCAAAAGAGTTGCTACTAAGTGCATCTGTAATCTGTTTCACACTTGTTAGGAAACATGTTCCTAATTTTCAAATTTCTCAAAATACGAAACCTTAACTAAAACCATGCGCTGTTCATTTTCAATTATATTCATTATTATCCTTCTAAAAATCTAAACCTTTGCTGTGCCTCTGGCAAGAACAGATGCTTTATTAAGATTTCTTCAGAAGTGCATAAACAAATTAATCTGAGATGCCCATCTCAAAATGTTAATTTGAGATTTCTTGTGGCTCACTGCAGGGACCAGCATTTGTGCTTGAGTATATTGAACTGTAGATCAAGGGCGGAATTTTCCACTTCAGCGACTAAGTGCAGTGTCGGGCGGGAAAAGCAGCGCATTTTCCACCAACCAGCCTGGGGGGTTCCTGCGCCAAATCGTTCACTTTTCAGCTCATTATATCTCATATCTCATAGCAATGGGATTTGCTCGCCCTTCTGTTCCTTCATTGGTTCATCATTCCGGGAGCCATATTTAACCTCACCTGTGCACACACTCACTGTCTGCAGCTCAGGACTGGTTTTGGCAAATGGCCCCCAAAGGAAAGAAGCTGACTGGTGTGAAGCTCAGCGACAATGCACTGGGGGCACTTCTTGATGCAGCGTAGGAACTGCAGAACATACTTTTCCCTCATGATGGGAGCCGGAGGTCCACCAACCTCACAACGCCAGCTTGGGAACAGGTCGCTGGGGCGGACAGCGCCAGTGCTCCACAGAAGAGGACCGCCATCTAGTGCAGGAAGAGGATGAATGATCTCAACCGCTCTGCCAGGATAAGTGAACCTTTTCCTCACTCTCAGCTCACACTTTCACAAGCCCAACAGGCTCCCACAGGGTTACAATCCGCAGGGATCTCACACGCAACAGTCACAAGGGACATCACCACTGACTCTCTCAAACACACTTTGATATCTTCATCTTTTCTCACATTCTGTACAACTTGCATTCTCAGCCCTTACTGAGGTCCACTCAGCAACCAAAGAAGGCAGGCATTCTTATCAAATGTGTTAGCATCCATCCTATTCACACCTGTCCATACCTCTTTATGCAGAAGATCGCCCACAACAACGAGAGATCCCAGATTGGTGGGGGATGCCTGAGCTCAGGCCATTCACTATATATGAAGAGCGAGCGGCAGAGCTGACCAGCGAGGACCGGAACCATGCCTGTGCTGAGTGTCTCCCAAGCCAGTGAGGACCCAATAACAGCTCATGGGACACCCATCGAAAATGTGAGTGCTTAGTAATGTTGGTGACTATACAGCCAATCACACATTACCTCTTCTCTCTTTAACAGGCACCAGCAGGAAAAGAAAGAGGCCCATCGACAGACAGCCCATCAGCCCCAGCTCCCACACTCCCTGAGGACCCACTCGATGTAGAGCAAATGTCACCCCACTCTTTAAGAAGGGAGGGAAAGAGAAAACGGGGAACTACAGACATGTTAGCCTTATGTCAGTAGTAGGGAAAATGCTAGAACCTATCATAATGGATGTGATAAATGGACACTTGGATAATAATAATGACTGGGCACAGTCATCATGGATTTATGAGTGTTAAATCATGTTTGACAAACCTGTTGGAGTTTTTTGAGATGTTACTAACAGAATTCATGAAGGGGAGTCATTGGACATAATATACTATTTTCAGAAGGCTTTAGATAAAGTCCCAGAGGATGTTGGTTAGCAAAGTTAAAGAACATGGGATTGAGGTAATATACTAGCATGGATTACAGATTGGCTAACGGGCAGAAAACAGAGAGGAGGAATAAATGAGTCATGCTGTGACTAGTGGTATACCTCAGGGATCAGTACTTGGGCCCCAGTTGTTCATAATATATATCAATGATTTGGATGAGGAGACCAAATGTAATATTTCAGGTTCACAGTCGGCACAAAACTAGGTGGGACTGTGTGTTGTGAGGAAGATACAAAGCAGTTTCACGAGGATTTGGACAGATTTAGTGAGTGGGCAAGAACTTGGCAGATAGAATATAATGTGAAAAAATGTGAGGTTATCCACTTTGGTAGGAGGGACGGAAATGTAGAGTATTTCTTAAATGGTAGGAAATTAGCAAGTACAAAGGGACCTGGATGTCCTTATCAATAAGTCACTGAAGACTAACATGCAGGTGCAGCGAGCAATTAGGAAGGCGGATGGTATGTTAGCCTTTATTGTAGGAGGTTTTGTTTAAAAGTAGTGAAGCCTTGCTTCAATTATATAGAACCTTGGTTAGACTGCACCTGAAGTATTCTGTGCAGTTTTGCTCCCCTTACCTTAGGAAGGATATTGTTGCCATAGAGGGAGTGCACTGAAGGTTCATCAGACCTGTTCCCGGAATGGCGGCACTGTCTGAGAGATTGAGGAAACTGGGCCTGTATTCTCTAGAGTTTCAATGAATGAGGTGATCTCATTGAAACCTATAAAATACTTAAAGGGATAGACAGGGTAGATGCAGGTAAGATATTTCCTTTGGTTGGGGAGTCTAGAACCAGGGGACACAATTTCAAAATAAGGGGGACGCCACTTAGGACCTAGACGAAGAGAAATATTTTTACTCAGAGGGTTGTGAATCTTTGGAACTCTACCCTAGAGGGCTGTGGAAGCTCAGTCATTGGGCATGCTTAAAGTAAAAATTGACAGATTTGTAAATACCAGTGACATAAAGGGATATGGGGATAGTGTGGGAAAAAGACAGTGAAGTGGATGATCAGTCATAATCATAATGAATAAAGGAGTAGGCTCAATGGGCTGAATGGCCTACTCCTGTTCCTATGTTCTTCTGTTCCTCGAGCCGTCACAACGTTCACTCACACCCTCCACCATGCAACGACACATGCCTCGGTGGAACCTAGTTTTAGAGCAGGCTTGGGTTCACTGGTGAGCACAGCACAGATCCAGGTCCATGGCACGCGGAGCCAGGGACATTCAAGGTCATCAGCAGTTGGAGGACTACTGGAGGCGAGGCTTCTGCTGAGGCCAATCTGATGATGAGCCTGTGGACTCGTCCCTCAAAGATGTTGGAGCTCCAAAGACAGACACAAAAACCTCAGGCAGGGCTGTCAGATGCTGTTACCAGATTGCAATGGATGATGGAGAAGTCCGTATGTGATCAGCCTGAAGTTATTGTGCCAACATGCCAGTGCACCGAAGTCAACACTGGTACGATGGTGACCACCATGGAGACCTTGGACCTTGCACTTGATCTGCACCAAGACCTGCACTCCATTGCTCTAGGCATAGGTGGGATCCATATGTTGCTAGGCAAGAGGGGAATGGGGCACCTCAACCTCACTTCAGGTAGGGCCCTCAGGCACCCATACAGAGAAGGACCATCAGCTGGACACACCTGGGCCATCCACCCAGGTGATTCTTAAGAGCATCCAGCCACTTCCAATCCCCTCGACCTGTGATCTCCATTAGCTCCAGCTCCACAGGCTGAGGAGGGTGCACCTGCCCCACAGTAGGAGACCCAAAACAGGCCTGGGCCCTCTAAAAGACGCTGACAAGGTCATCACAGACAACAGGGCATAGCAATCAGCAGGCTGCCTCCACCTCTTCTGTGGATGTCTGGGACGCATCATGATGTAGTGGTAGGGTTAGAAAAATTAAGAAATGTTAAGAGCACAAAGGTAGGAAGGTTGCTTACAATCTGCATATAGTTTACACAAACGTAAATAGAATTTGTTTCAGTCAACTTCTCATCTCGTGTATGCCGCTTCTATCTGATGATATGCTCCGTGGTCAGTCAAGTGTTACAGATGCACCCCTGCCCCCTCTCCTCCCAGATGTCCCATAATCTGCCTCAGGTCTGTGATGTCTCAAATCAGTACCGGACTATTCTCTGTACAGTATCGGCATGAGTGAAGCTTCTGGCTCTAAGAACTTGGTGGTTGGGCAAGGCATCTCTGAGACCTGCTTTAGAGGTTCCTACGATTTTCTTCCATGATTTTGGAAGCAGAGACTGATGTAATCTCCTGATGCTTCTACATTGAAGAGTGGTCAATGTGGATCTTAGAGGATGGAATATCGATGCGCATTGCAGTCAACCTCAGTCGGTGCATCTTCCGTTGACCTCCATGTAAATTCCATCAGCTTTGAGTGTGCTTTACAAATGCATCGAACTCAGGACTCTTGTGCTCTCCTGGCAATCTGCAGCATTATTTCATGTCTGCGTGTACATCTAAACCCCACCCCAATATTTGCCTCCACCTTCCCACCTCCGTGATGCAGAGCTATGGACCTTGCTGACACATGTTGAGCCTTGCGATTCCTGCTAGATGATTAAAACTATGCGAGATAGGATGTGTGGGTAAAGTCCACAGATGCTGGACTTTGACATGGGAGGTTGCTGCACTGGGCCAGAAGGTCAGGCTACCATTTTTTGACATTAACACAGTGCCAGTACTCAGCTGGTCAGTCAACGTGGTTACATGCTAATTATAATGGCACCAGTGTGCCTGGTTTCCGTGTGGACATGTCAGACTGGTGGAATGAAATATGGAGCCCTCAAGTGGGATCAGAGTGAAGCTCCAAAACATCTGATGTAGGCACTTTATTATCAAAGTTTACAATATTTAATGCCTTGATGGAGAGTCAGCATTTTCGGGGCTCACAGATGCCAAGTCTAGGCTGTACGGAAATTTGGAAGACTCCAAATGGAGGCATGGTCAAGAGTGCTTGACAGAGATCAGACCATGCTGCTCCTGAGGCTTTCATGGTCCACTGAAAGGTGAGCTGAAGTGCAGGCTCACTTCTATTACAGAGAGCCACAGATGACTGCATGCTGAAGTTAGATCTCATGCTGGGGACTCAGTATGACGATGAGGCCTGAACATTTGACTTGCAGGAGCAATTACCTATCTGGAGATACCGCAGTGCAGATTCGGATTAGACCTCCGACATCAAGGCGAGAACCACTGAGTGATGATTTCCCTCGTTGAGACCCCTTACTACACTGCAGGCATACTGCCATGAGTGCATTAAGGATTGCAGTGCTGCTCCTGCATCATGAAAGACGCCATAGGTAGTGGAATGTTGGCGAAATGCTTGAAGAGGCTGCACCATCTTTACACTGCTCACAAAACTCGCTGTTGCAGTTATTATCCCATAACAGAAAGGACAGACGCTCCAAAGCCTGCCTTACTTTCCAAGGATGAGAACATTGTGACTCAATAGCGTAACTACTCATTCAGAGATTGATGTGCTGTGTTGGTAATATGAGGATTGCAATGAAGGTGTTAAGGTGGGCCCAGATTGGAGGGCACTGGTGAAAGAGGCTCGTATGAGCTAGTCATCATCATCTTCCTGGAACCTGGTGGCTATAGCATCTCACGTGCACACCTGCCTCATTTGGTCCATGCTGTGGCCTCTTTCTTTGGAGCCTCATGTCATGAAGCTATCAATGTATATAATGTTATTGGAAAGTACTTTTCTTTTAAAATAGAGGTTTAGTCTGTGGGTATGTCAGTTGGATTAAAGCCAGCTAGTCTGGGTGCTTTGATGTGTACTAGTTTTGAGATGTAAGAGAGATAGAGTGCATTTGCATTTTTTGAGTAGAGCATTCAAGAAGTGGGGTGAATCAAACATACCACTTAAAAATATAGGTTATGATGGTTGTTTAAAGTTTCCCTCTGGATAATACAATTAAGGCACACCCACCGGCTAACCTCTATTTTAAAAGAAAAATATTTTCCAATAATATTATATACATTAATAGCTTCATCACACCTCAGTTTCCTCGTCCACATTGGAACTCAGCCATCTCAACGCCTTCATCATTGGAGGAAATGTGCAGTTCCTCCATTTCTCATACTGCCAAGTCATCCCAGCTTTGGAGAACCAGGTTGTACAGAACACAGCAAGTCCCGATGATGCGGGAGACCCTCTGCGGATAGTACATGGATACCACTGTCTTAACTGTCCAGACATCGAAAACACATCGTCAAAATGTCAATGGTCTACTCAATCAATGAGCATGTTGCAGAATGAATAGTGTTGTACCTCTCCTCTGTGGCCGCTGAGTGGGTGCCATCAGTCACATCTTTTGCGGGTAGCCGTTGTCACCGAGGAGCCAACTCTAGATACGTTGTGGCATCTGCGAGTGACTCAAGATATAGGAGTTGTGGGAACTTCCAGGGCATCTTGCACATACCTGCATAATCTGTCTCTGGTTGTTGCCGACTAGCTACACACTGAGAGAACAGAACCCTTTCCCGTTGATGAATTGTAGTGACTGCTGCTGGGGAGCTCTTAAAGTCACCTGTGGGAATCCGGAAGTCACTGCAAATCCCACTGCCCTGGCAGCCTGGCTGTGTTCATCTCGGGATAACTGGACATAATTGTACGCCTTGCTAAATAAGGTGTCGGTAACCTCTCAGAAGCATTTGTGAGCATTGAGAAATCATGCAGAGCTCCCCATTGGAGCCCTTAAATGAGCCACTCACAAAGAAGTTCAGAACGGCAGTCACTTTATGAGCTACTAGCAATGGGTGGCCTCCCAGTCCTCCCAGAGAATGTGTCAGATGTGAGTCACCAAGTCCCTAGACATGCTAAGGTGCCTACAGCACTGTTACCTCACTCATCTGGAGCTATGCTAAGTGTCTTCTGTACACCCTTGGTTATGCCAAACGCCTTGGCTTCAGGATCTTGAGGGGGGCTTGCTAGTGCTTGTTTGTCAGGGTGAGGCTCTTCCTTTTGCCCAGCCTGGCAGCGACGGACCCTTCCCCTCCTTAGTTGCCTGATTGTTCAGATAAATGCAACGATGGCTGCTCCATTGGCCCGTTGTATATTTACAGTTGGATCCTTCTGACACTCCCGATTTCATACGTGAGGGACAAAGAGTCTCTACAAGCCAATCCAAAAACAGCCCCAATTGGAAATAGACTCTCACAACAATACATAACATGAGTTAAGGTGTCACAATCCCTAAATTGGCATTCGAATGTTCCTAACACGTCCTAGCTGTGCCTTCCTCCCCATTTGGCAAAGTGGAAATTAGTAGGGTACCCCTTCAATTGACCCAAAAGTGCAGTGGTGAACTCCTGCCACAAGCCCTGTGAGCCCTCTCCTGGCAATTTTTTTCATAGCTTGTTTTTGAACTGCGCCATTGGATCAGCTTGAAAAATGGTGGTGCTGAGGTTTTACTACAAGACCAGCTTCCAGCCACCCCCACTGACCGTCAAAGTCCCTCCCATTGTGCTGGAGGAGCATCATGTACTGTAAACCCCATGCTGCCCTTAATACAATTTCCAGAAGGCATTTGATAATGTGCCACATCAAAATTATTGCGGAAAATAAAAGCTCATGGAGTATTTTCCTCTCATTGGGTGCGGCGGGCGGACCCGGGACTGGCCCCGTGATGGTTTACTGCCCGCAATCCGGCCCTGACCGCAATTTCGTGCTGACTAGCCATTTAATGGTGGGGTGGGGGGCGGGAAGGAAGGCGACTGCGAAAGTCAGCGCATGTGCGCGGCTGCGCTCACAGAAGGCTCCCTGAAAGCACAGAGCTGCCTTAGGGAGCTGAAGATTTTCCACATAAAAAATAAAGCTTTTAAAAGAAGGAATACATGTCCCCTCAGGTGACTCTGTCAGACGAGCAGGGACATGTTGCAAGTGAGTTCTGAAAAGTTTTATTTTAATTTTAATTAACATTGGAAACCTCATCCCTCAAAAATTACACGGCAGATGTGAGCCATCTCATGGCTTATTCACCTGCCCACCAACTGCAAGGTTGGACGGGCAGGGAAAAGTTCTATTTAATTAAACGATCAATGGGCCTAATATCCCCCTCTTAATTGTCAGTGCTGACTCCCGCCTGGGACCCGCCAACTGAAATATCACGCGAATGTGCGATGACATTGGGACGCTCGCCTGACATCATCACGCATTATTTCACGCTCATGCATGTCAGGCATGTGCCTGCATTCTAAGGTAAAAATTCAGCACATGGTGTAGAAGGTAACATATTGGCATGGATAGAAGATTAGCTAGCTAGCAGGAAGCAGATAGTAAACATAAATGGGTTAGTTTCTGGTTGGTGGGATGTGACAAGTGGTGTGCCATAGGGATCAGTGCTAGGGCCTCAACTTGGACAAAGGGACCGAAGGAATGAATGCTAAATTTGCAGATGACACAAAGGTAGGTAGGAAAGTAAGTTTTGACGAGGACGTAATGAGTGACATAGTGACAACATGATGTAGATAGATTAAGTGAGTGGGCAAAGATCTGGCAAATGGAATGTAATGTGTGCAAATGTGGAATCGTTCATTTTGGCAGGAAGAATAAAAGAGAAGCTTATTATCTAAATGGTGAGATACTGCAGAGCTTTGAGATGCAGCGGGATCAGGGTGTCCTAGTGCATGAATCACAAAAGATTAGTATGCAGGTACAGCAGGTAATTAGGAAAGCTAATAGAATGGGAATTGATTACAAAAGTAGGGAGGTTATGCTTCAGTTGTACAGGGCATTGGTGAGACCACATCTGGAGTATTGTGTACAGTACTGGTCTTATTTAAAGAGAGATGTAAATGTGTAGAAGCAGTTCAGAGAAGGTTTACTAGACTAATACCAGGAATGGGTGGGTTGTTTTATGAGAAAAGGCTGGACAAGTTAGGCTTGTATCCAGTGGAATTTAGAAGAGTAATAGGCAACTTAATTGAAATCTTTAAGATCCTGAGGGGTCTTGACAGGGTGGATGTGGAGAGGATGTTTCCTCTTGTGGGAGAATCTAGAACTAGGGGTCAATGTTTAAAAATAAGGGGTCACTCATTTAAAACAGAGATGAGAATTTTTTTCTCTGAGTTGTGAGCCTTTGAACTCTCTTCAAAAGATGATGGAAGCAGTGTGTTTGAATATTTCTAAGGTAGAGCTAGGTAGATTCTTGATAAGCAAGGGGGTGAAAGGTTATCGAGGGCAGGGAGGAATGTGGGGTTGAGGTTGCAATGATTTTATTGAATGGCAGAGCAGGCTCGAGGGGCCAAGTGGCATACTCCTGCTCCTAATTCGTATGTTTGTAAGTCAAAGACGTATATTTTGTTTGATTTTTAACAAGGTTAGGAAGTTCTTCTGCATTAGTCAAGGGGCTACTCTTAGAACTGGCCACATTCATCAGGAACAGTAGCACATTGGTTATGTTGCTAGACTAGTAATCCAGCCTCTGGAGACATAAATTCAAACCCCACCATGGCAGCCTGACTTTAAATTTAATTAAATAAATAAATCTGGAATTAAAAGACTAGTCTCAGTAATGATGATCATGAAACTACCATTGTGTTGTGAAAAAGCATCTGATTTTCCTTTAGGGAAGAATGTCTGCTGTCCTTACCTGGTCTGGCTTACTTTTAATTCCAACCTCACAAAAATGTGGTTGTCTTGTAACTGCCCTCTGAAATGGCCTAGCAAGACCCTGGTTATAGAAACCACTATGAAAAGTTGAATAAGAATAAAACCTGACAGATTGCCTAGCATCGACCATGGCATACCCAGCCCAGTCGCATTCAGCCCAGTCAACACTGCAAAATTTTGTGCCAAAATTAGGAGAGCTGTCCCACAGACTAGTCAAGTAATAGCCTGACATCATCATATTCACAAAATCATACCTTACAGCCTATGTCCCAGACTCCCACATCACCATTTCTGGGTATTTCGTGTCTCAGCATTAGGAGATGCCCACCGGATGTGGTGGGACAGTGGTGTACAGTCGGGAGGGAGTTGTTCTGGGAGTTCTCAACATTGACCGTGGACCCTGTCATATAAGAGTCTGGCACATATAAGGTTAACATGGGACCAAGTACATTACCGCTGACACAGTGATGTAAGAAGGCACATGACCCTGATCCAGGATCAGTGTGGTTTGAGCAGTCATGTACAGACCTAATAATGGAGTCAGCTTCTAGCTTGTACCCTTTACTGTACATGTGTAAATAGTTCTAGTAGTTAATAAAGACTTACAGTTAACTTACAGAAGGCTATGGAGACTTCTTTAAGATATCTATAACCAACACCCTCACAACAGATCCCATGAGGCCTCATGGTATCAAGCATAGGTAAAGAAACCTGCTGATTACCAACTATCTCCCTCCAGCTGATGAATCAGTACAGCACCACTTTGAACATTGGAAGCACTTAGAAGAAGCACTGAGGGTAACAAGGGCACAATTTTTTCTTTTTTTTTGTGGGACATGAATGCCACTGATAAGGCCACCATTTGTTTCCAATCTCAAATTTCCTTTGAACTGAGTGACTTGCTAGGTCATTTCAGCGGGCAGTTAAGAGTCAACCACATAGCTGTGGGTCTGGAATCATATGTAGGCCAGACCAGAAAAGAATGGCAGATTTTCTTCCCTAAAGGACATTAGTAAACCAGAGGGGTTTTTACAACAATCGATAATAGTTATCATGGTCACCATTACTAAGACTAGCTTTGAATTCCAGGTTTATTAATTGAATTTAAATTCCACCAGCTGCCTTGGTGGAATTTGATCACATGTCCTCAAAGCATTTGATTGGGCCTCTGGATTACGAGTCAAGTGACGTTACCACTCTACTGCTATCTCTCCCACAATGTATCTAGCAGCTCAAAATTGGGCATCCATGAGATGCAGTGGGTCATTATCAACAGCAGAGTTGTATTCCACCAGATTCCCTAACCTCATCCAACTCTACCATTACCATCAAGCATGAGGATCAAAGCCTGGTTCAATGAGGAGTGCAGGAGAGCATGCCTGGTGCAGCCCTAGGTGTATCTAAAAATGAGGCGCCGACCTGGTGAAGCTACAAAACTGGACTACATGCATGCTAAACATGGAAGCAGTATGCTATATAAAGAGTTAATTGATCCCACAACCTATGCAGTCGTGCCACATCCAGTCATGAATGGTGGTGGACGATTAAGCGACTAAAGAAAGGAGGAAACTCCATGAATATTCCCATGCTGAATGATGACAGAGCCCAACAATTCCATGCAAAATGTAAGGCTGAAGAGTTTGCAACCATCTTCAGCCAGAATTTCTAAGTGAATCTTGGTCTCTTCTTGAGGTCCCTAGCATTACAGATGCCAGTCCTTCAGCCACTACTCACGATATGAAGGAACAGCTGGCTGCGCTGATACGGCGAAGGGTATGGACCCTCACAATATTTCAGATGTAACGCTGAAGATCTGTGCTGCAGAACTAGCAGTGCCCCAGCCAAGTTGTTCCAGTACTGCTACAACACTGACATCTACCTGACAAAGTGGAAAATTGCCCAGGTATATGCTGCCCACACAAAAAGCAGGAACAAATCGAACCTTGGTCAATTTTACCGCTCATCAATCTATTCCCAATTGTCAGCAAAATTGTCATTGATAATACTATCAAGCAACACTTAACAATATCTTCCTCAACGATACTCAGTTTGGGGTCCACCGAGACCACTCAGCTCCACACCTCATTACAGCCTTGATCCAAGCATGGACAAAAGAGCTAATTTCCTGAGGTGAGTGATTGTCTTGATCATCAATCAGCATTTGATTGTGTGTGGCATCAAGGAACCCTAGTAAAATTGAAGTCACTGGGATTTAGGGAGATAAACCCACCACTGGCTGGAGTCATATCTGCCTCAAAGGAAGATGGTTTGTGGTTGTTGGAAGTCAATCATCTTAGCCCCAGGATATTGCTGCAGTTGTTCCTCAGGGTAGTGTCTTTGGCTTAAACATCTACAGGTGCTCCAGCAATGACCTTTCTTCTATCATAAAGTCAGAAATGAGGATGTTTGCTGATAATTGCATATTGTTCAGTTCCATGAAAGTTCCCATTCAGGTCACACATTATCCTGACATGGAAATATTTTTCTGCTCCTTCATCGTCACTGAGTCAAAATTCTGGAACTCCCTACCTATCAGCATTGTTAGTGTGCCTACACCACAAGGACTGCAGCAGTTTTAAAGAACAGCACACCAACCACCTTCTCAAGAGCAATTAGAGCTAGGGAATAAATGCAAGCCTCACCACTGACACCCGGGTCCTATGAATAAATGAACAAAGGGCTGGATTTTTGTTTTGGAGGTTGAAAGTGTAAGATGGAAACTTCCTGACTTGGCAGATCCATCTCTTTGAAAAAGGTCCCCACCCACCATATTTGCAATCCAGGGAGGCAGAGGTGGGGTGGAACCGGGCCCGCTGCCTCTGGAGGCAGGCCAGAGGTAGCAACGGAGACGGGCAGGTGGGGAGGCTGACAGCTAGAACACCCATCTTCATTTACTGGGTCATTAGCCCAGTTGTGATGATGAATGTCAAGCCCTCAAATTCTCACCTCTCATCCCCCCCCCACCCATCTCTATTCCCCCTCATGCCTCCCATGCCCCTTCCATACATCCCATGTATCTCCATAGCCACTCACCCAGTATCCATGATGCACAGATCTCTGGAGCCATATCTTTGAAATGGATATGAATAAAAGACTTAAACTTCTAACAATCCAGCACTGTCAATCAAACACACTACGTACTGAAAAAACTTCAGAACCATTCCAAAGAAGTTAAATCTCATTAAATGGTCAATTTGTTGTAAAAACAAATATCTATAAATATCTATTCACTAACCACATCTCGGACAAATAATCCTTTAAAGACCGCTTAAAACTGGCAAACTGCCTACACAACCCCTACTGAGATAAGTAGTTCAGGAGCTTTTGAAACTCAGCCAAGCATTCACAAGGGCCACAGCTGCCAAGAAAAATGTTTGGAACTGCAAACCATGGAGCCTATTGAAACTGAGAAACAGAATGTTAATTTTTTTTTCTAAGCTACGTCAGATGGCCCCTCAATCGCTGCAGTCCGGGAGCCGGTGTCTTTTTTTTCTCTCCACGTGAACAATGCAGACCAGCTCTTTTTTTTTCAAATTTAAAGCACTGGGGAGGTTTAAATCATTTCAGATTATGACACTTAGAGTTCCCATGCATTGTTTTCTTCATTTTGAATGATAATAACACTTTATCCTGTAGGGAGAAGCACTCTAATGCATCTCAACTGTTACACAATGCTAATCAATATAATGGTCAACTTACCCTTGCAGGACAGGGCTCTTTGATCAATCACTGCAGAAAAACACACATAGCTCATAATATAGCATCTAACCTTTCCAACTGAAAGAACAGATTTTTTTGGTACTTAGTCTGTCAATCAAAGAATTCCCGGAAGGTAACTGTTCCCTTTTGCTCCCCCACTAGGAACGGGGGTTCCTGCGTTAATCATGACTCCTCTGAAGTGCTGTGAACCATGTATACTTATAGAAGAGGCCCGACTCCACAAAAAACTGAAGGGGAATGGGGGTGGAGTGGTTGAACTGCTCAACTCCACAGTGAAGCTAGCAAGGATGAGAGTGCTACGTGCAGGATGACTACCTGCACCCTAATCCCATGCCAGCCAAAGTTGTCAGAAACAGGAATGGGAGGAGAGAATCATAAAGTCAGGTCCTGCCTGCCATTTTTAAAGGACTTCTAAATTTGCCAGGCTCAACAAAAATCTGGGCCAAAATGTATTGTGCATTCATTGATTTGCAGCAGACAGTAGGAAATTTAAAGGTGCAATTTTTAGTACAGAAATCATATTGGCTAGCTCATTTTATAAACCGTATAATATAGTTCTTGCAATAAACATGCCAGTGCTTAAAATTTCCATGAAAATATACATCCAGCTGCTGCTGTTTGCATACCCTATAAACTGATTTTATTTGATTGTTGAGGTGTAGTCCAGCAACATGTTTAATCCACACACATTTGCTTACTCTGCATTATAAATTTTATCAATGCTGTAACTTGTAATGGCTCTATTAAAATGCTGCTTTTTCAGGGTCACCAGCCAGGGTATACATGAGGAGCAGCCTAAGACAAAGCTTCTGTGTTTGTTACTATGGTTCCCAATGTAATGCAATTTCTCTTGCAGAACCACTTGCACTCAACAATGCCCTGGAATACTGAAAAATCTACCTAAATTGGATACTAAATTAAGGGAGATTTGACATTTCCAATTTTTTGTTGGCAGATGTGGAACCACTTCAGACTCACTTAGCTTCTATCCTGGCCTGCCCAATAAAGATAATCACTAGTTGCTCAACTAATGTTTGCAAAAGGGTTGGAATTGCTAATGGTAGGAGAATTGGTGGGGGTCGTTCAACCAGAGAAGGAAACAAAGGAGCCAGAGACACTTCACAGAGGAAAACATTGTTTTCTAATAAATTCTCCATGGTGGGAAGGTGGGGGTAAATGTGCATCACCTGATTACCATGCTTCAGAGCACCATCGCCATGTTTTTTTTTGCCAGGATTTTATTTGTCAACCTCAACCAATTTGTGATGGCTTCTTTTCTGTCTCTTAGCTCCTCCTTTAGAAGCACAGCTTCTAGGGGAAGGTGATTTCCAGTTAATTGGTTATATAATCAATGTTAAGTTTTGAATGATTTAGCACATCCTGAAATTACAATTATCTGTAAGTCAAAAGGGACATCTTAACTGTAACGTTTTAACAGTTCTTGGAATTTTGTTCATGTAGGTGAAACATTCCAGTTGTTAGCAGCCTCAACTTCAGATGCACTGGCAGCAGACCATTCTGGGGGTGAGTCCATTGAATGAGGAAGCATTTAGTAGTAATCGCTTCGTAGTAAAGATAGCATTTATAATAGTGCATTAAGATTTAGGCCTGACCTTACAGAAAATGAGAAAATACAAAAATATGAATGATACTGTCTTGCAAGACAAATGATTTTCACTTTTTTTCTCATTTAATGGTTTCAGATTAAATTAGTGATTGTGAATTACCTCAATTTTTTTATTAATTGTCATTAATTGACTTTAACGGTCACAATTCCTGTTCTCTTTTCTTCCTCTTTCTTACTAGCTTTCTTCACTCCTTCCTCACTCTCTTCTTCTCTTTCTTTCTCCTGCCTTCCTTTCTGCCCTTCCCTTCCTCTCCTTTCCTTCATGCTTTTCCTTTGTTTGCTCCATTCCCACCTGCTTATTTCTCCACCCCCTGACTGTTTCCATTCTCCCTCTGCTTCCTTCTGCCTCCCTTTCATTTCTTCCTCCTTCTCCCTTCCTCCCTCCTCATAGAATTGTACAATGGGCTCATTCTGTGCTGTAACCATTCGGCCTGTCGTGTACATGCCTGTTCTCTGCAAGAGCAACTCTGCTAGCCCAACTCCACAACCCTCTCCTTGTATACCAGTGATTTTCTTCTCTTCAGGTGTTTATCAAGTTATCTTTCCTCTCATCTTCTCTTTCTTTCCCCAACATTCCTTCCCGCCTTTCTCCCTTTCCTTCCTTTCATTTTTTTTGTTCTTTGCTCCAATCTCCTTCTTCTTTCTCCCTCCCTCTGCTTCCATTGTCCATCTTTTTCCTTCTTCTCTACTTCTTCTTCTCCATCCCTCCCTCTCCTTTCTCCTCCACTCCCTCTCCACCACATTCTCAGATCGTGCATTCCAGATCAAAGGTTTTTCCTCATGTTGTCATTGCTTATTTTGCCAGTCACCTTCATTTTTATTTATTCATTCATGGGATGTGGGTGTTGCTGGCTAGGCCAGCATTTATTGCCCATCCCTAATTCTCCTTGTGAAGGTGGTGGTGAGCCGCCTTCTTGAACCACTGCAGTCCCTGTGGTGTAGGTACACCCATGGTGCTGTTAGAAAGGGATTTTCGGGATTTTGGCACAGTAACAGTGAAGGAATGGCTCCTATCCATCCTCAGGACTGAAGAGCCTCATTACTGGAACTCTTGACATAAAACTTTTCTGAATCCTCTCTAAACCCTTTACATCCTTCCCAAAATGTGGTGCTCAGAATTGGACACAGTGCTCCATCTGATGCCGAACCAGTGTTTCTTAAAGGTTCATTGTAATTTCCTCCCTCTTCCCCCCCTCCCTTCCCCTCCCTCCCCCTTTTCCATCCCCTCCTCTTCCTCCCATTTCCTCCGTCCCTCTCCCTCTCTCTCTTTTCCTCCCTCCTTTCTCTCTTCCTCTTCATTTTTCCCTCTTCATCACCCTCTTCCTCTCCTTCTCTCTTCCTCCATGTCTTCTCTCCCTTTTCTTCCCTCCCACTTTCTTCGTCCCTTTCCTCCGTCCCTCTTTCCCCCTCTCCCACTCTTGTTTCTTCTTCCTTCATCCCTTTTTATTAATTCATTTACGGGATGTGGGCATCGCTGGCTAGGCCAGCATTTATTGCCCATCCCCAATTGCCCTAGAGAAAGTAGTGGTGAGCTGCCTTCTTGAACCACTGCAGTTCCTGTGGTGTAGGTACACCCACAGTGCTGTTAGGGAGGGAGTTCCAGGATTTTGACCCAGCAACAGTGAAGGAACGGCGATATCTTTCCAAGTCAGGATGAGTAGCTTGAATGGGAACTTCCAATGATGGTGTTCCCATGTATCTGCTGCCCTTGTCCTTCCAGATGGTAGCGGTCGTGGGTTGGAAGGTGCTGTCTGAGGAGTGTTGGTGAGGTTCTGAAGTGCATCATGTAGATGGTACACACTGTTGCCACCATTCGTCGGTGGTGTAGGGAGTGAATGCTTGTGGATGGGGTGCCAATCAAGTGGGCAGCTTTGTCCTGGAAGGCAAGTGTAAAGTATTCCATTACACTCATGACAGACATGCCCTGGGGAGTCAGGAGGTGAGTTACTCACCACAGGCTTCCTAGCATCTGACCTGCTCTTGTAGTCACAGTATTTATATGGCTAGTCCAGCTCAGTTTCTGGTCAATGGTCAATGATAACCTCCAGGATATTGACACTGGGGGATTCAGAATGGTAATGCCACTGAATGTCAAGGGGCAATGGTTACATTCTCTCTTGTTGGAAATCGTCATTGCCCAGCACTTGTGTGGTGTGAATGTTACTCTCCACTTGTCAGCCCACACCTGGATATTGTCCAGGTCTTGCTACATTTGGCTATGGACTGCTTCAGTATCTGAGGAGTTGCGAATGGTGCTGAATATTGTGCAATCATCAGCATATCCCCATTTCTGACCTTAGATGGAAGGAAGTTCATTGATAAAGCAGCTGAAGATGGTTGGGCCTAGGACACTACTCTGAGGAACTCCTGCAGTGTCTGGAACTGAGATGATTGACCACCATCAACCACAACCATTTTCCTTTGTGCAATCAGTGGAGAGTTTTCCCCCTAATTCACATTGACTCCAGTTTTACTAGGGCTCCTTGATGCCACACTCAGTCAAATGCAGCTGTAGGGGTTCTCCTTTTCCCTCCCCACATTTAAGTTCGTGACACCAGATTGACAAGTATATGGCTTGAACAGAATGACCAGCAAGACAAATTTCTTCTGATAATTCACAATTGCTTTATTGAATCACCTACAACCCCACAGTACAAAACCCCAAAATTTAAAACAACCCATTCGCAGTACCTGACACGAAGTTACCACGACTCGGGCTTAAACTTACAAAAATGCTAACTCCACACAAAGTCTCCATAATTCGTTTTAAATTTACAAAAACAGAGGCAAGACATCACATCTTGTCCTGAAGCCTTAAGAAAAATCCCTTAGACCAATATCACCAAGGCCAATTTACAAGGTACCGACAAAAAACAACATGGGAACGATTTTCCACTCGTTGGGCAGGTGCAGTGGACAGGCCTGGGAGCGGCCAAGAAACAGTCCACCACCTGCGATCAGGCCCCGACTGCAATTTCACACTGGATGACCAATTAACGGCCAGCCAGCATGAAATGTATGCTGTGCCTCAAAGCTGACAGGGTGGGGGCAGGAAGAGTGCGAGTGCTGAAGTTTGCCCATGCGTGGGGGTGCACTCATTGAAAGCTTGCTGAAGGCACAGTTCTGCCCCAGGGAGCTGAAGGATTTAAAAATTAAAAATAAAGATTTGAAAAATAATGGAAACGTCCCCACATGTGACTCTGTCAGATGAACAGGGGCATGTTAAAAATTAATTAAAACATTTTTTACTGCTTTTTTATTCACTGTTGGAAACCTCATCCAGCCCATGGATGAGGTTTTGCAACAAATGCAAAGGCTGCCTGGCTTATTTGCCTGCCCGTCATCTGTAAGATTAGACGGGAAACGAAAAATTCAACTTAATTACCAGCTTTAGGACCTTCATAGGCCTCTTAATTGTCAGTGGGTGCACTGCCGACTGTCGCGCATGCCCGCCAACTGAAATATCGTCCGAGTGCACAATGACGTTGGGACGCTCGCCTGACATCATCGTGTGCTATTTTATTCTCAGGCATGTCAGGTGCACGCCCGCATGCCAAGCTGAAAATCTTGCCCCAAGTTTTCGCCCCAAGCCTTCACAAAATCTTCAGACCAATATCGCTATAGTTTTGCTGAAATTTACAATCCCCATCATG
The DNA here is from genome assembly GCF_017639515.1 of Carcharodon carcharias. NCBI lineage: Eukaryota > Metazoa > Chordata > Chondrichthyes > Lamniformes > Lamnidae > Carcharodon > Carcharodon carcharias. The sequence continues at coordinate 162,818,353 of NC_054468.1, forward strand.
ATTAGTCTATTTGTGTTGAATGTAGGCCTGAGTCAAGGTGACCAAACTTGACCTTTCTTCTGACTGCAGCCCAAAACCTTCAGGCCAATAGACTCATAGATGTTTACAGCACAGAAGGAGGTCATTACGCCCATTGTGTCCGTGCTAGTCAACAAAGATCTGACTACACTAATCCCATTTTCCAGAGCTTGGCCCATAGCCCTAGAGGCTATGGCAACACAAGCGAACATCTAAATACTTCTTAAATGTTACGAGAGTTTCTGACTCAGCCACCCTTTCAGGCAGTGAGTTCCAGACTCCCACCACCCTCTAGGTGAAATATTTCTCCTCAACTCCCCTCTCAGCCTTCTACCTCTTACCTTAAATCTATTTCCCCTGGTTATTGACCCCTTTACTAATGGAAAAAGTGCCTTTCTATCCACCCTATGTCCCTCATAATCTTATACACCTCTATCAGGTCCCCTCTCAACCTTCACTTTTCCAAGGAAATCAACCCCAACCTATGCAATCTTTCCTCTATAGCTCAGACCCTCCAGCCCAGTTAGCACCTAGGTAAATCTCCTCTGCACCCTCTCCAGTGCAATAACATCCTTCCTATAACGTGGTGACCAGAACTGCAAGCATTACTCAGTTGTGGCCTAACCAGTGTTTTCTACAGTTCCAGCATAACCTCCCTGCTCTTGTATTCTATGCCTTGGCTAATAAAGGCAAGTATCCCGTTTGCCTTCTTAACCACCTTTATCTACCTGCCCTGCTACCTTCAGGGATCTATGGAGATGCACACCAAGGTCCCTCTAATCTTCAGTACTTTCCAGGGTCCTACCAGTGCAATCCCTTGCCTTGTTAGCCCTCCCCAAGTGCATTACCTCACACTTTTCCAGGTTGAATTCCATTTGCCACTGCTCTGCCCACCTGACCAGTCCATTGATACCCTCCTGCAGTTTACGGCTATCCTCCTCACTATTTACCACCCGACCAATTTTCATGTCATCCGCTAACTTCTTGATCATACCCCCTACAGTTAAGTTCAAATAATTTATGTACACCACAAACAGCAAAGGCACCGAGACCAGTGGAACTCCACTGGAAACAGACTTCCAGTCGCAGAAACACCCCTGTACCATCACTCTCTGTTTCCTGCCTCTCAGCCAATTTTGAATCCAACGTGCCAATTTGCCTTGGATCCCAAGGGCTCTTACTTTCTTGACCAGTCTGCCATGAGGGACCTTATCAAAAGCCTTCCTAAAGTCCATGTAGACCACATCAAATGCATTATCCTCATTAACACTCCTGGTTACTTCCTCAAAAAATTTGATCAAATTTGTCAAGCATGACCTTCCCTCAACGAATCCACACTGACTATCCATGATTAATCCATGTCTCTCCAAGTGCAGATATATTCTGTCCCTCAGAATTCTTTCCAGTAACTTCTCTGCCACCGAGGTTAGACTGACTGGCCTGTAATTTCCTGGTCTATCCCTTCCTCCCTTTTTAAATAATGGGACAATGTTAGCAGTCCTCCAGTCCTCTGGCACCTCACCTGTGGCCAGAGAAGATTTGAAAATTACTGCTGGGGTCCCTGATATCTCTTCTGTTGTCTCCCTCAACAGCCTGGGATACATCTCATCCGGGCCTGCAGATTTATCCACTTTTAAGGCCGCTAAACCTGCTCGTACCTCCTCTCTCTCTCTATGTCAATTTCCTCTAATATTTCACAGTCCTCCACACTGATGTCTATACCTGTGTCATCCTTTTACATTTGGAAGACAGACGCAAAGTATTCATTGAGGATTGTACCCATGTCCTCCGGATCCACACACTGATTACCTGTCCTGAATTGGCCCTACTCTTTTCCTAGTTACTCTCTTGCTCTTTATATATTTAAAAAACCCCTTTCCTTTATTCTACCCAACAATGCTTTCTCATGCACAGTCTTAGCTTTCCTAATTTCCCCCTGCATTTTTATACTCCTCTAGGAACTCTGCTGTATTGAGCCCTCAGTATCTGCCATAGGCTTCTCTGTTATCCTTAATCCTAATCTTTATGTCCCATGACATCCAGGGTTTTCCGGACTTGGTCCCCCCCGCCGTCTTAACAGGAACATATTTGCCTTGTATTTCACTATTTCCTCTTCGAATGCCTCCCACTGCTTTGACACAGTTTTATCTGCAAGTAGCTGCTCCCAATCCCAATATCACCACAATGTGGCTGGAAACACTTACAATCCCCAACACGGCTGGTCTGTCCAGTGTTGACTGTAGGCCCAAGTCGAGGTGACCAAACTCGACCCTTCTTCCAACTGCAGCCCAAAACCTTCAGGCCAATATCACCGCAATATGGCTGAAAACACGTAATCCTCAACACAGCTGGCCTGTCCTGTGTAGAATGCAGGCCTGAGTCAAGGTGACCAGCCCTGACCCTCTTTCCAACTGCAGCCCAGATACTCAGATCTGCTCTTCTTTTATAATAATTTAACTCAGACATGTCAAAATGTAGTTCCTGTTCTTCCAATGTCTAGGCAAAGTCCAGACAAATGCCATCAGCTCCTGCTGGTTGAAACAATACAGAGTTTTCCATGGAAGATGTATCCAGACGAATATTATCAGTTCTCATTGTATGAGTAATTTTCCTGCTGATAGAGGTGGCACAGTAACAACACCTGGCTCTAATGAGGATTTGAATGACTCTATTCCAGTACTATTGTCTGTGGTGCAGACCTTAGTTGCATAATTCCTTGAGTGTTTTGTATTGATGATATGTCCTTTGTTTCATTGTATTAGGGTAATCAGATTTCTTGACTGCATTAGTCGATGTCCAAACCCTTTGAGGAGTCACTCTTTTTTCACTAAAAGTCCAAATTAACCCCATTGCTGCCCAGCCCTGTACTGCTGACTGCAGCTTTTCTTTTGTGATTTATACTTCCAGTCATGATGTCAAAACATGTCCGTGGGCTTGAAATTATGTTCCATAAATTTCCCAGTTGGAGGGGATTCTGATCCTGCACAGCCTTGATGTTAAGGGTAATCGCTCTCACCTCACCTCTGAAATTCAGCTCCTTTGTCTGTGTTTGAATTAAGGCTGTAATGAGGTCAGAATTTGAGTAACCTTGGCGGAAACCAAATTGAGCATCAGTGAGCAGGTTATTGCTAATCAAGTGCTGCTTGATGGCACAGTTGATGACCCCTACCATCACTTTACTGATGATCAAGAGTGGACTGAAGGGGCGGTTATTGGCCAGGTTGGATTTGTCCTGCTTTTTGTGTACAGGACATGCCTGGCCAATTTTCCACATAGCACTGGTGGATACCAGTGTTATAGCTGTACTGGAACAACCTGGCTAGGGACGTGGCAAGTTCTGGAGCACAAGTCTTCCGTACTATTGCCAGAATACTGTCAGGGCCCATAGCCTTTGCAGTGTCCAGTACCTTTAGCGATTTCTTGATATCACGTGGAGTGAATCAAATTGGCTGAAGACTGGCATCTGTGATGCTGGGAACCTCTGGAGGAGCCCGAGATGGATCATCCACTCGGCACTTCTGACTGAAGATTGTTGCAAATATTTCAACGTTATCTTTTGCACTGATGTGCTGGGTTCCTCCATCATTGAGGATGGGGTTATTTGTAGAGCCTCCTCCTCCAATAAATTGTTTAATTGTGCACCACTATTCATGATGGGATGTGGCAGGACTGCAGAGCTTAGATCTGATCTGTTGGTTGTGGAATCGCTTAGCTCTATCGCTTGCTATTAATGCTGTTTGGCTTACAAGTAGTCCTGTGTTGTAGCTTTACCAGGTTGACATCTCATTTTTAGGTATACCTTGTGCTGCTCCTGGCATGCCCTCTTCATTGAACCAGGGCTGATCCCCTGGCTTGGTGGCAATGGTAGAGTGGGGATATGTCAGGCCATGAGGTTACAGATTGTGGTTGTATATAATTCTACTGCTGTTGATGGGCCACAGCGCCTCATTGGTTGCCCAGTCTTGAGTTGTGAGATCTACTCGAAGTCTATCTCATTTGGCACGGTGGTGTTGACACACAACGCGATGGAGGGTATCCTGAATGTGAAGATGGGACTTTGTCTCCACAAGGACTGTGCGGTGGTCGCTCCTACTGATCCTGTCATGGACAGATATGTCTGTGGCAGGCAAGTTGGTGAGGATGAGGTCAAGTTTGTTTTTCCTTCTTATTGGTTCCCTCGCCACCTGCCACAGACCCAGTCTAGCAACCATGTCCTTTAGAACTCGGCCAGCTCAGTCTGTGGTAGTGCTACCAAGCCACACTTGGTGATTGACATTGAAGTTCCCCACCCAGAGTACATTCTGCGCCTTTGCCACCCTCAGTGCTTCCTCCAAGTGGTGTTCAACATGGAGGAGTACTGATTCATCAGGTGAGGGGGGTGCTCATGGTAATCAGCAGGAGGTTTCCTTGCCCATGTTTGACCTGATACCATGAAACTTCATGGGGGCCGAAGTCTTTCCCCCCCCGACCCTTCCTCCCCACTTCCAACCTCTTCCCCACCCACTTCCACCCCTTTCTCCCACCCTCATCTTCTTCCGCCCTCCTTCCCTCTTCCTCCCTCAGCAGGATGGAGACCCAGAGTCTCAGGAGTCACAAAACAGGTGGCTTGCCTAGAGAATCAGCATGAGGTGTGTGCCCACATATCAGAGTAGCCTGTGCACTGTGGAGTCATGGGATGAGAACGGAGGAGTCCATTAAGCTCATGTGCCGTATAGTAATACACTGCTTGGAACACATGCGCTCTTCCGTTGAGAGAATGGCCAAGCACTTATGTGGCTTCACTATGATCGAATGCAGAAACAGTTGCACTGACATGCACAGACTGCTTGCTATAGTCTGTAGCAGTGGTATGTCAGCGGTGCAAATGGCACAAAGACACAGAGCGGATGACAGCTGCGCCCATGCTGGTGGTTCTCTCAAGTGATCAACAGTCCCATGAAAGTGCTAAGGAGGCAACAGATGGTAATGAAGGGGCCACCTCTCATGGAGCACCACCATCCTTATTTGCCCGTGACATCTCCGAAGATGGAAGCACTTGTAGAGTTACACCCTGTGACAAAGGCTGCCCCTGCAATGACGCCAGTGCAGTAGACTGTGGAAGTGTTGCCCACCTCCTTTCCAACACTAGCAGTTTGAGGTTAACTGCTATGAGTATCTGAGTCCATCCCAGGCAGGCACTAGCAAGCATTTATTTCCTCCAACTCATTCCCAGCGACAGGGTGAGCAACTCTTAGGAGTGACCATGATGAGAGCCTTCTGTGTCGGTGATGTCACCTTTTGGATCACGTGGGTTTTCCTTGCCCTTGGCTTCCTCTTCCTCCTTCTCCTCATCATTGTCAATCCAGTGCTACCCTCTTAAAGGCCCAAACCTCTCTGGAGGGCTATATTATGGAGAGCACAGCAGACCAGCGCAATGCACGAGACTCTCGAGGGAGTGTATAAGAGGGCACCACCTAACCCATCATGATACCTGAACCTCATCATCATGAGGCCAATGGCCTGCTCATTGATGGCCCTTGTTCTCAGGTGGCATTGGTTGTAGTGCCTTTCAGCCTCCGTGGCAGGGTGATGCACCGGTGTCATCAGCCATCTCTTCAAGGACTAAACTTTATCCATTATAAGCCATCCACGGATTTCTGATGGCTCCATGAAGAGCTGCAGCACCTGGTATTGCTAAAGGATGAAGCCATCATGGCAGCTTCCAACATAGTGTGCACATACCTGCATAAAACGCTTGGTGTGATTGCATACCAGTTAATCATTTAGTGAATGGAATCCATTCCTATTAAGGAATCTCCCAAGCAGGTCAGTTGGTGCCTTGATGGCCACATCACTGATCGCCTGCACCTGAGGAAATACAGCGAAGAGGTAAATCCCACTGCCTTTAGAGTTTGAGTGCCACTATACACCTGGAATTCAATGTAATCCCATGTACTCTTGAACAGAGCATACATTACCTCTGCCATTCAATAATATGCTGCTGCCTGCAAGATGTCACTAATGTCTGCTACTGCTTCTTAGAAGGGACTGGTTGCAAAAACAATGCAAGGCAATTGTGACTTTTATTGCCATGAGAAGGCCAGAGCGAAGAGATATTACAGATAATTCTCCTGATGCTGTAGAACTGGTTGCCTCTTAATGAGGGCCTTCTCCGTGCCTTTCCTCTCTAATGCTGCCTTTTGCTGCTGTCCGACTGTCTTGACTCGCTCCCTGCTGTGTTAGTGTCTCCTCCTTGTCATGGTTGAGGCTCTGTGTGAATCCCATGCCTTAATAAGAAACATCCAAACTAGCCTTTAAACACTGAGAAGGAGCTTGTTAAAACCTTAACTAGCCATTTAAATATTTTTAATAAATTATACAGATCTTACTTTCTTTCCAGTAGCAAAGTGCCTGATGGAAAGGTTCTTCATGTGTGGAAGTTGTAAATGTGATCAGCTTTTTTCACTCTGATGATTTTATTTTAATAATATCATTTAGAAAGCTATTCAATCAATATTTACACATATGTGACCAAAATTACAAAGTGATTAGTGATTGTTACCTTGTGAATGTGTCAGAAATAACAACTAAATCACAGAAACTGTTCTCTGAGTACCAGCTGAAAAAAAATCAAATAGCTGTGCAACAGTAAGGCTTCATTGTAATTATAGAAAGTCTCACCCATTGAACTGATATCCAAACAACAAAAGAGGGATTTCTTGTGATTTTGTTTTAAAGTTGTGAAACCAAGACCTACATTCCAGGATAATAAGGTTAAAAAGAATAAAGACTTGGTTAATCAAGAAATAATTAGATGGCCACAAGATTGAATCTTGAAAGCCTTATGACCATAGGAGGAAGGAAAGACTAAGGAGTTGAGGAGTTCCATTTTTGAATTTCATATACAGAATAAGAATAGGAGCCTGTGTAATGAGCCTTGAGTTTAGTACAGGAGATGAAGTGAGCATTTAGGAGAGTTAAGAGAGAAACATTCAGAGATACATAGAACAAGCACTATAAATGGAGAGAGAAGTTTCTAAGTAAAATAGTTGTGTAATATGAGAATTAATATTGGAGAATAAATTACCTGAAAAAAATTAACAACCACATATCGAAGGCAAATATTTAGATCAGCATCATCAACTTTGATACAAATGACATGAAAAAAACACAATTTGACAAAGACAAAAATAAATTGTTTATAATGTGAAAAAAGTAACATTTAAATTCAGGATCAGATTCTAGCCAATAGCAATTAATTTTGACACAATTAGACTACAAAGCAAACCAATTCAAATCAGAGGCAATAATGTTGAGATGACAAGATCCCTCCCTCCAAAAATATAACTTTGTCATATTTGAACAGTGGCAAGAAATCAGTACAACTCAATTGTATGATATAAACTGGCCATCCTCAATGAGATATGAAATTGTGAAAGGAACTTGAGGAATCACCATTCTGATCATGAATAGCTTACCAGAACATCCAATACCTCCAACAGACATTGGCAATGTGAACACACCAATCCATAATCCAGGAAGTAAGCAAGCATGTTGCCAATGCTTTTTGGTGGGTGAAGGAAAGAATACCACATAGAAATGAAGAGGAGTTTTTTTTAAGATTTTGATTCTCACATGCATAAATTCCTTTTGTAACAAAACCTTTTGCACAGTGACAATCCTTCATTAGCTGTATAGTTGTTTCTAGATTGAAATATGACCATAGTACTGTATTCATAGTGGTCAAGAGATATCCATGTATATTACAATACTGCTGCATGTTTATGAAATAAAGTAGGTTAAAAGGCTGCAGTATCAGTTTCTGAAACCACAGAACTGTTTGTTAACAAACAAGGCTCTAGATGAATAATCAAAATGCAAAGTTCTGGGAGCAACTGAGGAACATAAAAATATGAACAAAATATGTCATCTCTTGAAGCACCAATGAGGTTATAATAATTATCTAGCCTTTCATAACACAAGCAATGCTGTTGTATACTTTCTAGTTCTGTCATTAGAAATTGGTAAAACAAGCATGGGTTAAAGAAGTGCATAATAAAATTCAGTTACCATCTGATTTTCCTATATTGTTATTTTGTATGATTTCATAACATGTGCTCTCAATCCTAATTTAAAATGTTCACTCTTTATTAGCTACACCAGTAAATAGTAGGAAAGAGATTTGGGATATCTGGCCAGGGTTTGTCAATATTGTTCTAATTTAGGTTGGGTTCTTGCTCCTTCTCATTTTGATAAATAGTTGATCTAGTATTGGTTTTGATGCACTGTTTCAAGTGTTCTTTAGGCAAATTATGTCAGCTTCAAATTAAATTATTGCTTATGTACCAGGTAAAGTGCAAGTCATTATATTCAGTTTCTTGCTTCATTTTCTTCTCTGATTATTACAAGGATAGATAAATGCTTCTCGAAAGATGGAGAATGGAAAATCCAAATTAGCCATGTCTCCAAGATACTTTCCACACAATAAGATGTATTTTGAAATGTTATACACCATTAGGGGCAAAAACGTTGCATCTGATATGGGAGTGCATTTTATCTTTTTAATCATGTACTAGGCTATCTGGCCTCTATTGACTAGCAAGTGTTACTTTATAGGGTAAGCTCTAAACTAAGGTAAAACTCTCCTGGATTTCTCAATTTTTTCGATTTTGGGATTCCCCCTTGCCTGCACAGGGAGCACATAACGCTTCTGGCACACCCACATAAAATGGTGCCGCGCCCCCAATCGGGGGCACTGATCGGAAGCGCACCTGTGCGTGCTCACCCTTCAACTTCGCCCCCGATGGGGGGAAAATTCAGCCCTAAGGATCACAGGAAGGAAGCAGGTGGACTTTGGGGAAAACAGTGGCAATTGGGATCTGGGTGTATTGGAGAAGAGGGTCATGAATCTGAGTCATGAGCCCTCTGTTAGTGGTGTGTTGCTGGCATAGATGTCATGGCAGGAGGATGCTGAAGAATGGCAGTGGTGGGAGGGTGATCTTGTGTACAAGCACTGGAATGGTGTCGGGATAGAAGTGATTACTAGGTGTCTAAACACAAAGAGGAGTACCCACAGGAAAGGGTATTGAGGAGCCTGCGAACGCTTTTATGGTGGAAGGAGGGGGCTGGAAGCAATGAAAGATGGCTGATGGGATTTGTAAAGAACGGATAAGGTGCTGAGCTTCAGGGCCACAAGAAAAGGGATGCCTTGGCGCAGAAACACCTGTGGGGCCATTATAGAATGTCAAGTGGAGAGGTTACTGAGCACTGGAGAGTGGATGGGAGGTTTTGGGACAATTGAGAGAGGCTTTTGAGTTTAAGGAATTGCAGTTGTTTTATTTTACTGGATTATCTTAGATCTGTGGACATAGCTAGGGCAGGTCAGCAGAAATTAAACCCAACTTAGTAAATGCATCATCTGATATGCAATTTAACTTTAAATAACTTAAACATGGTTCCATGCTTAGTGCCAAGAAAGTTGTTGTTAGACACCCAATGTTCTCCTTCAGAATTGCATAACGTGTATGTTTTTTGGCTTTGACCTAGATAATGACTTTAAATCCTTTAATTGTTAACTGTGCTTTCGTTAAAAGTACAGTTTGTGCTTTAAAGATTTTTTAAGGATTGTTCCAGGTAATTTCAGGCTATAGCATTGATCCACCTGGGTGGCAAAGACGGGCAAGAAAAACACCAGGGGCAAGACCTTCTGGTCAGCGAATGGGGGCCGGGCCCTCTCACTGATGTGTAAAATGATGTGGGAGGACGTCGGGTGGAATTCCCATTTTCAGGTTGGCGGGGGCGCAGCTGAGGCAGCTGCGCGCCTGCCGACCTGTCAACGGCCTATTGAGGCCATTGAAAAACTAATTAAAGTCATTAATGGACCTGCCCATCCAACCTTAAGGTTGGCGGGCAGGCCGGGATCCTTGGTGGGCTTTGGAAAAAGCATGAAAACTCATCCACGGGCGGGATGAGGTTCTATGAGGGAATTTAAATTTTTATTAAAGGTTTCAATAAAAGTTATGGGGGGACATGTCAAGGAAATTTTTTAATCATTTGTATTACAAATTTTAATTCTGCGCCGATCTCCCAGAGGCAGCACTTAACCTCAGGGACATCAGTGCACGTTTTGCGTGCATGTGTGAAAGAGCGCACTCCCAGGTGAGGGAATCCCCCACCCCCCCTGCACAGGGAGCGCACAGCGCTTCCTGGCGGACATCATGCTGGGCGGGTCTTAATTTGTCCACCCACCTAAAATGTCAGTGTGCCCCCAATTATGGACGCCGATCGGAGGCATGCCTGCTCCCGCACTCCCCCCCATAGGGTAGTGAGGCAGGGGCAGGAACAATGAGAGGAAGCAGAAAGAGGTAAAACCACCCATGGGCTCTGGAGCTAAAAAGGCAGCAGGCAGAAGTGTTGGATGAAAGAAATTATTTTTACTAGTCTTGGCACAGCCTGCATTATGAAGGACAGCTTCATCTATCACTGAGATGGAGTTTGGAGAACTCAATCAAAGTATAAGTGTAAGTTTCAGACTGAATAGGGACATAAGATTGAAATAATTTTTTAAATGTTCACAATAATTCAACTTTCTTTGGCATATTCCTTATTTTGCTTTTAACTGTTGAAATGTTCAACTGGAGGAGAAATTAGATGAGACCCAATTCACTCCACATCATTTCTTTTGCCACAATAAAATTGAATTTTACAGAAAGCCGGTTAGAAAGAACAAAAAGAACAACTTGCCTTTTGTTAGCACTTTTCAGGATCATCGGACGTTCCAAAGCACTTTACAGCCAATGAAATACTTTTTGAATTGCAATCACTGTTGTAAGGTAGGAAAGGTGGCTGCTAATTTATGCACATCAAGCTCCCACAGACAGCAGAGGGCCAGCACAGACATGAAGAGCGACCTACTTCTGTGCTGTAACTAACTACTCTATGATTCGAGGAGACTGTAACAAATTTCCTCAGAAATAGCTACTAACATTTTTTTCCTACTTTTTTAACTCAATTTCCTTTCATATCTAATTATTTGTTTTGTTTTTTTCACAGGTAAAGCCAATTTTCAGAACATTAATAGGGTAAGCACAACAATAATGTTCCAATGCTTTACCACTGGGATAAGTTGTAATTACTTGACTATGTGACAGTGTGTTTGAGAAAATTAAAACAGCAATGCCACAGGAGGAATATTTTGTGAGGTTTTGCAGTAACCACATCTGAGAGCACTGCAGAGATCTGAGTGGAAACAATACTAGCTATCTGAAGACATTTTATGTCAAGCTTATGGCCTTGTTGTATTTTAAAAGAACAGAAGTAAAATGTTTAAATCAGTCATCAGCCCCAAGTGATAACTCTTGAAATTCCTAATTATCCAAAGTAACTGCAAGATATGAGAGAAGTTTCTATTCCGATGTAATGTCAACTGATAGGGATACACTGGTTGCAATATTTCTTTTCAAACTGGCTGTGCATTTTTCCTTAATCCAACTTTGAAAATTGATTAGAAATGTATGACATATTCTTATTCAATGTTACACTAAACTGCTTGATCTACGACTTCCCAGGTGTTGGACCAAAAGCATCAAAAACAAACTTTAAGGACAGAAGTACTCTTATGTACAAAAATAAGCATTTGCCACATGAAAATTAGGCCTGTATTTTCACCACAATGGAGAGACTCTCTGTGTGGCAAAAGGCCTGGAAAAGGCCAAAATTTGTAAGTCCTGCCCCCAAATCCAGCATTTCCCATCGTCACAGGGGTGGGATTGGAGTTGGACTGGGGTTCGCACATGCACATGCACAATTCACGGAGGCAGCTGGCCATTTAAATCACCAGCTACCTCCACAAAAGTGGGATTTTGGAAGAACAGGGGTGTGGAATCCAGAATGTACAAAATAGAACAGGTAAGGGGAGGCCTGAACTTGATGGGTGAGTTTGGATAGTCAGGGTATTCCTTTGGAGAGGTAAGGTACCCCTTTGGATAGGGTTCTGGGACCCCTCAGGAAAGGAAGGCACCCTTTTGGATTGTTAAAAGTGAATATGATTATGCACGTTTTATGCACAAAATCATTGGAGCTCTCAAAGAGCTGCCCAGCTGTCAAGGAACTGTCTAGCTGATAGGGAACTATCAAGGAACTTTCTAGCTGGCAAGGAATTGTCCAGCTGTCAAAAAACTATGGAGGAAATTTCCAGCTGTCATGAAGCAGTCCAACTGCCAGGGAGCTGTTAAGGAGCTGTCAAAGCTATCCAGGAAGTTGTCAAGGAACTATCCTAGGAGACTAGGTGAGTTGGCATGGAGGGGGTATGGGCAAAGGGTGGTGGGTGTAGGGCATGAGTTGGCATAGGGGATGCTATGGCTGTCATGGGGTGGCTAAAAGGGCAGTAAATTGGCATAGACAGTATGGGGGCCATTGTAGTGGGTAGAGTGGCATTAGGTTGGCAAAGGCTGAATGGGAAAATTGGGTGGGTACAGAGGAACTAAGTTGGCATGGGGGTATGGGACCATGGCGGTTGGTTAGGGGTGCTGTGTTGGCATAGGTTGGAATGGATGGGGCACATAGAATGTGTGGGGCTTGAGGGGGCGAGGGGTGACAGCTGGAGGAATGTTTTTAGTTTTATCATCTTATTTATTTAAACACGGCACTTGGGCACAGAGGCAGGCCTTGTGCCCAGCCTGCCTCCACACCTGGTAGCCTCAACATTCGTTCTGGGGTCACACGCCCAACTTCTCTTTCTGCCCTATCCCTGATCGAAAATCTGACCTGTGGGTGGACATTTTTAAAGGTTGGGTTCACCAAGGCAGGAAATCTCCCGACTCAGCGAACCTGAGCCGGGGACAACAATCTGAACTTAAATCAGTTGGTGTAAAAAAAAAAGTGATATCACATGACTGATAACCATTTTTAACTTGTTTAAAAATGCAAAATGAATTCAGTACAGCATTTTGCATGTAAAATATACATTTGAGACGACTACATGAAACACAATCTATAATGCATGCCATATCAAATAAAGTACAAAGTGGAACTTTTAAAATTCAAATTTGACATCAAATTTGTTCCCTCCTAATCTCTCCAATCAATCCTGCACTGTTATCGTACCCCTTTACCTAGGTCTCAGAAAGGGAAAATACAACATAACAATAGTCTTTTAATATTTTTGTTATTTCCAATTACTGTGATCTGCAATTGCAAATTATGCCAAATGCTTTCAGGCTTGTTTCCTTTTACTTCACCAGCTGCTTAAATCATGATGCACCCATCCCATGCAACATGTCCCCTGCATAATTATTTTTTCAAAAGGAAATTTTGGGATTATAGATCTATCAATGAATGTAATTCAATCTCAAGATTCTGCTAACTAAAACTGTTCAAGCTTTGCAGTCCATACTGTTTTTAAAAAGTTGCTCAGCTGAGTTGACTGATATCAGTGATGCTACACCTAATGCACTCATAGTCATTACCTATCAGCTGCACACAGCTGAGTATTGTAAGAGAATTGAATTTGAAAACAAAAGAATTATGAAAAGCATTTTCTAAGCAAATCTAAATTTCAAAATGATTTTCTGTTGATTATGGTTCAAAGATGCTTTATTCTTTACTGATAACGCAATTGACATTCCAGCAATTATAAATGTTTTAATCCCAAGGCATATTGTCTACCAACTTTAGCACTCATGAAGTGCAGGGATGCAGAATATTTAATATCTACACCCCATATCTGATGCCCATCAGCATTACTTAGTTATTTAATTAAAACTGTTTTAAAAATTATCTGCCTGAATTTTGGTCTGCATAAATCACTTATATTCTGATCTTTAGAATATGTGAAAATATTGAAAATTACTTGACTTTTTGATTGTATTTGCACAGCGTGTTACTGGATTCCGCATTTTTTAAGTTGTTGCAATCCCCTTAAGAGAACGGTACCTTTAGAAAAAAATTTCAAACTTCCTTTGAGCGACTGAAAGGAGCACACAATAAGATTTCAAGTTTTAAGACTTTTACTATAACAAACAAAGTAGAAGGGACAGTGACTAAACATTATTTCAGTAGGCAATTTATAATCTAAATTATGGAGAAGATCTTCCATTTAACCTCTGCAATGACCAACCGCACCACCCACCACCCCAACAGATTTTGTTCCTTATGTGGACACTACATTCTCCAAGAACCAGTCCAAAATTATTGTTGGTTTCTTCTTCCTTTTCTAGCTGGATAACTTCTACACCCCGAACTGACTTTCAAAGTGAAGAATGATTTGGAGATCCCTCCCTCCAGCAAATCTTCCAGCTTAATTTAAGCTAGCACCAACTTTAAAGCAAGGAGGAGGCGTAGTGGTATTGTCACTGGCCTAGTAGTCCAGAGACCCAGGGTATTGCCCTAGGTATCCGGGTTTGAATCCCACCATGACAGATACTGGCATTTGAATTCAATCAATAAAACTTTTGTAACATCTATGAAGTATTTAGATGTTCACTTGCTTTGCCATAGCCACCAGGGCTATGGGCCAAGCGCTGGAAAATGGGATTAGTGTAGTCAGATCTTTGTTAACTGGTGTGGACACATTGGGCCGAATGGCTTCCTTCTGTGCTGTAAACGTCTATGAGGCTATGAGTAAAAATCTGGAATTAAAAGTCTAATGACGACCATGAAACCATTGTTGTAAAAACCCATCTGGTTCATTAATGCCCTTTAGGGAAGGAAATCTGTTGTCCTTACCTGGTCTAGCCGTCATGTGACTCCAGACCCACAGCAATGTGGTTCACTCCTAACTGCCCTCTGAAATGGCCTAGCAAGCCACTCAGATGTATCAAACCACTAGAAAGCCTATAGGAATGAATCCAGATGGACCACCGACATCAGCCAAGGCAATGGAAATGACAACTTCAAACTCAACCCTATTGACCCTGCGAAGTCCTCCTTAGTAACATCTGGCGGCTTGTGCCAAAATTGGGAGAGCTATCTCACAGACTGGTCAAGCATCAACCTGACATAGTCATATTCACAAAATTATGCCTTACAGATAATGTCCCAGGCAACACCATCACCATCAATGGGTATAAACTGACATTGGCAATACTGACCTAGCAGAGGTGGCTGGTACACAGTCAGGAAGGAGTTGCCCTGGGAGTCCTCATCATCGACTCTGGAATCCATGAAGTCTCATGGCATCAGGTCAAATGTTGGCAAGGAAACCTCCTGCTGATTATCACGTACCACACCCCCACACCCACCACCACCACTCCCAGGCCCCCACACACCCACAACCCCCCCCCCCCACCTCAGCTGAAGAATCAGTACTCCTCACTGTTGAACACCACTTGGAGGAAGCAGTGAGGGTGGCAAGGGCGCAGAATGTACTCTAGGTGGAGGGCTTCAATGTCCATCACCAAGTGTGGCTCGGTAGCATCACTATAGACTAAACTGGCCGAGTACAAAATGACATAGTGGTAATACTGGGTCTGTGGCAGGTGGTGAGGGGACCAACGAGAGGGAAAAACATACTTGACCTCATCCTCATCAACCTGCCTGCCGCAGATGCACCTGACCATGACAATATCGGAAGGAGTGACCACCACACAATCCTGTCTTCACATTGAGGGTAACCTCCATTGTGTTGTGTGGCACTCCCACTGTGTCAAATGGGATAGATTTCGAACAGATCTAGCAACTCAAGACTGGGCAACCATTGCAGCGCTGTGGGCCATCAACAGCAGCAGAATTGTATACAACCACAATCTGTAACCTCATGGCCTGGCATATCCCCCACTCAACCATTACCATCAAGCTGGGGGATCAACCCTGGTTCAATGAAGATTGCAAAAGTGCATGCCAAGAGCAGCGCCAGGCACACCTAAAAATGAGGTGTCAACCTGGTGAAGTTACAACAGAGAACTACTTGCATGCCAAACAACCTAAGCAGCAAGCGATAAACAGAGTGAAGCGATACCACAACCAACAGATCAGATCTAAACTCTGCAGTCCTGCCACACCCAGTTGTGAATGGTGGTGGACAATTAAACAACTCACTGGGGGAGGAGGCTCCACAAATATCCAACCCTCAATAATGGGAGAGTCCAGCACATCAATGCAAAAGATAAGGCTGAAGCATTTGCAACAATTTTCAGGTGCCAAGTGGACGATCCATCTCAGCCTCCTCGGGAGGTCCCCAGCATCACAGATGCCTGATGTCTTCATCAGGTGTCTTCAGCCAAGTCGATGTCAAGAAACAGCTGAAGGCACTGGATATTGCAAAAGCTGTGAGCCTCTGACAATATTCCAGCAATAGTACTGAAGACTTGTGATCCAGAACTAGCCAGGCCCCTAGCCAAGCTGTTCCAGTACAACTGCAACACTGACATCTGCCCAGCAGTGGGAAAATTGCCCAGGTATGTCCTGTACACAAAAAGCAGGACATTTACAACCTGGCCAATTACCGACCCATCAGTCTACCCTTGATCATCAGTAAAGTGATGGAAGGGGTCATCAACAGTGCACCTGCTTTCAGACGGTCAGTTTGGGTTCTGCCAGTGTCATTTAGCTCCTCACTTCAATACAGCCTTGGTTCAAACATGGACAAAAGAGTTGAAATCCAGAGGTGAGGTGAGAGTGACTGCCCTGACATCAAGGCAGCATTTAACTGAGTGTGGCATCAAGGAGCCCTAGCAAAACTGGAGCGAATGGAAATTGGGGGGAAAATCTCCACTGGTTGAAGTCATCCCTAGCACAAAGGAAGATGGTTGTGCTTGTTGGAGGTCAATCATCTCAGTTGCAGGATATCACTGCAGGAGTTCCTCAGGATAGTGTCCTCAGCCCAACCATCTTCAGCTGCTTCATCAATGACCTTGCTTCCATCATAAGTTCAGAAGTGGAGATGTTCGCTGATGATTGAACAATGTTCAGCACTACTAGCAACTCCTCAGAAACTAAAGCAGTCCATGTTCAAATGCAGCAAGACCTGGATGATGTCCAGGTTTATGCTGACAAGTGGCAAGTAACATTTGTGCTACAAAAGCTCCAGTCAATAACCATCTCGAACAAGAGAGAATCTAACTGTCGCCCCTTGACGTTCAATGGCATTACCATCGCTGAATCCCTCACTGTCAACATCCTGGGGGTGACTGTTGACCAGAAACTGAACTGCACTAGCCATATAAACACTGGCTACAAGAGCAGGTCAGAGGCTAGGAATCCTGCAGCAAGTAACTCACCTCCTGACTCCTCAAAGCCTGTCTGCATTCTACAAGGCACAAGTCAGGAGTGTGATGGAATACTCTTCACTTACCTGGATGAGTGCGACTTCAGCAACACTCAAGAAGCTTTACACCATCCAGGACAAAGGGGCCCGCTTGATTTGGCACCCCTTCCACAAACATTCACTCCCTCCACCGCCAACGAACAGTGGCAGCAGTATGTACCATCTACGAGATGCACTGCAGGAACTTAACAAGGCTCCTGAGACAGCACCTTCCAAACTCGCGACCTCTACCATCTAGAAGGACAAGGGCAGCAGACACATGGGAACGCCACCATCTGGAAGTTCCTTTCCAAGCCACACACCATCCTGACTTGGAAATATATCGCCATTCCTGCACTGTCACTGGGTCAAAATCTCTGAACTCCCTTCCTAATAGCACTGTGGGTATACCTGTGGGTGTTCAAGAAAGCAGCTCACCACCACCTTCTCAAGACAATTAGGGACGGGCAATAAATGCTGGTCTGGCTAGCGATGCCCACATCCATGAATAAATAAAAAGGAAGAATTTAGTCTCTTCAATCATTGTGTGAACTCTAACCCATATCCTGCCTGGTGAATAATGGAGACTTGTTGTCTCTATCTCTCTGCCCTTTCTCTCTCTTTCTCTCTCTCTCTCCTATTTTTGCAGACTGACATTGTATGTGAGGTTCAGTAATGTTTAGGAAAATCCTACAACCTAATCCTACAGTGACTTCCTATGGACTTATCCCCTCTCAAAGTCCACCTCCATGGTAACATGAATCACATGGGCCTTGTATCCACATAGAAATGGTAATTAGTTATCCTCTAGATGCCCAACTTCATTCTATCCTGGAATTGAATAGACATTTTAAAGTATAACCATTTGTAAAATCTGACATTCCTAATGCCTCCCATGGATTTGGAGACTAGCAGTCGATCCACCATCAGCACAGGTGTTCTGGCCATTATTTGCAGGTGTGGATGTCTCGCACCTTCTTCCCATTAAGAGAACCTGAGCCCTTCTTTAACCTTTAACAACCAAGCCACCCAGGGTGTTTGTCAGCAGAATTAGAGCAGGTCACATGACCCTTTTCATTCCTCCATCTTACCTAAAATTAAAGGATTGTGCTGAAACACAACAATCTTATAAACCTTGTACCTGTAACAAATTTATGACTTTTTCCATAAAATGGCTATAAATGGTTTAGTCCAAAGGAAGCCCAACACACCTGGGGACTGATTGATATACATAAAAATGGTGCTTTTTGGCCATAGCAGTAATTGCTATGCTACAGGGCTTAATTGTTTGTTCAAGTTTCAGTACAACTAATGATTCCTTTGCAATAGTTTAGTTACTTTTAATTGTTACAAATGCTGAAAGTATATTAATTTTTATGGATAATATGCTATTCCTCTAATTTACTTAGTACCTGAACCCTAACATGCAAGCAGTGGTCTATGAATTAAACTCCCATGTAGAACAGCGGATGGACCCTGGCAGTGACAACAGACTACTTTTGTTTGAATTGTGTAACATCATAAAAACAGGTAGGGTGTTACATTTGTAAAATCCTGCATATAGAAAATATCTAATTGCTTGATTATTCTTTTGTGAAACTAAGACTGTATATTTTGTTTTCGTTTCCCTTTTTCCTTGTCCACTACTTGTCATGTACTTTCTCCAGCCAAGATGATGTGTTAGAGATCAATGCCTAGGCCCCCATCAGTGCTGTTTGGAAGTGCCATTACAAGGTACCCAAAGGAACCCAAGTTCCATTAGTTCCAATAGCAATTGGAAAATTAAAGTTGTGATACCTGGATCTATGAAATAGCATAATCATGTCAACCTAGCTACTCTATAAAGTTATTTTTTTTTAAATGGATAAAGGCTTTTCTCTGACTAGCCATGACTCATATCAGAGGAATTTCTAACCTTCAGAAACTGTCAGGGACCTCGTAACCTTTAAAGAGGCACTAATGCCCCTGTGACTGCAGAAAATCAAATTCCAAAGAAATGCACCAGCCCCCTTTACACTTCTAAGGCAGAGCTGGCTAAGGGGAGAAATCAATAATCAAAAAGGCCTTTCTGTTTACGGATGGTTAGTGAGAGGAGAAATCAAGGCTTTTTAAATTAATCCCCCTCCATTCCATAACACATTCTACATAATAAAAACAGAGAATGCTGAGTTGAGAGACTGGTTAGCAAAGCATATGGGATTTTGAGTTTAATAAATAGAGATATTGAGTACAGAAGTGGGGAAGTTATGCTGAACCTTTATAAAGCTCTGGTTAGGCCCCAATTAGTCCAGTTCTGTCATCACACTTTGGGAAGGATGTGCAGGTCCTTGAGAGGGTGCAGAGGAGATTTACCAGAATAGTTCCAGGGCTGGGGATTTTAGTTAAAAGGTTAGGTTGGAAAAGCTGGCGTTGTTCTCAATTTTTGTTGTGGTACATGCATCACAATAAGTTAATATGCAGGTACAGCAAGTGATTAGGAAGGCAAATGGAATGTTATCATTTATTACAAGGGAATGGAATATAAAAGTAAGGATGCTTTGCTACAGTTGTACAGGGTGTTGGTGAGATCACATCTGGAGCACTGTGTACAATTTCTACTTCCTTATTTAAGAAAGGATATAATTGCATTAGAAGCAATTCCCTGCCCAGAGAGCTATGGGAGCTTAGTCATTATTTTCAAGACTGAGATCGATAGATTTCTACATATTAAACACATAGGAGGATACGGGGGTAGTGCAGGAAAATGGTGTTGAAGTAAGAGATCTTTCATGATTGAATTGAATGGCAGAGCAGGCTCAAAGGGCTGAATGGCCTACCCCTGCTCCTATTTCTTATGTTCTCCATGGAGCAATGGAGATTGAGGGAGATTTGCTAGAAGTTTAGAATGTTATGATAGGCTTAGATGAGGTACAAAAGGAAAAACTTCCCGTTAGCCGATGGTACAAGAACTAGGAACTAAGAATAACAGATTAATGGGAAGAATTTTGCGCCTCACGGGCAGGTATGTGCCCGACCTGATCGGGCGTAAAATAAGAAGATATCGGGCTAGCGTCCTGACGTCATCCTGCACACGCGCAGTCTTCAGGTCGACGGGTGTGTCCACCATCAATTAAGAGGCCACTTAAGGCCATTACAAACCCATTTGAACTCGATTTCGCACTCGTTTCATGAGCAAAACGGGCAGGCGGGCAAGCCCATGTTTTGCAACACCTCATCCAAGTGTGGGATAAAAAGGGCCAGCAGTATTGCCAGTGTGAGTAGTGAGGAGTTTAAGAGATGGTTTGCTGCTGGTTGCTTATTTGAACTTGACAACTTCATCTCCGTTCTGAGCTTCATTCTTAGCATTTCTAGGCTTCATTTCAGGACTCATTGGTGTCTCGAAAGCCCCCGGAAGATTTTATCGACCCTTCCAGGTATCAGACAGCCTTCTGTGATCCTCCTCCTTCCATCTCTGGGGACAAGGGTGTCCCTCCTGACAGCCCCCTTTTCCAGGAGGACCTTGAGGCACTCATCTGAAAACTGGGGGGGGGGCAGGTGCCCAACCAACCTGCCTTCCTGCCTGGCGTCTCCAGCCACACTTGATGCCATAACTTCAGCGTTCACAACGCAGAAGATATGTTCTTCTCTGGCAACCTTCAAGGAGCAACTTTTTAAACCGGCCACATGGCCGCCATTGGACCCAGCGACTGACAGGCCCCCAGCCCCGCCCGCCCCTTTCTGACCATTGGCAGTTCACGTTTCATGCTGGGCCAGCCTTAATTGGCCAGCCTGCATGAAATTGCTGTCGGGGGCTAATGGCTGGCAGCGGGCCATTTCCTGACTGGTCGCAGGCCCGCCAATCACGCCCGCCCGCCAAGGGTAAAATTCAGGCCAATGTCTTGGGCAAGAGATAATGGGGAATATTAAGAAGAACTTTTTTTATTCGCTGGATGGTAATGACTTGTAACTCACTGCCCATGGAGGTGGTGTGCGGAAATAATCAATGATTTCAAAAGGAAATTGGATGGGCACTTGAAGGAAATAAACTTGCAGGTGCTGGGGATCAGAGAGGAAGTAGAATTGACTGGATTGCTGTGCAGACAGTTGGCATAGACTCAAGGGGCTGAATGGCCTCCTGTGTCATAATGAGGAGAGGCTGGGAATTATTGAACTTCAAAGGGACTTGGATGTCCTTGTTCTAGAGTAAATGAAAGCTAACATGTAGGTACAGCAAGCAACTAATACAGCAAATGGTATTTTGGCCTTTAGTATAGGAGTGAAGATTTCTTACAGCAATTGTACAGAAGTGAAACCACACCTGGAGTATTGTGTACAGTTTTGGTCTCCTTACCTAAGGAAAGCTATACTTGCCACAGAGGGAATACAACTAAGGTTCACCAAACTAATTCCTGCAATGGAGGGATTGTTGTTGGGTTCCTCTGACATGGTAAGAAACCCAATACTGTATATATTTAAAAACGTTATCCTTATTGATATTTCTTATTTCTAAACTGGACTTCTCTGCTGAACAAAGACAATTAAGATGCTTGACCTTCTGTCTGGGAGTTATCCCCAGAAATCTCCAGAACAAAAGAATTCTCTCCTCAGTTACAAGAATGTCACGTCACACCTTGTTATGCCTAAGGAGCTATTAACAGACAACCCGGGACTGTTCAGACCAATTTCAAAGGGATTTACAGGAAGTCCATTTGCATTTGATAAGCCAGCCTTGCTAGAGGAGTCAGCAGGTCTGCCAAGACAATGGCTTCCCAAACACCAGACCCTAAACAGAAATGGCACATTTTTCAACCCATAATGGCTGAGACATTATCAGTCCTGAAAACAAAGCCAAATTACAGGTATTGGATAAACATCCCTTGTCACAGTCATTGTGGCGAAGGACGATCATATGACCCAAGACTCTGGCCTTATGGACATTTTAATATCACATTTCTGGGCTGCATAGGTGGTTTACAGTTTTATTATCTACCTGGCAAACCACAAAGAAGCCAGTTTTGTTCAGGCAGGTGAACTGGCACATCTAACCTGACCCTGCTGGAAGATTTTGTACCATCACCTACAGAACTGACTCAATGTCTGCATGCCCACTTCATCTTGCAACATCAACATCACCTGAGAAGCAAATCTTACAATGCCAGTCTCCAGCCAGTCAAAGTCGAATGCCTACTGTTCAATCCATGCATTTGTAATGAGAGGTTATAGTGAGATTGGATTTACAAGTAAATAGGTTGGATTTAAAAATTGTATTGTGAGATCAGTGGAGACTTGGCTTTTCAGTTGTTGAATTTCAAAGAGAGGATTAGAAGTGACAAGGAGCTTTTACAACTTACAAAGGTTTCATAGGTAAACAGGGGAAGGTATACAATTAGTCATTTTGTAGTACAGAACTTGTGTATTGCTGAAAAAAGACATTTTGTTGAAGTTTTTTGTCTGGTACTCATCAGGACAATCGCAAAAATACCAGTGTCAAAGGGGAAGGTATATTGAATTTTATTGATCCGAATGTAGAGGCAATAGGAGAATATAACATTTTTATATTTGGAGAAGTTAAGTTCAAAGAGATGTTGAGGGCAATGGAATTTGAGATGAAAGGGGAAAAAAGGTATTAAAGAGTGATGGAGTGGATGGCTATGTGAGGGAAATGTCCTGAGACCAGATCTGTGTGCTGAGGAGATGCGAAAGTTGTGAATTTAGAAGCAGCTATCCAGTTTCAAGCCAGGAAAGTCTTTGTTTTCAGAAAGCAGCCTGTTTATGAACCTTTCTTTTGGATTTCCACATGTGCGTAGAAGTGTTTGAGGAGTTGTGTAGTATACCTTTGTTAAAATGACAACAATTATTTGCCTTGGGTACTGGATTTTTAATGTTAAAATCTATAAGGGAGTTGTCACCAAGAAGTTCGTTTATTTGTATGTATTGTGGCAATTTTTTGGGGTTGTTCTGTAAGACTGATTTAACTGTGTAACTTTAATCTTACGTGCTTAAGTTATTTTTCTTTTTAATAAATCTTTTAATGTTTAAAATCCTAAAGGTGTTACTGGAATTCTATGCTTTTGTAGTCAGTAGCTTTTCCTCTTCATTTTCAAAATACAAAAAAAGGGTTTATAATCAGCAAGACAAGTTTCCATCTGGGATCTGGCTTTCTCAACAAATAACATCTGCTGTGGTCATAACACTATGTGAAAGAATTTCTCGTTGGATTCTGACTTTGGTACTCTGGAACTCATGTGAATCAATATTCCGTTTTTTCGGTGATTCTTGTACTGTAAACGTCCTCCTTTTACTGTGTGAATGTGGAGTGGGATGTTGCTAACACTCCTTTTCACAGGTTTTGAATGCGTACAATAAACTAACCTTCTGAGTTAATCCTAACTCGAGTTTGCTATGGGTTATTGGTAAAATTGGATTACATAAAAACTGAGGGGTTGGAAAATATGCCACCACTTATTCTGATTAAAAAAAAACTAATTCAAAACACCTTCTATTAATGGACAGGTGATAAGAGGAAAATCGGTGCTATTTGAACTGACTCCCTCCTGTCTGTAACAGGTCCAGAGCTCAGGTTCAGGAAGCCCTATTCGAATTTGGCCAGAATCTAAATCTTAAGACACGAGCCGAATCTGATATAAAAGAATCAATTGGAAGCCAAGAGAAAAAAATCAGTGGCTGGAAGTGTTTTTTTTAAAAACAGGAAATTAGCACAGCAAATTCCTTTTCCTTAATGTTAAGAAAATGGTAACTTACGATGCATAGACGTGGGTAAATGGTGAGACATTAGCATCCTTAAGCATAGAGCAACTGAAATCTATAGCTAGGGAGTTACAATTAAAATTACCCAGCAAGGTGAAAAGAAGTGAACTGATCCAATTGCTGGTAGAGCATTTAGTGCTCATGTATCTGATGCTCAACTCTGACTCTGAGTCCCTTCCCCTAGCTGTTATGATCCCAGCTAATGTTACCACTTGATAAGCCTGACGCCAGGGCGAAACCCAGCTTGTTAAAGCAGCTACTGAACAATGTCACCGGAGTCAGCTAATGAACCTTTAACAAAAGAATAAAACATTTATTTAACAAGAAAAGATGAACTATATTACAATACTTCTTCACCCACAACTATACATTTACAGATATATATAGATTTGTAAGGACAACACAAGTTACAAAAAACTATCTTATGCTCCAATGTTCACAGTAAGTACTCAGGCTATGTAAATTGTTATGGCACAGCCAATGGTAAATGCTGAGCTGCTCAAATCCCAGAGGGAGACTTGAAACAACTGCCACAACTGTTTTGCAATTTGTATAAATCTTGAGATGAAAACAGTAGTAATAAGACCAAGTCTTATAGATTTCTTACAAAACTAAATTAAACCTTTAATGGAAGAAATGATTTCGAGTACATACATAAATCTACAAATTACTGGTATGATAACTTCTAAATCCCCTAGTTAATCTAAAGCCCCAATTACATTTTCGTTAAGGCAACAGTAAGACACACAGATTTTAAAAGACCAGGAAAAGAAACATAATACCCTGGACAATTCAATTCAAAGTGAGTTTTCTTAACTTTGGTTCTTTGCAGACAGTAGCTTGAGGCTTAGATGCTGGAGGCTTTTCACACTTGTTAGATCTTAGAATTCTTGCCCTTACACAAAACCTTCACTCCTTTATACATATTTCCCCTTTGAATGCAAATTCCCATTGTTTCACTATGTCTTTGGACTTTACCTCTCTGATAATAAAAATCTCTCATAGTACCAATTTTACCAGTAATCTTTGAGCAAACTAAATATACTATTTCTGAACTTCTGGCTAGGTGAAACATTTCACACCCTCTTTTGAATTCAGGCTAGTCTGGTTTATTTAAAAATGCAAATGCCCCCTTTACACCTGTGTCTACCTACTTAACATTTCAAACCTAGCTTATCTTCTAACACATTAAAGCCTTCAGACCAGCTGCCTTCAATTCAATTAAGTCACACACACAGACATAGACCCATAGACCCAGAACCCACTCTACAATAAATTCAAATAATATTATGACAATTATTATATCTTCCTGATAAAACTATTTAGCGACGATTGTCAGGCATACCACATTCTGAAACCAAGTGACAGATGCCACCTCAACCAGACACCATGGATCTCTCATAAACTCCCCCCAGATGCTGGTTACACTCTTGAGTCAACAGGTGTCACTGAACTCCGTCTTTCACACGAGGGTTCCCAATCTCCACTCTCCAAGAACTCGCTTTGGAATCTTCTCCCAAACTGACGCTTTCTCTCAGACACCTTCCATCCACAGTTTCGACTCTCCTTCCAATATTCTTCTCCCCAGGTCACCACATGCATTCAAGCTTTTTTCCACACACTCTCTATCACAGACTCAGCTATCAACAGTACATGCCCATAGTAAAGAGTTACAGACCATCAAATGTCGCTTTGGACCTTCTGACTTCTCACAAGCCATTCACGCTTCAAACCTACTTCCTGCAGTGTCTGTCTCTTTAAGCATGAAGTTTGGAGTCTTTATCTGCTCCTCTTAACTTCACTTAACAGGAACTTTTCCAGGTTCCTGCCTTTCCTTTGACTAAAATGTCTGCTTAGGACTTTCTCCTGTTCCACTTCCCTGGATTTGGGGACTTCTTTCTTTAGTTTGCGACTTACTATCTGTCCCTTTGCTCCACTCTCTCTCTCTGGCAGCTTGTGTGTGTGTCTGTGTGTGTGGGGTGGGGTGGGGGGGGGTGGTGCGGGGGCTGCTGCCTCTCTGGCAACAGCACAGTTTTTTCTACTCTTGTGTTGGCTTAACTTTTCTTAGAGTTGTGAAACTTATTAGAAATGCATGCACCTTTTAAAGTGAAAAACTTGACCTTTTCTTAACACACAAGTACAGAAATACAAATCAAACTTAAACATTAAAGATATACCTTATCATTAACACCCAAAATTACAAAAATAACTTAATTAAATTATCTCTATTTCCTAACAAAGCTCAGGATGCAGCTAGAATGTCACCAAAGAGAAAGGGAGAGAGAGAAAGAGAGAGGGATGAATTCCAGCTCCGACAATTGGAAATGGAGCTAGCAGCTCAAAGGCTGGGAGAGACCAGAGAGCTGAAAGCTGCGAGGGAAAACCTGACTGTAACCAATAGCACTCCCCATCTTCCCATCCCAGAACCACTCTCTGAGGCTCTCAAGGACACTGGATTCATTCCCAAATTTGAAGAGAGTGATGTGTAGTCATTTTTTCATCACTTTTGAAAAAGTGGCAGGAGAGCTAAAATGGCCATCAGATATCTACATTTTTAATTCAGAGAGAGCCTAAGTGGTCTACTTCATGTTGACTCCTGATGTGTTCATTAATTATGAACAGACCAAGGCTGTCATCCTAAGTGCCTACAAGTTAGTCCCAGAGGCATATCGCCAGCAATTCCAGAGCAGGAACCCACCCAGACCTACATCAAGTTCGAACGGCTGACCATTGGGCCCATTCTTTAAAAATGCCGCACACATATGAAGGATTGCGTGATTTCATATTGTTGGACAAATTCAAAAATTGCTTACCCTCCAAACGACCAACACACTTAAAGAAGCAGAGAATCGTCACAACCAGGGGTGCAGCCATCACAGCAGACAGCTACAATCTCACCCATAGGCTTGGACATTCAGGCAGACCCTTTCTAAATCATGCTCTGTGTGTCCGAGCTGGACAAACTCCCAGAGAGCTTTTGGAGTTTTGTCCTTTCAGGAACAGTGCCCCCATACCTGTTCCAGGATGTGAGCAAGTCCGTGGTACTGCTCCAGGACACGGGTCATTCAGTCCTTAATGTTGAAGGAAACATAAGTCTACTGCGAGTCCTCCCTGAAGGCCAAGGCACTGATCAGTGAAGTGGGAGGAGGATCGGTGTTTTCCCCATACGGTCCATCTAGAGTGTGACCTAATTTCGTAACGATAGGAATTGTCCCCGAACAACCAGTAACAGGAATTGATTTCCTCCTCGGAAACGATTTGGCTGGCAATGAAGTGTTTGCTACCGAAGGAAAAGAGGCCAACAATGGCCAGCAGAAATCTGCAGAAGTGAAGAGAGCTGTGAAAGTTCTGAGGCCCTAAAGGGTGAAGTAGAACCCATATCAATTGAGCAAGAGCTGCTTGAATTCAGCAAAGCCAATATTTGGCCAGTAGAGTTAAAAGAGGTCCAGGAAGGGCCACTAGGGTTTAAAACAGACCCACAGAATATCCCACAATTAAACACAGACCAGAGAAGTCCTGGATCAGGAAAAGAAATAGTGAGGGAGATGCCCCACACTGTTGAAAAGCTTGAGGAAAGGCAAATTATGGAAATGGGAACGTTAAAGCTTAAGGAATTGCCTGAAGTACGGTTGGTAGAAAACTTCCTTCCAAATTTAAAAGGGACAAAGGGAATTCCCAAACATACTAGTAGTGAATGTGATGCCTCACCCAATAGAGGAGGCACAAGAGAGTATAGCAGGAGCTGAACCTCACCTTGAGGGCCCAAGTGTCCCAGGGGACAAGGAACATATTAGAAGAGTGCCCACTCCTAAGCCAAAGGCACGGGCTAAGGAGCCATTGATTGGTCTAGCCAATAGCTTTATTGCAAATTTAGATGGGGACCAGGAAGGTTCCTAAATACACCCAGAAAGAGTGAAGGTGATCCCTCACTTAGTTGGAACGCAACAGAGAAGTACAGCGGGAGCTGACCATCCACCAGAGGGCAGTAATGTTCCAGGAAGTGTAGAACAGCTTAGAAAAAAATCCATTCCCAAATCATAAGAGAAAGCGAGGAACAGTAACAATGGATTACAAGGGAGACATAGGTAAAGCCTACAGCGAATGCCATACTATTCAACTGACCAACAGAAAAGTTCCAACAAGATTGGACCCCCAATCACCCACTTTAATGCAGAATCATGAGGCAACCTTACAGGGCTGCCCACTGTATTTATAATGACCTATAAAAACACACCAGGTTGCATTACTGCAGCTCTACCTGGTATGGGTGTGGGAGAGACCCGTTCCATAAGACAATCTCCATATCATCCAGGCCCAGAAAGGCTGGGCCAGATTCAGGAGAGGACTACCCACCTGTTGCAGTGCCAACCCATAGCACCTAGCAACAGTAAAAAAGCCTGAAAAGAGGACAAAATCCCATTAAAAAAACCCAATTTCCTGGCAATCAGCTTGACCACAGTGCCTGGGTTTCAACAATTGAATCCACAAGTTACCAAGGTGGATGGGGAAGAGTTAAGCTGGACAAGGGCAAAAGCCCTTGCAATCACTGCATGAGAAACCCAGAATTCCTCTACAATTAGCCCAGAACAGCTTGACAATTACTAACCACCTGGATGCTAACCACCATGTAAAACCCTCAGATGCTTTAGAAGATAAATAATCAGAATAATTTGAAAACAATGGCTTTGCTTATGCCTGAACCCCCACAGAGAAAAATTCAGGACTCTAAACCTGGAATAGGCTTGCCCAATAAAGACAGACTTAGAACGCCCTGGGTCAACCTAAACACTTCTCCAATCACAGGAAAGGACAATGTCCTTGCTGACACCCTATTCCAGGTTTAACTCCAGAAATGCACCAGGGAACTGACATGGCCCCTGCTAGTTGTGTGCTTGACTTCCCACTGTGAATGAGAGAATGACAGCATGGCTCTTTACTTCCTGGTTTTTTGTCCTTCAAGGGGGAAGACATGGAAAAGAAACCCAACATTGTACAAATGTAAAACTTATTCCATATTGCTATTCCTTATTTTTAAACCAGACTTTTCTGCTGAACACAGACAATTAAGGTGGTTGATTCACTGTCTGGGAGTTATCCCCAGCAGTCTCCAGAACAAAAGAATTTTCCGCTCAATTTCAAGAATGTCACACCTTGTTATGCCTAAGGAGCTATGAACAGACAACCTGGGACCAATTTCAAAGAGAGCTACAGGAATATCATTTGCATTTGAGAAGCCAATCTTGCTAGCAGAGTCAGTGGGTCTGCTGAGACAATGGCCAGAAATTTCTATCCCTGTTGCTGTCGGTTGTCATGGCGGGTGTGTGTGGACAATATGACGGAAATGCCAGAAATCGGTTTTACGTCTTCATGAAACCAGTTTGCAATTGTCTGCTCCGCTTGTCAATGGCAGGCCGCTTTTCCTGCCGCCTCACATCGGGAATGTCATTTTAACACATCTGCATCTAATTATCAGCCCTGTTCGCCGGAATCATCCCCCAATGTCAAATTTACTGCCCATGTTGGTGGGAAAACATGCCAGCCCAGAACAGGTCTTGACAAGTGTGACATGCAGAAGTCGGGACTTACCGTTAGGACCTTCTACATTGTGGACGTCTGAGGTGTAGAAGATGCTAGAGCCCTACAGCTACTGGACCCTGGAGGAATACATGCATCGTATGCTAGGTAGATTCTGATGGACACGACTCTGCCACAAAGCAGTTCATGGAAGGTGGAAGGTCACCATTGATGTCTGGAGTGCGCTTTGGGACATCAGTGTTTTCGCCATGGTCTGCTACGGATGATTGTTGAGGGGGTGGAGAGGATGATGTAGGTTTGGGAGAGGAAGGTGAGTCGGGGCGGTGAGGTTGGGAGGGGGGAACGAAGATGTCGGGGGTTGAGGTTGGGAGGGAGGGAATGAAGGTGTCAGAGCGAATGAGGTTGGGAGGGGGGAGCAAAGGTGTCTGGGGGTGACATTATGGGGAGCCATTTAAATCTCCATTCAGTTCGGCAGGACAGTACTATCCTGCTGGACGGGAGGGGCCATAAAATCTTGGCCATTTTGTTTTTTGTTTTTATATTGCAAAGAGGACATAGAAAGCCTAAAAAAGATTTACAAGGACGACACTGCATGTTATAACTGTCAGGAAAGAGTGAACATGCTAGGACTGAGAATGGACCTGATAGAGGTCTTTAAAATTTGAAATAATTTGATAAGGTAGAAGTGGACAGGATATTTCCACTTGTTGGGAATCTAAAAGGGGCCATCAATATAGGATAGTCACAAATAAATCCAATAAGGAATTCTAGAGAAACTTCTTTGCTCAGAAAGTGGTGAGATTATCAAGCCTGCTTCCATAGATGCATGTAAGTTGCATTTAAGGGGAAGCTAGATAAATACGTGAGGGAGATATGAATAGAAAAATATATTGATCAAATGAGATGAATTGAGTTGGGAGGCTACCTGCAGACAGCTCCACTGTCCCCTAGTGCCTGTGGGACCTGGAGGCAGACTGGAAAGTCCCAGTCAGTCTCCGGCAATTGACCTTAAGTGGCCATTTATAGAGGCAATTGGTTATGCTGCCCCCTGACCCCACCCCTTCCACCTCCAGGAAAATGGCCTGGTGTGGGATCGAACTGGGGAACCAGCAAACCAGCTGACAGTGCTATTTTTAGCACCTGCTCCCGGTAGTGCTTAAAAATTCTGCCCTAGGATTCATCACATCTCCATTACAGACTTGAATATTACAAATCCTTTACATTAAATTTCTCAGCTAAAGATTACTCAGAACAAGTTGCTTTTTAATCCATTTTTTTTTGTGGAAAAATGTCTGGATTCTCCATGATGCCTGCCCACAATACCATGGAGGAAGTCTGCAGCTCACTGTGCAGAGCATTGCTAGCACAGAGTTGATTTGGTAACAAAGGGTATCATATCATCAAAAATATTAGAAATAGAAATGTTGTTTCATTTCAATATCAATGGATAATTCCACCCTTGCGTTGCTACTGAAATGCAACATTGTGTAACCATCAAAGATTCAAGAGAATGGTTCCAGGGATGAGGAACTTCAAATATGTAGATAAATTGGAGAAGTTGACACTGTTTTCTTTGGAAAGAGAAGGTTGGGAGGAAGTATTTGATAGAAGTATTCAAAATTATGAAGGGTCTGGACAGAGTAGATAAGGAGAACTGTTCCCATTGGTGGAGAACCAGAGCGTACAGATTTAAGGTGATTGGCAAAAGAAACAATGACGACATAGGAAAAAGTTTTTCACACAGTAAAAGGGTTAGGATCTGGAATGCATTGTCCGAATATGTGGTGGGGGCAGGTTCAGTCAAGGCATTCATGAGGGCATTGGACTACCACCTGACAAGAAAGAACATACAGGGCTACAGAGAGAAGGTGGGGGATGTGGCTCTAGGTGAGTTGTTCCTACAGAGAGCCGTCACAGACACAATGGGCTGAATGACCATTCTATAAATATATAATGGGTATTTTCCTTTTATTTTAATTCTGATTTCTGACTTTATTAACCCTTTACAATACATGGTTGAAGACCTGTTAGATATTTTTGTAGCTTATAACACTGTTGGTATTTTATTTGATTGAAATTTGTTTTAACATGGAATAATCCTTAGCAATTTTATGCCATACATTCTTCTATTTTTAAATAAGCAACATGAAAATTTGTAACTCACAGCAGATTTTAATTTTATTTCTCCGCCTTTATAATTTTTCTTTTAAAAATTGCGCCAAGGAGTAGAAACTCAAGGCGCATTATTCACTTTTGTATCTATGTCATTATAAATAATGTGTTGTAACTGTGTGTCCTAATTATTTACACCCTTTTTCACTGCAATAACTTCTCTTTCTATTACTATTTTTGCAGCTACCACTGCTGACGAATTTTCATTATATTTTGTGGGAGACTGCAGCAACGTGAGTACAGCATGACAGGTGACCAAAATTGGTGGATTAACCAAGAAATTGTAATATTTCAGACAACAAGGGCTGTATTCTCCTCCTATTGGCAGTATTGGGAAGTGGATACAGGACTAAGCTGCCCAACCTTTCCTCGTAAGATAACCCCTCTTTCCAGGAATCAGTCAAGTGAACCTTCTCTGCACTTTTTTTTTATTGAGGAGACCAAAACTATACACAATGCACAATACAACTGTAGCAAACACCCCACTTTTTTTCCATTCCCCTTGCAATAAATGACAATATCCCATTTGCCTTCTAATCACTTGCTGTACCTGCATACTAACTTTTTGTGATTCATCTGAAATGTGACTCTGAAACAAAAGCAGGAAATGCTGGAAATATTCAGCAGGTAAGGTAAGATTTGTGGAGAGAAAATTAATGGGCTGAGTTTGAGGTGTGGGTAGCAACTCCCACCACCAGCGCTGGAAGCTTGTGGTGAGACCGGGCAGCTGGGTGCCGGGGGAGGTATGGAGTTTCACAAGGGATTTTTCTTGAGCCGGCAGGTGGGGAAGGTATCGTGGGTAGACAGAGAGGAAGTTCTGAAAAGTTAATCACTGGCACCATCTCTAAAAGCCAGACAGTAGTACAGTATAATGCTCTAGCCCTGATGGAATTGGTGAGAAAATATTTTTAAGGCAGAGGTAGACAGATTCTTGTTAGGCAAGGGAATCAAAAGTTACCAGGCTTAGGTGGGAATGTAGAAACTGAAGCACAAGAAGATCAGCCAGGATCTTATTGAATGGCGGAGCAGGCTCAAGGGCTGAATGGTCTACTCCTGTTCCTATTTCTTAAAATCCTTGCAGCAGTGCAAGTGGGGGAAATGGCCGAAACTCAATGAAAGGTAGTCCCAAGACTCAGTGATTCCCCCCTGGAGGTACTCCTCCGGGCTGCAAAGGGGTGAAGGGATGTCCCGTTACCCCAGAATGGCAGGAGGAGACTGGCACGGCTGATCAAGCAGCCATGGATGGAGGTTGCAGAGGTGGTCAGCAGCCATGGCCTGTTCCTTGCACCTGGCTGCAGTTCAAAAAAAGGGTCAATGACCTCATGTGTTCTGGTAAGTTGAGTGCAGCACATAGCGTTAAGGTTGCAGCCTTAAGTGTGAGGAAGGATAAATAATTTATTAATAATAACAGTAATTTGCTGAGAAGACAATGGTATAGTGGTAATGTCACTGAACTAGTAATCCAGAGGCCCAGGCAAATGCTCTGGGGACACAGGTTCAAATTCCACCATGGCAGCTGGTGGAATTAAATTCAATTAATGAACCTGGAATATAAAGCTAGTCTCAATAATGGTCACCGTGACAATGATAATTGATTGTTGTAAAGCCCATCTGGTTCAGTAATGGCCTTTAGAGAAGAAAATCTGTTGTACTTACCTGGTCTGGCCTTAGTACGACCCCAGCCTTCAGCCAATGCGATTCACTCATCGTGATATCAAGAGACAGCTGAAGGCACTGGATAGTGCAAAGGCTATGCGCCCTGACAATATTCCAGCAATAATACTGAAGACTTGTGCTTCAGAACTTGCCTCGCCCCCTAGCTGTTCCAGTACAGCTAAAACACTGGCATCTACCTGGCAAAGTGGAAAATTGCCCAGGTATGTCCTGTACACAAAAGCAAGACAAATCCAACCCAGCCAATTACACCCCATCAGTCTACTCCTAATCATCAGTAAAGTGATGGAAGAGGTCCTCAACAGTGCTATCAAGCAGCACCTGCTTGCTGATGCTAAGTTTGGGTTTCACCAGGGTCACTGAACTCCTGACTTCATTACAGCCTTGGTTCAAACATAGACAAAAGAGCTGAACACCAGAGGTGAGGCTAGAGTGACTACCCTTGGCATCAAGGCAGCATTTGACTGAGTGTGGCATCAAGGAGCCCTAACAAAACAGGAGTCAATGGGAATCAAGGGGAAAACTCTCCGCTGGGTGGAGTCATACCTATCACAAAGGAAGATGGTTGTGGTTGTTGAAGGTCAATCATCGCTGTTTGAGGACATCAATGCAGGAGTTCCTTAGGGTTGTGTCCTAGGCCCAACCATCTTCAGCTGCTTAATCAATGACCTTCCTTCCATCATAAGGTCAAGAGTGGGGATATTCGCAGATGATCACACAATGTTCAGCACCATTTGTGACTCCTCAGATACTGAAGCAGTCCATGTTCAAATGCAGCAAGACCTGGACCAGGTTTGGGCTCACACAGTGACAAGTAGCATTCACGCCACACAAGTGCAGGGCAATGACCATCTCCAACAAGAAAGAATCTAACCATTGCCTCTTGACAGTCAATGGCATTACGATCACTGAATCCCCCACTATCAACACTCTGGGTGTTACCATTGACCAGAAACTGAACTGGACTTTTCATATAAGCACTGTGCTTACAAGAGCAGGTCAGAGGCTAGGAATCCTGTGGCGAGTAAGTCACCTCCTGATTCCTCAAAGCCTGTCCACCATCTACAAGGCACAAGTCAGGAGTGTGATGGAATACTCTCCACTTGCCTGGATGAGTGCAGCTCCAACAACACTCAAGAAGCTTGACACCATCCAGGACAAAGCAGCCTACTTGATTGGCACCGCTTCCACAAACATTCACTCCCTCCACCACCGATGCACAGTGGCAGCATTGTGTACCATCTACAAGATGCACTGCAGGAACTCACCAAGGCTTCTTAGACAGCAGCTTCCAAACCCACAACCACTACCACCTAGAAAGACAGGAGCAGCAGATGCATGGGAACACCGCCACCTGCATGTTTCTCCCCAAGCAACTCCCCATCCTGATTTGGAAATATTATTGCCATTCCTTCACTGTCGCTGGGTCAAAATCTTGGAACTCCCTCCCTAACAGCACTGGATGTACCTACACCACATGGACTGCAGCGGTTTGAGAAGGCAGCTCACCACCACCTTCTCAAGTGCCATTAGGGATGGGCAGTAAATGCTGGCCTAGCCAGCGATGCCCACATTCCATGAGTGAATAAAAAATAATCTCTCTTGCAGGTCAAAGACGAGCAGCTAACCATCAATCATGAGAGTCAGCCCCCACCTCTGAGGAGGAGCAAAGACCCCAGGGAGTAAACTGTCATATCATCTCATGTGCAGATACAATGCAGCCTGTCGGTATTTACACATGATTAGTAATGGGGTCACATTCTGGTGAACACAGCACAGACACAGCCGAGCAGCTGATGGAGGCAGTGACAGCCCAAATCACTCTCACTTGGCAGAGTGTGGGAGGGCCTGGAAATGCTCAACTTCAGGCTGATGACATGCCTCTTTCAAAGTCAACAAGGAGGCATTTATTGAGCTGCAGAGTGAGATGCATGAACATCTGATAGAGTTTCCGGAAGCCATCCCATCATGACTTTTATGTGCCCACATGCCTTCCTCGAAATTGGTGCCCCTCATGGAGAATCGTTTCCTGTAGATCACCCAATGAATGCCAGAGATGTGCACTCACCAGCATGGCTTTGCCTTCTCCATGAGCTCTGTGGAGCAATGGCTGGATGAGAGGGGGATGAGAAACATAGATCCATCGCCAGGTCCTTGGACTCCTCAGGCAAAAGGAATAGACAAGTGTGCCCTAAAAGAGTGGAGGGGTAGCTGCCTGCAGGATTGGTGGGCCCTTCATAGGGAGCTCCTACTGTGGGCAGTAACTCCTCAGCCCCTCTGACAGTGACACCAGCACCTCACAAAGCCACGGAAACAGGGGCTCCTGCACCTGTGGAGGAGGCTCGCAATATTCCAGGGTCCTCGAGGCCTCAGTTAACTAAAGGATAAACTCATGGTCATTGAAGGCGACAAAACAGAAAGGTGAGCAGCCTGACTGCTTAGGAGCATCTGCATGTGCATGAAAAAGTCACCATTCCTGCACTTGGATTTCATGAGATTATTTCCTGATGTCAGATGTCACCTTAATGTGTATTTGTCTGAAAGGAAAATCATGGTTGACAAACTTGTTAGAGTTTTTGAGGATGTTACTTGTAGCATTGATAAAAGAGAATTTAGATTTTTAGAGGACTTTTGATAAGTTCCCACCCAGGAGGTTAGTAAATAAAATTAGAGTGCATGGGATTCGGGGAAATACACCAGCATGGATTGAGAATTGGTTATCAGACAGAAGCAGAGAGTAGGAATAAACAGATCATTCTCAGGATGGCAGGCTGGTGCTAATGGGGTACCACAAGGATCAGTGCTAGGTCCACAGCTGTTCACAAGCTATATAAATGATTTGGATGTGGCAACCAATTACAATATTTTCAAATTTGCTGATGACACCGAATTGGGTAGGAATGTAATTGTTGAAGAGAATGCAAGAAGGCTTCCAAGAGCCTTGGAAAGGCTAAGTTAATAGGCTAGAACAATGGCAGATGGAATACAGACTGGAGTTTTCCAGCGCCCCACCCTGTGGTGGGTTCCCCCGCAGTGGGGCCAGCGAGCCATTGAAATCTTGATTCACACCTGCAGGACCGGGAGATCCCGCCAGCACGAGGGGCTGGAAAATTCTGGTCATAATGTGAGTAAGTCTGAAGTTATTCACTTTGGCAGAAAAAATTGAAAAGCAGGGTATTTCTTAAATGGTGAGAGGTTGGGAAGTGAGGGAGTCCAAAGGGACCTGGGAGTCCTTGTTCATGAGTCACTAAAAGCTAGCATACAGGTGCAGTAAGCAGTTGGGAAAGTATGGTACGCTGGCCTTCATTGCAACAGGATTTGAGTAGTCTACATACAGCAACTTCTGGATTTCTGCATTTAACGGCACATGTGCAAACACCAGAGTTACTGTCAGTTTCACAGGGCAATGACCGCAAATGCTGAGTTTCACAATCATTACAATTGCACAGCATAGGCTAATATATATATTGCACTTATACATAACATTGCAACATGACACTTGTATCTGCAGATGTTGAAATGCAAGTTCCTTTATAATTCCTCATTGAGGTTTTTCAGGTTTTTTTTGCTTGTAGAAATTGATTTTTCAAGAAAATCAGTAAAATGCTACTAAAAAGAAATTGTTCAGTAGTATAAAGAAAATGATTTACAATTATATTCTGGCAAAGCTCCCATGGATTTACAGGAATAGTTTTAAAGTATTTTCCTACATGAAAAATAAGACTCTTGTACATCAAAATTAGAAGTTGTTTCATTCTTCTGCTCCTTTACATTTTCATGATCTCATTAAACAAAAGAGCAGTTGAGCAGTTTGCACCCATGCCTTCATACTAAATGTCATACCAAACCCAGTCAAGAAGTGGTGAACCAAAGCAGTCAAGCATAGCTGTTTGGCCTCCACTTGGTGACTCCATCCAAATAAACAGCATGGCTGGAATGGTACCTGCATGATACTTGTCAATGGTATAACATAAATACGAACATGTGAATTAGAAGGCAGAAGGAGGCCTTTCGGCCCCTTGTGCTTGCTCCACCATTTGATAATATCAAGGCTGATCTGTATGTAGCCTCAACTCCATTTTCCTGTCTGCCCCAGATAATACTTGACTCCCTTGCATATCAAGAATCTATCTGACACATCCTTGAATATGTTCAATGAGGAAGCGACTTCCATCGACTAATGATCCTCTGAGAGCAAAAAAGTTCTCTTCATCTCTGTCTTAAATGGGCAACCCCTTATTTTTCCTCTAGTATTCATCTCGCCCATAAATGGAAACATTCTTTCAGCATCCACCCTGTCAAGTCCCCTCAGAATCTTATATGTTTCAATAAGATCACCCCTCGTTCTTCTAAATTCCTGTGGTATGAGCCCAACCTGTTCAACCTTTCCTGATAAGATAACCCCTTCATCCCAAGAACCAGTCAAGCGAACATTTTCTCATCTGCTTCTAATGCAACTTGACCTTTTCTTAATTAAGGAAACCTAAACTGTACACAGTATTCAATAGGTGGTCTTACTAAGGCTCTGTACAGCTGTAGCAAAACAGCTATTTCTATATGGTATTCACCTTGCAATAAACGACAACATTCGATTTGCCTTTCTAATTACTTGGTGTACCTGCATACTAACCTTTTGTGATTCATGTACCAGGACAACCAGATACCTCTGTACCACGCAACTTTAGAGTCACAACTATACTTTAAACATCGTCAAAAGGTAGTACCACAGTGGTTCTGGTGTCACCACAACCAAACATGATATTTAGGAAATGAAGTTTGAGTTAACTTTGAAAGTCCATTTCATTAAATGTAATGATTCACTTTCAATATATTTGACCCTCGTACGACTGACACTTCCTCTCTGACTAGACAGTTATGGAAAACTTCCTGTTCATGTACTGTAATGCAAAGGAATAGAGTAATGAAGCTTCTGAAATTCCCCAAATGAGCAAACATGTTTGGACCATATGGGTAAGTACATTGAAAGTGAGGGAATAAAGCTCCTCAGATGTCAACAATGTCGTACTACTAAAATAAACTTTTCACTTAAGCAAAGCATGTGAATTCTGGTGCCTTATCTGCCTTTATCTATTTTAGTTTTTTTTTTATTTTTGCTACCTGTTGTAATATTATCTGTCCTGTACCATTTACGTTTTTTAAAAAAGCTAAATTTTAAATGCTTTCCATTTTGAAGGTGAGAGCAACATTTTTTTTAAAGAAAGCGTATTTTGTTGAGCTGAAAACTGATGCTTTGTAGTCAATTAAACATCAGATTGGTAATGATTGCTGGCTAGGTCATACATTTTGTGGCAGAGTTTGTGCCCAAAATCCATTTGAAATTGGGCTGGTTAGGGTACAGTTCAAATTTCTGATAAAATTTATTTGCATAATCATAAATGCAAAGGGCTAGATTTTCATTTCTGGGTTGGGACCCCAAAGTTGGGAGCATTTCTGGGTCCTGACCCTGCATTGTGTTGATGCCTAAAGCCCAATGCCATTTTCAAAGAAAGACCAATTTGTGGGTATGTGGCACATTCACCATCCAATTGGAACAGTGGAGGTGGGGAGCAGGTAGGAAAGGAACGTGGCGGAGTCAATTTAAAGAAAAACCAGCAGCCAGTATTGAGGTTGCTGATTTATTTTGCAATGGAAGAAAGAGAAAATCCACAGCCTAGCAGCATGACAGACACCTGCGCACCTACAATTCACCGATGTCTCCTTTCAAGACCCTTTTAGGATGGAATCAGTGTGGAGTGTTCTATCGCTGGAGAAGGGCAGGAGAATGCCAGCCAGCCAGACCAAGTAAGTATGGCTGCAGGTGACTCAGGATGTGAGTAGCCGCACCGTTATAGGGAGGATGTGG
The DNA here is from genome assembly GCF_017639515.1 of Carcharodon carcharias. Taxonomy (NCBI): domain Eukaryota; kingdom Metazoa; phylum Chordata; class Chondrichthyes; order Lamniformes; family Lamnidae; genus Carcharodon; species Carcharodon carcharias. Next base: position 162,857,583 of record NC_054468.1, read on the forward strand.
GCTCAGTGCAGGTAGCACTTCAATTACCTGAAGTCTGGCAAGTTGAGTCCAATGCTACAGCCAGATGACAGGCCTCTAGTCACAAGCATACCCATTAGCTGAGCAGCCTGAAGGCATATTACAGAGCCATGGGCAAAGCTCCACAACAATAGTGGAGAGGAGGCAACAGTGGAGACAATAAAAGTTACATGTCGGAAGTGCTGGAAATAGGTGAAGGAGGGCAATATGGTCCTAACTCTCTCATCCTTGACTTGCAGGAGGAAAGAGAACACAATAACAGAGAAAGGTCTCATTCAGGTGGTGGAGAGTCCCATCTAGCGATTTTGATGCCCCTGTAGGAGATCGCCGTCGACAAGGCCTGGGTGAAAGCACATCAGGTATTGGCAATGGTGAGCTGGAAGTCTGTCCAAGACAGGGTGAAATAATCTGAACATCTTCACATGATGTGGATGGAGCTCCCTACTCCCCAGTTCCTCACATGCCAAAGGATAAGCTCTAATGCATAACCGAGGGAAATTTTATGGAGGCAATAGGGGTCTCAGACACCGGTTGGAGAGCTGGTGAGAGACCCACGTTGCTTTCTTTGGGGAGGCCTTCCGAATTACAAGCCAATCAGGCAATTAACAGGCCATCCTTCCACAGGATCAGGAGTTTGGGAGCAGGAAGTCCCACCCACTGAGAGTTGTTGCCCAATCAGAGGCAGAAACTCTTTTGCCACAGTGGGGAATACAACCACTGGATGCCCACGATCGCAACCCATGCCAGAGGCAGAGGCAATTGTGGGCAGTCCCTATTGGCGTATGAAGGATAGACACAGCCATGCTTAGCTGGTCACAGATGCACACCTTCAGGAGAAACATGCTAGTGGGTATTTCTGGACCAGCAGCTAGAGATGTGTGCCCACATGTTGGAGCTCCCTAAGATAGTGTTGAGTCTTGGACAGAATGGAGGATCCATTCAACACCTGTGCATTACCATCTCAAAGGCTTTTGAGTACATGGGCTCTCTTCCAGTAAATGAGTGATCAACCTCGCAGAGAGCCATATGTGCAGCGCTCTTAAGTGGATGCAGGAACAGAATGTAAGGCACATTCTGTAACATTGACTGATCAGTGGCTTCAGTGGCAAAAAGATGTTGTGGATGCCAGTTACATCCCAGTTAACGGCTCCCTCTGATGATCAAGTGCTCCATAAAAGAGCTGAGGGAGTCAGAGATGATAGTATGGGAGCCACTTCTCATGGAGCATTCTGGTCATCATCCAGTCACCTGTCACCTTAGTCCCTCTGATTGAGGAACCAGTTGTGCAACAAGGCCCTGTGACAGAGGCTGCCCCTGTATTGATGCCAGTACAGCAGACTATGAAGGCTCCCCACTTGCATCTGCAAGAGGAAAATGACGGTCACAGGCACCTCAGCTGCAAACACAGCGATTAGGCTGACTCAATCTCATCCCTAGCCAAAGGGGGAGCACTGTGTCGGAGAAGCCAAAAATGCAGGGCCCCATGTTAGCAATTTCACTTTTCATATGGGTAACATGTTATGTTTGTGTCAAGTAACAAGGACTCAATACATTGGAAATGTTGTTATTTGAACCCAGACTTGTGTGTTTCCAATCTTTGGTGACATCGTGGGAAAAGAAGGAAGAAATGGGAGTGCGACGCAATGGTGGGTATATGTGGCCGATGGAGACTTGTGTTTCATTAAATGTGAAAAACAATTGAAGTATTTTGTGTGTGTATGTGATGGATGAGCTCTCTCAATCAGTTGAAGGTGAATAACAGAGCGATGCACATTCTAGGATGAGGTGCTCTCAGGAGAAATGTGCCTGAATTTAGAGCTGCCTGAGGTTCCCTGATCAATACCTTGACTGCTGATCTGGACCTGACTTATACTGCATGAGCACCATTCTCCACTGTTTCTTCCTCCTCTGAAGAAGAAATGGGCTGTTCCACCATTTCTCCTTCTTCAAAGTCCACACCTCTACAGAGGGTCGTGTGATGGAAAGCACAGTAGACCATCACAATGCAAGGGACCCTTGAGAGAGAGCACTGAAGGGCACCACCTGACCAATCAAGACTGGAACCACATCTTCATAAGTCTGATGGCCTGCTCGATGGTGGTCCCTATGATGAGATGGCATAGGTTGTAGTACCTCTGTGCCTCTGTTGCAGGGCTGCGCATATTTTCAGTAACCATCTCTTCAGGTGACATCTCTTGTACTGTAATAGCCATCCAGGGAGTCTCTTAGGCACTATGAAGAGCAGCAGCACCTGTGTTTGCCTGAAGATGAAGAAGCTATGGCAGCTGTCAGGATACTGTGCACTGCCTGCATGAAACAATTGTTGTGGTCGCAAATCAGCTGGATATTTAGGAAGTGAAATCCTTTCCCATTGAGGAATGTCCCTGGCTGCTCAGTTGGTGTCCTGATGGCCACATGGATGCAGTCGATGACCCTTGCATCTGGAGAAATCCATCAATGGAGGCCAATCCCAAAATCCTCTCTGCCTATATTTCTGTATTTGTTTGGAACTCTATAATAGACAGCCCTCTTATGCAGCACATTTGTAAAGTGCCTTATGCAATGATGGGCAGCCACTTGACAAATATCAACTTGGTCAGCAGCCAACCTTTAATACAATCCAAATTCCAAGAAGTTCAGATCCTCTGTGATTTTTATGACTACTGGCTCACGAGAACTACTGGGCCTAAGATGATCCTCAATAAGGACACACAGGTTAGAAATCATTGCTTGGATAAGCGCCTCCTGCAGCATTGATGTTTTGACATCACTAGGAAACTTATTCTTCATTAGTGTACCCTCTGGTGAAGGTATTGCCTTTGTTGCTTCCCAGCACTTTGTTCTTCACCTCAGCATCTCTCATGGCCAAGGGTCCACATCTGCTGCTGCTGAGACTGCTCTCATTGCTGCTCATCTCTAATTCAAAGTAGCTAATTCCCATTTTCAGTAATGGGCTTGCTTGCATCCAGCTGCACTGTCATGGCTCCCTGGACTCTTGTGATGCCTGTAGTCCCTTCCCCTCCAAAGGCCCCAGTGCTCATTGATAAAACTCTCAGGCAGAACTGATCATGCAATGGCCACTGTGTGCTAATGCATGGTGATTTCTGAGCCGTCCTACTCTTATACATTGTTCTGGGTAACACCCACATTCAGGACTGGCTCCCTGCTGTGATGCCGCCACCTTTTCAGGGAAGTACTTGAGACCCTATGGGCTTAAATTTTTCTCTCGTCGGGCGGGTGCGTGCCCAACCCTAACGAGCGTAAAATGACACGCGATATTTTCATCAGCGGGCGCGCACAGCAATCAGCAACATGCCCAGCGACAATTAAGCAGCCTATTAAGGCCCTTAATCAATTAATTGAGTAGAATTTTTCGCTGTTTGTCCAACTATTCAGTTGGCAGGTGGGTGAAAAGGACAAGCGGCTTTTCCATTTTTGGCGAAACCTCATCCATGGGCGGGATGAAGTTTCGACCAGTGATTTAAAAAAAACTTTCTACACTCCTATTTAATATGTCCCTGCTCATGTGACAGAGTCACATAAGGGGACATGTTTTCATAATTTTAAATATCTTTATTTTTATGGTTAAAAACCTTCTGCTCTCTCAGGCAGCTCTGTGCCTCAGGGAGCTTTTACTGCACACACTCACGTTCATGCGTGAACTTCAGCGCTTGCACTCCTCCCGCCCTCACCCTGGCAGCATGTGTTTCACACTGGCTGGCCATTAATTGACCAGCCAGCATAAAATCGCATTTGGGACCTGACCACAGTCAGCTTTGTGACGGCTCCCGGGCCTGCCCACCGCGCCCACCCAACAACAGCAAAATTCTGCCCTATGTGTTTCCCTTGCCTCCTCTCAAAAATTGCAAACTGCCCTTCAGCAAGCTGACAGCTAATTTCCATGCTCAATTACAGACTCGCCATTTTCCTGCAGCTTGTTACTTCCCACTTCCTGACTGCTTTTAAAAAATGACAGCTCACTGGAACTGTGTCGGGAATCTAGCATGCCACTCAGCAGTGCAATTTTGTGGGCATACACGCCTTTGTCCATGCTTCCATCATGCTACAAGAATTCAGTCCCAGGTTTTCAATGCACCAGTGCAATAAGAATAGAATGTAATACTTTCTTCTGTTCCCTTACCATTAGAAAGCATTCTCAAGTGGTAACTTGATACAATTTTTTTGCTATAGCTGAAAAGGGATTTATCACCAAAAATAAACAATTTTAGTAAGTGTCTAATCCACTGCCTGATTTAAAATCACTGAAAACAACTTGAAAGAAAAATATACCGAACCATTTATAACATTTACAAGTTTCATTGGTGTCCACTAATTAGTTTCTTAGTAAATTAAACATTTGTTGATATAAGAAAACTTTCATGGCATGCCTACTGGTACCTATGCACCTGAGAAATGAGTCCAATTTTCAAAGTCTTCCAGTACAAGGTCATAAGGTGGCCAGTTTTTTGAGCAGGATCTGAACAGTATGAACCTTAACCCAGCACTAAAGACCACAGAACTTACTTGCTTTTAGAGTTCCTCGATTTTTGTGCTTTTTGGGCCAATTTTTCTCGGATTGCACTAATACTAGCACAAATGACTGGAAATTATACCTTTTAGGCCTCAAAACTAGAAAGGGCTACTAACAAGCTAGTGTACTTGTTACTGGCACAGAAATGAAAACTGACCTTTTTGCTGGAATGGAGAGATTTAGTTCCAGTGCTTTTCCTTGATTTTAATATCCTTAGCAAATTGAATTTTTACAAAAAATGTTCCATGTAGAAGATGTGAAATGAGTTAATTATGCTCCAATTTTGACTTCACACATAAGCTGTGACCGTAAACCTCTACATATTGTGTATTGTGTTGTACAATGATGTTAGAGACAGGGAAAAGAGGCAAAGCAACTCCTTTATTCTCTCACCGTCTGTCCATAAGCAGAGGTGTTTTTAATTGTTTAAATTTAGGCTGTGGCATGTTTCCCCAAACTCTCAGTTTATTATGTTCAATTTTTAAAGTAAGTTGCAGCAAATCTCTTTATGATTAAATCAAAAGGTTAGTTTACTCACACATTCAAACCCGGGGGCAGGGGTTGATAGCAACTTCACACACAGATACACACACAGAGACACACACACACAAACACACACGCATAAATAGACAGTAAGGGGATAGAAAAGAGGAGTCTTACAACTATGAATAACTTAACAGCAAAAGAACCACAGAAATGGATATTAGTTCACGCGATTACCAGACCCAGAAGGTCAAAGTCCAGAGTGGGGGGGTCTGGGTGGTGGTTTCTTCATGGAGAAGTTCCAGCGCTCTGGTTCCTGGCAGAAGACAGCAGCACAGAATCCTTTTAAAATGGTTGGAAATGCAGCAAGATGAGATTGCTGTACATTGGTCTGCTCAGTAGGTGGTGATCAGAGGCTTCCAGATAAACAAGCTTTGAGGGGCTGAGACTCATTGCAAGTTGCTTGGTCACCCTGGAGTTCTATTGTTGGTCTTGCAGGTTGGAGGTAAATAAGCAGACTGCTTGTTTTCGAGTTCTCAACTGAATATAAAGATTTCAGAATGGTCACTCGAGTCATGTGACCTTCTTCCTCCACAATGATTTATAAAGGGATGTTTATCTGGTATCTGGAACTGGCTTTTGTTTTATGGTTTATTATGTCCTAGACATTAGCCTCTAAAAGAGTAATTATCTACATAATGACCCTTTTCTGGGTGGCTATTGTCTTGGTAGACCCTTGGCCTCTGCAAGAGGGGATAGCTTATAAAGATGCACTCATAAACGTTCATTTCCTTTCCATAGTTCCTTTCTGAAATAGACCTTGACAGCCTCAGGTGTGAGATGTTAGCTGTTAGTGTCTCGGCAGATATAACAAATTTCAATGTCTCTCTCTTTGTTATAGTGCTCTGGTTTCGTGGATTATATTGGGTTTTATAACAAGGTGTGAGATTCCACAAGAATGAGGGTGGAACTCTTTTGTCCTCTGCGCGATACATAAAGCAAAATTACAAATGTATTGATATTCAAAGAACTTTGATACACAGGGCACAGAGACAATTTCCCACCCATTGTGAGACAGCTCACAAACAAAAATAACAAATTTCAATTTATGAGCCCCAAAATAAGATGGGTCAATTTGTTACTCTAGCCTGTTTGTGAATAGTTCATTATTTATGAGGCTTGTGGTTGGGAGAATACGGGTGGGGTGCATAAGGGTGAGGAGGCATTAATTGGCCTTTGATGACAAGTTGCAGCAAAACACTGCAGGCTGCTCAAAAATTGCTTTTGTCCGCAGACAAAGAAACCATATTACGGTCTGCAAGAATGGGTTCCCAGATTTAGCAACGGCACCCTGAACTCTGCTAGGATGTTGAAACCAGGAGAGATGCCATGTTTCCGATGTTGGGGGCGGGTTGGTGGGGACAAGAAGGCCTCCAGAGTGACCCTGAGAAGGAGAGCATATGTCCAAAGTAGTGGCACCACAGACCTGGCAACAGTGTCAGAAAGGGTTTAATAACCTCACTCAGGTGGTCAAAGTGAGTGAATACATAAGCACATTAGATTTCACATCCACCACTCCACCAATGTCTCACACTGCTCAATTCACCAATCACATACTCATTACTGCACTTGACACTCAGGATGCAGACCAAACAACCTGACATTACACCTCACTCAGACATACTTTGAACATACGAGCTGCATGTATACCTCCAGCTGTTCAGCTATGACAGGCATCACTCAAACACACTGACACACAATCAGTGACATTGTGTACTCCCTTTTGCAGGAGAAGGTGACACACAAGAGGCAGAAAAGCCTGAAGATGGGAGGAGGACCAGGATGGCTATATGCCAACAGCTCCCTGGAAGAGATCATGGGCAAAGGTTTTACAGAGCTAGTGGCATCTGGTACAAGGGAGACCATTCTGGGTACAGGTGAGTTGCTTATGTATCTTTCCCATTAACTCCTAACCCTTACCCTGAAATGGAAACTGCAGATAATGTGACTGTGGGCTGCTGGTTTCATATTCTTCCCCCTACCCTCCCCTTATGCTTTTGTGCTTTCAGATAGCCAGGAACTGTTGGTTGCAGAATCAAGTGTATGGACGAGAGGAGATGAGAAAACGCTATCACTTGACACAATACTCACAACCACCAGCTCAGGTACTGATACTGCTCATACCTTAGAGGTGAGTATAAAGTCAGAATCTGTACATGGTGAATCACCAGGCACAAGTGGGCTGCAGCCAAGCTAGAGGGATAGGTCAGCTCATGTGTGATCTTCCTGCTGCAGGAGATTCAGATGAGGATTATATTGAGGTGAACTGCTGGAGAATACTGATTAACATCTACGAGATGCTCAGTGTATTTGCAGGTCTGCCAGCTAGCCTTCACCTACTGACTTGGTGGCACGGGGCATGATGCAGACCATCTCAGCTTCCAATGCAGCACAGGCAGAATCCTATCAAAATAACAGTGCTGAAGTAGAAGCTCAGAGTTCATGAGGCTCAGGCTGCTGCCATTCAGACTGCTCCATCCAGACACAGATAGCTGCCACCATGGGTGCAGATCTCATTGCTCAACAAACTTCTCCAGCACATAATGAGGAGCACTGAGGTGCCACCCAGGGGGAGTGGCAGAGGCACTGTGGAACATAAACCAGCTGTCCTCTCAGGATGACAGCATTTGTGCTGCCAGCACTGCATCTTCATCAGTGCTCTTGCTGTTGCCTCTCAGCAAGCCGACCCAGAAAGCTGCCATCCATGCCTAAGTGCTGTCACCAGACCTTCAAGGCATAGAGCTTTTCAAGGATGTTCTCCAAGGCCATCTGCAGTGTCCAGCAGTGAAAGCCTGCGGCCTTCCACTAGCCATACTGCAGCCACTGTGAAGGAGCGCAAGGACAGGCAAGGTCAGTTGCAAGACATGCACCAAGGAAACGTACAAGGTTAATTAATTCTGTTCTTTTTGTATTATTGATTCTATTTGTCAGCAGTACTGAACAATATGTTTTCAAAATGTGCTGATACATTCGGCGGGATTTTCTGCACCCGCCCGCCGCCGTGATCTTTTGGTCCCGCCACAAGTCAACTGACTTCTGCTGGGGCGCTGCCTCACCCCGCGGTGGGTCCCACCCACAATGGGGCCGAAAAACCCCAGCCAATTATTGCAAAAGTGCCAATATGTGGTGAGTAGAACCGCCCAATGATATTGCATCACATAGTCCAGTGAACTACTTTAAGAAACAAAAATAGTCAACATAAAATTGCCCTATAGTACATAATGGCTTTATATAACTTAGATAAATTAGTCCAATGAAGCTGAAGCATATGGCCCATTTCGAGGACAATCATGCAGCTGTGTATGTGTGTCCAATTGACAAACACATTCAAGAAAATAGAATTTTTTTTCTTTAATATTGATTCAGGAACTCAGAGATATTTCAGAATTATTATGTCACAGTACTCTAATAAACACCACTCTAATAAAAAACGGAGGCTTAATGAAAAAGTGGGAACTAAGATTAACACTGGAGATGTAAGACTAGGGCAGTAGGGACATCTTATTCAAAGTTTACCATTTACACAAAAATGTATAATTTTATACAATGTACTTTAGATTTTTAAAAAAACTTGTCTTTTTGAAAGGAAAATATCTGCATAGTAAGCTGCATTGAGACAAACAAGCTTTGGCTTGTCAGGCTGCTCTGTGATGTCTCTGATAAAGAATGTTCCACTGTGTTCTGATCTGGTTCTGTTGAGTACAGTAGCAAATCAGACCATACTGCAATTTGATCTGGAAATGTCTGTCCCCAAGAAACCATAATGTGGGTCAGATATACAAAGCACCAAGCTGAGATGTAGTTTAATTGGATTGGGCAGCTCATGAGTGGCTGTCCAGCTATTTGAATTCACATTCCTTGTTTGCAGTGAAGCATTGCTGATAGCCATTGCTGAACAATTCTTAAATTCTAGATCCTGAATTCTGCATTCTGAATTGTGTTTATTTTAAATGATTGTATATGTTCAAGGCCTTAACAGTTCAGGTAACTATGGACACTGATGCATTGTCACAAAAGCATGATTACAAAGAGCAACTCTGGTGGTAGCATCTGGCCATCTCCTAATTTGCCTGGACCCTTTGTACCTTAGTGGCTGAGTGGAAACCTTAACACTGCAGTCACAGAAATAGGCCATTTAAAAAACACTTATAAAATGTCCTTAAATTTAATTTATTTTATTAGATGCATAAATTTAGTTATGTGGCATCATGGAGTATAAAACTGGACCTTCAGCATGGTTCAGTAAATCACCAAGCCACACTTGGGAGCATCTGCACATACGAATTAGGAACAGGAGTAGGCTATTTGGCCCCTTGAGCATTTGATAAGATCATGGCTGATCTGATTGTGGTCTCAACTCTACTTTTCTATCTATTCCTGCAGATTTTGTCTCAGTTTTATGAAGGACAATCATATTTACCAGGAGCGGGATTTTTCTTAGTGACCTCAAAAACAGCAAATAGAATTAAAGAAAAGTGCTTCTACTCTTCCTTGAAACTACAGAGCACACTCTATTAAACAAAAACAGAATTACCTGGAAAAACTCAGCAGGTCTGGCAGCATCGGCGGATGCTGCCAGACCTGCTGAGTTTTTCCAGGTAATTCTGTTTTTGTTTTGGATTTCCAGCATCCGCAGTTTTTTTGTTTTTATGTCTGAGCACACTCTCTTGTCTGCTTCTGCTCTGTTTCATTGTACAATTGGAACTGCAATGTTAAAGTATAGTGCAAAATTTACATAAAGTAAAACCCTTTGCAGCAGTGAGGATAAAAAGACAAGTGTCTATCTGTGCCCTCTGCTCATCTACCTTATTCACTAGATTTCTTGCATTAAAGGACAGACTTTTTCACTCCAGAGATTAAGTGCAGTGGTGGGTGGGAAAAGCAGCATGTTTCCCAACAGCCATTATGGCGGATTTCCATGCCAGATCACCTGCTTTTCAGTTTATTATATATGCATGAACGTGAAGCACTTGGTAACTCATGGCGGGGTGGGCTGGGATTCATCTGTTCCACTGTGCACTCATCAGATCATTTTTACGGGCACCATATTTAAACCACACCAGTGTGCATCATTCATTGTCTGCACCTCAGGACTGGTCATGGTGAGTGACGGCCTGAAAGGAATGAAGCCCACTGCCTCTAAGTTTAGCGACAGTGCGCTGGAGGCACTTCTGGATGTGGCTGAGGCATGCCAGGACATCCTTTACCCCCATGATGTAAGGAGGTGTTCCACCAACCTCATGACACAGCTTGGCAGCAGGTTGCCAGGGCAGTCAGTGTTAACGCTCCTCTGAAGACGATTGCCATCCAGTGCAGGAAGAGGATGAATGGTTTCATCCACTCACCAGGGTAAGTCAACCTTCTTCTCACTCAAAACTTGCACTCTCAGAAGCCCATCAGGCATTCGCAGGGCTACATTTCAAGAGATCTCACACACTTCCATCACAAGGGACATCATCACTGACTATCCAACACATTTGACATCCTAATCTCATCTCACCTCCTGTGCAGCTCGCATCCTCAGCCTTTACACAGGTCCACTCAGCAAGTACAGAAGGCATACATCCTTATTGTCTGCCTTGGCATTCCTCCTGCTCACAGTCTACCCGTTTGTCTTTCTGCAGGAGAAGATCGCCCACAGCAAAAGGGAGAGATCCCAGAATGGAGGGAGGATGCTAGAGCTCAGGCCCCTCACACAGTTTGAAGAGCCTGTGGCACAGCTGGCCAGCGAGGACCACGACAGTGTCTGCACTGAGAGTGAGAGCGTTTCCCAAACCAGCATTGTTCACCCAACAAAACTGAGTGCTTTGTAATGTTAGGGACAGTGCAGCCAATCACTTATTATCTCTTCTCTCTTTATGGGCACCAGCAGAAAAGGAAGAGGCTCACCGGCAGCCAACCCATCAGCTCCAGCCTCCAAACCACCTCGAATGAGGATCCTGAGGGAACACTGGATGAAGACCTGTCACAGGGTTCACCCAGATCTGCCAGCAGCACAGGGACACACACCCCAGTGGAACCTATTTGTAGAGCAGGCTCGGGGTCACAATCTAGTGAGCACAGCACAGATTCGGGTCCACAGCAGACAGAGGCAGGGACATCCAAGGTCACTGGCACTTGAAGGACTGCTGGAGGCCAGGCTCCTGAAGAGTCCGAGTTGGATGACCAGCCTTTGGAATCGGCCCTAACACAGAGCTGCAAACACAGACACAGGAATATCAGGCAGGATTGTCAGATGCCGTCACCAGCTTCCAAGACAGGATGGAGGAGTCCGTCTGTGTTCAGTCTGATGTCGTTGTGCCAACATGCCAGTGCACCAAGGTCAACACTAGTAGGATGGCGATCCCCATGGAGACATTTGTTCAGGACATTGCGCCTGATGTGCATCAGGACCTGCACTCCACTGCCCTAGGCATGGAATCCATCAGTGGCTAGACGAAAGGGGGACAGAGCAACTCGACCTCACTCCATGCGGCCCTTCTTAGCAAGGAGTCATTCAGGGACCTCGGGCACCCATAGGGAGGAGAACCATCAGCTGGACACACTGAGGCCATCCACCCAGGTGACTCCAAGTGTGCCCAGCTGATCCCAATCCCCTCTGCCTATGACTCCATCAACTGCAGCTCCACAGGCCAAGGAGGGTGCACCTGCCCCGCAACAGAAGACCCAAAGCAGGCCTGGTCCCACCAGGTCATGGCCCTCCAGAGGCTGCTCGACAAGGTCATCACAGACAACAGGGGGTAGCAGTCAGCAGGCTACCTTCACCTGTGCTGTGGATTTTGTGGATGCACCAAGATATAGTGGTAGGGGAAGAAAATCTATACTAGGAGCAGAAAGGTAACATGGGTGTCCACAGTCTGCATATTATTTGCACAAATGTAAATGATTTGGACTCATTCCACATATCATGTAGTGTACGTTTCTTTTACCTCAATACGCTCCGTAGTCAGCCAAGTGTCACAGATATTTCCCCCCCTCCTCCCAGATGTCCCATCACCTGCCTCAGCTCTATGGTGTCTCGAACCATCTCATTACCAGTGCTTGACCATTCTCTGTGCAGTATTGACATGAGTGAAGCCTCTGCCTCTAAGATCTTGGTGCTTGGCCAAGGTATCTCTGAGATCTGTATCAGAGGTTCATTTTTTTTAATTCATTCATGGAATGTGGTTTCACTGGCTAGGCCAGCATTTATTGCCCACCCCTAGTTGCCCTTGAGAAGTTGGTAGTGAGCTGCCTCTTGAACTTCTGCAGTCCATGTGGTGTAGGTACACACACAGTGCTGTTAGGGAGGGAGTTTCAGGATTTTGACCTAGCAACAGTGAAGGATCAGCGATACATTTCCAAGTCACGGTGCTGAGTAGCTTGGAGGGGAACTTGAAGGTGGTGGTGTTCCCATGTATCTGCTGCCGTTGTCCTTCTAGATGGTAGTGGTCGTGGGTTTGGAAGATGCTGTCTAAGGAGCGTGGGTGAGTTCCTGCAGTGCATCTTGTAGATGGTACACATTGCTGCTAATGGGCGTCAGTGGTGGAGGGTGTGAATGTTTGTGGATGAGGTGCCATTCAAGCAGGCTGCTTTGTCCTGGTTGTTGTCAAGCTCCTTGAGTGTTGTTGGAGCTGTACTCATCCAGGCACGTGGAGAGTATTCTATCATACTCCTGACTTGTGCCTTGTAGATGCTGGACTGGTTGGTGGAGATGGTTGCCTCACGTGTTTTGAAACTGGAGGCTGCTTTATTCCCCCGATACTTCTGCATTGAAGAGTGCTCACTGTGGGTCTTAAAGGATTGAATGACGATGCGCATTAATTCAGTGCATCTTTCATTTACCTCCATGTACTTTGCATCAGCCTTGAGCATGCTTTAGAAATTAACCAAAACTCAGAGCTCTTAGGCTCTCCTGTCTGCTTGCAGCATTATCTCATGTCAGCGTGTACACCTGAACATCACCCCAATATTAGTCCTCACCTTCCCACATCCATGATTTAGAACTATGGACCTCGCTGACGCATGTTGAGCCTTGCGATTCCTCCTAGATGGTTAGAACTGTTCTGTGCGGAAGCCCCAGATGCCTGACTTGGACATGGGATAATGCTGCGGTGGGCCAAAAGGTCTGACTTAACATGTCGTGACATTAACCCTCTGCCAGCTCCCAGATGGACAATAAACATTGTTATGTGCACCTTAAAATGGCAGTGGTGTGCCTAGTATCCATGTGCTTATGTCAGACTGTTGGAATGAACATATGGAGACCTCAAATGGAATCCTAGGAAGGTTTCAATATATCTGATGTGTGCTCATTGTTATCAATGATTTGGGTCCTTAATACCTAGATGGCGTGTCAGCACTCTTGGGCCCGTACATGCCACAGCTAGCCAGGACGGGATTTTGGGAGACTCCAAATGGTGGCATGGTCATGAGTGCATGACAGATATCAGACTACGTTGTTCCTGAAGTTTTCCCAGTCCACTAAAAAGTGAGCTGAAGGCTAACCTCTCATCCAATACTGAGATTTACAGGTAACTGCATCCTGAAGATGCATTTAACCCTGGGAACTGAGTAATATGATGAGGCCTGAACATTTGTCTTGCATGAATAATTGCCTGTGCGATAAAACTGCAATACAGATTCAGAATCAACCTCACACATGAAGGCGATAGCCACTGAGTGATGATTGTCCTCCTTGAGGCACCTTGCAAGACTACAGGCATACTGCCACGAGAGCACTGAGGATTGCAGTGCTGCACCTGCCTCTTGAAGGTAGCTGAAGGCAGTGAAATGTTGGTGAGATGCTTGAAGATACTGCACCTGCTCGCAAAACATCCTGTTGCAGTTATTATCCAATTACAAAAAGGCCACATGCCCCAAGGCTTCCTCGCCTTCCAAGAATGAGGACATCGTGACAGCAGAGTGTAAGTACTCATTCAGGGATTGATGTGCTGCTTTGAGGTGATTAGGATATTATTGAAGGTGGTAACATGGACTCAGAATGGAGAACACTGGTCAAAGAGGCTCATATTAGCTAACCATTATCATTCTCCTGAAACCTGATGGCTATAAGCATGTCAACGTGCACGGCTACCTCATCTGGCCCATGCTATGGTTTCTTTCTCTGGTGCCTCTGCTTCCTCGCTTTCATCAAGCTCAGCCCTCTTGACATCCTCATCATCAGAGGTAATGTGCAGCTCTTCCATCTCTTGTTCTGGCAAGACATCCCTCTTTGGATTGCCAGGTCCTGTAGAGCACAGCAAGCCACAATGATGCAGGAGACCCTCTGAGGAGAGTACTGCAGATTGCTGCTTGACCTGTTCAGATATCGAAAACACACCTTCAGAATGCCTATGGTCTGCTCAATCAATAACCATGCTGTAGAATGGTTATTGAGGCACTTGTGGGCGCCAAATGGGTGTCATCAACTTTTTTCAGGTAGCCTTTGTTATTGAGGAGCCTACCCCGGATGTGCTGAGGGCCCTGAAAGATCTTGGCACCTGCGAGTGACTCAAGATGGGAGCTTCCATGGTATTTCCCACATACCTACATAATCTGTCTCTGGTGTTTGCAGATTAACTGCCGTGTCTGCTACCACGGAGCTCATAAAGCCGCATGAGTGTAGTCGTTGATACGCTGCGCCTGTGGAAATCTGGAGATCTCTGGAAATCCGGAGATCGCTGCCACTGCTCTGGCAGCCTGGCTGTCTTCATCCAAGAAGAACTGGATGTAATTGTGTGCCTTGCTAAAAAGGGCACCAGTAACGTCTTGGATGCATTCTCTGTTGAAGAAGTTCAGAGTAGTGGTCACTTTGGGAGCCATTGTCAATGGATGACCTCCCAGTCTCTACGGCATCAACACCTCCTGGATAATGAGGCAGGTGTGAGCCACCACATTGCTAGAAATGCAAAGATATCCAAGGCACTGTCTCTCACTCATCTGAAAGTGTGAGAGGCAACTTCTGTACACCCTTGCTCTTGCCAGATTCTTCCGCTCAATGGCTCTGTGAGCGTCAGATTCTGGGTGTTGAAGGGGCCCCACTGGCCCTTGTTCATCAGGATGAGGCTCTTTCCTTAGCCCAGCTTGGCAGCAATGGACCCTTTGCCTCCTTCTTAGTTGCCTCATTGTCAGAATGAACTGCTCCACCCATGAGGCACTCGTGCTTCTTTCACTGGAAACATAAACAAAAACACGAATGAACATAAGCCTGCAGAATTCATCTTCCAGTCGCAAACTGGGCAGTCATTGTGGAGCCCATTGGTTACTTTCATTGCAGTCATTACATCCCCACTCAGTTCCTTAGAGCACTATTACTGCCTTCTGGATCACCGGTAGGTTGCCCACGCCCCCACACAACCAACCCCCCCAAATCCCAAAGGGCACAGGCATGACAGGGTTTTGACACAGGGACTTGGATCTGACTGAGTTCTGGTAAGCCAGAGAAGCCTCAGTCAGGGCACTATCAGACTGTATCCTTTGGATTACACAGTAGCCCCAACTTGCACTCATGTTATGAGAGTATTGGGGATGGGGGTTGGGGGGGAGGTGGGCGGGGAGCTTCAAATCCTGAACCTGCCAGCTGCAAGGTTTGGAAGTCTTTGGGCTATTAGGCATATGTGTTTTGGCCTGTTGACCCTTTTCAGTTGGCTTCTTCTGACATTCGGGATTTCCAATGAGAGGGACAAAGGGTCTTTGGAAGCCAATTCTAAAATAGCCCCAATCAGGTTTACACCCTTGCAAGAATGCGCAACATGAGTTAAGGCACCATATTCCCTAAATTGTCATTTGATAATTCTTAACATGTGTCAGCTGTACCTTCCTCTCCATTTGGAAAATCGGAGATTAGTAGGGTACCCCTTCAATCAGCCCACTTGTGCAGGGCTCGATTCCTCCCATAAGCCCTGAGAACCCACCCCTGGCAATTTTTTTCATATCTTGGTTCTCAACTGCGTCATTCGATCAGCTTTAAAAATGGTGGTGCTGAAGCTTTACTGCCAGACCAGCTTCCAGCCGCCCCCATGACCATCGAAATCCCTCCCATCGTGTTGGAGGAGCATCATGTGCAGATTTCCCTCCCTCCAAACACTCTCCTTTCCCCCCTTCTAATCCTTAATCCCATCACTATAGCCGTTGATATCCCTGTCTTCCACCCGAAATATTTGATGTTGATCTCCCGATGTCTAATGCAGAAGTGATCCTCTCCCCATCTTGAAGACTTACAGAGACCCCCACATCATGAGACCATTAGGTGCCCGCCCTTGCATTACATGTTCTCTATCTACAGTTTGCAGATGCCTCCCCTGACTGTAACTGTGCCATATGCAGCCCAATATGAAGCCACCAATCCCCAGGATCAACATGTCTGAGGGACTGACCACCTTGCATACCATGCTGGGCATGACTGATACAGGACAGACAGGCCCTCCCCCTCCCTGGACTGAGACCAGGACAAAGGTGCCAAGCACAGTCCTTTTAATTTTGGCGCATATCTGCAGGACTGACTATGCTTTCTGGCCCCTGCTACCCGCGGCTCTATTGCCCAGGACTGTCTAATCTTTCTGACCCTGACTAATTTTGCCCCTCCTTCCCTCTAGTCATCTGTCTGTCCTCTCTTCCCCAGTCATTCCCCACCCCAGTCAAGCCTTTGCCCTCCAGCCTCTTCGCTTGCCTCTGTCTCATCTGAGCCTGCTGCCCCCGTCAAGCCTTTGCCCTCCAGCTCTTTCCCTTGCCTCTGTCTTATCTCAGCATCCCCCAATCAGGCCTTTACCCTCCAGCCCCTTCCCTAGCCTCCATCTTGCCTGAGCGCCCCCCCCCCCCCCCCCCCCAACCCCCTCCACCCCACCCCTCCAGTCAAGCCTTTGCTCTCCAGCCCGTACCAATCCCCTGACTTCCCACTGGTCTCACATGGTAAGCCTTGGCTCTGCCTCTCACCCCCGCCTTGAGTTCCCACCAGTTCTACCTGCGCAGCCTTGGCACAGAGTTGGAGCAGCCGCAAGTGTAGCCCAATGAAAGGTGGGCAAACATACCTCAAGGTCACAAGTGAAGTGGTGCTCACCAGGTACATGTCACTTATATCCAGTCGTGAATCACACCAACCTAATTAGCCACTGGCGTGGCCCTATGATCTGGAGTGGGGGCATAATTCTGGTGAATTGCCCTTCAAAAAGAGGGGGGAGGCAGAAAGTAGGAAACCACAGACCAGTTAGTTTAACGTCTGTCACTGGGAAATTTTTATACTCTGTTCCTTTAGCAATCCATTATTAAGGAAGTAGTAATGGGGCATTTAGAAAGTCAAAATGCATTCCATCAGAGTCAGCATGGTTCTATGAAGGGTAAATCATGTTTGACTAATTTGCTAGAGTTCTTTGAAGATGTGACAAGCAAAATGGATAATAGGGATCCTGTAGATGTAGTATATCTGGCCTTCCGGAAGGCCTTTGATAGGTGCCGCACAAAAGATTAATACGCAAGATAAGATCACACAGAATTAGGAGTAATATATTAGCTTGAACAAAGGATTGGCTAACCAACAGAAAGCAGAGAGTCGGGATAAATGGGTCTTTTTCTGGATGGCAAGCTGTAACTAGTAACTAGAGCCACAGGGTTCTGTACTTGGGCCACAACTATTTACAATCTATATTAATGACTTGGATTCAGGGATAGAAGGTACTATAGCTAAATTTGCAGATGATACCAAAATAGTGGGAAAGTAAGTTGCAATGAAGAAATAAGAAATTTACAAATGGGCATGGACAGTTAGATGAATGGGTCAAAATTTGGCAGATGAAGTTTAACATGAATAAGTGTAAGGTTATCCATTTTGGTCGGAAGAATAAAAAGGCAACTTATTATTTAAATGGAGAGAAACTTCAGAATGCTTCAGTGCAGAGGGATCTGGGTGTCCTCGTAAATGAATCACTGAAAGCTAGTATACAGATTAAGCAGGTAATCAGGAAGGCAAATGGAATTTTGGCACTTATTGCAAAGGAATAGAGTATAAAAATAGGGAAGTGCTGTTGCAACTGTATAAGGCATTGTTGAGACTGCACCTGTGCACAGTTTTGGTCCCCTTGAGGAAGGATGTGGTTGCATTGGAGGTGGTTCAGAGGAGGTTCACTAGATTGATTCCAGAGATGCGGGGATTGTCTTATGAGGAGAAATTGAACAGTTTAGCCCTATACTCGCTAGAGTTTAGAAGGATGAAAGGAGATCTAATTGAAGTATATAAGGTGCTAAAGGGGATAGGCAAAATAGACGTGGAGCGGATGTTTCCCCTTGTGGGGCATTCTAGAAAGCCCAACTGTGATTAGCAGAGATGCATTCCTCACTGATTCTTCGGGTGCCAGAAAAATCCTACCCCAGTTGTAGTTTCACCAAAGCCTTTTACAATTGTAGCAAATTTTCCTTACCCTTGTACTCAGGTGCATTGCAATAAAGGTGAACATGCCATTTGCCTTCCTAATTACTTGCAGTACCTGCATGTTAATTTTCTGTGTTCCTTTTATGAGTACACCCAAGTCTCTCTGCACATCAATGTTTACAGGTTTCATACCTTTGAAAAAATATTCTGTTTTTCTATTCTAACTACCAAAGTGAATAACCTCACATTTCATATTATAATCCAACTGCCACCTTGTTGCCCCCTCATTTAACCTGTCAATATCTTTTTGTAGCTTCTTGCATCCTCCTCACAGCTTACATTTCCAACTAGTTTCGTATCATCAGCAAACATGGATTTTGTATTCTCAGTCTCTTTGTCCAGGTCATTTATATATATATATATATATATATTATATATTATAAATGGCTGAGGCCTCAGCAGTGATCCTAGCAACATTCCAATAGTTACAGCCTGCCAACTTGAAATTGCTTTGTTTATCCCTACTCTCTGCTTCCTGTCCATTAAACAATCCTCCATCCATGTTAATATATTATCCCCAACTCCACGAATCCTTTCTTGCAAATGAACCTTTTGTCTGACACCTGCCTTTTGGAAATCCAAGCATATTACATATACCAGCTCCCTTTATCTACCCTACAAGTTACATCCTCAAAAAAAACCTGAAAAAAACAACTTCCTTTTCATAAAGCTATGTTGACTCTGATCATACTATGATTTTCTAAGGCATTGTTAAGACTTCTTTAGTAACAGATTCCAGCATTTTCCCGGTGATTGATGTCAGGCTAACTGGCCTTTAATTCCCTGTTTTCTCTCTCCCTCCTCTCTTGAAGAGTGGTCCAATCCTCTAGAACTAATCTCGAAGCTAGGTATCCTGCTAGTTACAGCTTGCCATCCTGAAAATGACTGGTTATTCCAACTCTCTGTTCTCTGTCCAGTAACCAATGTTCACTCCTAATATATTAACCCCAATCTCATGAGTCCAAGTTCTGTGAAATAACCTCTTTTGTGGTATCTTATCGAATGCTTTTAGAAAATCGAAATGCACCACATAGGAACAAATGAATTAGGTGCAGGAGTAGGACACTGGGCCCCTTGAGCCTGCTCCACCATTCAATAAGATCATGACTGATCTGATTGTATCCTCAACTCCACATTCTCACCTACTCCCGATAACCTTTCTCTCCCTTGCTTATCAAGAATCTAATACACACATACGAATGGTACCCATTCCCTCCTCTGTCTTGACATGCTACAGAATGTCAAGGCTGATCCACAAGTTCTCCTGCTGGATACATTTTAAAAGTAACATGTGTTTGACATATTATGATTCTCTAAGTGTTTTGTTGCCATATCCTTAGTAATAGATTTTCCCTACCACTGATGTCAGGTTAACTAGTCTATAGTTGTCTGTTTTCTCTCTTACTCCTTTCTTAAATGGTCATGTTACTTTGCAACCTTCCAATCTGTGGGGGTTGTTTTAGAAGATCAAAATCAATGCAGCCACAATTTCTGCAACAACCATTTTTAAACCATAAGATGCAGGCCATCTGGCCCAGGGGGCTTTGTCAATTTTAAGTTCCATTAAATCCTCCAGCACTACTCCCTTTAATAATAGTATCTCTTAAGTTCCTTATTTCCACTAGTTCTTTTGTTCCTCATATTTCTAGTATATTTTTGTATCTAATACAAAGTAAATAGAAAGGACTGAAATTTCACTCCCGGGTCAGGAATACAGAGTTGGGATAATTCCCAATTCTGCAAACCTGACCTGGGAAAAACTGACCTGGATGGTCGGATTTTCATTTCACAGGGGAGGGATGAAATGTGAATAGGAAACACCGTCCCTGGAAACAGTTCAGAGTTAGCACAGCAGCTGCGAGGTGCAGAGGCAAGCTGGCTAAAAATTTCCACCTTGGTGCTCAGGCACTGTGAAAAAAGAATAAAACGAAAAACAGCCCTCCAGATCTCATCCCACACACTCCCTCACACTCCCCATGTATCACATCTATGTCAAATCATGTCACCTCATGACCCATACCCACCTCATACCTCATACCCTCCATGACAACCTATGCTCCTCTTTCTACTCCCATGGATTTTTATAGCCCTTACACCAACCTTTTCACCTCTATTCACCCCCATGGCCCTCCGTGCCAACATGTGCCCTCCAACCAGCCCTGGCCTTTTACAGTGCCTATGCCCCTCCACTCACCCCCATGATAACTTAGTGCCAACATATGCCTCCTACCTAGCAGCCTTTGCCCTTACACCTTCCATGCCAACTCACCCAGTATCCAGCATGGGCAGACTTCAGGGCACATGCTGAGATTAAATAAAGTCCTTCCACGTCTATTGATAATTCGCTATTTTTAAAAAAATCTCATTGATAATCCATTCACTACATTTCACTTCCTTCAATCCCTTGTAACAAGAAGTATTTATATTCAAGGTCCACTTCAAAGATTTTATAAGCACTTGCAGCCCGTTAACCAAAATATGAACTGCCAGGCATCCCACTGCGATATTGATAGGTTGTGAAATCAGTCATGCAGCACTAATCTTGTAATGTTAGCCCTCAGGCTTTTGTCAACAGAGTAAAATAGCAAGCACTGATTGTTTTCAACATGTCAGTCAGCTTGTTTAAATATTTAAAGGACAGGAGACTTAAATGCCTTGACAGCTTGACAGGGCCCTTCGATAGCTCCATTGACAGTTCCTTTAGATAGTTCCGATGAGTTAATCGACTCTTTACACATATTCATGTCCACTTTTTAAAATCCCAAAGGGTACCCTACCTCTCCAAAGAACTCTGATAAATTTATGCCTTCTCCTGCCACGTCAAATATGCACATGCCACGTTTCCCACTCTCTCCTTAAGAAAATCAAATCAGACTGAAGGCAGCTGCACTTTAACATGTGCAGCTGCCGCCTTGTCCCACAAATGTCCAAAGTCTGACCCATCCCCCATTCCCACCCCCACTGCGCCCCTCCCAACAACCAACTACAAAAATGATGGGAGCATAAAGCAAAATACTGCAGATGCTGGAAATCTGAAGTAAAAACAGAAAATGCTGGAAAATGTCATCAGCTCTGGCAGCATTGTGGAGAGAGAAACAGAGTTAAAGTTTCAAGTCCATATGACTTCTTCAAAGCTAAAGAGAAGTAGAAACGTGATGGATTTTATATTTTTTAAGAGGGGCTGGAGCAGGTGGAGCAAATAGAAGGTCAGGGATAGGTGGGAGCTCAGAAGAGATTGACAAAGATGTCATGGACACAAGACAAAAAGAGTGTTAATGACCAAAGAAAGTGCTGATCGTAGCATAAAGGTAAGATAGCAGAATGTGTTAGTAACAGAACAAGGGCAGCGCTCTGTGAAAGCACAATATAGAAACAAATGACAGATGGCCCTGTGGGGAGAGGTAGGGGTTGGTGGTGAGGGGGGGTTGGGGGAAAAAGGATAAAAGAAGAGACATATCTTTTTTAAATAAATTAAAAATGAATAAATAAATAAAAATAAATAAAAAAATTAAAAATTGGATTTAAAAAGGGGTAAGTTGGAGGGGAAGGTCATGGCCTGAAGTTGTTGAACTCAATGTAAAGTCCGAAAGGCTGTAAAATGCTTAATCAAAAGATGAGGCGCTGTTCCTCAATTTCGTGTTGGGCTTCACTGGAACATTGCAGCGGGACAAGGGCAGATATGTTGGCATGAGAACAAGATGGTGTGTTAAATGGCAAGTGACAGGAAGATCTGGGTCATACTTACGGACTGAGCAAAGGTGTTCCGCAAAGTGGTCACCCAGTCTGTGTTTAGGGAGATTAGGGCCTGAATTTTCAGCTCAGCGGGTGGGCACGATCGGTGGATCCTGGAGCAGTTGGGAAAGGGGTCGCTGACCGCGATTGGCCCCCAACCACGATTTCACGCTGGATGGCCATTGGTGTGCGCTGATATGATCAGTGTTGCCTGGGTTGGGGGCGGGAGGTGGATGAGTGTGAAGTCAGCGTGGGCACGGGGGAGGGTTGCATGAAAGCTCCCTGAAGGCAGAAAGCTGCCTCAGGGAGCTGAAGAATTTAAATACAAAAAATAAAGATCTTAAAATCCGGAAAAAAAAAAAATGCCTGTGCATCAGAAAGAAGCGCCTGAACATATACAACATGAAAATTCTATCCAAACATTTTTTTTACGCCCTTGGATGAAAAATGCAAAGGCCGCCTGGCCAATCGCCCACCTGTCAACCATAACGTGGGACGGCAGTGGAAAATTCCAGTTAATTGCATCGTTAATGGGCTTAATAGCCCTCTTAATTGTCGGTGGGTGTGCTTCCGAGGTTAGCACGTGCCTGCCAACCGAAATGTTGCGCGAGTGCATAATGATGTTGGGCCGCTCCCTGATGTCATCGCGCGCTATTTTACACACAAGCATGTTGGGTGCGCGCCTGCACACCAAGTGAAAAATTCAGCCCTATGTATTCACTTGAGACTAGGTACTGCCTGTAGCTCCAATGCTAAAGGTCACATGATTTGCAGCAGCCATTTTAACAGCTTGTTTGTAGCAAGTTTTTAAAAGTATTGTTTGTTTTTAATATTACATCTGTGTACTTGGCATGACACACCTCTGCCATATGGGGAAAAAATGGAATTTTGATTTCCTTTTTTTTTACATTGCTTCCTGTGACATAAAATAAAATACTCACATCTACTCTTCATACATTTGCACACTCATACAGTAATTCAGGACTGCTATAGTTTTCTCATTCTGTCACATCCCCTTTTAAAAATCCCCAGTTTTGTGTCATCTGATGAATGTTCATTAATATTGGTATGTAAGGTTTCAGAGACTTTAACATCAAGAGATATATGATTCTTAATGCATTTAGCAGTTGCTGGAAGTTCAAATTGCATGCTGATTCCTGGGGAGAAGTCAGATTTTGAAGGCCTAATGTCTGCTCCAAAACTTGCAGCATATAAATTGCTCTGAGTGTTTTATTGGGTTACCTGTAGGGCTCTTAACCCTTTCCTGGCTGGTTTCACAATCCATGAGTCTGGTAATTTAGGTTCTGGTCTATTGATAATTCTTATTTCTAGGGTGATGGTGTGTGGTATATTGTTTTTAAATTCCAGTGAGGTGTCTGATGCCCTTACACCTTATCCTCAGTGGGCTTGGAAGTTGATCAGCTGGGTTTAGGTGGATTTAGGTTTGAACTTGATCCTGTGATAGTTTAGTGGACAGTTCTATGTTAGCTGCACTGATACTTCTCTTGTAGCTTTCGCAAATGTGGTTCATCTTAGGGTGTATTGAGTTCTCTTTTTCTGTTATGGACGGATTTGTCTCCAATCTGCCCATTTCCTCTGGGACACTACTGCCCACAGGTGGCTGGCTAGCTTCTGCTGCACTGCCCTAATTCCCATTGACTCCAGTTTTGTTAGGGCTCCTTGATGCCACACTCTGTCAAATGTGGCATTGATGTCAAGGGATTCACTCTCACCTCACCTCGAGAATTCAGCTCTTTTGTCCATGTTTGAACCAAGGCTGTAATGAGGTCAGGAACTGAATGGCCCTGATGGAACCCAAACTGGGTGTCAGTGAGCAGGTTATTGCTAAGCAAGTGCCGCTTGATGGCACTGTTGATGACCCCTTCTATTACTTTACTGTTGATGGAGAGTAGACTGATGGGGCGGTAATTGGCCGAGTTGGATTTGTTCCGATTTTTGTGTACAGGACATATCTGGGCAATTTTCCACATAGCCGGGTAGATGTCAGTGTTGTAGCTGTACTGGAACAGCTTACTAGGGGCGTGGCAAGTTTTGAAGCACAAGTCTTCAGTACTCACTGAAATCTGCCACCTGCTGAAGCCTCAGAGCAGGGCAGCATTGCCAGTGGTTGTAAATGTGACCATGGGCATGAACTTTTTCCTTGCGTCTATTTCCTTCCAGTCTAGAGGAGGCGATACTTGCAATATCTCCCAGTTGCCGTCCACTGTTGCTTTAGGGTGCTCCTTGAGGCTCTTTATTCCAAGAGAACTGAGTATATCTCATTCTCTCCTTCCAGAGTGATTTTTTTTGAAAAATATACTTTATTCATAAAATACCTGGAAGAACATTACAAAACATTTCTAAATCGTCATCACAAAAAGTACTATCCAATTCAACTTTTACACATGGATCACGAGGTGCTTCAATACAATCATTTCAATATGGTCATTCCAGACAAGCAGACAGTGCAATGGTATTGGAGTTATCAACATACATCATGTTGCAGTCTGAGGTGCATCAATACAATTATAATACAATTAGTATTCAATGCATACATTCATTATGAGCCGTACAGCCCGAAGGGTCTCTACAATTCCCAGCCCCTCGGTGCACTATGGCAGAAAGGTCTCAGACAGCGATCTTTCCCCATTGCACCTTTGCGGCGGCTGCCCCAAGCTTTAGTGCGTCCCTCAGCACGTAGTCCTGGACCTTGGAATGTGCCAGTCTGCAACACTCAGTCGGGGACAACTCTTTGCACTGGAAGACCAACAAGTTCCGGGCAGACCAAAGAGCGTCTTTCACCAAGTTGATGATCCTCCAGCTGCAGTTGATGTTTGCCTCAGTGCGTGTGCCCCTGGGAACAGCCTGTAGAGCACAGAGTCCTGTGTCACAGAACTGCTCGGGATGAACCTCGACAGAAACCACTGCATCTCTCTCCCCATTGGAACAGATTTTCTTTTGAAAAATATACTTTATTCATAAAATATCTGGAAGAATGTTACAAAACATCTCTAAAACATCACAAAAAGTACAATCCGATTCAACTTTTACACATGGATCACGAGGTGCTTCAATACAATCAATGTATATTACAATCATTTCAATATGGTCATTACAGACAGTGCAATGGTATTGGAGTTATTGTCATACATCATGTTGCACTCTGAGGTGCTTCAATACAATTATAATACAATTAGTATTCAATGCATACAGTCATTGTGAGCCGTACAGCCTAAGGGGTCTATCATAATTCCCAGCCCCTCGGTGCAGTATGGCAGAAAGGTCTTAGACAGCGACCTTTCCCCATTGTGCCTTTGCGGCGGCTGCCCCAAGCTTTAGTGCGTCCCTCAGCACGTAGTCCTGGACTTTGGAATGTGCCAGTCTGCAACAGTCAGTCGGGGACAACTCTTTGCGCTGGAAGACCAACAAGTTTCGGGCAGACCAAAGAGCGTCTTTCACCAAGTTGATGATCCTCCTGCTGCAGTTGATATTTGTCTCAGTGTGTGTCCCTGGGAACAGCCCGTAGAGCACAGAGTCCTGTGTCACAGAACTGCTCGGGATGAATCTTGACAGAAACCACTGCATCTCTCCCCAGATCTTCTTTGCAAAGGCACAGTCCCCAAGGAGGTGAACAATGGTCTCGTCCCCACCACAGCCTCCACGAGGGCAACATGCAGAGGGGGTGAGACTCCTGGCGTGTTGGAAGGATCTGACGGGGAGGGCCTTTCTCACCACCAGCTTGTTGGAAAGTTCTGGCAATGAGGCATTCTGCCAAATGACTTTGACAGTCTGCTCGGGGAACCATCCGACGGGACCCACCATCTCCTTTTCCCGCAGGGCCTCTAAGACGTTACGTGTCGACCACTGCCTGATGGAATTGTGGTCAAAGATGTTTGCCTGCATAAATTTTTCCATGAGGGACAGGTGGTACGGCATGGTCCAACTACTTGGAGAGTTCCGTGGCAGAGTGGCCAGACCCACCCTTCGCAACACCGGGGACAGGTAGAACCTCAGCACGTAGTGACACTTGGTGTTTGTGTACCAATGGTCTACGTACAGCTTGATGCAGCTGGCACACAAAGGTGGCCATCAGTATGAGGGCGGTGTTGGGCACGTTTTTTCCCCCCTTATCCAGATGCTTGTACACAATCCATTTTCGACCTCCAGATAAAGCGAAAGATGGCTTGGGTGATCGCCATCGCACAGTGGTGGGAGGACAAACACTGTCATCCTGAGAGAGGACAGCAGATACTTTCCACAGTGCCATTACCACAGCCCTTGGGTAGTATCTCAGGAATCTGAGCATTGTATTGATTGCTGGGCTGCTGTGACAGACTGCAAACCCCTTTGAACACTGGTATTTGCAGCTACAGTGGCAGCAAGCTGAGCTTGCATTTCTTCAAGCTGAGCTTCCACCTTAACATCCAGAAGATTGGTGGCTTCAGCTTGTGCTGCAATGGAAGCTAAGACTTCAGCCATCAGCCTCTGCATCATGAATGGGTTCACAAAAGTTCACATGGAGTTGGTCACCAATTCCACACTGGAGAGAATGGCTGCCAAGCTCTGCACAAAGCACTGTACTAAGCTCCTCCAAGCTCCTTGACATAGACTGCAAGCTTTCTACCAGATAGCAATGCATCAAGCATTCAGTAAGTCTACCCATCAGTCTTCTTTTGTAGGCTGCCCCATCGAAGTCCTCATCTGAGTCCTCTCAAATAGATTCATGCAACCTCACCCTTTGCTGACCTGGCACCTATACTGCCCTTGTCTCCTTCGCAAACTACAACACAATTGTACCCTGTGACTTACAATGTGCAGATCCCACCTTGGAGCTTTTGACAGTGTCAGTTATCTGAGCTGCTGGCTGTGAGTGTGAGAATGAGTGATAGTGTTTCTTCATCACAGTTTTCTTTCCCTTCCATCTCTCTCTTCCACCACTGCTTTATCAGGTTGCAGTTTTTGGGTATCTGAAAAAAGTAAGGCACAAGGGTCGAGTTGTAGTTAGTAGGAGTAGGGAAAATGGTTGCAGGGGATCAAGAGAAGCTTTTACATCATGCAGCTTGTAAATATGAAAAGATTGTGGGATGAGGTGGAAGTGGAATTTGAGAATGAGAACTGGGAATGAGCATACAGTCATCTTCATTGGCTTCAGCCCTGCCAGTGACCGCAGCCTCAGTCATGGCTGCTCCAGTAATGGCAAGCACTGTCTCCTTCTTGGGTGTAAGGATATGCAGCATTCCTTTCCCCACCAGTTAGGTGCTGCTGCCTGTTGTTGGTGCCACTTTGTGCTGGAAGAGAGAGGGAAGTGTGTCTGTACGTGTGGTGCAAAGCGTTTGGATGATGTGTCTCTTGCGGTTGAATCGCTGGCAATACATACAAGTTGCGAGATGTGGGGTTGAATCTTGCAGCAGTGCTAAGTGTGTGAGGGTGAGGTAAAACTATGTATGTTAGGTATGGGGCATTATTGATTGAGATTGTTGGTAGGTAATTGAAGGAGATGCAGTATATTGAGGAGCATGTCAGACTTTGAACATACGAGCATATGAATTAGGAGCAGGTGTAGGCCATTCAGCCCTTCAAACCTGCTCTGCCATTCAATAAGACTATGGCTGATCTGTTGTGGCCTCAACGCCACTTTCCTGCCTATCCCCAATACCCTTTGAATCCCTTGTTAGTCAAGAATCTATCTACCTCTGCCTTAAAAATATTCAATGGCCCTGCCTCTACCACTCTCTGGGGAAGAGAGTCCCACAGACTCACGACCCTCTGTGAGAAAAAAAAATTTCCTCATCTCCATTTTAAATAGGATGCCCTTTATTTTTAAACTGTGTCCCCTGGTTCTAGTCTTTCCCACAAGGGGAAGCATCCTTTCAGAAACCACTCTGTCAAACCCCCTCGTATGTTACATGTTTCAATATGATCATCTCTCGTTCTTGTAAGCTTCAATTGTTATAGACCCCAATCTGTCCAACCTTTCCTCATAAGATATCCCAGGAATCAGACCCTGTGACTCTGCTAGAAGGGTAAGCTGATCAAAATGCAAATGGTGTCTATTTTCCCCTCAATGTTTCCCTTGTGAAATGGACCTGGACACCCCCGGGTATGTGATGGGCCTGTTAACAACTCTGCAGAAATAACAAGTTTCGACCTTTGCGGGTACGCTGGTTTCGTGATTATAACATCCTTAGAATGGGGTGTGAGAGTCCACAAGGGTGAGAGGGGAATGCTTTTGTTCTTGTAACTCCTGTTGGAAACTTCCAGGACAGATGGCCAATCCTGTGAGCCATGTGACCTGTAGCAGCCATCCTTTGGTTCAGCAAAAGTCCATTTTAAAATAGCAAAAAAAAATAAAATTTGATCTACACAGTTTTGATTTTTTTCATGTCTTATTGACATGTCATATGGGTAATGATAACCAGAGTGTGGCAGGAAGTGACAGAGCCTACAAACTTAAGACTCTACCAAAAGATAAGGCCAGAGTTTTCAAGAATGGTAAAAAGACAGAATTAAGGGCTCTGTATCTGAATGTGCACAGCTTTCATAAGAAAATGTATGAATTAATAGCACAAATATATATGACCTGATAGCTATTCAGAGATGTGGTTGCCAGATGACCAAGGCTGGGAGCTAAATATTCAAAGACAGCTTGGAAAAGGTGGTGGGTAGCTCTGTTAATTCAGAATTACATTAGTGGAGTAGTGAAAAATTACCTTAGTCCAGAAAATCAAGATGTGGAGTTAGTTTGGGTAGAGATAAGAAATAACAAAGGTAAGAAATCACTTGTGGGAGTAGTTTTAGGTCCCCTAACATTAGTCACCAGGGCCATCCCTCGCTGGGTGTGGGACCCAGGGCAAATCACACCGTGTGGGCCCTCCATAACATTTTTATACAAGTTTCCTCTGATGGCTGGGCCCCTGAACGTGTGTGTGAAAAGGAGAACCAGCAGCATCCCAGTTACTAAGCTTTCATTTACAAGCATGTACTGCACTATTGACTGTGATAACTGTGTCACATATAAAACTACACCACTCAGCTTCCAAAGCTGAACATGGTTGTTGGCTCTCCTTTCATTAAGGAAAAATCCATGATTTCTATGGGATTCTGTTATAACATCTTTACCAACACACCCCACACCCCAGCTAGAGAAAACTTTAAGGCCAGTATTTTCCAGCCCCTCACACCAGTTGGATCTTCCAGTCCTGCTGATGTGAATGGAGATTTCAATGGCCAGA
This sequence comes from Carcharodon carcharias, assembly GCF_017639515.1. Taxonomy (NCBI): domain Eukaryota; kingdom Metazoa; phylum Chordata; class Chondrichthyes; order Lamniformes; family Lamnidae; genus Carcharodon; species Carcharodon carcharias. Next base: position 162,887,041 of record NC_054468.1, read on the forward strand.
ATTTTACATTCAGTGTGCGGGCGTGGGCCCGACACGCCAGGATGTAAAATGATGCGCGATGACATTGGTCATGCGTCCCGACGTCACCATGTGCCACTGAGATATTTCGGAAGATGTACGCTATGAGGATGGAGGCATACCCGCCATTAATTAATGGGCCAGTTGAGGCCCATGATGCACCAATTGTATTTGATTTTATGCAGCCCATGGGATTTTCAGAGCATCGTATTGGCATAACAGCAGGTGGGTAGGCCAATTTTCAAAAACCTCAACTACGGGCGGGATAAGAGGGGTGAGTGGGCTTGCTTATGCGAGTTGTTAGTACTTTAGATTATAACTTACTGCTGCTTGCTTGTAGAACAGGACAACTTCATTTTGCTTCAGAGCTGCTTTGACAGAAATAACATGCTTTACTTCAGGACTCCGGAAGAGTCATAACACTTGGGGTCTTCCAGGTATCAGACAGCATTCCCTTACACTGGGAATGGGGATTGTGGTCTCCGCTAGAGGCACCTCCTCTGAGGAAGAAGAGAGGGCCAGAAGTGGGAAGAGGCCAGGTGTCCCTAATCAGCCTCCAGGGAAACGACCTGTGGGAGGACAGGTGCAGGCACAAGGGGCGCAGGGCCAACAAGAAGTCCAAGGCAGAAGGGGCCGCAGAAGACAACACTATCCTGCTGCCAGGGTTTACAGGTGGCGATGCAGTTACCTCAATGTGTCTGAGGTGCAATGCTGAAGGAGGCTCTGCCTTTCAAGGGAGACAGTAACCTCCATCTGCCAGATGATCGGCCCTGAGATCAGCTCCAACTGTGTGGGTGGACACCCCTTGCCAGTGGCGCTAAAAGTCATGGTGGCCCTCAACTTCTGTGCCTCCAGCTCTTTCCAGGGGTTGGTGGGTGATTTTTGTGGAGTCTCCCAATCAGTTGTGCACAGTTGTGTCAAGCTGGTGACAGATGGTCTGTTCAGGCGTGCACTGACTTTGATTCACTACCGCAGGGACAAGCCGGGCAGACAGAGCGAGCCAGAGGCTTTACAGCGATTGCTGTGTTCCCTTGCATCCAGGGTGCTATCCACTGCACACATGTGCTCATCAAGACCTTAGCAGGTGAACCAGGTGCCTCAGTCAACAGGAAGGGATTCCACCCCATGAAAGTGCCAGTGATGTGTGACCGTAGGACACAGATTCTGCAAGTCTGTGCAAGGTATCCAGGCAGCTCCCATGATGCTTACATCCTGAGACAAACATTTAATAGTGTGGTGCCTGGCATACATAAAACAAATTAAATGGCAAGGTGTTCTCCATCATACCTACTAATAACTAACTTAAAAATGGGGCAAAAAAAGATCACCAGTGATAAGCCTGTGTTGTGCCTAAGGTGCTTTAAGTTTGCGGTTATGGGTGCTATGTCTGGGTGCTCCCCCTTCGCTGGCACCAGCATTGGAGACAGCCTGCTCACTCTGCTATCCTGTTGGCCTTGATGACCAGGTGGGTGTCCTCTGACCCATGGAGCCAGTGCTGGCTTCGCTTGGGAGGGAGCAGCCAGTGGCACAGCTGGCATCTCCCCAGTTGCTGCAGCCTCATTGGATGCCACAGTCACTGGCAGAGGGTCAGAGGAGCTGCTGCCCTTATCCAGAGCACCCTGAGAGGAGCCTGCAGAGACGACAAGCAGCTCGTGCGCCAACGTCAGGTCCTAACTGCTGTGCTAAGTGACCCATGCCAACACGGTACTTACCCTTCCCGATCGCAGGAGGTCATTGAAGTGCTTGCGGCTCTGCACCCATGTGCACCTCACCACATCATGGAAGCTGACCCTGGATGCCACATCCTCCCAGGCATTTTTGGTGAGGTGGGGAGGCCTCCTCCTCCAGTCCATGGGGACAAGAATATCCCGGCATGCTGCCACTTCCTCCAGGAGGGCAGCAAGTTACTCGTCAGAAAACCGCGGGGCTGACTGCCCCACCGACCTGCCCTCCTGCCTACCGTGTTCAGTATTGATGTTCTACATGACAATGGTCCTCCGAGTCAATACATTATAGGCTATCCTCCTTTTAAAATTGTAAGTTTTTTTGGAGAGTACACTTTGACCTAAATAACACCAGGATGAAGTACTGCTGGTAGTGGTGGTGAGAGCAATTTAATTTTGGAGTAGCACATGTGAAGTGTGTCACAAACAGCAGATTGACTAAATTTGTGCAATAATAAAGCTGTCCAATTATTTGGGAAAGTGTGCCCCATATAATGGCACAGCTCTATTTTCTTTCAAATTCTTAATTTTCTATTCTTTTTCTTGTGCATGGCCTTCTCCATACACCAGGTGGATAGCCTGATACGAGGTCGCTACTTGTCTGTTCTATAGCCACTCAAAGACAAAAGCCAAATGTGGCCCTTAAGTGGCAGGAGAGGGGCCACACCATGCAGGCATACCCTGGAGCACAGGCCTGGTGAGTGTGCCTCCTGTTCTGGCATCCTGTGCCCATCAGAGGGACCCACAAACAGCAAAGACTGCAGGATGAACCCCCCCGCCATTTACAATGACCACCCCCCACCCCGTTGCCAGGACCTGCTTGACTGCCCCCATGAGAGCCTGCCCCACTTAGCTGTCTTCCAGGGTTACAATGACGATCCTTCGCCTAGGGCCTATTGCAGTACCGGCAGTGGCCATTGGCTCCCAGTGGCACTGATGGCCTCTGTCTGGCCAACTGCTCTTGGAGGTGAGACATGCGTTCTGCAGGCCACAGGAACCCCGTTGACAGGCAGCAGACTGTCTAATTGAGACTTAATCCCATCAGGGTGCCTGGAGATGGCCACAGCAGGATTGTTACCCTCCCTCCAACCAGGGAACAGGCCCATGACAATTAAATCCCACCAGTCATTTTTTGAAATAAAATGTTAAAATCCATATTCTTATGTTAGAAATTTCGAATTGTTACAGACAGGAGGGGGTTTAATTGAAACAGCCCTGATTTCTCCTCTCACCACCTGTCCCTAAACAGAAAGGTGTTTTTTGACTTTTAATTTCCCTTTCTCTTCCCCAAACAGAAAGGCGTTTTTTGATTTTTATTTTCTCCCTTTATAAGTGGTAGTGTGTTTTCCCAACCCCTCAGTCTTGGTGTGATCCAATTCTTTATTAATAATCCCACAGCAAAATTGAGCTAGGATGAACTAAAAGAATTAGTTTATTTTACACACATTCAAAATGTGGGACGCAGTGTTGCTAGGTAGCCCTCGGTACATTCGTACAACAAAAGGGGGATAAGGGGAAGAAAGAGGTACAGGGCAAAGACCACAGAGAAGATAAGAATTATTGTTTCATGTGAGTCCAGGATCCAGAATCAAAGTCCAATGGTGTATTGTTTCAGAGTCGGCATTTTGTTGTTAGTGAGGAAAGCCACCTAGCAGCCTCTGAAAGATGATGTGTTTATGTCATTTAAAAACAGAAACTGCTGGAAAAACTCAACAGGTCTGGCAGCATCTGTGGAAAGAGAAACAGTTAACGTTTCGAGTCCGTAAGACTTCCTCAGAGCATTTATGTAGGTTATTTCCATTATAAATATGGGCATACTTCGAGTTGACAGAGAGACTGGCAGCTCAATGTTCCGGGGTTCCGTTGTTTCAGATGTGATAGAGTGGGAGGGATGAAAGGGGGAGGAGTGGCATTACTAGTCAGGGAAAATATCACAGCTGTGTGTAAGCAGGACAGCCCGGAGGTCTCATCTACAGAGGCCATATGGGTGGAGCTGAGGAATGGAAAAGGTGTGACCACACTAATAGGGTTGTATTATAGACCGCCCAATAGTCAGAGAGAATTGGAGGAGCAAATCTGTAGAGAGATAGCAAACCGATGTAAGAAACAGAAAGTTGTGTTAGTAGGAGATTTTAACTTTCCACATATTGACTGGGATTCTCATACTGTAAAAGGGCTGGATGGCTTGGAGTTTGTCAAATGTATTCAGGAAAGTTTTCTAAATCAATATATAGAGGTACCAACAAGAGAGGATGCAATACTTGATCTCCTATTAGGGAACCAGACAGGTCAGGTGACAGAAGTATGTGTAGGCGAACATTTTGGGTCCAGTGACCACAATGTCATTAGTTTTAAGCTAATTATGGATAAGGATAGGTCTGGTCCTCGAGTTGAGATCCTAAATTGGAGAAAGGCCAATTTTGTGGAAATGAGAAAGGATCTAGGAAGAGTGGATTGGCATAAGTTGTTTTCTGGCAAGGATGTGTTCAGCAAGTGGAAGGCATTCAAAGGCGAAATTTTGAGAGTGCAGAGTTTGCATGTTCCTGTCAGGATTTAAGGCAAAATTAACAGGCATAGGGAACCTTGGTTTTCAAGGGATATTGGAGATCTGGTTAAGAAAAAGAGAGAGGTGTATAGCAGGTATAGGCAACAAGAAGCAAATGAGGTACTTGTAGAGTATAGGAAATGTAAGAAAATACTAAAAAAGGAAATCAGGAAGGCAAAAAGAAGACATGAGGTTGCTTTGGCAGATAATGTGAAGGTAAACCCGAAGGGTTTCTACAAGTATATTAAGAGTAAAAGGATAGTAAGGGACACATTTGGTCCCCTTGAAGATCAGAGTGTTCGTCTATGTGTGGAGCCTCACGAGATGGGGGAGATCTTAAACAGTTTTTTTGCATCAGTATTTACTCATGAAACTGGCATAGTGCATAAGGAAGGAAGGGAAACAAGCAGTAGTTTCATGGAACATATAGAGATTAAAGAGGAGGAGGTGCTTGCTGCCTTACAGCGAATAAAGGTAGATAAATCCCCCGGGCCTGACATGATATTCCCTCGGACCTTGAGGGAGACTAATGTAGAAATTGCAGGGGCCCTGGCAGAAATATTTAAAATGTTCTTAGCCACGGGTGAGGATTGGAGGGTAGCTCATGTTGTTCCGTTGTTTAAAAAAGACTCCAAAAGTAAACCAGGTAATTATAGGCCAGTGAGCCTGATGCCAGTAGTAGGTAAATTATTGGAAGGTTTTCTGAGAGATCGGATATATAATTATTTGGACAGCCAAGGCTGATTAAGGATAGTCAGCATGGCTTTGTGCGTGGTAGATCGTGTTTAATGAACCTTGTAGAGTTTTTCGAGGAGGTTACCAAGAAAGTAGATGAAGGAAAGGCTGTGGATGTTGTCTACATGAACTTTAGTA